>NC_086101.1:9284466-9969883 GCF_963921235.1 Mobula hypostoma | reverse complement strand
ACTGCGCCTCTTCCTATAGTTGCTGCCTGGCCTGCTGCGTTCACCGGCAACTTTGAAGTCAAGTTCATTCCCGAGACTGCAGCGCGTCTAGTGGACAATCGCGGTACTGCGGGGAGAGCCGCTCCCAAAAGTGAAATGAACCTGGATCCGGAAGTAACTGGAGTTAACATGGCTTCGAAAGGCCAGTTCGAGAGTTTAACCGAGGAGGTAATTTGTCCCATCTGCCTAGATTTCTTCACAGATCCGCTGTCACTGGAGTGTGGTCACTCCTTCTGCCGCTCCTGTATCACACGGTGTTGGGAAAGGGAGGAGAGAAACTCCTGCCCGGAATGTAGAGAGGAGTTTGCGGACCGCACCCTCAGGGTCAATCGGGCCTTGGCAAATCTGTCCGAGAAAGCTCGAAAACTGAACCTGAATCCGAAAGGGAAGGAAAGTAAACTTCACTGCGAGAAACACGAGGAAAACCTGAAGCTGTTTTGTGAGACGGACAAGACACTGATCTGCCTGATCTGTAGAGATGCGCGGGAACACAAGTCTCACAACTTCATGCCGATTAACGAAGCCGTTGAAATTTACAAGGTAAAGGTACAGTAATCCGCTTTATATCGTCTTTTTATGTCGTTTAATCTTTTGGTCTAACCCATTCACTCTTTAATTCCCAGGATCAAGTTAAATCTTCCTTAGACTCTCTCACAAAAAGGAAATCAGACTTCGAGGAAATGGAGCAGCAACAGAAAGAGAAGATTTCTGAAGTTCGGGTGAGGCTTCCTGAGCAGAATCGTTAATTCGCTACTGTAATTAACCCGGTGAAGGGCTAATCACTGTGAACCAGGTGGGAGTTAATAGGTCAGTGAGGAAGACTCGTTTTCAGGGAAATGTGATCAAAGTCCTGAGAACCAGCATAGAATTTAATGGGCTGAATGGTCGCATTCCATGTCATAAGGAAATATATCATGGTCAAATAATAAACTAGCCTCTCATTTTGTTTGACAGGAACAGTCATGCAGTCTTCAGTCCCACATCGCATCCCAGTTTGCTGAACTGCGCCAGATACTCATTGAGAAAGAGCAGTGCTTACTCCGAGATCTCAGAGAAGAAGAGGCGAGGATTCTACATCCAATGGAGAAAAATCTTCGAGAGATTCAAGAGAATTTAAATTCTATTCAGGAGGAAATCTCAAAGTTACAGGAACGGATGAATCAACAAGACAGTGTGATATTTCTCATGGTGAGAGATTTCAGTTTGGTTCCATAAATGTGTATAGTTTGCTTCTATAAAAGTGCACAGTGAAAAAGTGATATATTTTAAATCAATGTATTTACAAATATGCAGTTGTAAACTGATTAAAACCGGTCAGGTATTCTGACTATGCAAATCTGTTGTCCCAACCCGACATCTGACAATATCTGTACATCACAGGACAGTCTGCAGCCTTCTCGGGAATGATTTACTCTGATCAGAGCACTGAGCTGGTGATCGTTTCTGTGATTCCCACGTATAATATCCCCTGATACTCAGAGTAACACCCAGTTACAGTCACAGGCTGTGAATGTGTCCGGTGTGGTGGGCGTGAGGGTCTCTCTGTTGATTAGTGAGAACTGAGGCTGAATTCCAGAATGTGACCCACACATCAGATTTACCATCAATATCCTGTTTGTATCAGAGAATTAGGCACTGACTGTTTTCTTTTTCAATTATATTCTTCATCGGATTATATCCCATTTTACATCAGAGTCAGGTTTTTCAGTCCATTCTCTCCTATCAGTTTCCCTGCTTCACAAGCCTCCTCCCACCTACTCACTACACCCAGCAACAGTGACCCCAACTCCATGGTCCCTTGTGTTTATCCAGCTTCCCCATCACATTCAATCTCCGCTGTTCCATTTCAACCACTCCTGTGGAGTGAGTTCCATGTTCTCTTCACTACATTTCTTGTGGGATTTATTAATGACCAGCTGATGTTTCATTTTTAACTTTTGGTTTCTGCCCAAGCAGAAATATTTTCTCCACTCCCACCCCATCAAATCCATTCGGAATGTTAAATTCCTCCATCTGATCCTCCCTGACATCATATCCAGATAAAAATGCACAACCTGCCCAGTCTCTGCTGTAAGTTCCATCCTCTCAGTTATAGTATAATTTTCATAAACATTCCTTGTACTTTCTCCCTCTTTCTCCGTGTGTGTTGGTGGTACTGAGTTTAGTGGGAATTTTCAGCTGCTTGTAATAATATGGCTCAGATTCCTGCTGTTCAGATGCAGACGGTCAGTCTCAGTCCATTGAGATCTGTGTTTTATTTATTTCAGGAGGAAGCTCGTCGGAAGAGGAGGTAGGACATGGTCTTTACTGAAATTCTGTATGAATTTGTAAAATAGTTCATATATCACTGATGCTCAGTTTATAACTAGATGTATAATATTTACAGGATTAGTGATGATACCCAGACATTGTCAGTGACAGATGGTGCCCTACTGGTTGAAAAATTCAATCACCCCTATTTCTTCAACATAGCATTGGAAGAACCATTTGACAGCATTAAGCGAGGTAAAAGTTGTATAGATTTGTCTGTCATTGTGCATGAGATACCTTTAACAAATACAAATATTTGTTGTAATACTGAGCTGAAGGGGAAGTGAAGTTAATTCCGACACCAACCCTACCTGCTGGTGGGCATCACTGTCACATGGTCAGCTAGAGATGTCAGACCCCTGAACAGACCAACACAGGGGAAAATACAACCAATTCACAGGACTGTTAGATGGACCACTGCATCATGATCCCATTCTTACTGGACGAATATGTCAAGACATGAGTTTGAATATTACATTGCAGCTGGAGAAACATAGAAACATAGAAAACCTACAGCACAATACAGGCCCTTCGGCCCACAAAGTTATGACGAACATGTCCCTGCCTTAGAAATTACTAGGCTTACCCATAGCCCTCTATTTTTCTAAGCTCCATGTACCTATCCAAAAGTCTCTTAAAAGACCCTATCATATCTGCCTCCACCACCGTTGCTGGCAGCCGATTCCATGTACTCACCACTCTCTGAGTGAAAAATTTACCCTTGACCTCTCCTCTCTACCTCCTCCCCAGCACCTTAAACCTGTGTCCTCTTGTGGCAACCATTTCAGCCCTGGGAAAAAATCCCTGGGATCCTATCCACAGGATCAATGCCTCTCATCATCTTATACACCTCTATCAGGTTACCTCTCATCCTCCGTCGCTCCAAGGAGAAAAGGCCGAGTTCACTCAATCTATTCTCATAAGACATGCTCCCCAATCCAGGCAACATCCTTGTAAATCTCCTTTCACCCTTTCTATGGTTTCCCTGTCCTTCCTGTAGTGAGGCGACCAGAACTGAGCACAGTACTCCAAGTGGGGTCTGACCAGGGTCCAATATAGCAGCAACATTACCTCTCAGCTCTTAAACTCAATCCCGCAGTTGATGAAGGCCATTACACCGTACGCCTTCTTATTCATGACATTATAAGGAATAGAAGCGGTGGTAACAGGGATTGCCAGAAAGATAGACGAGTCCCTCGTGCTCTGCTTTGCCCTCTCTGACCTGTCAGTGACTGCAGATTCTAGTTCAGGGGTCCCCAACCTTTTGTGCACCGCGGACCGGTTTAATATTGACAATATTCTTGCGGACCGGCCGACCGGGGGTGGGGGGGCGATTGTGTTCAAGTAGGGTTAAACTCACCTCAACATGTCTTTTACAGTTAGGATTGCCAACTTTCTCGCTCCCAAATAAGGGATAAAAGTAGCAGTCAAATCCCGGGCCACTTGTGTTTACTCTGAGAAAGACTACCATGACCATGAAGCCTTGTGCGGGCACCTGTGCACACATGCGTGACGTGCGCATGCACGTACATGCCGATTTTTTTTTTCCACAAATCAGTTTTGGCTTAATCTTCCCGACTACACTGTACATATATTATATCTACTTTATATAGGCTGTGTATTTATCATATCATTCCTGCTTTTACTATATGTTAGTGTTATTTTAGGTTTTATGTGTTATTTGGTATGATTTGGTAGGTTATTTTTTGGGTCTGGGAACGCTCAAAAATTTTTCCCATATAAAGTAATGGTAATTGCATCTTCACTTCATGCCATTTCGGCACGAAAGGTTTCATAGGAACGCTCTACCTTAGCGGGGAAATACGGGACAAGGACGGTCCCATCTGGGACAAACCAATTTAGCCCAATATACAGGATGTCCTGCCAAATATGGGACAGTTGGCAACCCTATGTTCAAGTTCAACAGTGCATGACAGGAAATGAGGAAAGATGCAGCTGACTCATATCGTTTCCTCGCGGCCCAGTAGCACATGCTTTGCGGCCCGGCCCTGGTCCGCGGCCCGGTGGTTGGGGACCGCTGTTCTAGTTGACTCATGTGTGCCCCCAGCTGGACTCGTAAGCAATGTTCCCTCTAATTTTTAGTAGTCAGTGTGCGCAAAAATCTCATGTTGTGCAAATTTTTTTCCTGTGACAGAAGTATGTGCGCACTGAATGCACGTATGGGACAGTTTATGTAGGTTTACAAAATATTTGACATAAAACTGCACAGAATAACAACAAAATAACATACATATTTAAGTCACACACACAAAAATGCTGGTGAACACAGCAGGCCAGGCAGCATCTATAGGAAGAGGTACAGTCGACGTTTCGGGCCGAGACCCTTTGTCAGGACTAACTGAAAGAAGAGCTAGTAAGAGATTTGAAAGTGGGAGGGGGAGGGGGAGATCCAAAATGATAGGAGAAGACAGGAGGGGAGGGGTGGAGTCAAGAGCTGGAAAGCTGATTGGCAAAAGGGATACGAGGCTGGAGAAGGGAGAGGATCATGGGACAGAAGGCCTAGGGAGAAAGAAAGGAGCGGGGAGCCCAGAGGGTGGGCAAGGAGTTATAGTGAGAGGGACAGAGGGAGAAAAAAGAGAGAAAAAAAGGGGAAAGAGAAATAAATAAATAAATAAGGGGTGGGGTACGAAGGGGAGGAGGGGCATTAACAGAAGTTAGAGAAGTCAATATTCATGCCATCAGGTTGGAGATATTTAATTTTTATCATATTTAAGTCACTCAGTTATTTTTTCTCTCTCCTGTCTTTGGCATTTACCCATTCTTTGTAAACTCTATCTCGACTGATAGAACTTCCATCCCATTGATAGCTTTTGATTCTCATTAACATATCCAAATGACATTCACCTAAACGGTTTCTCAGCTTGTTTTTGAGTTGATTCATTCGGCTAAAACCTCGTTCACAGTCCGCACAAGACGCAAGAAAGCTTCCCCCAATGTCCATCAACTGTGCAAGGTCGCAAAACTGTTCATTTTGAAGTACAAATGCCACCATTTGAGCAAAGTTTGAAATCGGTTTGGATTTAATTTTTTCTTGCACGGAAAATTTGAAATCATTAAACTGTCTAACTATTACAATATTTTCAGCTAGAAAATCATGATATTTTAGACATAAGGCATTAACTTGTTTATCGCCAAATGCGACGTCACAATCTGCAATTGCAGAGAAGTCAAAAGCTGACCATTCTTGTACCTCGACTTTGATCTCCTCTGGGTTTCATCGTTTTCACTCTCGCTCATCTACACTCAACTGTAACATGTGTAGCACTCCTGTAACGGGTAATGACGGGTTCTGTTGCCTGAGCTTTTGTACACTGTCCAAATGCGATTGACTTGCCAAATGACGCTTCAAAAAGCAAGTTTCCAAATGTCATCCCACTTCTTTCCACTAGCAAATTCTCCAGCAACTTTCGCATCACAACAATACAAACAGATAGCTCCAGTTTCTGAATCATGCATAAATATTTCTCGTAGCTGAACGTTCATGACCTCATGAGCTTTCGGTGTAACAGTTTCTACTATTTTGTTAAGCCATTCAACTTTAAACAAACTTGTAGTTCTTTTGCGCTTCACGCTCCTCGCTTCTTTTGACTTTGACATAGTGAATCAATATATTTTCCAATAAAAACTTAGTAAGCTATCTACAGGATTTGAAACAGATCTTTTTAAACCTTACGATATGAACACTGTCCACCAAACATGGTTGCAGCCGTGATGCAGCTGTACAAACTGGAACAGGATAGGTGAGGTGACGTAAATTAGTGACATGCATTGTGGTATTTGAAAAACCGACTAACTAGTTAACAGAAACAGTTAGCTAAAAAAAACTTTCAATAGTATAATTATTAACTACTACATTATTTTAGGTAACTAACCTTTTGTGCGCACATTAATTTCCTTTGTGCGCTGGTTGAAAAACGTGTGTGTGTGCGCACACGCGCATAGCTTTGGGTTAGATTATGCGAATACTCAGTCCTCTTTTATTGTCATTTAGAAATGCATACATGCATTAGGAAATGATACAATGTTTCTGTGGAGTGATATCACAGAAAACAGGACAAACCAAAGACTAGCACTGACAGAACCACATAATTATAACATATAGTTACAGCAGTGCAAAGCAATACCATAATTTGCTGAAGAACAGACCATGGGCATGGTAAATAAAGTCTCAAAAGTCCCCGAGTCCCCTATAGCAGGCAGCAAAAGGGAGAAACTCCCTGCCATTAACCTCCAGGCACCGTCAACTTGCTGATGCCTTGGAAGCAGCCGACACTGATTCCGTCCGTCCGAAAACTTCGAGCTTCCGACCAGCCTCCCGAGCACCATCCTCTGCCGAGCGCCTTCAACCTCGCTCCGGCTGCTGAAACACGCAAAGCCGAGGATTTCGGGGCCTTCTGCTCTGGAGATTCCGGTTACCACACAGTAGCAGCGGCAGCGAAGCGGGCATTTCAGAAGTGTTCCAGATGTTCCTCCGTACTCTCACGTCCGTGTCCATCAATTCAGGATCGTGCACGGTCCCCTACTTGACAGATAACAGACTTAGAGGGAACTGTGCTCGTAAGTATCATGTTCAAAGCACCACATTGAAATATTACAAGACGTCCCAAACACACCAACCAGTAAGGATCTCTGTTCAAGGTTTCCTCTCAGGAGAAGGCCACACAGCATAACCAGCCTGGCAGTTCTCCCTCACACACATACACAAGAAGGACTGGTAGATTGTAGTCAGAGCCTCAGCAATGCACATTGTTAGTTCTCTCTGTAACTTGGAAATCATTCTCTTCAGACACAGTGAACATTTTCTATTTGAGCAACTCACATACATGTCACACATTGCCGACACACACTGGACATGTGAAGACACACTGTAACGTACAAATACTTCAATGTGTACCCTTACCTACAATGTGTACACACACTCACTGATATTTATGACAATCAATGCACCCACATAGAACAAAAGAAATACATCCCCAGACACAATATCAGAGTGGGACACATCGTCTGTCAGTGATGTGAACTGCCCTCTGACATGATGTCACATCAACAGTCGTGGACAGTCTCTATGTTGAGATTCCTCAGGAGAGTGATCTGGGAAGGGGTTTCAGAATGCTTTCAAATACTTCAATGGGTTCAGTCCTTGCCTTTCCAAGTGCTGCTTTACCCTGTCCTTCAGAAACTTTCCCAGCACTGATGTCAGGCTCAGCAACCTGGAGTTCCCTGGTATGACCTTCAGCCCGTCTTAACCAAAGGCACCACCTGAACCTCCCTCCAGACTTTCTGCAGCTCCTCTGGTCTGAAATGTGATGCAAATATATCTGCCTACATCCATGCAAATTCATACCCTGTCCTAATGAGGGGCTGTGGTGGGGGAGGGTATAAAGTTGTGGGAAAGTGGGAAAAGAGACACTAATCACTCAGCTTATGCTTCCATCTGCCCTAACGGTTCCCGTTATCGCATCACTGATAAAACACCTCCTTTGTGCTCCTGTTTTTCATCCTCTCGCAACTGTCTCCATCTTCACACTCCCCCACAACGTCCCTCCATCTTCCTCACACTTTTCAACCTCCATCTGTCATTCTCCTCCCAGTCTCTTCCCAACTCCAGCCCACACCCCCACCCTCTTCCCACATCATGAAACCGGCCCGCCATCTTTTAACACTCAGGTTGGAGGAACAACACCTTATATTCCGTATGGGTAGCCTCCAACCTGATGGCATGAACATTGACTTCTCTAACTTCCGCTAGGCCCCACCTCCCCCTCGTACCCCATCTGTTACTCTTTTTTATGCACACATTCTTTCTCTCACTCTCCTTTTTCTCCCTCTGTCCCTCTGAATATACCTCTTGCCCATCCTCTGGGTCACCCCCCCCCCGTCTTTCTTCCCGAACCTCCTGTCCCATGATCCTCTCGTATCCCCTTCTGCCAATCACCTGTCCAGCTCTCGGCTCTATCCCTCCCCCTCCTGTCTTCTCCTATCATTTTGCATCTCCCCCTCCCCCTCCAGCTTTCAAATCCCTTACTTACTCTTCCTTCAGTTAGTCCTGACGAAGGGTCTCGGCCTGAAACGTCGACTGCGCCTCTTCCTATAGATGCTGCCTGGCCTGCTGCGTTCACCAGCAACTTTGATGTATGTTGCTTGAATTTCCAGCATCTGCAGAATTCCTGTTGTTTATCTTTTAACACTCATAAGTTCACAGTCACCTCAGATTCCTGCCTTGTCCCTCCCCTTCTCCTCTCAGTCCTGATGGTCTCAACCCGAAGTGTCGAAGGTGGCTTTCCTCCCGCGGGTGCTGCTCAACCCGCTGAGTTGCTCCAGCAGGTTGAGTGAGCCCTGATTTTTGAATGTATTTGAGGTGGAGTCAGAACATTTTCAAAGGTTGAGGGATGGCGGTTTTGGGGGACTGGTACAGAAGAGGAATTGATCAGTCACATCATATAGAATGAGGGGCCTGTTCCTGTGCTGTGCTATTCTGTGTTCTCTGTACCCTGTTTGGAAGAATCAGCGAGGAGATCTCAGGGAAACACAAACTGCACTCATCAGGCAGGATGTTACCCCTGTCTGGGGAATCAAGGGTTAGGGGTCACTGTCTCAGGATGGGGTGAACCCTCTGAGGATGGTGTGTCTGGAATTCTCTGCACTGGAGGCTGTGGGGTCTCAGTCATTCAGTTCATTTAAAGTCACAGAGTCATCGCCGTACTGCACAGAAGTAGGCCCTGGGACCCATCACCTCTGTGCTGACCACCTACACTCATCCCATCGGCTGGCATTTGTTCAGTCTCCTTCTGTGCCTTGTCTATTGAAGTGTCTGTCTGAGTGTCTCGTAAACACAGTGATTATATCTGATTCCATCACCTCCTCTTGCAGCAAGTTCCAACATCAAACACTCACTGTTCAAATACACTCACCTTTAAACTCCTTCCTCTCACCTGAGACATGTGACCTCTTGTATTTGATCCCCCCTCCTGTGGGAAGGAGATTTCAACCATCTGCTCAATCTACATCCCTCATACCCTTGTATATTTCTGTCAGATCAACCCCACCCCCCAGTCCATTTACCTGCATATGGCCTGTATCTCCAGCACCCAGGGCATGCCCTTTTCTCACTGTTACCATCAGGTAGGAGGCACAGAAGCCTGAAGGCACATACTCAGTGATTCAGGAACAGCTTCTTCCCCCCTGCCATCCAATTTCTAAATGGACATTTAATCCTTGGACACTACCTCACTTTTTTCAATATACAGTATTTCTGCTTTTTGCACTTAAAAAAAAAACCATTCAATATACATTACTGTAATTAATTTACTTGTTTATTTATTATTTATTATTTTATTTATTTTTTATTTCTTCTAGATTATGTATTGCATTGAGCTGCTGCTGCCAAATTAACAAATTTCACGTCACATGCCGATGATAATAAACCTGATTCTGATTCTGATTCCGATTCTTTCCAAACCTTCCCTGCCATCATTTCTCTGTCCTGGGCCTCAACTCCTCTTCTGTGCCAGTTCCACAGGGCCCTCAATTCCCCTGTGTTACAGGAGATGATCGACCTCATTTTCTACCACATTGCAGAAGCAAATGTGCTGCAGGTCCTAAAATACAGAAAGGTTGATAAATCCCCAGGTCCTGATCAAGTGTATCTCGGGACATTGTGAGAAGCTCAGGAGGAAAGTGTGGAGTCCATTTTGGAGATACGTGTGTCATCGATAGCTGTGGGTGAGGGGTCAGAAGACTGGAGGGAGACTAATGTTGAACATTTATTGAAGATCGGCTGTAGGGAAAAGCCGGGGAAGTACAGACCGGTGAGCCTAACATTGCTGGTGAGCCGAACAATAATGGAGGGGATTCTGAGAGACAGGATTTACATTCATTTGGAAAGGCAAGGACTAATTAGGGACACCCAGTTTGGCTTTCTGCATAGGTGAAAAAGAAGAATGATGGAAGTGCATCGGTACTTCATGGTAGGTTATTCCACAGAGTTAGGTCACATGGGATACATTACGAACTGGCCAATTCAATGCAGAATTGGCTGGGTGGAGTCCTTTGACCAGAGGTGTGCTGCAGGGATCGGTGCTGGGTCCACTGTTTTTCATCATTCATATGAATGATTTGGAAGGAAATATAGATGACATATTTAGTTGATTTGTGGAGGACTCTGCAATTGGTGGTACAGTGGGCGGTGAAGAGGCTTCATTAATTTCAAGATAAAGTGTGAAACAGGCCCTTCCAGCCACACTGCTCAGCAACCTAGATATTTAATACCGGCAACGCACACAAAATGCTACCTGGCCTCCTGAGTTCCTCCCGCATTTTGGGTGTGTTGCTTGGACTTCCAGCATCTGCAGATTTTCCCCTGTCTGCTATTTAATACTATCGGAATCACAGAACAATTTCCAATGACCAGTTAACCTTGTAATCCGTATGTCTTTGTTTTGTGGGATTAATCTGGAGCACACAGAGGGAATCCACATGGTTATGGGGAGAACGTACAACCCACTTACAGACAGCACCAGAACTGCGCTCCAGAATGCCCCAAGCCTTAATAGTGTCATGTTATCCACTATGCTATCAAGGCTCCCATGAACTACACCAATTTATCCAAAATTACAGCAGGATCTTGATCAACTGGGCCAGTTAGCCATTCAAAGGCAGATGGATTTTAATTCAGAGAAATGTTGCATTTTGGTAAGGTAAACCGGGACAGGATTTATACAGCAATTGGTGGGGTGCTGGAGAGTGTTGTGGAACAGAGACAAGAGGAGGTGATTGCTTTCATCAGTCAGAATACTGAGTACAGGAGCTGAAACATTATGTGTGTAGAAGATATTGGTACTCCCACATTTGGAGCACTGTGTACAGTTCTGGTTACCTTGCTATGGGAAGGATGTCATGAAACTGGAGAGGGTGCAAAACAGATTTACAAGGATGTTACCAGGATGAGTGTTTAGGTTATAAGGAGATGCTGAATAGGCTGGGGGACTTTTCCCAGAAGCTTTGGAGGCTGCCAGAGGAAGCTATAGAGATGGGTACAGCTACAATAATTTAAAAGACATCTGGATAGCAGTCTCTCCCCCAGATCCCCGGGGACTCTCTAATTCTCTGCTTCTCCCCCCAGTCTCTGTCACCCTGGATGTGGAAACGGCGAATCCGTGGCTCGAGGTGTCTGAGGATCGGAAGAGCATGAGGTGTTCCGAGACCCGGAGGGATCTCCCTGACACCGGGAAGAGGTTCACATACTGGCTTTGTGTGCTGGGATCGGAGGGATTCACATCGGGGAGACATTACTGGGAGGTGCAGGTGGCAGGAAATCAGGGCTGGTGTCTGGGAGTCGCCGCAGAGTCTGTGGACAGGAAGGGAGCGGTCAGAGCGAGTCTGCAGACTGGATTCTGGATCATCGAGCGGGATGATCACGGGAACAATGCTTTCACCTCCCCTGAATCCTGTCTAACTGTCGGTCCCATCCCCGGGAGGGTGGGAGTTTATCTCAGTTACGAGTCCGGGACAGTTTCATTTTACAATGCGGAGACTAAGTCCCATCTCCACACCTTCACTGGGAATAAATTCACGGAGAAACTTTATCCTTTCTTCTGGACTTGGGATGAAAACCAGTGGCTGAGAATCTGCTCCGGTCCCGCTCCGGGTCTGTAAACGGGTCGGGTCCGGGACCGACGTCAGGAGTAAGTCAGTGTAAATATAAATGTGCGGAGAGTGAAATAACACGATGTGAGAATGATTGATCCATTAATTTTAACTCGTTCACCGCATCAGTCAACGGAACAGAAACACTGCGGGTTCAGCAGCAGCCGCGGGCGGTGGGTCCTGAGCTCTCCAGCTCTCCTGGGTCCTAAAGTACACCGGCACTGACGTGGGTTAACAGGGACAAGTGGTGGTGTTGCTGACTGGAAGAGAGAGGTCAAGGTGAACCTTGGGAGGATGAGACATGTCGTGGTAGTAACACACAAAGTGCCGGATACTCCCAGCATGTCAGGTAGCATCTATGGAGGGAAGTGGACAGTTGATGTTTCAGCTCCAGACCCTTCATCTGGTCTGGAAGAAATAGGGAGATGGTCGGTACAGAAAGGTGGAGTAAGAGCTGGCAGCTGATCCAGATGAGGGAGGGCTGGAGTGTGGAAATGTGTCAGAAGCTGCTGGATGAGATGTGGCAGTGTGGCATCTTAACAAATGCCTTCTTAATATCCAAGTAAATGACATCCACTGCCTATCCTTTGTCCTTCCTACTTGTTACTACTTCGAAGAATTCTAACATATTTTTCAGGCAAGATTTCCCTTCACAGAAACAGGGCTGACTTTAACTTAGAAACATAGAAACACAGAAAACCTACAACACAATACAGGCCCTTCGGCCCACAAAGCTGTGCCAAACATGTCCTTACCTTAAAACTATCTGGGCTTACCTACAGCCCTCTATTTTTCTAAGGCCCATGTAACTTATTTTATTGTTAGTCTCCAAGTACCCCAAAACATCATCCTTAATAATAGATACCAACACTTTCCCAACCACTGAGGTTAGGCTAACTAGCCTATAATTTCTTTTGCCTTCCTCCCTTCTTAAAGAGTGGAGTGACATTTGCAATTTTCCAGTCCTTCAGAACTAAGTGATTCTTGAAAGATCATAAGCAATGCATTTGCTATCTCTTCAGCAACCTCTTTCAGGACTCTGGAATGTAGTCCATCTGGTCCAGGTGATTTATCCACCTTCAGACCTTTCAGTTTGCCTAGCACTTTTTCCTTTGTAATATGAATGGCACTCACTCCTGCTCCATGACCATGGACCTCTGGCTCGCTGCTGCAGTCTTCCATAGTATAGACTGATGCAAAGTACTGATTAAGTTCATCTGCCATTTCTTTGTCCCCCATTACTACCTCACCTGCATCACTTTCCAGTGGCCCAATATCAACTCTCACCTCCCTTTTAATCTTTATATGACTGAAAAACTTTTGTTATCCTGCATTATATTATTGGCTAGTCTGTCCTCGTATTTCATCTTTTCCAGTTCTATGGCTTTTTAAGTTGCCTTTTGTTAGATTTTAAATCTTTCCAATCATCCAACTTCTCACTCGCTTTTGCTAGCTTGTATCCCCTTTCCTTGGCTTTTATGCAGTCCTTAACTTCCCTTGTCTGCCAACCCCACCATCTGAGAATAACTTCTGTGGGACATATCTATCCTGCTCCTTGTGAACTACTCCCAGAAATTTCAGCTATCTCTGCTCCGCTGTCATCCCCACCAGTATCCCCCTCCAATCCACCTGGGCAAGCTCTTCTCTCATGCCTCTGGAATTCCCTTTATTCCGTTGTGATGCTGATACATGTGAGTTATGCTTCTCCCTCTTAGATTTCAGTATGAATTCAATCATATTTTGATCACTTTCACCTAAAGGTTACTTTACCTTAAGCTCCCTAATAAAATCTGGATGATTACACAGCATCCAATCTAAGATAGCCTTTCCCCTTGTAGACTCAAGCACAAGCTGCTCTAAAAAGCCATCTTGTAGGCATTCAAAAAATTTGCTCTCTCGTGATTTGACACCATCCTGATTTTCTCAATCCCTGGGATATTGAAGTCTACATTATAATTGTGACATTACTCTTATTACATACCCTTCCTTTCCAGCTCCCTTTGCAATCTCAACCCCACATCTCGGCTAATATTTGGAGGCCTATATATGATTCCCATAATATTTTTTTTTACCCTTGCGGTTTTTTAACTCCACTTATAAAGATTTGCCATTCTCTGACCCCATGTCATTCTTTTAAAAGATGTAATTCCGTCTCTTACCAACAGAGCCACGCCAACACCGATGCCTTCCTGCCTGTCCTTTTGATACAAAGTATACTCTTTGATATTAAGCTCCCACTATGACCTTCTTTCATCCACTCAGTGCTGCACATAACTTAATACTGACCAATCTCTAATTGCACCACGAGTTCATCCGCCTTATTCCGAATACTACATGTATTTAACTACAGCTTCAGTCCAGCACTCTTTCCTCTCTTTTGCCTCTGTGGTACAATTGAACTCTTTGCACAGTCTGCATTTGTACCCAGTGATCGGCTTGTCCTTTTTTTATGTTCATATTACACCCAACATCTTCTTGTAAACCTGCTGGCTCATTCTCAGCTCTATTATACTGCTTCCCATCCCACTCCCAACAGCTCTATCAACTCCCGAAACGCGTAGGTCTTTTGAATGTAGAGGATACTGTAGTTCCCACGTGGTCGTGGGGAGAATGTACAAACTCCTTACAGACAGTGGTGGGGATTACACCGATTGCTGGCGCTGTGGAGTGTTACGCTAGCGGAACGCGGCAGGGTGACTTGGACAGGCTGGGTGAGTGGGCGGATGCATGGCAGATGCAGTTTAATGTGGATAAATGTGAGGTTATCCACTTTGGTGGTAAGAAAGGAAGGCAGATTACTATCTAAATGGAGTCAAGTTAGGAAAAGGGGAAGTACAATGAGATCTAGGTGTTCTTGTACATCAGTCACTGAAAGCAAGCATGCAGGTACAGCAGGCAGTGAAGAAAGCTAATGGCATGCTGGCCATAACAAGGGGAATTGAGTATAGGAGCAAAGAGGTCCTTCTGCAGCTGTATAGGGCCCTGGTGAGACCACACCTGGAGTATTGTGTGCAGTTTTGGTCTCCAAATTTGAGGAAGGACGTTCTTACTATTGAAGGAGTGCAGCGTAGGTTCACAAGGTTAATTCCTGGGATGTCATATGTTGAAAGATTGGAGTGACTGGGCTTGTATACACTGGAATTTAGAAGGATGAGATGGGATCTGATTGAAACATATAAGTTTATTCAAGGATTGGGCACGCTGGAGGCAGGAAGCATGTTCCCGCTGATGGGTGAGTCCAGAACCAGAGGCCACAGTTTAAGAATAAGGGGTAGGACATTTAGAACGGAGTTGAGGGAAAACTTTTTCACCCAGAGAGTGGTGGATATGTGGAATGCTCTGCCTCAGAAGGCAGTGGAGGCCAAGTCTCTGGATGCTTTCAAGAAAGAGATGGATAGAGCTCTTAAAGATAGCAGAATCAAAGGTTATGGGGGTAAGGCAGGAACTGGATACTGATTGTGGATGATCAGCCATGATCACAATGAATGGTGGTGCTGGCTTGAAGGGCCGAATGGCCTACTCCTGCACCTATTGTCTATTGACTGTGACATCCTTATCACCTCAGGCAGTGTAAGCTGTGCTTCTGGTCTCTGGTACTCACCTTCACCAGAGAGTCATCTGCAACTTCAGGGGTTGTTTCCACAGCATGAGAAGGTTGGGTAAACATGGGTGACCCTGGCATCACAGTGAAACCAGCCTCTGGAAAGAGGTTTATGAGAATTAGAAAGATGCTGAGTGCTGGTTTGGGTGTGGGGCGGAGTGTGTGAGGAGGTACTGTTCTGTGGGAGGTACGTGCTCAGTGTTGAGATATATTTCCCACCCCAGCAAGGTGATAAAGTGTGTGTTGAACTCCGAGACGAACCCACA
Source organism: Mobula hypostoma (assembly GCF_963921235.1). Taxonomy (NCBI): domain Eukaryota; kingdom Metazoa; phylum Chordata; class Chondrichthyes; order Myliobatiformes; family Myliobatidae; genus Mobula; species Mobula hypostoma. The sequence goes on along the minus strand of NC_086101.1, from coordinate 9,954,001 downwards.
TCCCATCTCAGAGATACACTCTGAACACACTTTCCAGTTTTATGCTGTTTCTTGGTTCAACAGAGGACGTGAAAGGACAAAGGGAGAAGATGTTAAGCTGACATTATATGTCACCCAAACCAAGTAGGGCCCAGAGGACCACGATATTCAAATCCCTCCCCCAGCTGATCTCAGAAAGTAAAAGGTCAAGTGAGTTTGTCTCTTTCTGCAAGTGATGACCAGCAGAATTTTAAAGTATTTTCCATGCCATCAGGCAGTAAAGAGTCAAATATTAAACCACACAAATCAGGAAATAAAATGAGAGGACTTTGAAGAGACTATTCAGCCCTTCAAGATCGTCCTACCAATCTGTCAGATCAGGGTCCATCCGGATGTATCACGGCTTGGCATGGTAACTGCTCTGCCTGGGAATGTCCCTTCCCACCTCGCCTTCTTATTCTGACTTCTTCCCCCTTCACTTTCCAGTCCTGATGACGTGTCTGAATCTGAAATGTTGACTGTTTATTCCCATCCGTAGATGCTGCCTGACCTTCTGCGCTCCTCCAGCACATTGTGTGTATTGCTCTAGATTTCCAGCATCTGCAGTACCTCTTGTGTCATCTTGTGCCAATAATACCCCAATACCAACAGATGGTGCAGTAGTATGCCATTTAGGGGAATGCTTTACTGCGCCAGTGACCACACCACTGTCTGCAAGGAGTTTGCACGTTCTTCCCATAACCATGTGGCTTTTCTCCGGGTGCTCCAGTTTCCTCCCATATCGCAAGGACTTAGGGCTTAGTGTAAGTAAGCTGTGGGTATGCTATGTTGGTGCCAGAAGCAAGATAACCCTTGAGGGCTGCCCCCAGCACAATCCTCGGACCGTGTTGATAGTTGGCGTCATCGACACATTTCACTGTATGTTTCGATGTTTCGATGTTTCGATGTACGCATGACAAAGTTAAGCTTTCTTAAAAAAACTTGCTTGATAACTAACCCTACATTCTCCACACTGTTATTGCTTTTTACTTTGTACTCACTTGATGTATGTATATTTTCAAATAAATTGTATGGACGGCATGCAAAACGAGATTTTTCACTGTATCAGTACATGTGACCATGATAAACCAATTGCATCTCAGCAGCTGAAAGTCCTGAGAGTCCTCTGCCTTCCTCAGTACCTCTTTACCCTCTCCTGCACTCAATCACACTCAACTCACTTTGGCACGTGGAGGAGATTGGCTGTCCCATTTAAGCATTCACAGCTCAACCATCACTGTGCTTACTCACACCTTCTGATCCACAGTTATCATCAGATCTTACAGCCTCAGACACAGCTGAACATCCCGCCATCATGCCTGGAGACTAATATGCCAGGGAGGCAGTGGGGGGAGAGATTGATGACTTCACTGATGAAAATCAATGCCACCTTATTTCCCCTGAACCTACGGGGTTTAGTTACTCTGGGGAGGCTGTAAGACTACAGGGGAAGTTTATATTTAAACTGACAGTCACACCCTCCTCTGCTCATCGATATTCAAAAATCCCACTGTCACGCTGGGCAAACATTTCTGTTCCTCATCATTTCCCACTCCTTCATCACTTTCCGTCGCTTCTCACGGAAGAAGCTCTGTCTGGTTTAACCCTCAACCAGCCTGGGTCCTGTGATCAATACAGTTCATAAATGTTGAAATTGTTGCCTTGTTCTGAACTCCCTCTTGGGGATGCATGCTTCACTGTGTTCACACTGTTGACTTAAGGTGCATTAAAGGCACCTTGTTGCTCCTGGTTTCCTGCCACCCCAACCAGCTTGTCTTTGAGAGGTGCTATGGACACAGTGTTCTGAGTTCTTTCAGAGAAGCCCTGTCAAGTTTGAGAGTCCGGGGGCTAAGGACTGGAGACCTAGAGGTGACCTGTCCTAGGGTTGGAGGTATGTGTGTGTGTGTGTGTGTGTGTGTGTGTGTGTATGTGTGTGGAGTGAGAGAGAGAGAGACAGGCAGAGAGAGAATGGGTGGGAAGATTTTTTTTGCTGTTGTTTTCTTGTTGCTTGTGTTGTTCTGCTGACATTGTGGACGTCCCATGTAGGTGCTGGAATGTGTGATGACACTTGCTGCCGTCAGCCCATCCTTAGTTTGAGTTGGGTCTTAATGGAAACGGTACATTTCACTGTATGTTTCAATGGATTTGTGATAAATAAATGAATCTGAATAAATAAATCTGAACCTAAATCTAAGCAGCTCAGTGAGAGAGCTCCAGAGTGACGGCAACTCAGATCCGAAGTCAGGATCAGAAGTAAGTTTAATATCACCGTTCACCGATCTAGTTTTCAGAATCAGGCTGATTTATCCCTGTTTTATAAAGAAGTCAAAGACAAAGTAAAATTCATTGTCAAGGCATATTTTCAGTATGTTACCAGATAGTACCTTGAGATTTATTTTCTTTGTAGGCATTGACTGGAAAATAAAGACAGTAGAATATATAAAGAACTCCACATAAACAAAGACTGACAAACAACCAATGTGCAAAAGAAGACAAATCGTGCAAATAATTAACAAATAAATAAATAACAATACTGAGAACATGAGCTGTCGAGTTCTTGAAAGTGAGGCTCTCAGTTGTGGAATCAGTTCAGTGTTGAGGTGAGTGATGTTATCCACACGGATTCAGGAGCTGATGGTTGTCAGGTAATAACTGTTCCTGGACCTGGTGGTGTGGGTCTCAGGCTCCTGTACCTGCTGCCCGATGGTTGAAGGGAGAAGACAGCGTGAGGTGACAAGACTTTCCTGAGTCTGACGAAGGTCTCAGCCCAAAATATCGACTGTTTATTCCTCTCCATGAATGCTGCCTGACCTGCTGAGTTTCTTCAGCGTTTTGTGTGTGTTACTCAGGATTTCCAAAATCTTCGTGTTTATGCTTTTTTACACAAGTTTTTACACAAAACATGGTGTATTTTTGGAATGAGCTGATAGAGGAAGTGGTTGAGGCTGCTGTATTAACAACTTTTAAAAGGTGGTTGGACAGGTACTTGGATAGAACATGGAACATTACAGAACAGCAGGCCCTTCAGCCCACAATGTTGTGCTCACCTTTCAACCTGCTCCAAGATCAATCTACCCTTCCCTCCGTTTTGCTATCATCTGTGTGCCTGTCTAAGTGTCTCTTAAATGCCCCGGAAGTATCTGCCTCCACCAGCGTCCCTGTCACCACTAATCTCTGCGAAAAAAAATCCTACCTCTAACGTCTACCCTTCCCTTTCCTTCAAACACCTCAAAGTTATGCCCTCTTGTATTAACCATTTCTGTCCTGGGAAAAATACGCTAGCTGTCCACTCTATCAATGATTTTTATTGGATAGGAAAGTTTTAGACAGTTATGGACCGATGCTGGCAAATGGGACCAGTTTAAATGGGCGTCTCGGCTGGCATGGACTAGTTGGGCTGAAGGGCCTGTTTCTGTGCTGTTAGACCCTGTGACTGTGAGAACAGGAGCTGCAGAATGGACATTGGCTGAGTCCACCAGGCTTGCAAATCCCCCTGCACCCTCTCCTGCTTCTCACTTCATCCTACTCCCCTCCACCCACCACCAACCCCTCACCTGGTCTCACCTATTACCTGCCAGCTTGTAGTCCTTCCTCTCCCCTCACCTTCTTATTCTGGTTTCTTCCCCTTTCCGGTCCTGATAAAGGTTTCTGGCTCAAAATGTCAACTGTTTATTCCCCTCCGTAGGTACTGCTGATGTATACCTCTGTGACGAGGAACAGAACCCATTCCAGGGATGGAAAGAGGACCGATACCTCAACTCCTGGGATCCTGGTGTGTGTGTGTGTGTGTGTGTGTGTGTGTGTGTGTGTGTGTCTGTCTGTGTGAGAGAGAGAGAGAGAGAGAGAGAAGGTAGGAAGAGTGAGGGGTGAGAGGATAAGGGAGAAAGCAATAGGAAGACAGGGGCGCAGAGGGGGGGAGAGGGGGTGTAGGAGGGGAGACGAGAGGGGAGAGGGGGAAAGCTGCTTTCAAGGGATTGGTTTGCAAATTTCCTGCAGTGGACATTAATGTGGAGCACCAGGGTGGGAAAGTCCCCACCCTCCTTCAAAATAACCCTCCCACAATGGGATGCACCATTAACACTGAGCCTCCCACAGTACAGCACAACGTCAGCATTTACACTCTCCCACAACTAACCCCATCATTATCACCCCTCCCTCAGCAGTATGTCCTCCCTCTAAATACCCGCTCAGCACCCTACCCTTCCTCTGTAAAACCCCCTCAGTACCAATCTCTCTCACTACCACCCTTCTGTCATTACCACCCATCCTCACTCCCCCCCATCCTGTAGTACTGGCCCCTTCCACACCGCAAATCTCCCCCAGCACCACATTAACAACTAAACCCTCCTTTCCACGGTCTGTCTCAAACTCATAACTTTCTGAATACAAAGAACACAGAACAGTATAGTACAGGAACAGACCCTTTGGCCCACAATTTTGCTATTTCAAGTTTATTTTTATTCATTGAGAACCTATGCAGGTGCAACATTCACAGTGCATGGCTCAGATTCAAATTCATTTATTTATCATTATTATTTCCAGCGCCTGCATAACATGTCCACGTTTGCCCTCTGTACGTGAGCAGGTATGAATGGATGTCTGTGTCTGTACTTGTCGTGTCGCTCATTCAACACAGTTCAGATGGATCCTGTACGTCAACAGTGTGGGCACACACATCCGCTGCCAGCCATGTGGCCTCCAGGACGTGATGGTGGGTTTGTGTAGGTTCGCGGGGATGTGAGGGGTAAGTTTTTTAACTGAGAGTCATGGATGTCTTGATTATTGAAGGGCCTGATCCTGTTCTATGTTCTATGTTTCTAAGAAATTAGAGATACTTTCCCTGTAATGCGCTTATGTCCTGGACCCAAGACAGATCCTCTGAAATGATAACACTGAAGAATTTAAAGTTGCAGACTCTTCCCCTTTGCAACACCCCAATGAGAATTGGCTCATGATCCTTCATCTTCCTCCTCCTGAAGTCAATAATCATATCTTTGGTCTTGCTGACATTGAATGTTGGTGTGGCACCACTCAGCTAGGTTTTCAATCTTTCCCCCATAAGCTGATTTCTCACCACCTTTGTTTCGGCTAACAACAGTCATCAGCAAACTGAAAATATGGAGTTGGAACTCTGCTTAGCCCCACAGTCACAAGTATAAAGCGAGTAAAGCAGGTGTCTATGTACACAGACTTGTGGCACACTTATGCCAATGGTAATTGTGGAGGAAAATTTGTTGCCTGTCCGATCTGACTGGGGTCTGCAAGTCTGCAAACTTTTCTTGCTGGCTCCTCTGGAAGCTCTTGGACTGTATTCCCTGGAGTTCAGGAGGATGAGGGGGGATCTCATAGAAACATTCCGAATGTTAAAAGGCCTGAACAGATTAGATATGGCAAAGTTATTTCCCATGCTAGGGGAGTCTAGGACAAGAGGGCACAACTTCAGATTTGAAGGACGTCCATTTAGAACAGCGATGCGGAGAAATTACTTTAGTCAGAGGTAGGTAAATCTGTGGAATATGTAGCCACAAGTGGCTGTGGAGGACAAGTCATTCAGTGTATTTAAGGCAGAGATAGATAGGTTCTTGATTAGCCAAGCCATCAAAAGGTATTGGGGAGAAGGCAGGGGAGTTGGAATGACTGGAAGAATTGGATCAGCCCATGATTGAATGACAGAGCAGACTCAATGGGCCGAATGTCCTACTTCTGCTCCTATATCTTATGGTCTTATGGCTCAGGTGAGAGGACTGTATGTCGGTGTCAGAGGCTTTGGACATTAGATGGATAGGATTTAAAAAAATCTGTGCAGGACTCCCCTGTGCCTCTTCCCCTCAGCAACAATTATATCCCTTTGGATACTGCTCGGGGGATAACACATCATATTACAGCAGCTGCCAGGCTGTTAGCACTGGGGCTGGCTCTGAGGCTTGACAGGAAAGGGTAAAGTCAGGGAAGGCAGTAGTTATAGGGGACTTGATAGTTAGGGGCTCAAAAAGGAGATTCCCTGGCCAAAGTGTTTCACTGAGTACTGTGCAGACACAACAGAAGCATTCCCACGCAGGTCCAGCGAAGAGCCTTAAATCTCCAGTCTCTAAAAAAGAGGGGTTCCGCCTAGTGGAGCAGCCATTGTCAGAGTAGTCTAAGTCAGAGTAGTAAGGCTTTGGCTCAACAAGGCTTCGGTGAGAACAGGCAGATCAAGATAAGTAGGTAAGTTAATTCCTTATTTCTTTTTTTTTCCTGAATTAACTCTTGAGAGAGTAGGGGTATGTCTACAGAGCCGGGGTTCTGTTCTGGGTGTCAGATGCAGGACTTCCAGCCTTCCTGAAGGCCAAATCTGCACCAGGTTCGTGGAGGTGCAGCTTCTTCGAGACCGTATTAAAGCTGCAGCTCGACGACCTTCAGATTGATAGGGAAAGTAAAGCAGTGATAGACAGGAACTACAGGGAGGTAGTCACCCCAAGGCTACAGGAGACAGATAAATGGGTGGACTGTCAGGAGAGGGAATGGAGAACCACAGATAGTTGAGGGCACACCTGTGACTGCCCCCTCAACAACAAGTACTCTATTTTGAGTACTGCTGTGGGGGGGGGGGGCGGTGGGTGCTGCCTGGGGGAAGCAACAGTGGCCTTGCCTCTGGGACTGAGACTGGTCCTGTGTTTCAGAAGGGCAGGAAACTGAAGAGGATTGCAGCAGCAATAGGGGACTCTATACTTAGGAGGACAGATTCTGTGGACGCAAAAAGGAAACATGCATGGTAGTTTACCTCCCTCATGTCAGGACCCGCCATGTATCTAAACACATCCATAATATCCTGAAAACAGAGAAACATAGAAAACAGGTGCAGGAGTAGGCCATTCGGCCCTTCGACCCTGCACCGCCATTCAGTACAATCATGGCTGATCATCCAACTCAGAACCCTGTACCTGCCTTCTCTCCATACCCCCTGATCCTTTTAAGGGCCATATCTAACTCCCTCTTAAATATAGCCAATGAACTGGCCTCAACTGTTTCCTGTGGCAGAGAATTCCACAGATTTACCACTCTCTGTGTGAAGAAGTTCTTCCTCATCTCGGTCCTAAAAGGCTTCCCCTTTATCCTTAAACTGTGACCCCTTGTTCTGGACTTCCCCAACATCAGGAACAATCTTCCTGCATCTAGCCTGTCCAATCCCTTTAGAATTTTATCTGTTTCAATAAGATCCCTCCTCAATCTTCTAAATTCCAACGAGTATAAGCCTAGTCGATCCTGTCTTTCATCATGTGAAAGTCCTGCCATCCCAGGAATCAATCTGGTGAACCTTCTTTGTACTCCCTCTATGGCAAGTATGTCTTTCCTCAGATTAGGGGACCAAAACTGCACACAATACTCTAGGTGTGGTCTCACCAAGGCGTCGTACAAGTGCAGTAGTACCTCCCTGCTCCTGTACTCGAACCCTCTTGCTATGAATGTCAGCATACCGTTCGCCTTTTTCACTGCCTGTTGTACCTGCATACCCACTTTCAATGACTGGTGTACAATGACACCCAGGTCTCGTTGCACCTCCCCTTTGCCTAATTGGCCACCATTCAGATAATGGTGAGCCAATTAGGAAAAGGGAGCCGATTAGGAAAAGGGAGGTGAGCAGCCTGAAGTAATGGTACATATTGGTGCCAACGACATAGGTAGAAAAAGGGATGTGGTCCTGAAAACAGACTACAGGGAGTTAGGTAGGAAGCTGAGAAGCAGGACATCAAGGGTAATAATCTCGGGATTGCTACTTGTGCCACAGGACAGTGAGGATAGGAATAGAATGAGGTGGCAAATAAACACTTGGCTGAAGAATTGGAGGTGAGGACCTCTTCTGGGGCAGGTGTGACCTGTACAAAAGGGACAGCTTGCATTTGAATCTGAGGGAGACCTATATCCTTGTGGGCAGGTCTGCTAAAGCAGTTGGGAGCAGCTTATGGTCGGGTGATGGGAAACAGTATGATAGAGCTGAGGATGAGCCTGCAGGGATACAAGTAGATGATGTAATATGTAATATGAACGTAAGGAAGGGCAAGCCAATGATTGGGTACAACTGCAGACAGATCAAACAGTTAAGTTGTACAACAGAGGCAAAATTCATAAGGGCGAGGAATGCAGGACTGAAAGTGATGTATTTAAATACACATAGCTTTCGGAATAAGGTAGCTGAAATCGTGGCACAATTAGAAATTGGTCGATATGACGTTGTGGGCATCACTGTGTCGTGGCCGAAATAAGGTCATAGTTGGGAGTTTAACATCAAAGGTAGGACAGGCAGGAAGGCATAGGCGATGGTGTGGCTCTGTATGTAAGACATAGAATTACATCTTCAGAAAGAGGTGACATAGGGTCAGAGTATGTCAAATCTTTCTGGGTGGAGTTAAGGAAGTACAAAGGTGAAAAAACCATCATGAGAATCATATATAGGCTTCCAAATAGTAGCCGAGATGTCGTGTTGAGATTGCAAAGGGAGTTGGAAAGGGCTTGTAGTAAGGTTAATGTCACAATTGTCATGGTGGACTTCAACATGCAAGGAGATTGGGAAAATCAGCTTGCTGCTGGATCGCAGGAGAGGGATTTTTTTGAATACCTACAAGATGGCTTTTTAGAGCAGCTTGTGCTCGAGCCTACTCGGGGAAAGGCTATTTTAGATTGAGTGTTGTGTAATAACCCAGAATGTATTAGTCAGTTTAACATAAAGGAATCCTTAGGGGGCAGTGATCATAATATCATTGAATTCATACTGTAACTTGAGAGGGAGAAGCATAAGTCACATATATCAGTTTCACAATGGAATAAGTGGAATGAGACATGAGAGGGAGCTTGCTCAGGTGGATTGGAAGGGGATACTGGTGGGGATCACAGCAGAAAAGAGATGGCTGCAGTTTCTGGAAATAGTTCACAAGGCACAGGATAGATATGTCCCACAGAAGTAGTTGTTCTCAAATGATTAACAGGATAAAATCCTATGGAGAAAAGATACTGGCATGCATAGAGGAATGGCTGACAGGCAAAGGCATTGAGTGGGAATAAAAGAGGCCTTTTCTGCTTGGCTGCTAGTGATTCATAGTGTTCTTCAGGGGTCAGTATTGGGACCGCTGCTCTTCACATTGTTTGTCAATGATTTGGATAATGGAATTGATGGTTTTGTTGTAAAGTTTGCAGTTGATACAAAGATAAGTGGATCGGTAGGTACTGCTGAGTAAGCAAGGTGACTGCAGCAGGACTTCGACAAATTGGAAGGATGGACAAAAAGGAGGCAGATGGAATACAGAGTTGGGAAATGTATGATAATGCATTTTGATAAAAGGAACAATAATGCAGACTCTTCTCTAAATGGGGAGAAAGTTCAAGCATCAAAGGTGCAAAAGGACTCAGTAGTCTTCGTGCAAGACTCCCAGGAGGTTAATTTACAGTTTGTCTCTGGTAAAGAAGGCAAATGCAATGTTGGTATTTATTTCAAGGGGAATAGAGTATAAAAACAAGGAGATAATGCTGAGACTTTATGAGACACTAGTCAGGCTGCACTTGGAGTATTGTGAACAGTTTTGGGCCCCATATCTCAGAAAAGGTGTGTTGTCACTGGAGAGAGTAGAGGACATTCACGAGGATCATTCTGGGAAAGAAAGGGTTAACATATGAGGAGCATTTGGCAGCTTTGGGCTCGTATTCACTGGAATTTAGAAGAATGTGTAGGGATCTCATTGAAACCTACCGAAAGTTGAAAGGACTAGATAAGGCGGATGTGGATATGATGTTTCCTATGGTGGGGGTGTCCAGAACTAGAGGGCCGCACCTCAGAATTGAGTGTTGACCTTGTAGAACAGAGGTCATTAGTATTTTTTTTAGCCAGGGAATAGTGAATCTGTACAGACTGTGGTGGAGGCCAATTCCGTGGGTATACTTAAGGGAGAATGCTGATTGAATCCTGATCAGTCAGGGCATCAAAGGAAGGTGTATGGAGTTGAGTGGGATCCAGTTTCAGCCATGATGGAGTGGTGGAGCAGACTCAATGGGCTGAATGGTCTAATTCTGCTCCTATATCTTATGGTCTTTTGTATCGGAGCGGCTGCTGTATATTCCATGGGGGATGGGGAGCAGCCAGAGGTCCTGGTGTGCATTGGCACTAATGACATCGACATAAAAGGGGAAGAGGGCTTATGCAGTGAGTATAAAGAGTTAGGAGAGAGGCTTAAGAGCAGGATCTGCAAAGTGATAATCTTCAGATTACTCCCTGTATCACGGGCGAGTGCAGGTAGGAATGGGGTGTTACCATTAATGAATGAGTGGATATGGTGTGGGGGACAGGGTTTCAAGTTCTTGGATCATCAGAACCCTTTCTGGGGAAGGGACGACCTGTGCAAGAGGGACAGATTGCAGCTGTACTGGTGGGGAACCAATATCCTGGACACAAGGTTTGCAGATGCTCCTCGGGAGAGTTTAATCTAATTTTAACAGGGGCGGGGAACCGTAGCCCCAAGTCAGTAAGGGAAGGATTGGACCAGAAGGTTGATGTTAGAGAAGATATTGAAAGACAAAATAGAATTAACAGTTATGACGGGTTGGATAATTTGAAGTGTGTATATTTTAAAGCTAAGAGTGTTATGGGTGAGGTTGATGAATTTTAGAGCATAGATCAGTACATGGAACTAAGATATTGTAGCCATTACTGAAACTTGGTTGAGAGAGGGACAGGAATGGGTGATTAATGTACCAGGTTTTCAAAGTTTTAGAAAAGATAGAGGAGGAGGGAAAAGTGGGGGGAGTTGCACTACTAAGTGTGGGCACGTGGTTAACAAGTGGTTAACGCGTTCGACTAGCGATCTGAAGGTCGTGAGTTCAAGCCCCAGCCGAGGCAGCATGTTGTGTCCTTGAGCAAGGCACTTAATCACACAGTGCTCTGTGACTACACTGGTGCCAAGCTGTATGGGTCCTAATGCCCTTCCCTTGGACAATATTGGTGTCATAGAGAGAGGAGATTTGCAGCATGGACGACTGCCAGTCTTCCATACAACCTTGCCCAGGCCTGCGCCCTGAAGACTGAAGACTTTCCAGGCGCAGATCCATGGTCTCGCAAGACTAGCAGATGCACTACTAATCAGGAATAATATCACAACTGCACTCAGTGGTGACATAATGGAGGAGTCAGACATGGAGTCCATTTGGGTAGAACTCAGGAATAGGAAGGATGCACTCACACTGATGGGGTTGTACTGCAGACCCTCTGATAGCCTCTGGGACATTTATAAACAGGTATGTAATCAATTAAGGAAATGTGTAAAACTAATAGGGTTGTTGTCATAGGAGATTTCAATTTCCCTATTGTTAGCCGGGATCTTCTTAGTGTAAGAGGTTTAGATGCGGCTGATTTTGTTAAGTGTATCCAGGAAGGTTTCTTAAATCAATACGTGGCTGGTCCACAGGAGGAGGGACTGTATTGGACTTGCTGTTGCGTAATGAGCCTGGCCAGATGACTGACCTTTCAGTGTGTGAGCCATTAGGGAAGAGTGACCACAACTCCTGAACATTAAGGAAAGCTGTAGATAGGATAGGTATGGTCCTTGCAGGGGAGTTTAAAATTGGAGTAAGGCAAATTACAAGGGCATTAGGCAGGAACAAAGAAAAATTAATTGGAAACACCTTTTCTCTGGCAAGTCCACTTTAGATATGTGGAGGGTATTTAAAGATCAATTGCACAGACTACAAGAAAGGTATGTTCCTGATAGAAGGAAAGGATGAGAGAAACTTGGGTGTCCAGAGAGGTGATGAATTAAGTCAAGAAGAAAAGGGAAAAATATTTAAAGCTTTGGAGGTTAGGATCAAACAAAGCACATGAGGAGTATAAAGATGCAAGAGAAAAACTAAAGATGGGATTTAAGAAAGCCAGGAAGGGCCAGGAAAAGTCCTTGGCAAGTAGAATTGAGGTGAATCTCAGGGCATTCTATACCTACATCAAAAGTAAGAAGATAACTAGAGAGAGGGAGGGACCAATCAATGATAAAGAGGGGAACATTCGCTTGGATGCAGAGAATGTGAGTGAGGTGCTTTGTTTCAGTATTTACCAAGGAAAAGGATATGGAGGACCAGGAGATCAGGCTGAGTGTATAAATACATTAGGGCATGTAGAGGTCAAGGAGGAGGAAGTGTTGAATCTCCAGATGAATATTCAGGTGGATGAGTCCCCAGGGCCTGATGGGATTTACTCAGGTTATTGAAGGAGGCAAGGGATGGATTGCTGGGTCGTGATCAGTATGCTTGTGTCCTCTCTTGGCACAGGCGAGGTCCCGGAGGTCTGGCAAGTGGCTACTGTTGTACCTCTGTTTAAAAAGGGAACTATAGACTGGTGAGTCTCACGTCAGTTATGGTATTTTTGATAAGGTGACGTGAGAGACCGATAAATGTAGAGAGTTGGATGTTGTCTACATGGATTTTAGCAAGAAATTTGACAAAGTCCCTCATGGGAGGCTAACCCAGCAGATTAAGACTCAAAGGATCCGTGGCAAAATGGTTGTTTGGATACAGAACTGGCTGTGCATCAAAGACAAAGGGTCGTGGTTGAAGGGACTTATTCGAGCTGGAGGTCTGTAATTATTGGAGTTCCACAGGGATCTGTGCAGAGACCTCTGCTGTGGTGTGATGTGTATACATATATACACCCTGGATGAAAATGCAGATAAATGGGTTAGTTAATCTGCGGATTATACCAAGATTGGTGGAAATGTGGAGAGTGTAGAAGACTGGCAAAGAATACAGCACGAAGTAGGCCAGTTGCATAAATGCGTTGAGAGATGGCAGATGGAGGGGCCCTCCCAGTCTGCTCCTTGCTGCATACACGGAGCATCAGTCCACAACGCGCTGCCCGAGATGACAGCAGCAAGGAAAGGACGGTCGCTCACCAAGTTGCCGACTGTGGGTTTGGGAAGAGGATGTCGAGAAAGATGCGAGGCCTCTGTCACGGTTCATCCCGAGCAGTTGCGTGACAGAGGACGCTGTGTGCAGCATGTTCGGTGCTGACCACTTCCTGATGGACTTCCTAAAGGTGCTAGTCTGGAGGAACTCCCAGGGACGTACAAAAAAACCGGACATCAATGCTGCTGAAAGATTATCAGCTCAGTGAATGACGCCGTTTGGTCTGCCCTAAACTTGTTGGTCATCAGGACATCCGTAAAGGAATGCTGCCGACTGGCAGGTTCCGGGCTGCAGGAGTACGTGGTGAGGGACGCTCTGAAGCCATTACGGTTTTCTGCTATTGGACAGAGAGTGGCCAGGTTGGGCGAGGAAGCTCCCAACCCAATTAATGCAGCAGTGAACGACCCCTGGAGGCCACATCAGTTACTGCAGCCCAATTGGTTTTAATGAATGAAATAGAAAACTACGTAACGCAATAACTATGTAAATTCATAGGTAAAGATAGGAAACCGTTTACAAAATTCTTGTGAATATTTTATATATGAATAACGTTTATTTCTAGAAAATAATTTAACTTGTGGGCAGTGTCTAGTGTGAGGGAAAAGGGACCTTCCATTGGAACCGAGACGGTCATAGGGGGAAAAAGTCAGAACGCTTCTTCACAGGAAGGGCGGTGAAAATCAAACTCCGCTGAAAATTTGAATTTTTTCCTAGCCTGTAACGGATATTGTTCAGTCCTGTACTTTTCCCTAAAGCCACATGTCGGCCATCGTCACTGCATCTCTCTTCTCGCAACACAACATCCTCCCCACATCCCCAATAAAATTCTACCCGCTAGTCTGACTCTCTTTAGTCCTCGATCTGAATACATGAATGAATGAATAGATAGATAGATGGATGAATGGACAGGTAAATAACCGAGATACTGGAGGGAATCAGCGGGTCAGGCAGCATCTGTGGAAGGAAATGGACAGCCGAAAGTTCGGGTTGAGATTCTTCAACTGGAACATCAACTGTCTGTTTCTCTTTTCAGGACACGCCCCTTTCAGCCCTGTGTTACACCGAGCCATGCTCTTCTCTCCGGCTGTTTACCGTGTTTCTGATCCCACCCATGTGTGGAAACGGCCGTAACTCCTTCCCACTGAGCACTTGCGGAAACAACGTTCGTTACCCGGGACTGCAGCGCGTCTAGTGGACAATCGCGGAACTGCATGGGTTCAGCAGCTCCCCGGAAGTGAAAGTACAGTACCCTGAATCTGCAAGGAGCGGGAGTTAACATGGCTTCGAAAGGACAGGTCGAGAGTTTAACCGAGGAGGTAATTTGTCCCATCTGCCTGGATTTCTTCACCGATCCGGTTATACTGGAATGTGGACACAACTTCTGCCGCTCCTGTATCACACGGTGTTGGGAAAGGGAGGAGAGAAACTCCTGCCCAGAATGTAGAGAGGAGATTGCAGACCGCACCCTCAGGGTCAATCGGGCCTTAGCAAATCTGTCTGAGAAAGCTCGAAAACTAAACCTGAACCCGAAAGAGAAGGAAAATAAACTTCACTGCGAGAAACACGGGAAAGAACTAACGCTGTTTTGTGAGACAGACGGGAAACTGATCTGCCTGATCTGTAGAGATGCGCGGGAGCACAAGTCTCACAACTTCTTGCCGATTAAAGAAGCCACTGAAGTTTACAAGGTAAAAATAACGCGCTTTCGATCGTGTTTATGTTGAGTCGTTTTTTTTCCTGTCTAATCTATTCATTCTTTAATTCCCAGGATCGGGTTAAATCTTCCTTCGACTTTCTCACAAAAAGGAAATCAGACCTAGAGGAAATGGAGAAGGAACAGAAAGAGAAGATTTCCGGAGTTCGGGTGAGGCTTCCTGAACATTACTTCCAGTATTGTGTAGTTTTGTTCTCTTTAATGCACAAAGCAGAGTACTGCAGCTGTAGTGCCCTGGGTTCAATCCTAACCTCTGGTGCTGTCTGCGTGGAGTTTGCATGTTCTCCCTGTGACCACGACAATTGCACAGACATCCCAAGGGCATGTTGGTTGAATAGCTGCTGTAATCGCTTTCTGTAATTAACCCTGATGACTACTTCAAAACCTCATCAACGTTCTGCAGGCAGCTGAAAAAATAATCTAGGTATATATTTCTTCCGCGGGAAGAATTTAAATTTTTCTTCAGCAGTTTGACTGAGGCACGACTGCGTAGGTGGGTGGACGTCAGCGAGTTAGACCAGATATGAAGAATATTAAAAGAAGACAGCCTTACAGAGCGGGAGTCAGAGTAGGAGGGCTTTGGCTCAACGGGGCTTCGGTGATAACAGGTCGAGGCAAGTTACTTGTAAAGAATAGGAATAGGAAGTATGTCAGCGAGGCTGGTGTTCTGCACTGGGTGTCAGATTGGGATGTTCGGGAGACTCCCAGGCTCCCAGATGGCCACATCTGTGCCAGGAGCGTCGAGCTGCAGCTCCTTAGGGACTGGGTTAGGGAACTGGAGATGCAGCTCAGTGACCTTCGTCTGGGCAGGGAAAGTCAGGAGGTGATAGAGAGGGGCTATAGGCAGGTAGTCACACTGGGACCTCCAGAGACAGATAAGTGGGTAAAAGTGGGGAGGGAAAGGCAAGAGTCAGATATGAGAAAATACCCCAATGGCTGAACCTCTCAACAATAAGTTCTGTTGGTGGGGGGGGGGCCTACCTGGGGGAAGCAACAGTGGTTGTGCCTCTGGCTCAGAGTCTGGCCCTGTGGGTTAGAAGGATAGGGAAAGGAAGAGGATGGCAGCAGTGATAGGGGACTCTACAGTTGGAGGGTCAGACAGGCGATTCTGTGGATGCAGTAAAGAAATGCCGATGGTAGTTTGCCTCCCAGGTGCCAGGGTCTGGAATGTTTCTGATCACGTCCACGATATCCTGAAATGGGAAGGCAAACAGCCAGAGGTCATGGTACATATTGGTACTAACGACATAGGTAGGAACAGGCAGGAGGTCCTGAAAACAGTCTACAGGGAGTTGGGAAGGAAGCTGAGAAGCTGGACCTCTAAGGTAGTAATCTCGGGATTGCTCCCTCACGATAGTGAGCATAGGAATAGAGTGAAGGAAATAGGAAATTGCTTTTTAAACTCACAGAGAGCATAGGCCATCAACTTTTTGCTGTTGATGTTTCTGTAGAAGGCAATTTCTTTTTTACGAGCTCGAGTTGCTAGCTTGAGGCTCAACCCAGCACGGATGGAAAGCACGCCTGGGGAGCCAGCTGGGTTCACACTCGGGAGCCTTCGCTCCGAAGTCCGGTGCTGATGTCACTACACAACCAGCCGGCCTGGAATAGGCTGAGGGATTAGAGCAGGGGGCAGGGATTCAGATTTCTGGGTCATTGGGACCTCTTTTGTGGCAGGTGTGACCTGTACAAAAAGGACGGTTGCACTTGAATCTGAGGGGGACCAGTATCCTGGTGGGGAGGTTTGATAAGGCTATTGGGGAGAATTTAAACTAGAATTGCTGGGGGGTGAGAACCAAACTGAAGAGACGGGGAAAGGGGCTGTTGGCTCACATATATAGAAACCTTGCAGCCAGAGTGAAAGGGAGAATAGATAGGTGATAGAGAATGGATGCGCTCAGACTGATGGTTTGAGATGTGTCTATTTTAATACAAGGAGTATCATGAACAAAGCGGATGAGTTTAGAGTGTTGATCAGTACTTGGAGCTATGATGTTGTGGCCATTACAGAGACTTGGATAGGTCAGGGGCAAGAATGGATACTTAAGAGTGCCAGGCTTTAGATGTTTTAGAAAGGACAGGGAGGGAGGCAAAAGGGGTGGGGGCATGGCACCACTGATCAGAGATAGTGTCACAGCTGCAGAAAGGACGAAGTCATGGAGGGATTGTCTATTGAGTTTATGTGGGTGGAAGTTAGAAACAGGAAGGGATCAATATCTCTAATGGGTATTATCTTATACCCAGGGATGTCGAGGAGCAGATAGGGAGACAGATTCTGGAACAGTGCAGTAATGACAGGGTTGTTGTGATGGGAGATTTTAATTTCCCCCATATTGATTGGCATCTCCTTGGAGCAAGGGGTTTAGATGAGGTGGGGTTTGTTAGGTGTGTTCAGGAAGGTTTCCTGACACAATATGTAGATAAGCCGACAGGAGGAGAGGCTGTATTTGATCTGGTGTTGGGAAATGAACCTGGTCTGGTGTCAGGTCTCTCAGTGGGAGAACATTTTGGAGATAGTGATCTCCTTTACCATAGAATTGGAGAGGGATAGGAACAGACAAGTCATTTAATTGGAGTAGAGAAAATATGAAGCTCTCAGGCAGGAACTTGGAAGCATAATTTGGGAGCAGATGTTTTCAGGGAAACGTACAGCAGAAAAAGAGAATGTGCTGAAGCTTTTGGAAAACATCAAGTTGGGTAAGTCACTGTGACCAGACGAGATATACCTCAGGCTACTGTGGGAAGCAAAGGAAGAGATTGCTGAGCCTCTGGCAATGATCTTTGCATCATCAATGGGGACTGGAGAGGTTCCAGAGGATTGGAGGGTTGCAGGTGTTGTTCCCTTATTCAAGAAAGGAAGTAGAGAGCCCATGAAATCTGAGTTCAACCCAGATTAGTGTGAGGTGGTTCATTTTGGTAGGTCAAATATGATGGCAAGTATAGTATTAATAGTCAGACTCTTGGCAGTGTGGAGGATCAGAGGGATCTTGGGGTCCGAATCTAGCGGACACTCAAAGCTGCTGTGCAGGTTGACTCTGTGGTGCTTTGGCCTTTATCAACCATGGGATTGAGTTTAAGAGCTGAGAGGTAATGTCACAGCTATATAGGTCCCTGGTCAGACCCCACTTGGAGTACTGTGCTCAGTTCTGGTCACCTCACTACAGGAAGGATGTGGAATTATAGAAGGAGTGCAGAGGAGATTTACAAGGATGTGGTCTGGATTGGGGAGCATGCCTTATGAGAATAGGTTGAGTGAACTTGGCCTTTTCTCCTTGGAGCAACAGAGTATGAGAGGTGACCTGATAGAGGTGTACGACGGGTGATTGATAAGTTCATGGCCTAAGGTAGACGATGTCAATGTTAGAAAACCTAGCACATTTATTTTTCAATATAGTCCCCTTCCTACATGTACACGCTTAGTCCAGCGGTCGTGGAGCATACGGATCCCTTCTTTGTAGAAGTGGTCCACAGCAGGGGTGATTGATAAGTTCGTGGCCTAAGGTAGAAGGAGATGAGTTATTAACTTCAAACTTTCTGCATTATCACTCAAAGAGTTGAACTGCACGTGCATGTAACGAGAGCGTCTTGGACCTCCAGGTGGTCCACAGCAGGGGTGATTGATAAGTTTGTGGCCGAAGGTAGAGGGAGATGAGTTATACAGCTCCTGTTACATGCACATGCAGTTCAACTCTTTGAGTGAAAATGCAGAAAGTTTTAAGTTAATAACTCATCGCCTTCTACCTTAGGCCACAAACTTATCAATCACCCCTGCTGTGGATCACTTCTGGAGGTCCAAGACACCAACTTCTACAAAGAAGGATCTGTATGCTTCATGACCGCTGGACTAAGTGTGTAAATGTAGGAAAAATAAATGTGCTAGGTTTTCTAAGATTGACTCCCTCTCAATCACCCCTCGTGTAAGATGACGAGAGGCATTGATCATGTGGATAGTCGGAGGCTTTTTTCCAGGGCTGAAATGCCTAACACAAGAAGGCACAAAAAACTGCTTGGAAGTAGGTACAGAGGAGATGCCAGGGGTAAGTTTTTTTACATCGAGAGTGGTGAGTGCATGGAATGGGTTGCCAGCGAAGTTGGTGGAGGCGGATACGATAGGATATTTTAAGAGACTCCTGGAAAGGTACATGGAGCTTAGACAAATAGAGCACAATGGGTAAATCAAGGTAATTTTTAAACTAACTACACTTTTGGCAAAGCATTATAGGCCAAAGGGCCTGTATTGTGCTGTAGATTTTCTGTGTTTTACAGAGTATGTTTCTATGTTCCATGTATTACTGTCCTGCAAACTATAGCCTGTAATTTCCATTTTAAACGATGTACTTTTGAGCAGTCTTAATGAATTAGCGATTCCATGATCCTCTGAAGGACTCATGGACTTAACTCTCAAATATGCAATTACTGCATGTTTAAGTAGATGAAGGTTTATCGCCATGGCTAGAAGAGACGGAGAAAGGGAGCACTCCAATCCAGGCTTGAACGCAGAGGAATGAAACTCCCTCTGCCAGCCTCTTGTCAGCAAATATGTAGTTGGTGGAGAACAAGACTGAGGATCTCAGGACATATTGGTGCATCAGAGGGAAATGAGGAATTGCTGCGTTCCGTGTTTCATGGAGACTTGGCTCACTCCACACGTACCAGGTATGTCAGTAAGACCTGAAGACTTCTTGATTCACCACATGGACCAGACTGCTAATTTGGACAAAGCAAAAGATGATGTCTGTTTTTCATGACAGACTCCTTGTGGTGCTCAATGCAGCGGGCTTGACGCACTCTTGTTCCCATGGGCTGGAACTCCTAATGATTGCGTGCTGACTGTTCTACTTACCGAGAGAGCTCTCTGATCCTGACCTCAATTTACATACCACCAAAAGTAGATATTAAAAAAAAATACTCGATACATTGTGCATCACAATTAGCAAACAGGAAGCAGTCTATCCCGATGTATTTCAAGTAATTGTTGCGGACTTCAATCAGGCTTGTTTGGAGATAACTCTGCCTAAATATCTTCAACGTGTCACCTACACCCCCAGGGGTCCCAACACTCCTGAACATTGTTACACTATGATTAGGAAAGCTTATCATTCCATGCCTGGACCACATTTCAGGAAATCTGATCACTTAGCTGTCCTCCTCCTACCTGCATCCAGGAGAGGCTAAAGAGCAAGAGTCCACAGATAAGGACAACACAGGGGTAGTTGCAGGAGGCTGAGGAGAGGCTACACGATTGCTTCGAGTCAGTAGGCTGTGCCATGTTCAAGGACTCATGGAAGGATCTGAATGAACTCATCATGGCTATTACAGACTTTATAAAAACAGTTGTAAATGAGTTGTCCCTCAAAATCATTCAGAATTTTCCCTAACCAGCAACCCTGGATGAACCAGATCAGTGGTATTCAGGTGAGGCAACCAGCTATAGTCTCCAGAAAGCTCTCTAACTTGCAAACTGGCAATTCTGGACCAAACTTGAATCACTGAAGGATGTTTGCTAGCTGTGGCAGGGCTTGAATGATGACATCTCTTACAAAGTGAAACCAAAATACATACGTGACAGCAAAAATTCCCTCCGAGATGAACTCAATGCTTTTCATGCTCATTTTGACCATCAAAATGTGGAAGTATTTTCATGAACTTCCACAACCCCCGATGATCCTGCCGTTTCAGTCTCTGAGGCTTAAATGAGAGTGTCCTTCCAGGGGGTCAACCCACGGAAAGCATCTGGCCCGGACCGTGTACCTGACTGAGACCTAAGGACCTGTGCTAATCAACCGACTGGAGTGTTCACCGATATCTGTAACCTCTCACTTCCGCAGTCTGATGTACCCATTTGCTTCAAGCAGCTTGACCAGTGTTATGTACACGCAACCCTAGGGAAAGTTTCGGTTACATGCACGCAACACTAAAAGTATCAGCAGCAATAGAACACACCTGGAGTCTGGTTTTACTGTTAACAAAACACTATTTTATTAGTAACTACATCATACAGTAACTTAAACCAGGTAAATCAAGAGTTAACGGTGTTATGCATATATAGGTATAGAAATAAAGTTCCCAAACTTATTCAAGCTCAGGTGGCAAGAGTTACAGTCTTACGATGGTACGTAAGAAAGTTCAGTTCAGTTCAAATGCA
Organism: Mobula hypostoma; assembly: GCF_963921235.1. Classification (NCBI taxonomy): domain Eukaryota; kingdom Metazoa; phylum Chordata; class Chondrichthyes; order Myliobatiformes; family Myliobatidae; genus Mobula; species Mobula hypostoma. Next base: position 9,933,215 of record NC_086101.1, on the reverse strand, counting down.
CAGTTGTGATGAGGGAGATATTTGTAATCCAAGGCGAAATCCACGGTAGGAGAAAAACAAATAAGCATGTGTTGTCGATTTCTCCGTTGTCCTCTGAATCCTCACACAAAGTATCACCAACAGTAGCTTATCACAAAGGGGACCACCTTCAAGGGAACCACCACCCAGGCAAGGGAGGACACACTGGTAGATTCCGCACGGTTACCCCAAACACACAACGTGATAGCCACTTATCAAGTTCCACGACATACGAAATAACTCAGTGATTTGCCACAGGGGTGCCTTTCTTCAGTGAACTAACACACACACACACAAAGGGTAAACACACACATGGTAATCACAAAGGTTTTCCCCTCACCAGAGAACCCACTCCTGTGGATTAACTATCTGACAATCACACTTCCGTATTTGAATGGAATCAAACTCACCCTTACGGGCTACTTAGAAAAGAGTCCAAACAGTGATCTCCTTATCACTAGGCTTCTTCTGTTTCAAACCTTTCCCTCCCCTGCTCTTCCTCTGAAAACTTCTTCTAGTTGCAGTACTTTGTGAGAGTCAATTATCAATACTCTGGATTGATCTCATCTCACCCCTTTTGGGCTACTGAAAGTTTAAACCAGCGACCTCACTCACTGGTGTCTTTCCTTGATCGAAACCATCTCGACTCTGAGCATGTGTCTCTCTATGTGTGTCTGTAAAAGGGTCATCTGACCTTGCTTATTCAAAACAAGCCGCGAGAAACCATAAACATTCATTGTCCATCAAACAACTCCACCTCTTTCACCATCGTAACCAAGCAATTTTGCTGTCAGCCGAAATCTCTCGGTTTTTTAAAGTGACAGTCCACAGGAAAAAATGAACCTGATAACACCGGTAACTAAGAAGAGCAGAGAACCTGTCTCAATCACTATCCTCAGTGGCACCTACATCCACTGTGATGAAGTGCTTTGAGAGGTTGTTGATGAAACATATTCACTCCTGCTTGAGAAGCAATTTGGATCTACTTCAATTTGCCTAACGTCACACCAGGTCAACAGCAGATGCCATTTCAATGGCTCTTCACTCAACCCTGGAACATCTCGACAATTAAGATGCATACATCAGGATGCACTTCACTGACTCCAGTGCGGCATTCAAAACTACTGCCCCCTCAAAATTAATCAGTAAGCTTCCAGTACTAGGCCTCGATACCCGTTTGTGTGACTGAATCCTCAATTTTCAGACCTCAGTCAGTTCAGGTTGGCAAAAACATCTCCACAGTTCCCCTCAGCACAGGAGCCCCACAGGCTGTGTGCTTAGCCCCATGCTCTACTCACATTGTACTTCTGAATGTGGGTCTAAGCACAACTTCAATGCTATAGTTAAGTTTTCTCATAACATCACTGTCACTAACCAGATCAAGGGTTGTGACGAATCAGGATATAGGAGGGAGATTGAAAATATGGTTGAGTGGTGCCACAGCAACAGCCTCTCCCTCAATATCAGCAAGACAAAGGTGGAGATTATTGACCAGGAGGATGCAAATGGAGGTCCATGAGCTAATCCTCATTGGTGTATCAGAGGTGGAGAGCATCAGCAATATAAAATCTCAAGGTGTTATCATTTCAGAAGATCTGTCCTGCACCCAGCACTTAAATGCCTTTGCGAAGAAAGCATGTAGCACCTCTGCTTTCTGAGAAGTTTGTGAACGGCATCTAAAATTTTGACAAACTTCTATAGACGTGTAGTGGAGATTATATTGATGGGATGCAGCACAGCCTGGTATGGAACCCCCAATGCCCTTGTATGGAAAAGCTGTGATAAAGTAATGGATACAGTCCAGTCCATCACGGGTAAAGCCTTCCACACCAGCCCATCAACATGTAATGCTGTCACAGGACAACAGCATCCATCATCAGGGACCCCCTACCATCGAGGCCATGCACTCTTCTTGCTGTTGCCATCAGGAACAAGGTACTGAAGCTTCAGGACCCTCACCACCAGGTTCAGGAACAGTTATTAGCCTTCAACCATCAGGCTCTTTAACCCGAGAGGATAACTTCACTCGCCCCATTACTGTACTGGTCCCACTTCATCTCATGTTCTCAATATTTATTGCTTATTTATTATTGTTACTATTATTATTATTATTATTATTTCTTTTTTCCTCCTTTTTGTATTTGTACTGTTTGTTTTTTTCTTTGTGTATTGGCTGTTGTCTGCCCTGTTGGGTGCCGTCTTTCATTGATTCTACTGTGTGTCTTGTATTTACTGTGATTACCTGCAAGAAAAGGAACGTTAGGGTTGTATACGGTGACATATTTGTACTTTGATAATAAATTTACATTGAACTTTGACCTTGAGATGGGGTATGTGAATTATTCAGGAAAACGTGAGGAAACGGGGTTGATGTGATTGCTCTGAGAAACAATATAGATTTGATGGGCTGAACAGACACCTTCCATGTCGGAGGGAAATACAACAAAGTAATATAGTAAATTAATCTTCACCTTTCATTTGACAGGAACAGTCACAAACCCTTCAGTTCCATGTCAATGTGCAGTTTGTTGAACTGCACCAGATTCTCACTGAGAAAGGGCAGCGCAAACTGAGAGAGCTCAGGGAAGAAGAGGAGAGAATTCTAAATCCAATGGAGAAAAATCTTCAAAAGATACAAGCAAATTTAAATTCTATTCAGGACGAAATCTCAAGGTTACAGGAACAGATGGATCAAAAAGAGAGTGCGATATTTCTCAAGGTAAGACTATATTTCAATTTGTTTTTATAAACATGGACAAAATTGGTATCAATATGCTTGAGGTAAACGTGACATTTAGAAGTGGTTGTAAACTGATTTAAGACAGACATTTGTTTCGACGTTCAGGACTGTTGTCCCTGAAACTGGACATCCACAGTGTTTGTACATCAGAGGACAGTCTGTAATCTTGTGAATGAGTTACTCTGAATATAACACTGAACTGGCGATTGTTTCCTTAATTCCGATGTCAAATATCCCTGAAACTCACATTAAAATCCAGTTCCAGTCACACACTGTGTGACTGGTGCTGTGGGTGAGGGTCTCTCTGTCAATCAGTGAGAACAAAGGGTCAAATCCAGAATGTGACCCACACATCAGATTTATCATCGACAGGTAAATCCACTTTTCCTTAGATTAGAAGTTTAAGGGAAACCTACACTGTTTCTTTGTATCACACACAAAATTCTGGAGGAACTCAGCAGGCCAGGCAGCATCGATGGAAAAACGTACAGTTAATGTTTTGGGCTGAAATCCTTCTGTCCTGCTGAAGGGCTTTGGCCTGAAACATTGACTGTGCTTTTTCCCATAGATGCTGCCTGGCTGGCTGAGTTCCTCCTGCATTTTGTGTGTGTTGCTCAGATTTTCACTTGTTTGTGTTTTCAGATATGGGATTACACGGGATTAAGTCCCATTCCCTATCATTGACTGGCCTTTCAGCCCATCTGCTCCTACCAACTTGCATATTGCACAAGCCTCCTCCCACCTACTCACCACACCCAGTAACAGTGTCCTGAATTCCATGGTCCCTCATTTCTTTATCCAGCTTCCCCATTACATTCCTTCTCTGCTGTTCCACCTTAGCCACCCCTGTGGCAGTGATTTCCACATTCTCTTCACCACATTCCTTGTGGCATTTATTAACGACCAACTGATGTTTTATCTTTGACTTTTGGTCTCTGCACAAGCAGAAATATTTTCTCCACTCCCACCCCATTAACTCCATTCAGAATCTTAAATTCCTCCAAGCGACCCTCCCTGATAGCATACCCAGATAAAAATGCACAAACTGTCCACTCTTTTCTGTAAGTTTCATCCTCTCATTTATGGTCTAATTTCCGAAGTATTCCTTCCAATTTACCCTGTGGTTCTGTATTATTCATGCATGAGTGCATGCATGATTGTGGGATTGGGAATTTCCAACACTATGTAATAATTTGGATGAAATTCCAGATGTGTACAGTAAGTCGAAGTCTATTCAGTTTTGTGTTTTATTTATTTCAGGAGGAAGCTCGTCAGAAGAACAGGTAGGATATGTTCTTTACTGAATCTCTGTACGGATTTGTAAAATAGTTCAACATTGCAGTTTATAATCAACACTTTTATATTTGCAGAATTAGTGATCATTATCAACAATTGTCAGTGACAGATGTTGCCCTGCCAGTCGAAAAATTTGATCATCCCTATTTGTTGAGCACAACGTTGAGAGAAACACTTGATTCCATTAATCAAGGTAAAACTTACACTGATTTATTTGTCCTTGTTTATAAGACACAATTTTAACTAAAATTAGAAACAAAGATTGGCTGTTATAATGAGCTGAAGGGGAACTGTAGTTTTATTCCAGTCTCAATCCTATCTGCTGGGAAATGTCACTGTCAGTTGCTCAGTTGGAGATGTCAGACCCCTGAACACTCCGACACAGGGGCACAATACAACCAATACACGGGACTGTTCGATGAACCACTGAATCCTGGTCCCATTCAGACTGTACAACCCGACAGGACACGAGTGTGAATCCTACCGCATAAGCTGGAGAATTAGTATTCACTTACTGACATTATAGGGAATAAAGGGCAGGCACTGTAGCACTGCGGTTATCGTGAAGCTGTTCCATCTTGGGGTGTCAGTACTCAGAGCTTTATTCTAACGCTGTATGTAAGGAGTTTGTACGTTCTCCCTTGACTGCATGGGTTTGCTCCAAGTGGTCCAGAGATGTAGCAGTTGGTAGATTAATTGGTCATTGTAAATTGTCCTGTGATTAGGCTAGTGTTAAGTGAGGCTCGTTGGGCCAGAAGGGCCTGTTCTGCACTGTATCGCTAAATAAAATAAAATAAAGCTTGTATCAGTGTGGTGACCGGTATTTTCAGAAAGGTACACACGAGTCCCTCCTTTGCCGCTTACCCTGCTCGTGACTGCAGACTCAGGTCTGCCCCCTGCTGGTCTCATGAGCTCACTGTTATCATCAAACCACCACATTGAAACATTGCAACACGCACAAAAATTGCTGGTGAACGCAGCAGGCCAGGCAGCATCTCTAGGAAGAGGTACGTCGACGTTTCGGGCCGAGACCCTTCATCAGGACTAACTGAAAGAAGAGATAGTAAGAGATTTGAAAGTAGGACGGGGAGGGGGAGATCCGAAATGATAGCAGAAGACAGGAGGGGGAGGGATGGAGCCAAGAGCTGGACAGGTGATAGGCAAAAGGGATATGAGAGGATCATGGGACAGGAGGCCTAGGGAGAAAGAAAGGGGGAGGGAGAATGTGCAAGAAGTATAGTGAGAGGGACTGAGGGAGAAAAGGGAGAGAGAGAAAATATATATTAAATAAATAACGGATGGGGTACGAAGGGGAGGTGGGGCATTAACGGAAGTTATAGAAGTCAATGAGGCTACCCAGACAGAATATAAGGTGTTGTTCCTCCAACCTGAGTGTGGCTTCATCTTGACAGTAGAGGAGGCCGTGGATAGACATATCAGAGTGGGAATGGGACTTGGAATTATAATGTGTGGGAGATACTGCTCTCTCTGGTGGACAGAGCGCAGGTGTTCAGCGAAACGGTCTCCCAGCCTGCATCAGGTCTCGTCAATATATAGAAGGCCGCATCGGGAGCACCAGATGCAGTTTATCACCCCAGCCAACTCACAGGTGAAGTGTCGCCTCACCTGGAAGGGCTGCCTGGGGCCCTGAATGGTGGTGAGGGAGGAAGTGTAAAGGCATGTGTAGCACTTGTTCTCCTTACAAAGATAAGTACCAGGGGGGAGATTGGTGGGAAGGGATGGTGGGGGGGTGTACAAATGGACAAGGGAGTCGCATAGGGAGCAATCCCTGCGGAAAGCAGAGAGGTGGGGGAGGGAAAGACTTCTCTGACTTCCATTAATGCCCCACCTCCCCTTCGTACCCCATCTGTTATTTATTTATTATATATTTTCTCTCTCTTTTTATTCTCCCTCTGTCCCTCTCACTATATTCCTTGCCCATCCCCCTCCCCCTTTCTTTCTCCCTAGGCCTCCTGTCCCACGATCCTCTTATATCCCTTTTGCCAATCGACTTTCCAGCTCTTAGCTCCATCCCTCCCCCTCCTGTCTTCTCCTATCATTTTGGATCTCCCCCTCCCTGTCCTACTTTCAAATCTCTTACTATCTCTTCTTTCAGTTAGTCCTGACGAAGGGTCTCGACCCGAAACGTCGACTGTACCTCTTCCTAGAGATGCTGCCTGGCCTGCTGCGTTCACCAGCAATTTTTGTGTGTGTTGCTTGAAAGTCCAGCATCTGCAGATTTCCTCGTGTTTGCACATTGAAACATTGTCAGTCTGAGCTGACACACCAACCAGCATTGACCTCGGTCAAGATTTCACCAGCTCTTCTTCTTTTGTAATGTGATATATTTGAAGATGTCATTTCCCAGATTTATTTTCTTTAATGCTTTGGTTTCTATGATCTTCAGATGGCAAACATTCCTTTCAAACCATTCCCCACTGTGTCTGTGCCGACCGTGAGACTTAATTAAACTAATCTCACCTGTCTGCCCACATTCTATATCCCTCCATTCCCTGCCCCTTCCTGTGTATGTCGAAATGGTTCTTAAACATGGCTGTTGTATCCATTTCTACTTATTCCTACTTATTTGCTGGTTAACTAACAGGTTTCAGGTTTGCACTTTATCCCATTGTAAAGCACTTTGAGTTACATCATTTGTATGAAAATTGCTCAATAAATAAATTCTTCCTATTCTTATTCTTATTGTATTTTTAGTTCTTTCTCAGAGGTATGGGAATAGCCAATTTAGCAATTGCTAAGAACTCTCAGACGATTCTAGTGGGGTTTAGTAATGACGCTTTCTGGAGATTTACATAAATATTGCTGTGTAGGCCTAATTGTTCAATGCTATTGTGTGGTGACTTTGGGATGATACCAGTTGTAGATATTACTATTGGGACAAAGTATATTTTATATTGTTATTATTTTAACTCCAAATCCAAAAAGAAGCTGCTGGAGGAACTCAGCAGGTCAGGTAGCATCTGCAGAGACTAAGTTTCAGGTGGAGGTCCTGCATTTGTAGTCTCTTGTGGTCTCCACAACACTCCAAGTGAGACCTTACCAAAGTTTCATACAGCTGCAACAGAACTTGCCAACTTCCAAATTCAATACATACCATGAATCAAACTTGTCCTACACCTCCCTGACCACACTCTACACTTGTGCTGCCACTTGAAGGAGCTGTGCTCTTGGACCCTGATACCCCTCTGTCATCAATGTTTCTGGGGTCCTCTCATCTTCTCTATAATTTCCCTCACATTTAACTTTCCAAAATGTAACCTCTCTCACTAGTCCAGGTTAAACTCCCATCAGCCGTTTCTCCATCCAGATCTCCAACTGTTATATGATGTACTGCTCCTTTAACAACATTCTTGCTATCCAGAACTCCACCAAATTGATATCATTGTAAGTGTACAGCCCACATATATGCACAGGCAAGGATCGGAAGATTGCCCACATACAGACCACAGAACCTGCTGTCTCCAAAGCCGGCAGCCATGTACATCCCCAGACAGCAATCTCTACTGCCGACCCCAACAGTTCTAATAATCTTGAGCAGGTTCGGAACCCAGACTCCACCACCATCAATGTGGGTTCCAACAGCCTCAGACACTTTCAAAGTGCCTATTATGCAGCCTCCAACTCCAACTACAGCCTGGATCCTGACCGACCACACCGCCAGGCTGTAGTTGGAGTTGGAGGCTGTGTAATAGGCACTTTGAAAGTGTCTCAGGCCGTTGGAATCCACATTGACGGTGGTGGAGTCTGGGTTCTGAATCTGCTCAAGATTATTAGACTCTACACGTTCCACTGGAACCTCAGTCTCCCCTTCCCCCACCACCACTCTGCAGTCCTGCGTATCTCAGGTCCCATCATCAGCTCTTGGGTCCATGGAGACTCCATCTTACTCCCACCCCAGCTGGCCCTGATCATCCAGTTCCTATACACCTCTAATCCCATCAACAGGCCCTTAAAGCTGTTTGCTTCTTTCTAGATAACAGACCCAACCAGTTCTCCTCCACCACCACTCTCCTCTGACTGGAACTTGTCCTCCCACCACTCACAATTATTTCTCTTTGGCTACTCCCACTTCCTTCAAGCAAAAGGTAGACATGGACACTTGGATGGGTCCCAGTTATGCCTGTCTGTTTGTCAGCTACGTGGAACAGTCTATGTTCCATGCCTACACTGGTGTCACTCCCCAACTTTTCCTATGCTACATTGACGACTGCATTGGTGCAGCTTCCTGCCACCATGCTGAGCTCGTCAACTTCATCAACTTTGCCTCCAACTTCCACCCTGGCGTCAATTTTACCTGGTCCACTTCTGACAGCCTTCTCCCCTTTCTCGATCTCTGCCTCTGTCTCTGGAGACAGTTTATCTACTGATATCTTTTATAAACTCTCTGGTTCAGAGCTCCCTGCACCCAGTCACTCTCAGTTCCTCTGTCTCCACCACATCTGCTCTAAGGATGAGGCTTCTCATTCCAAAACTAAGGAGATGTCCTCCTTCACAGAAAGCGCTTCCCTTCCTCCCTCATCCATGCTACCTTCAGCCAGATCTCTTCCATTTCTCGCATGTCTGTCGTCACCCCATTCTCCCGCCTGCTCGCCAGGGATAGAGTTCCTCTTGCCCTCACCTACCACCCCACCAGTCTCCATGTCCAGCACATAACTCTCCATAACTTCCACCATCTTCAAAGGTATCCCTCCATGAAGCATATATACCCCCCCCCACACTTACCGTAGTGATCGCTCCTTAAGCGACTCCCTTGTCCATTCGTCCGTCCAAACTGATCTCCCTACTGCTACTTATCCTTGCAAGCGGAATAAGTGCCACACCTGCCCCTACACCTCCTCCCTCACTACCATTCAGGGCCCCATGCCGTCCTTCCAGATAAGACCACACTTCACCTGTGAGTCTGTTAGGGTCATCTAGTGTATCCGGTGCTCCTGGTGTGGCATCCTGTAGATTGGGAGACTGCTTCGCCAAGCACCTACCGCAAAAAAGTGGGATCTCCTGGTGTCCACCCATTTCAATTCAACTTCCCATTCCCATTCTGACATGCCAGTCCACAGTCTCCTCTACTGCCGTGATGAGGCCACACTCTGGCAGGAGGAGTAACACCTTATATTCTGTCTGGGTAGCCTCCAACCTGATGGCATGAACATCGATTTCTCGAACTTCTGATAATGCCCCCCGTCTCCACCACCATTGCTAGTCCCATTTCCCCCTCTCTGCTTATCTCCTTACCTGCTCATCACCTCCCTCTGGTGCTCCTCCCACTTCCCTTTCTTCCATGGCCTTCAGCCCCTCCCATCAGATTCCCCCTTCTCCAGTCCTTTACCTCTTTCGCCTATCAACTTCCCGGCTCTTTACTTCACACTCCCCCTCTCCCAGTTTCACCTATGACCGGCTACCTTGCACTTCTTGCTCCCTTCTCACCACCCCCTTGGTCTAACTTCCAGTCCTTTTTCCCCAGTGCTGTTGAAGAGTCTCGGTTTGAAACACTCTTCACCATAGATGCTGCTTGGCCTGCTGAGTTCCTCCAGCATTTTGTTTCTGTTGCTTGGATTTCCAGCATCTGCACATTTTTTTTAAATTTTGTAGCCCACAGAGTTACCAGCATTGAACTCTGTGCCATACTATTCGTCACAGACGTCCAGACAGAATAACACTCCTCCACCACAGCCCTCTGTCTCCTGTGACCAAGCCAATTGTGAATCCAATCTACATTCCTCTTTTGTAATATGGATACGTTCCAAGACATAACGACTCATTTGCTTTAATTCCCCATCTCCCATACCTGTCTCCATGGGAAACACATAAATGGCCTCTGTCATTTCCTGTGACTCCAGATATCAGTGACCATATTGATCCTGAATGGGCTGACACCCTGCATCAGGACTGAGTGGAATGTGGGTGATGGGGTGCTGGAGGTGGGCTTGTGGGGAGCTGCATTAATGGTTCACCTGCATGCTTCTCACCCCGGCCCATCTGGTTCTGGTTCCATCTGCCATTCACCTCTCTCCTAACGGTCCCCATTATCACCTCCTTTCCTGATGAGATTCATTCACACCCTCCTTGTTCCATCGCCCTCTCACTTCATCCTCTGTGTCTGACTCCAGCACGGTCACCCAACTCCAGCCCACACCCCCACCCCTTCCCTGTCTGGAACAACCTGCCCTCCTCCTCAGTCCGCAGTCACTTCAGACTTCTGACACATCACTCCCCTTCTCCTCTGTAAAACGGCCATCTCCCCTCTCCACTCTCAGTCCTGATGTAGGGGTTCGACCCGAAACATCGACTGTCCCTTTCCTCCCACAGGTACTGCTTAACCCACTCAGTTCCTCCAGAAGATTGTGTGAGGCCTGATCATTGGATATGTTTAAGGTGGAGTTAGGTAAAATTTTGAAAGATGGAGAGATTGAGGTTTTGGGGAACTGGTACAGAAGAGGAACTGATGCCAGTATCTATCAGTCACTGTCACATTGAATGAAGGGCCTGTTCCGGTGCTGTACTGTTCTATGTTCCCTCTTTAGAAAAATGAGAGGAGATCTCAGGGAATCACAAAATTCTTCCCAGGCTCAACAGACAGAATGCAGGGAGGATGTTTCCCCTGTCTGAGGAGTCGAGGGTCAGGGGTCACTGTCTCAGGATGGGGTGAACCCTCAGAGGATGGTGTATCTGGAATTCTCTGCACCAGAGGGCTGTGGGGTCTCAGTCATTCAACTCATTTAAGGTCACAGAGTCATTGCCGTACAGCACAGAAACAGGCCCTTCAACCCATCACCTCTGTGCTGACCTATTTACCCATCTACACTCATCCAACTGGTCGGCATTAGGTCAGTCTCCTTCCGTGCCTTGTCTATAGAATTGAAACAGGACAATTTACAGTGACCAATTAGGCGACTAACGGGTATGTCTTTGTTCTGTGGGAAGAATCTAAAGCACCCGGAGGAAACCCACATGTTCATGGGGAGAACGTACATCCTTCTTACTGACAGCACTGGAATCGAACTCTGAACTCCTGAATGCCTCAAGGTGTAACAACGTTGCCCAATCTGCTGCATTACCATGGTGCCCAGGGTTTTTCCGAGATTATAACGGGATTTTGATCATCTTGACCAGTGAGCCGTAGAATGGCAAATGGATTTCAGTTCAGAGAAATGTGGGTTTTGGGAAGGCAAACCAGGACAGGATTTACAGAGCAATAAGTGGGGCCCTGGGGACTGGTGTAGAAAAGGCAGACCAGAAGGTGATTGCCTTTATCAGTCTGTATACTGGGATGTACAAGACACTGTTTGGAGGACTGTGTACAGTTCTGGTTATCTTGCTATAGGAAGGATGCCATTAAACTATGAGGATGTTACCGAGACTGCAGGGTTTGGATGATAAGGAGAGTCTGGATAGGCATCAATTTCCAGTGATCTAATATCCACTCTCACTTCTCTTTTACACTTTATGTTTCTAAAGTAACTTCTGGTATCCTCTTTAATATTCATAAAAGTTGCTGGTGAACGCAGCAGGCCAGGCAGCATCTCTAGGAAGAGGTACAGTCGACGTTTCAGGCCGAGACCCTTTGTCAGGACTAACTGAAGGAAGAGTGAGTAAGGGATTTGAAAGTTGGAGGGGGAGGGGGAGATCCAAAATGATAGGAGAAGACAGGAGGAGGAGGGATGGAGCCAAGAGCTGGACAGGTGATAGGCAAAAGGGATACGAGAGGGTCATGGGACAGGAGGTCTGGGAAGAAAGATGGTGGGGGGGGACCCAGAGGATGGGCAAGGGGTATATTCAGAGGGACAGAGGGAGAAAAAGGAGAGTGAAAGAATGTGGGAATGGGATGTGGAATTAAAATGTGTGGCCACTGGGAGATCCTGCTTTCTCTGGCGGACAGAGCGTAGGTGTTCAGCAAAGCGGTCTCCCAGTCTGCGTCGGGTCTCACCAATATATAAAACGCCACATCGGGAGCACCGGACGCAGTATATCACCCCAGCCGACTCACAGGTGAAGTGTTGCCTCACCTGGAAGGACTGTTTGGAGCCCTGAATGGTGGCCCCAGTCAGTCCCAGTCAGTCCCAGTACCCCATCTGTTACTTATTTTTATACACACATTCTTTCACTCTCCTTTTTCTCCCTCTGTCCCTCTGAATATACCCCTTGCCCATCCTCTGGGTCCCCCCCTCCGTCTTTCTTCCCGGACCTCGGAATATAAGGTGTTGTTCCTCCAACCTGAGTGTGGCTTCATCTTTACAGTAGAGGAGGCCGTGGATAGACATGTCAGAATGGGAATGGGATGTGGAATTAAAATGTGTGGCCACTGGGAGATCCTGCTTTCTCTGGCGGACAGAGCGTAGGTGTTCAGCAAAGCGGTCTCCCAGTCTGCGTCGGGTCTCACCAATATATAAAAGGCCACATTGGGAGCACCGGACGCAGTATATCACCGCAGCCGACTCACAGGTGAAGTGTTGCCTCACCTGGAAGGACTGTTTGGGGCCCTGAATAGTGGTCCCAGTCTGTGTCGGGTCTCGCCAATATATAAAAGGCCACATCGGGAGCACCGGACGCAGTATATCATCCCAGCCGACTCACAGGTGAAGTGTTGCCTCACCTGGAAGGACTGTTTGGGGCCCTGAATGGTGGCCCCAGTCAGTCCCAGTACCCCATCTGTTACTTATTTTTATACACACATTCTTTCACTCTCCTTTTTCTCCCTCCCCCTCCTGTCTTCTCCTATCATTTTGGATCTCCCCCTCCCCCTCCAACTTTCAAATCCCTTACTCACTCTTCCTTCAGTTAGTCCTGACGAAGGGTCTCGGCCTGAAACGTCGACTGCACCTCTTCCTAGAGATGCTGCCTGGCCTGCTGCGTTCACCAGCAACTTTTATGTGTGTTGCTTGAATTTCCAGCATCTGCAGAATTCCTGTTGTTTGCGCTTTTCCTCTTTAATATTGTTGGCTAGCTTAATTTTGTATTCCATGGTTTCCTTCTTAATAACTTTTTAATGACTTTTTTAGTTCTGTTGGTTTCTAAAAGCTTCCTGGTCCTCTAACTTCTCACTGATTTTTGCTCTACCAGATGCCCTCCCTTTAGCATGTATATTGGCATTGACTTCTCTTGTTAACCGCAGCTGTTTCAGCTTTCCTTTAGAGTACATTTTTTTCTCTTTGGAATATATATATCCTGTGCCTTATGAATTGCTTTCAGAAATTTCAGCCATTACTGCTCTGCCGTTAGCCCTACCAGTGTTCTTTTCTAATCAAACCTGGCCAACTCCTCTTTCATGCCTCTGTAATTTCCTTTACACCACTGTAAAACTAATATATATAACTTCTGTTTCTTCTCAAATTTCAGGGTGAATTCGATCATATAATGATCACTTGCCCCAAGGGATTCTTTTTACCTTAAACTCTCTAATCAATTCTGATTCATTGCACAGCACCCAATCCAGAATAGCTGATTCCCTAGTGGTCTCTAGTATGAAGTGTTCTAAAAAGCCATCTCATAAGCACTCCAGAAATTCCCCCTTTTGGAATACAGCACCAACCTAATTTTCCCAATCTACCTGGGCCAGACAGGCAATTCTGTAGATGCAGGAAAAAGACACGGATGGTAGTTTGCCTCGCAGGTGCCAGGGTCCGGGATGTTTCTGATGGCGTCCAAGATATCCTGAAGTGGGAAGAACAGCCAGAGATCGTGGTACATATTGGTACCAACGACATAGGCAGGAACAGGGAGGAGGTTCTGAAAGCAGACTACAGGGAGTTAGGAAGGAAGCTGAGGAACAGGACTACAAAGGTAGTAATCTCGGGATTACTGCCTGTGCCACGTGACAGTGAGTATAGGAGTAGAATGTGGTGGAGATAAATGTGTGGCTGAGGGATTGGAGCAGGGGGCAGGGATTCGGATTTCTGGATCATTGGGACCACTTCTGGGGCAGGAGCAACCTGTACAAAAAGGATGAGTTGCACTTGAATCCCAGGGGGACCAATACCCTGGCGGGGAGGTTTACTAAGGCTATTGGGGAGAGTTTAAACTAGGATTGCTGGGGGGTGGGAACCAAACTGAAGAGACGGAAGAAGAGGCAGTTGGCTCACAAATAGAGAAAGCTTGGAGACAGTGCGAGAGGGAGGATAGGCAGGTGATCAAGAAGGGACACGCTCAGACCGGTGGTTGGAGATGTGTCTACTTTAATGCAAAGCCAATGAGCTTAGAGCATGGAACAGTACTTGGAGCTATAATGTTGTGGCCATTACAGGGACTTGGATGGCTCAGGGGCAGGAATGCTTACTTCATGTGCCAGGCTTTAAATGTTTCAGAAAGGGCACGGAGGGAGGTAAAAGAGGTGGGGGCATGGCACTGTTGATCAGAGATGGTGTCACGGCTGTAGAAAAGGAGGAAGATATGGAGGGATTGGAAACGGAGTCTCTGTGGGTGGAAGTTAGGAACAGGAAAGGGTCAATAGCTCTACTGGGTGTTTTTCATCGATACCCAATAGTAAAAGGGACACCGAGGAGCAGATAGGGAGACAGATTCTGGAAACGTATAATAATAAAAGTGGTCGTGGTGGGAGATTTTCCCAAATTTCCCAAGTATCGATTGGCATGTCCTTAGAGCAAGGGGTTTAGATGGGGTGGAGTTTGTTAGGTGTGTTCAAGGCGGATACAATATGTAGGTAAGCCTACAAGAGGAGAGGCTGTACTTGATCTGGTATTGGGAAATGAACCTGGTCAAGTGTCAGATCTCTCAGTGAGAGAGAATTTTGGATATAGTGATCACAACTCTGTCTCCTTTACCATAGCATAGGAGAGGGTTAGGAACAGGTAAGTTAGGAAAGCGTTTAATTGGAGTAAGGGGAAATATAAGGCTATCAGGCAGGAACTTGGACACATAAATTGGAAACGGATGTTCTCAGGGAAATGTATGGAAGAAATGTGGCAAATGTTCAGGGGATATATGCATGGAGTTTTGAATAGATACATTCCAATGAGACATGGAAAGGATGGTAGGGTACAGGAACCATGGTGTACAAAGGCTGTCGTAAATCTAGTTAAGAAGAAAAGAAGAGCTTACAAAAGGTTGAAAAAGCTAGGTTATGATAGAGAGCTAGAAGATTATAAGGTCAGCAGGAAGGAGCTCAAGAAAGAAATTAGGAGTGCCAGAAGGGGCTATGAGAAGGCTGTGGCGGACAGGATTAAGGAAATCCCCAAGGCATTCTACAAGTATGTTAAAGCAAGTGGATAAGTTGTGAGAGAATAGGACCAATCAAGTGTGACAGTGGAAAAGTGTGTATGGAACCGGAGGAGATAGCAGAGGTACTTAATGAGTACTTTGCTTCAGCATTCACTACGGAAAAGGATCTTGGCGATTGTAGGGATGACTTACAGTGGACTGAAAAGATTGAGTATATAGACATTAAGAAAGAGGATGTGCTGGAGTTTTTGCCAACTTTTCACATTGCAACTCATTCTGTTGACTGCAAGTTTGCCCTATTATCAGCCTCTCCTGGCTAGGAGTCTCACAACACACTGCCTCTGTTTGTAAACCTCATCTTTAGCACTCGCACTGCGGTTCCCATCCCCTGGCCAAACTAGTTTAAACAACTCTTACAAACCTGCCTAGAAGGAAATTGGACCCCCTCGGATTCAGGTGTAACCCATCTCTTTTGTACACTTTGTACCTTCCCCAGAAGGGATCCCAGTGGTCCATTAATCTGAACCACTGCCCCCTACACCAGTTCCTCAGCCATGCATTCACCGGCCAAATCATCCTATTCTTACCCTCACTGGCACGTGGCGCAGGCAGCAATCTAGAGGTTACTACCCTGGAGGTCCTGTTTCTCAGCTTTCTACTAGCTCCCTAAAATCTCGCTCCTCACCTTGTCTAACTATGTCAATGGTGCCAATATGTACCTAAACTTCTGGCTGCACACCCTCGCCCTTGAATTTATCATGGACACGAACTGACTTATCCCCGAACCTGGTACCAGGGAGGCCACCTACCATCGGAACATCACAGACTCTTGTCTCTGTTTCTCTGACTATGGAATCGCCTGTCAACACTGCAGCCATCTTCACCTCTCTGTTCTTCTGAGCCACAGCACCAGACTCACGGCAAAGACCCAGGCACTGTGGCTCAACCCGTAGGTCGTCCCCCTCAGCAGACCTAATGTTGTATACTTATGATTGAGAGGAATGGTCACAGGCGTACTCTGCACTGGCTGACGCTCACCCAATTACCTGCCTACCGTAACCTAGGAGTGACGACCTCCCTGTATCTCCCTGTATGAACTGAAGGTCACTGAGCTGCAGCTCCAGTTCATTAATTCGTTCTCTCAGGAGCTGCAGACTGGAGGTCTCCCAAATCTCCCACCTCCCACACAGTACAAAACACTGCTCAGGAACCATTCTCACTGCACTACTACACCCTAACAGAGGAGGAATGAAGAAATAAGAACAAAACAAGAAAGTTACTAGATACTTTACCTCGCCTAATGAGCGAAAGCCACACTCGATTGACTCAGCTCAAGGAATAATGGGTAAATGTAGTCAAATGGGACTAGTTCATCAAAACAAATTGGGTGGCATGAATGAATTCGGTGGAAAAGCGTCCCTGACCTCCTCTGAAAATGCCTCCAGAATTCACTCACCCCATCCTCATCTGGCTCCAGTTGTAGCACCATTCTTTCCACACACTCGTTTCCACTGGCTATCTCCCGTCTTTCTTTGCATTCATTGGGAATGGTCTCAACCTGAAACATGGACTGTCCATCTCCCGCCACATATGCTGCTCAACGCAAGGATATCCTCTGGTATTTTGTATGTGTTGATCGTGAAAATTCCGCTCTCCGTCCTGGTGGAAAAATCTCGTGAAGATACTGGCTGCCCGCGTCTCCCCCCGATCCCCAGGGACTCTCTAATTCTCTGTTTCTCCCCCCCAGTCTCTGTCACCCTGGATGTGGAAACAGCGCATCCGGCGCTCGAGGTGTCTGAGGATCGGAAGAGTGTGAGACGGACTGAGACCCGGAGGAATCTCCTTGGCACCGCGACGAGGTTCACAAACTGGGTTTCTGTGCTGGGATCGGAGGGATTCATATCGGGGAGACGTTACTGGGAGGTGGAGGTGACGGCGAATCGGTGGTGGGATCTGGGAGTCGCCGCAGAGCCTGTGGAGAGGAAGGGACGGGTCACACAGAGTCCGGAGACCGGATTTTGGATCATCAGGCGGGTTGATCACGTGATGTGGGTTTTCACCTCCCCTGAGTCCCATCTCCTTGACTGTCCCATCCCCGGGAGGGTAGGAGTTTATCTCAGTTACGAGTCAGGGACAGTTTCATTTTACAACGCGGAGACCAAGTCCCATCTCCACACCTTCACAGGGAACAAATTCATGGGGAAACTTTATCCTTTCTTCGGGATTGGATATGAATACCAGTGGCTGAGAATCTGCTCCGGTTCCGCTCCGGGTCTGTAAACGGGTCGGGTCCCGGGACCGGCGTCAGGAGTAAGTCAGTGTAAATATAAATGTGCGGAGAGTGAAATAAGCACGATATGAGGATTATCGATCCATTAATTTTAACTCGTTCACCGCATCTGTCAACGGAACAAAAACACTGCAGATTCAGCAGCAACGCTTAAAATGCTGGAGGAACTCAGCAGGCCAGGCAGCATCTATTGAAAAGAGTGAACAGTCGATGTTTTGCACCGGGACGCTTCATCAGGACTGGAGAAAAAGAGATGACGTCACGATAAGAAGGTGGGGGAGGCGAGGAATAAATACAAGGCAGAGGTGATAGGTGAAACGTGAAAGGAGAGAGGGGTGAAGTAAAGAGCTGGGACGTTGATTGGTGAAAGAGATAAAGGGCTTGAGAAGTGGGAATCTGATAGGAAAGGACAAGTGGCTGTGGAAGAAAGGGAAAGGAGGAGCACCAGAGGGAGGTGATGTGCAGGGGTTAGGAGTTAAGTTGAGAGAGGAAAATGGGAATGGAGACGTGGAGGGAGTGGCATTATCCGAAGTTCGAGAACTTGATGTTCCTGCCATCAGGTTTAAGGCTACTAAGATGGAATATAAGCTTTTGCTCTTCCAACCTGAGTGTGTTCGCATCGGGATAGCAGAGGAGGCCATGGCCTGACATTTTGGAATGGGAACGGGAAGTGGAATTAAAATGCATGGCCACTAGGAGATCCCGCTTTTTCTGGCAGATGGATCGTAAGTGCTTGGTGAAGCGGTCTCCCAATCTACTTTGGGTCTCACCGATATACAGGAGGCCACTCCAGGAGCACCAGACACAGTAGATGACCCAAACAGACTTGCAGGTGAAGTGTCGCCTCACCTGGAAGGGCTGTTTGGGGCCCTGAATGGTAGTGAGGGAGGAGGTGTAGAGGTAGGTGTAGCACTTGTTCTGTTAGCAAGGATAGTGCCAGGAGGAACAAATGAACAAGGGGGTATTGTAGGGAGAGATCACTGTGGAAAACAGAAAGTTGGGGGGCGCAGGGTGGTGGGAGAGAAAGATATGCTTGGTAGTGGGATCCCGTTGGAGATGGTGAAAGTTACAGAGGATTATGCGCTGGATGTGGAGGCTAGTGTGGTGGTAGACGAGGACACAAGAAACCCCATCCCTGGTGGGATGGTGGGAGGGTGGGGTGAGGGCAGACGTGCCTGAAATGGAAGAGATGTGGGTGAGGGGAAAGTTGGTGGTGGAGGAAGGGAAGCCCCTTTCCTTGAAGGAGGACATCTCCTTAGTACTGGAATGAAAACCCTCATCCTGAGAACAGACGCTGTAGAGAAATAGGAATTGAGAGAAGGGGATGGTGTTTTAGAAGTAACAAGGTGGGAAAAGGTATAGTCCAGGTAGCTGTGAGAATCACGGTGATAGAGGGGGAGCGGCTATAGGAAGTTTGAGTATTCGATGTTCATGTCGCCAGTTTGCAGGCTGTCCTGGCGGAGTGTGAGGAGATATTCCTCTAATTTATGAAACAAGTAGAGAAGGAATCTCTATGTTGAATCAGATGTTTGGTTTTGGACCCTTTCTATACCCAGGAAATACATAAGAAACACAGCAGGCCTGTCAGGATCTGTGAAGAACAGATTTCATGTTCCTCAGCAGTGACCTCTCCCAGAATTGATTCAAATGCTACCTGTCTTGCTGTGAATTGCAAGCATTTTCTGTTTTGTTTTCATTCTTCAAGCATCTGATTTAAGAAAAAAAATGGGTGTGCAGCCTTATTTCTTCCTGAAGGGGCTGATAGGAGAGGAGAGTGGACCACTAGCGAAATCAATGTTCAGGTTGGAGACTACCCAGACAGAATATGGGGTGTCGTTTCTTTGACCTTAATGTGTCCTCATCATGGCAATAGAGAAGGCCATGATGGAATGGGAATGGGAAGTTGAATTGAAGTGGGTGGTCATCAAGAAATCCTGCCGAGTGGACAAAGTGGAGGTGAGTGACAAAGCGCCCTTCCGTTTACATTGGATCTCACCAATACAGGTGGGGCCGCAGTGGGAGCACTGGATACAGTGGCTGGCTCTGACAAACTCACCACCATTCATGACCCTAAACACCTGGAAGTACTGTTTTGGGACCTGAATGGTGGCTGAGGGAGGACATGCCAGACAGGTGTAGCAATTGCCCAGCTTGCAGGGATAAGTGCCAGGATGGAAGTCATTGGGGAGGGATGGGAGGACAAGGGAGTCAAAGAGAGAACAATCCCTATGGAAAGTGGAGGAAAAGATCCCTACGGAAATTTGATGTTCTCCAATGTTCCCTCTAGGGTGTGCGCTTGCATGCGCACACACACACACCTTTTGCTACCATTGCACAAAGGAATTTAACCTGCACACAATAGGTTGACACTCTCTATCTCATTGGCATGTTAAGTATATTTGATGATTGTACACAATCACGTTTCTTTCTGGCTTCTAAAATGGATGGTGTTGACAACATGAAGTTTGCAATGATTTGTCTGCAGATTTAAAAACTGGCTTATTAATACTGTTTTTGTAGAAGAAATTATTAATTCACTATGTTGAATTCCAAAGAAGCAAAGTGCGTGAAGTGCAAAAGAACTGCTAGTTCATTTAAAGCAGTATTGCTTAATGAAACAGTAGAAACGGCTACACCGAAAGCTCATGAGGTCAGGAACAGGCAGCGATGAAAAATATTTAAGTACAATATGGAAAGTGGTGTTAGCTGTGTGTATTATCACAATCCAAAAGTTGCTGGAAATTTGCAAGTGGGAAGAAGTGGAAAACTTGACTTTTGAAAGCGTCGTTTAGTAAACAAATCACATATGGACGATGTGCAAAAGTTACAGTGATTAAAATCCTACAGGCCTGCTACACAAGTTTCATGAGAGTGCAGATGAGCGAGAGTGAAAACAATCAAACCCAGAGGTGAAAGTTGCACAGCAAAAGATTTTTGCACATTCTGATCTTTACAAATTAGACGGAACACTGATGTTCTCCCTTTGTGTAAATGTTTATGGCAGTTGGGTGGCACATATGCATAACTGTTAGAGAAACCGCTTTACAGCACAGACAGGAGTTCGATTCCTGGGCCCTCTGGTTATCAGAGAGCTATAGTTAGGCTCAGTGAGACATGGGTATGCTATTTTGACACTGGAAGCTTGAGGGCTGACCTCAGCACAATCCTCCGACAGACTATGTTGGTTGCTGATGCAGAACAATGCCTTTCACTTCATGTTTCCATACTTCATGTACATGTGACAAATAAAGCTAAGTTTAAAAAAAAATTCTTTCTCTGGTTCACCGTTGTTAATGCCCTGAATCCAAGAAACTGTGTGTTGAGAACGATGCTGAGAATGGAGTGTACAGCTTAATGGCGGAGTGTGAACCCATGTTTGGCTCCATTACTCACCTATCTTGGCAATGAAAGCTTCAAGCGAGATTGTAATTGACAGGTAAACATACGGTTAACAAATCTCCTGAGATAATATTAAATTTTTGAATCATATTTTGAGTTTAAGCCATCTTTCCTCCTTATGGAAAATGGCAGCAGTAGTGCCTGTTCTAAGACCTGGAAGTTCCCTGTCGGATCCTTCTAGTTATAGACCAATATCACTAATGTCCCATGTGTATAACCTTATGGAACATAGGGTAATAGAGCGTTGAATTATATTTTGTAAAAAAGAGGTGGTGCAGTATTTTATCAGATCAGATTTTGGACGTTTAGAGTGACATTGGATTTAGTTTTATGTTTGGGAGATTATATTAGGAAAGCACAGGTAAATAAAGTTGTAATAGCAGTACTCTTTGATATAGAAAAAAACATATGATATGTTATGGAGGGAAGGTCTTTTGATCAACATGGAAATTGGGAGTGAGAGGAAGGTCATATAATATTTTTCTGAGTTTTAATTTGGACAGTCTATGTAAGTAAGGGTAGATAAGGTACATTCAAGTTTCTATGAGATAGAAAATGGGACCCACAAGGCTGTATATATAGCACTTAATTATTTAATATTATGATTCATGATATTTTCTCTGAGATAGGTAGCGGGTTGGGTAAAACACTTTTTTTTAGGTGATGGGGCTTTATAGATCAGACGTAGAACTTTCAACATAACTATATAGGATGCAATTAGCAATTAATAAGATCAAATGATAGGCAAATAGATGGGGGTTTATGCTTTCAGTAGCGAAAACACAAGTTATATGTTTTACAAAGAGGATCAATAGACATGCACTTAATTTGAAATTATATAGTCAAACTCTTGAAGAAGTGTCAGCAGTACGATTTCTTGGCATGTGGCTGGACAAGAAGCTGATATGGAAGCACCATATCAGTAAAATAATTGACAAATGTAAAGGGGCATTAAATATCCTTGGGTGTTTAGGTGGGTCCTCTTGGGGTGCTACACGAAAATCTCTGTTGACCATATGTATTTGTTTAATTAGACTGGTACTTGATATTGGCTGTGTGGCTTATGGATCAGCTTCATCTTCAAATTTTAAAGTGTTTGGATGTGATACCAGCTCAGGCTTTCAAACTGTGTTGAGGTGCAGTAAGGTCGTCTCCTGGTGCAGCTTTATTGGTGAAATGGGACAACTACCCTTACAGTTTCTGAGGTTGAAGTTGTTGTTAACATACTGGATTAATTTGAGGGGCAGAGAAATGATCACCCTGTTAAAAGTGTGCTGGAAGACTGTTGGGAACATCACAAGAAGAGCATTTTTAGCTTAGGGTGGCTGGGTTCACTAGGAATATGGGTTGGCTAGATTACACAGTATGTCCCACTGTAGTTTTTTTTGGTAATCCCACTGTGGTTCTTTCCAATGGCTATAGTTGAATTTAGGTTGCATGATTTAAGGAACTGTTATGCCTGAGAATCTGTTGACTCATCAATATGTTAAGGAAAATTTTTGTGATATGTTAACCATTTTCACTGATGGATCAAACGATAATTTAACAGGGAATGTCAGTATGGCTCTTTTTGTGTCAGAATTACCGGTAACAATAATGAAATGTTTTAGCATTTATCAGTATTCACTGCAGAGTTGATTGCCATCATGTTGGTCTTACAGTGGGTGGAGGAAATCTGTCCTTGCAAATTTATAATTTGTTCAGATTTTTTTTTGGTTTTGACTAGTCTTAAAACAGGTCGTTTTAGTAGTTGGTCGGATTTACTGCTGGAAACTCTTCAAACTTTATTTCATATTCGAAGTATTGGTCTTCATTTCTGCTTCTTATGTGTCCCTGCACACAGAGGTGTCGAGGGGAATGAGTGGTTTGATTGTTTGGCAAAAAAAGCTGTTAAACTTTCATCTGTGGATACAGACCTTCCACATAGCAAGTCAGAAACTAAGGGGTTACTACTACTACTACGTCGACTCAGGCCTAGGGGGCCGGCGTCGGGCACAATGACGGACTCTCCACTTCTCCCTCTCCCTCAGTGTGTTCAGTTCATCTACATTAGCCGCGCCGCTGTCTTCTAGGAGCATGTTGACCATAGTCTTGGGAGGGCGTCCACGGTTCATCCTCCCATGCTTGGGCTCCCATATGATGACTAGGCTGGCAGGTAGCTCGCGGTGGTGTAGGCAGTGCCTCGCTAGTTGCAACTAAGGGGTTGGTGGGGCTAAAAATTGGGGGATTATGGCAAGACATGGGAGACACCTTTACAGAATGCATAAAACTGTTGGGTTGATGGGGGGGGGCGCACGGTAAGACAAGAACAGAAGGAATTATATTGATTCAAATTAGAATTGGGCATGCTATGTCTAACATCACTCTCGGATGTGTCATCATGATGAAACAGCCAAACACATTCTTTAACAATGTGAAGCATATAAGGTTGAAAGAAAGCAAATGCAGGGAGCATTACTATCTTTGGGGGTTGACAGTTTTCATTTAAAAACGTTACTAAGTTATGAAATTGATTTTAATTTAATTCACAATATTGTCTTTTATTATTTACTATCTATAGGGCTCTTGGGATAATTTAGTTTTCATTTGATAAAGAACAGTCAGTGCAGTCTAATTCCCTCCTGAAGCATGATCTCAGCCATCTCTTGTCTCCACTGATATTGCTTGACCCACTGAGTTCTCTCAGTAATTTAATTTTCTCTCCTGAGTTCAGGACTTTGCCAATCCAGCTGATGGATATGAGACTGTTCAGTTCATTGTAGTGCCACTTTCAGCCAGATGATGGGGACGACGACTGGCCCAAAGATCTGTGTCGTTTAAATCAGGGGTCCCCAACCTTTTTTGCACTGCGGACCAGTTTAATATTGACAATATTCTTGCGGACCGGCCGACCTGGGGGGGGGGGCACGCGGGTCGGGTTGCCAACGGACAGGAGTAATGACCATCAAGCCTTGCGCGGGCACCAGTGTGCATGCGTGTACCAGCCAATTTTTTTTCTGCAAATCGTCTTTGGCGATTCTGTTTGAGGGGAGGGGTTAATCACGACCGGATTATAGGGGATAAGTGGCTAATACACTCAATTTTGTTTCTAAAATGATTTAACTAATGAATTTAATATTAAACACACAGTGCATATTTTCCTCGCATGAATATAGCGATAAGTCAATTATCAGGGGAGGACTTGAAGTAAGTGTTGAATGAACTTCCAGTAGAAGTGGTAGAGGCAGGTTTGATATTATCATTTAAAGAAAAATTGGACAGATATATGGACAGGAAAGGAATGGAGGGTTATGGGCTGAGTGCAGGTCGGTAGGACTGGGTGAGAGTAGCGTTTGGCATGGACTAGAAGGGGTGAGATTGCCTGTTTCCGTGCTGTAATTGTTACATGGTTATATAAGTAAGTCAATAGCATCATAGCATTTTAAGTAACGTTTGGATATTAAACACACTGCAGATATTTTCCCCATATGAACATATAAAATCATTGCAACACACCAATATCGCTGAATCAGTGGGAGCCCTGGGCTTGTCTTCCTGCAACAAGACGGTCCTATTGAGGGGTGATGGGAGACAGCGATACTCGAAGGGAGTTCCTTATGTCCAGTCTATTATGCAATTTGGTTTTCGTTGCATTCCTTGCAGAAAACTCCGCTTCGCAGAAAAATGTTGGAAATAAAAGCAACGTTTCAGTGCTTTCATGTCTATCTCAGGATATTTAGCCCTGACTTTGATCCAGAATGCCGGCAGAGATGTTATATCAAACATATTTTTCAGCCCGCCGTCGTTTGCAAGCTCGAGGAGTTGATCTCCTTCCCGCGCTGACATGGATGACGCATGCGTAATGACCTCGCGTGTTTTCAAGCTCAACAGTGGTCATGTCAGGGAATGAGGAAAGGTGCAGCTGACTCCTATCGCCAAATCATATTGTTTCCTCGCGGCCCGGTAGTGCATGCTTTGCGGTCCGGTACCGGTCCGCAGTCCAGTGGTTGGGGACCACTGGTCTAAATCACAAACAAGACCTGCAGATGCTGAAAATCAGAGCAACACACACACAAAATGTTGGAGGCGTTCAACAGTCCAGGCAGCATCTATGGAGAAAAAAGAACAGTCGACATTTTGGGCTGAAAGTACTGGAGAAAATAAAAGTTGAGGAGTAGATTTGAAAGGACGGGACAGAGAAACACCAGATGGTAGGTGAAACATGAGGGAGGGGTGGGGATGAAGCAAATACCTGGGCAGTTGATAGGTTAAAGAGACAGAAGGCCATGGAAGAAAGAAAATATGGGGAGAGGAGGAAGAGCACCAGAGGGAGACGATGGGCAGGTAAGGTGATAACATGAGCGAAAAAACATAAACATGAGGAATTCTTCAGATGCTGGAAAGTCAAGCAACACACATCAAAGTTGCTGGTGAACACAGCAGGCCAGGCAGCATCTCTAGGAAGAGGTACAGTCGACGTTTCGGGCCGAGACCCTTCGTCAGGACTAACTGAAAGAAGAGCTAGTAAGAGATTTGAAAGTGGGAGGGGGAGGGGGAGATCCAAAATGATAGGAGAAGACAGGAGGGGAGGGATGGAGCCAAGAGCTGGACAGGTGATTGGCAAAAGGGATATGAGAGGATCATGGGACAGGAGGCCCAGGGAGATGGAAAAGGGGGAGGGGAGAAAAACCCAGAGGATGGGCAAGGGACAGAGGGAGAAAAAGGAGAGAGAGAGAAAGAATGTGTGTATATAAATAAGTAACGGATGGGGTACGAGGGGGAGGTGGGGCATTAGCGGAAGTTAGAGAAGTCAATGTTCATGCCATCAGTTTAGAGGCTACCCAGACAGAATATAAGGTGTTGTTCCTCCAACCTGAGTGTGGCTTCATCTTTACAGTAGAGGAGGCAGTGGATAGACATATCAGAACGGGAATGGGATGCGGAATTAAAATGTGTGGCCGCTGGGAGATCCTGCTTTCTCTGGCGGACAGAGCGTAGGTGTTCAGCGAAACAGTCTCCCAGTCTGCGTCGGGTCTCGCCAATATATAGAAGGCCACATCGGGAGCACCGGACGCAGTATATCACCCCAGCCGACTCACAGGTGAAGTGTCGCCTCACCTGGAAGGACTGTCTGGGGCCCTGAATGGTGGTAAGGGAGGAAGTGTAAGGGCAAGTGTAGCACTTGTTCCACTTACAAGGATAAGTGCCAGGAGGGAGATCAGTGGGGAGGGACGAAAAAATGTAGTTTCATGGTGCAGGAGCCCTGTCTGCTGCTGGAAACCAGTTCTGCAGGAACAGCAGAAACAAAATGCTGTAACTCAAAATGCTGGAACAGGGACAGAATTTTTGTTTATGAAATGTGGCATTGGTAGCAGGACCAATGTTTACTGCCCAAAAGGAAGTCGAAATAAGGTACCTCCCTATCACTCACACACAGACAGACATCCAAACCCAGGAAAGGCTGCCTCCAGGGTTCTGACTCAAGTGCATGGCCCCGGACTCACAGAATCACTGACATCGAGACCCAGGCTTACTTTTGATGTCTGACTTCAATCTCCAGATTCCCCGACTTCGAGGTATCCAACTCAGCACACAATGATCACAGGGCATTGAACTCGGGGCCTCCAATCCTGGGGCTCACTGATTCGTAAGAACATAAGAAATAGCCAGGGGTAGTAGAGCATCCGGCCCATTGAGCTTGCTCCGTCATTCGATAAGATCATTGCTGATCTTACCACGGACTTATCCCCATAACCCTTAATTACCCTACTATGCAAAAAATCTATCCTACCTTGTTGTAAATATATTTACTGGGGTAGCCTCCATTGCTTCATTGGGCAGAGAATTCCACAGATTCACCAATCTCTGAGAAAAGCAGTTCCTCCTCATCTCCATTCTAAATTTACTACCTTGAATCTTGAGGCTATGCCCCCTAGTTCTTGTCCCACCTACGAGTGGAAACAATCTTCCTGCCTCTATCTTATCTATCCCTTTCATAATTTTGTATGTTTCTATAAGATATCCTATCATTCTTCTGAATTCCAGTGAGAACAATCCCAGGCAACTCAATCTCTCCTCATATCTAACCCACTCATCTCTGGAATCAATCTGGTGAACCTCCTCTGCACCGCCTCCAAAGCCAGTATATCCTTCCTCAAGGAAGCAAAACATAACTGCATGCAGTAATCCAGATTCAGCCTCACCAGTACCATATGCAGTTGCAGCATAACTTCCAGCTCTTAAATTGAATCCCTCCATCATTCCGCTTGTCTTTTTGATAGCCTGCTGCACCTGCAAACCAACCTTTTGCAATTCATGCACAAACACTCCCAAGACCTTTTGCATAGCAGAATGCTGTACTCTTTTAACATTTAAATAATAATCTGATCTTCCATTTTTCCTTCCAGAGTGGATGTCCTCACATTTACCCACATTGTACTTCTGCTGCCAGAACCTTGCCCACTCAATTAACCTACCTATATCTCTCTGCAGACTCTACATATCCTCTGCACAATTTGCTGCTTCACTCAATTTAGTGTCATCAGCAAACTTAGGTACATTACAGTCGATCCCCTCGTCCAGATTGTTAATGTATATCATGAACAGCACCAACCCCTGTGGCAAACTGCTCACCACTGATTGCCAACCAGAGAAAAACCCGTGTATCTCAACTTTCTGCTTTCTATTGGTTAACCTATTCTTTATCCATGCTATTACATCACCTCAACTCTACGCAGCCTTGTCTTATGGATAAGTCCTTTATGTGGCACCTTATGAAGCACCTTCTGGAAATCCAAGTAAATAATGTCCATTTAGTTCTAGTTAATCTAGCTAAGAAGAAAATAAAAGTTTACAAAAAGGTTCAAGAACCTATTGTTATGTACCCTGTAACGGGTTAAAGATCCAGCAGAAATGGGAAACACCTTTAGTCTGGTTTTGGTGTTAACTAATTCTAATTTTATTAGTAACTATGCAATACAGTAATATATAACCAGATAAATCAAACAGGTAAGCAAAGTTCATGCATATATAAGTGTGGAAATATATATAAGCCAAGCTTCTTCAAGCTTAGGAGGTAATTGGATACAGTCTTACGATGGAATGTAAGATAATTCAGTTCAATGCTCAGGTTAATGAGAGATATTTGTAATCCAAAAGGCGAATGTTGTGAGAAGGCAATTATGTCGATATTCCACAGATTCCATGACAGCAATACAAGATAACAATAGTAGTAGGTTTTATCTCTGAAGTTGTTCTACTCCACACATGAAATATCACTGACAGTGATCTTCAATGAATATCCTTTCAACACAAATAGTTCCACACCAGAATTCAGCTACAGGACACCTCAAAGTGGAGGCCACAGCATACTCCAACAGAATCCACATATGGATTATCACCAACAGCAGTCTATCACTAAGGTACCATCTTCAAGTGGTAGGACTACCAACCCAGGCAAGAATTATCGCACACAGGTAGTTTCCACACAAGGTTACCCCAAACACACAACTGTGATGGTCACTTATTCAGTTCTACGACATGAAATAACTCCAACAGTGACTTGCCACAGGGGTGCCTTTCTTCAGTGAACTACCACACCCAAACAAGGGTAACACACACGTGGTATTCATAAAGGTACACCCACTCACCAGAGAACCCACTCCTGTGGATTAACTACGTGACAGTCACACCTTCGTATTTGAATGGAACTCAAACTCATCCTTACGGGCTACTTAGGAGAGAGTCCAAACAGTGACCTCTTTGTCACTAGGTTTCTTCTGTTTCAAACCTTCCTCTCCCCTCTTCTCTTCCTGCAAACTTGTTCTAGTTGCAGAAAACTTGAGAGTCATCTATCAACACTCAGGATCAATCTCAACTCACCCCTTTTGGGCTGCTGAAAGTTTAAACCAGTGACCAACACAATGGTGTCTTCCATTGACCGAATCCATCTTGACTCACCCAAACACGAGGAATTCTGCAGATGCTGGAAATCCAAGCAACACACATCAAAGTTGCTGGTGAACGCAGCAGGCCAGGCAGCATCTCTAGGAAGAGGTACAGTCGACGTTTTGGGCCGAGACCCTTCGTCAGGACTAACTGAAGGAAGAGCTAGTAAAAGATTTGAAAGTGGGAGGGGGAGGGGGAGATCCAAAATGATAGGAGAAGACAGGAGGGGGAGGGCTGGAGCCAAGAGCTGGACAGTTGGTTGGCAAAAGGGATATGAGAGGATCATGGGACAGGAGGCCCAGGGAGAAAGAAAAGGGGGAAGGGGGGAACCCAGAGGATGGTCAAGGGGTATAGTGAGAGGGACAGAGGGAGAAAAAGGAGAGTGAGAGAAAGAATGTGTGTATCTAAATAACTAATGGATGGGGTTTCGCTGAACACCTACGCTCTGTCGCCAGAGTAAGTAGGATCTCCCAGTGGCCACACATTTTAATTCCATATCCCATTCCCATTCTGACATGTCTATCCACGGCCTCCTCTACTGAAAAGATGAAGCCACAATCAGGTTGGAGGAACAACACCTTATATTCTGTCTGGGTAGCCTCCAACCTGATGGCATGAACATTGACTTCTCTAACTTCTGCTAATGCTCCACCTCCCCCTCATACCCCATCTGTTATTTATTTATATACACACATTCTTTCTCTCTCTCTCCTTTTTCTCCCTCTGTCCCTCTCACTATACCCCTTGCCCATCCTCTGGGTTTTCCCCCCTCCCCCTTGTCTTTCTCCCTGGGCCTCCTGTCCCATGATCCTCTCATATCCCTTTTGCCAATCAACTGTCCAGCTCTTGGCTCCATCCCTCCCCCTCCTGTCTTCTCCTATCATTTTGGATCTCCCTCTCCCCCTCCCACTTTCAAATCTCTTACTAGCTCTTCCTTCAGTTAGTCCTGACGAAGGGTCTCGGCCCAAAACGTTGACTGTACTTCTTCCTAGAGATGCTGCCTGGCCTTGACTCATCCAAAATCCTTTATAGTCACTGAATGTGACCAAACAAAAGTAGACCGTCTTCTGTGGTAAAGTTATCAACCCAGGCAAGGGTTGGGCACAGTTTTAACTTCCCACCGGTCACCCCTTTTCCACACTGCGAGAGCCACTGATCGATCCTCCAAAAACCCACCGTTTCTGTGGGCATACAAAGCTCATCCAGTGTCCAAAACCAGGTGTGTCTGGCTAGCAACCAGCTGACCCTGTATTTATCTCAGCATGCTGAACACCCGCTGTCCATCAGATAACCCCGCCCGCGGTCACCATGACGACCCACGAGCTGCTCGTTGCTGTCCCTCTGAATGAACTCACAAGCTGGCAGTGTCCTTGTATTTTCAAAACAAGCTTTACAGTTCCTATAAACACCATCTCAAGGCAGGCTTCGTCCCTCTCTCTCTCTGTAACAGCTCAAACAGTTTCCAAAAGTCAGTCTCATTCTCCCGACGTTTTAAAGTGACAGTCCACAGAAAAATATGAACCCTTGGGGTACATAACACTAGTTACTGTTAGAGTTCTAGAAAATTACAAGTTGCTAGGAAGGAGCTTAAGAATGGAATTAAGAGAACTAAAAAAGGGCCATGAGAAAGCCTTAGTGACCAGGATTAAGGAAAACCACAAGGCATTTCGCAAGTATGTGACGAGCAAGAGGATGCGCCGTGTGAGAATAGGACAAATCAGGTGCAATAGCGGAAACGTGTGCATGGAGTCGGAGAAGGTTCCAGAGCTACTTAATGAATACTTTATTAAGTACTTCAAGGGGTACTTCAGTATTCACCAGGGAAAACGACCTTGACAATTGTGGGGATGACTGACAGGGGACTGAAATGCTTGAGCATATAGATATTAAGAAAGAGGATGTGCTGGTGCTTTTGAAAAACATTAAGTTAGCTAGTCACTGAGACCAGATGAGATATACCCCAGGCTACTGTGGAAAGTGAGGGAGGAGATTGCGATGATCTTTGTGTCATCAATAGGGATGGGAGAAGTACCGGAGGGTTGGAGGGTTGTAAATGTTGTTCCCTTGTTCAGGAAAGGGAGTAGAGATAACCCAGGAAATTATAGGGGGGGGGGGTGTGGGGGGGGGTGTGGGGGGGGGGGGGGGGGGGAGAGAGAGAGAGAGAGAGAGAGAGAGAGAGAGAGAGAGAGAGAGAGAGAGAGAGAGAGAAAAGAAAGAAAAAAAAACAAACAGGAGATTGACAGATATTTTGCCTGGAATGGTGTACATAATGAGAATAGGTTGAGTGAACATTTTCTCCTTGAAGCGACAGAGGATGAGAGGTGACCTGATAGAGGTGTATATGATGATGAGGGGCATTGATTGTGTGCATAGCCAGAAGCTTTTTTCCCCCAAGGATGATATGGCTAACATGAGAATCATAGTTTTAGGGAACACAGGGTATATGGTGGGACGGTTAAGGAACAGATGTTTTTCAAAGATATTGTTCACAGTGATCAACAAAAGTATATTCCAATTAAAAGCAAATACAGTAAGGGTGGGGAGAGCCAGCCTCGGATAACTAAGAAGATAAAAGAAGGCACCAAAATAAAAGCTCATGCATACAAAGTCGCCAAGAGTAGTGGGAAATTAGAATATAGGGAAAACTTTAAAAAGCAGCAAAGAACCACTAAGCAAGCAATAAAGAAAAGGAAGATAGATTATGAAAATAAACCAGCACAAAATATAAAAACGGATAGTAAAAGATTTTATAATTATATAGTGGGAAATGGTGGCTAAACTGAATGCAGGTCCCTTGGAGGACGAGAAGGGGGAATTGATTATTGAGTAATGAGGAAATGCAGAAGCTTCGAATGACTATTTTATGTCAGTCTTCATGGTGGAGGACACATCTAACATGCCTAGGAGAGATGTTATGGATGCGATGGGAGATGAGGAACTCGATACAATAGTTATCATCAAAGAGGTATTGCTGAGAAAACTTGTGGCCCTGAAGATTGGTAAATCCCCTGGTCCCGATGGAATGCATCCCAGGGCACTGAAAGAAATGGCAGATGTTACAGTAGAGGCTTTGCTGATAATTCACGAAAATTCCCTGGACTCTGTGCAGGCCCCGGCGGACTGGATGATGGCAAATGTCACGCCACTGTTCAAGAAGGTATGTAGTCAAAAGGCAGGTAAATATAGGCCAGTTAGGTTAACATCTGTAGTTGAGAAAATGCTTGAAGCTATCATGAAAGAAATAGCAAGGGATCTGGAAGGAAATGGATCCATCAGGCAAACTCAGCATGGATTCAGCAAAGGCAGGGTCTTATTTGACAAACTTCCTGGAGTGTTTGAGGATATAAAGAGCGCAGTGGATAGAGAGGGAACAGGTGGACAATATTTACTTGGATTTGCAGGAGGTGTTCGATAAGGTGCCACACAAAGATACAGATATATAGAGTTGGGGGTGATGTATTAGCATGGATTGAGGACTGGTTAACTAATAGAAAGCAGAGAGTTGGTATACATGTGTGCTAATCTGATTGGCAATCAGTGGTGAACGGTGTGCTACAGGGGTCAGTGCTGGGCCCGCAACTGTTCACGATATACATTAACGATTTGGAAGAGGGGACCAAGTGTAGGAGATCTAAGTTTGCTGGTAATACTAAATCGAGTGGAAAAACAAATTGTGAAGAAGATAGAGAGCATCTGCAGAGAGATATAGAAAGGCTAAGTGAGTGGGCAAACGTTTGGCAGATGGAGTACAATTTTGGTAAATGTGAGATCATCCAGTTTGGAAGTTAAAATGGAAGATCAGATTATTATTTAAATGGTAAAAATATTGCAGCATTCTGCTGTGCAGAAAAACGGGAGTGCTTGGTATTAATCACAAAAGGTTGATTTGCAAGTGTAGCGATCTATCAAGAAGGCAAATGGTATGTTGGCCTTCATCGCTAGAGGGATTATACTTAATAGCAACTGCACAGGGCACTGGTGAGGCCGCACCTGGATTACTGTGTACAGTTCTGGTCTCCTTACTTGAGGAAGGGTATACTGCCTTTGGAGGCGGTGAGTGGAGGATCACCGGATGGATTCCAGAGAGGAGGAGGTTAGACTATGAGGAGAGATTGAGTCACCTGGAATTCAGAAGAATGAGAGGAAATTTTATAGAAACGTACAAAATTATGAAAGGGATAGATAAGATAGAGGCAGAAAAGTGGAAAGTTGTTTCCACTGGCAGGTGAGACTAGAACTAAGGGACATAGCCTCAAGATTCTGGAAAGTAGTTTTAGGATGTAGATGAGGAGAAGATGCTTTTCCTAGAGAGTGGTAAATTTATGGATTCTCTGCCCAATGAAGCAGTGGAGGCTACATCAGTGAATTTATTTAAGACAAGGTTAGATAGATTTTGCATAGTAGGGGAATTAAGGGTTATGGGGGAAAAGTAGGTAGGTGGAGAGTAGTCCATGGCTAGATCAGTCATGATCTTATTGAATGGCAGAGCAGGACTCGACGGGAGAGATGACCTACTCCTGTTCCCATTTCTTATGTTCTAGTAGGGAAGGGACGGTCGATTCCCGTGGGTTGGCTAAGAGGAAGTGGAGAAAACTGCGAGGCCTGTGTCACAGTTCATCCCGAGCAGCCACAGGAACGACCCCAGGAAGCCACTCGCGTTACGACAGCCCAAATGGTATTAATGAAGGTAATAGAAAACTGCCTGTCGCAATAACTGTGTAAATCGATGTGTAAAGATATTGCACGGTTTACAGTATTCTTGTGAATAATGTGTATTTTAATACACAGTGTCCAGTGTGAGGGAGACAGGATCTTCCATTGGAGCCGAGACCGACATCGGGGAAAAGTCAGAACGCTTCTTCATCCGAAGGCCGGTGGAAATCAGGATCTTCTGCAGCCACATGTTGGTCATCGTCACCGCATCTCCACATACACAATTTCATGGCATTATATCCCTGTCTGGCTCTCTTTCGCCCTCGATTCATAAATAGATGAACAAACAAATAAATAGACAGGTAGATGAGATACCGTAGGGACTCTGCAGGTTAGGCAACATCTGGAGAAGGAGATGGGCAGCCGAAACTTCGGGTCGAGACCCCTGATCTGAAATATCAACTGTCTGTCTCTGTTTCAGGACATGTCCCTTTCAGTCCTGCTTTACACCGAACCAGGCTCTTCTCCCCAAATTCACTTATATTCAGACCCGTTTAAAGTGTTTTTGATCACAAACTGGTGTGGAAACGACGGCGATTCCTTCCCTCTGAATAGCAAATGAAAATTCACTCCCTGAGACAGCAGCGCGTGTAGAGGACAATCGCGGTACTGCGGGGTCCAGCAGCTCCCTGAAAGTAAAAGGATCCTGAATCCGGAAGTACGGGGATTTAACATGGCTTCGAAACGACAGGTCGAGAGTTTAACCGAGGAGGTAATTTGTTCCATTTGCCTGGATTTCTTCACCGATCCGGTTATACTGGAGTGTGGACACAACTTCTGCCGCTCCTGTATCACACGGTGTTGGGAAAGGGAGGAGAGAAACTCCTGCCCGGAATGTAGAGAGGAGATTGCGGACCGCACACTCAGGGTCAGTTGGGCCTTAGCAAATCTGTCTGCGAAAGCTCGTAAACTAAAGCTGAATCCGATAGAGAAGGAAAGTAAACTTCACTGTGAGGAACATGAAGAAGAACTGAAGCTGTTTTGTGAGACGGACAAGACACTGATCTGCCTGATCTGTGCGACTGCGCGGGAACACAAGTCTCACAACTTCATGCCGGTTAAAGAAGCCGTTGGAGTTTACAAGGTAAAAGTGACCCGCTTTAGATCGTCTGTTTATATTGTGTCATCTTTTTTGTCTAACACACTTACTTTTCAATTCCCAGGGTCAGGTTAAATCTTCCTTAGACTCTCTCACAAAAAAGAAATCAGACTTCGAGAAAATGGAGCAGAAACAGAAAGAGAAGATGTCCGGAGTTCGGGTAAGGCTTCCTCTGCATAAATTCCAATATTGTTGTGTAGGTTTGTTCCTTTTAATGTAGAATAGCAGAGTATCGCAGCTCCAGTGACTTGGGATCGATCCTGAACACTGGTGCTGTCTGCGTGGAGTTTGCACGTTCTCCCTGTGACCACAATGGGCTAACATTGCCAGGAAACCCTGAATAAATGGTTAATTCCCTGCTGTAATTAACCCCGTGGAGGTGGGTTGTGTGTGAAGCAGGTGGGAGTTAATGGGTCAGTGTGAAAGAATCAGTTTCAGGCAAATGTGATGGAATGTGATCGAAGATCTGAGAACTACTTACTCACTGTCCATTATAGCACTGGTGTCTCAGACAGCAATGAAGGTCCCCCATCTCTGGAAGTGTTCAGGGCTTCATTTATCATGCCGGGAGCTACTTCTTGGTTTTCACTACTGTCAGTCATGCAAGTCCTGGCCGGAGAGACTCAGGAATACCATCACATTCAGAAGGATTCGTCATTGCTGTTTCAGTAACGAGTTCGTTTTACCAGTCAGGATTGTTAGCCCTGAGCTGACTCTCCCAATCAGGAGGACCGATGGACCACTCTAACTCTGGCCTCTACCCTTTGACCTGTTTGGCATGTGTCATCCTACCAAGAGTCAAACCTTAAAGTCCTGACTCCAGTCAACATAGTTCTTCAGGTCATTGAGGCACACAAGCCTCCAAACCCAACCAATGGTTGAGGTCCGCTTGGAGGATCTGAGAAGAAGGATTGAATTTAATGGGCTGCATAGACCCTTCCATGTCATAAGGAAATCCATCAGGGACCAAATAATAAACTAGCCTCTCCTTTCATTTGACAGGAACAGTCACAAAGTGTTCAGTCCCACATCACATCCCATTTTGCTGAACTGCACCACATTTTTATTCAGAGAGAGCAGCGTGTCCTCAGAGATCTCAGGGAAGAAGAGAAGAGGATACTAAATCCAATGGAGAAAAATCTTCAAGTGATTCAAGAAAATCTGAATTCTATTCAGCAGGAAATCTCGAGCTTACAGGAGCGGGTGGATCGGAAAGACAGTGTGATATTTCTCATGGTGAGAGATTTCAGTTTGGTTCCGTAAGTGTGCATAGTCACAAAATGACTTAATTTAAATCAATGTGGTATTTACAAGTACTGTAGTTGTAAACTGATTGTTATTGAAATAGTAAACTGATTTAAACCAGACAGATGTTTTCACTGATCAGGATTCTTGTTGCCCCAATCCAGCCTCCCACAACACCTGTACCTCCCAAGACAGCCTGCAGCTTTCTCCTGAATGAGATACTCTGATCAGAGCACTGAGCTGGTGATCGTTTCTGTGATTCTCATGTATAATATCCCCTGATACTCAGAGTAACACCCAGTTACAGTCACAGACTGTGAGTGTGTCTGGTGCGGTGGGTGAGAGGGTCTCTCTGTCAATCAGTGGGAACTGAGATTGAATTGCAGAATGTGACCCACACATCAGATTTACCATCAATATCGGTTTATATCAGGTTCATTGTTTTAGAGAATTTTGCACTGGCTGTTTCCTTTTTCAGATATCTTCTTCATTGGATTATATTTCATTTTACGCCGTTCGGCCCATTCTCTCCTATCAATCTCCCTGCTGCACAAGCCTCTTCCCACCTACTCACCACACCCTGCAAAAGAGCCCCGAACTCCATGGTCCCTCATGTGTTTATCCAGCTTCCCCATTACATTCAATCTCTGCTGTTCCACTTCAACCACTCCTGTGGCAGTGAGTTCCACGTTCTCTTCACCACATTTCTTGTGAGATTAGTTAACGACCAACTGATGTTCTATCTTTGACTAAGTGTAACACCTGTGCAGCACCAGTCTTATCGTGAGCGACTAGTTGCCACATTCTTTTGAGAAACTAAAATCACACTAGCTGCTAATAGGCCATCAGAATGTTCTAGGTATCGGAAGGAGGCAGTGAATAGAAACCACACACTTCTGGGAATAAGCTTTATTTTTATAAGAAAAAAGCAAAATATTTACCTGAGCGAAAACAATTCAAATTTCCAACACTCTGTTTATAAAACGACAAAAAATTCCTTTTTAGTTAGAATCAGTGAGATTCCTTTATTACTCTAAACTCTCCAACTAACTAGATCTTCTGTTATTCCCTATTTGAAAGTTTACAGACTAAAATTTCCTTTTATTTATCCCTCATCAGTTAGAAAACCAACTATAATTCCTATCCTCAAGTCAAGTGGAGGTCAGTCACCAGTAGAGTGCCTCAGGGATCTGTTCTGGGACCCTTACTCTTCGTGATTTTTATAAATGACCTAGATAAGGAAGTGGAGGGATGGGTTAGTAAGTTTGCTGATGACACAAAGGTTGGGGGTGTTGTGGATAGTGTAAAGGGCTGTCAGAGGTTACAGTGGGACATTGATAGGATGCAAAACTAGGCTGAGAAGTGGCAGATGGAGTTCAACCCAGATAAGTGTGAAGTGGTTCATTTTGGTAGGTCAAATATGATGGCTGAATATAGTATTAATGGTAAGACTCTTGGCAGTGTGGAGGATCAGAGTGATCTCAGGGTCCGAGTCCATAGGACGCTCAAAGCAGCTGCACAGGTTGAGTCTGTGGTTAAGAAGACATACGGTGTATTGGCCTTCATCAATCATTGAATTGAATTTAGGAGCTGAGGGGTAGTGTTGCAGCTATATAGGACCCTGGTCAGACCCCACTTGGAGTTCTGTGCTCAGTTCTGGTTGCCTCACTGCAGGAAGGTTGTGGAAGCCATAGAAAGGCTGCAGAGGAGACTTACAAGGATGTTGCATGGATTGGGGAGCATGCCTTATGAGAATAGGTTGAGTGAACTCGGCCTTTTCTCCTTGGAGCGACGGAGGATGAGAGGTGACCTGATAAAGATGTATAAGATGAGGAGAGGCATTGCTTGTGTGGATAGTCAGAGGCTTTTTCCCAGGGCTGAAATGGCTGCCACAAGAGGACACAGGTTTAAGGTGCTGGGGAGTAGGTACAGAGGAGATGTCAGGGGTACGTTTTTTTCACAGAGAGTGGTGAGTGTGTGGAATGGACTGCCGGCAACGGTGGTGGAGGCGGATACGATAGGGTCTTTTAAGAGACTTTTGGATAGATACATGGAGCTCAGTAAAATAGACAGCTATAGGTAAGCCTAGTAATTTCTCAGGTAGGGACATGTTCGGCATAACGTTGTGGGCCGAAGGGCCTGTATTGCGCTGCAGGTTTTCTATGTCTTCTATGTCTATTATAGTTAACTTCAGTTTCAGTTCCAGGCAGTTTTTCTACTTTAACTTCAAATTCAAAACCTATATATACACAGTTTAAACTCCTTTCACGACAATTCTCCAACATCACAACTTTTAAACAAAGTAAATCTCATTCAGTAACTTATCAAAGTCTTTGCAAAAATAATCAGTTCTTGCAGTTCTCTCTCTTGCGGACAGTACTGGACTGTGCTGGATTGGGTGTTCTGCAATGGTTCGGAAGTGATAAGAGAGCTTAAGGTTAAGGAAATCTTGGGGAACAATATGATCACAATATGATTGAGTTCACTTTGAAATTTGAGAGGGAGAAACTAATTCCAACATGTCAGTATTTCAGTGGAATAAAGAAAATTACAATGTCATGAGAGGGGAACTGGCCAAGGTTGACTGGAAAGTGACACTAGTAGAAAGGACAGCAGAGCAGTAATGGCTGGAGTTTGTGTGAAAAATGAGGGAAGTGCATGACAAATATATTCCAAATAAGAAGAAATTTTTGAATGGAAGAAGGACACGACCCTGGCTGACAATTGAAGTCAGAGCCAAAGTAAAAGCAAAAGAGAGGGCATACAAGGAAGCCGAAGCTAGTGGGAAGATAGAGGATTGGGAAGCTTTTAAAAACTTTCAGGACTTCCGCTAGGGTGGCAATAGGTTAATCGCTTAAAACTGTTGCTCTGTTTTATTTCTTACCTCCGCACTTCTTATCTTTTTTTACACCAAACTGCTAATTTTTTTTTTGTTCTCCTACCTGCCTGCGAATACGCCTGTCCTACAATGGCTTTCAAGCCCTCTAAATCTGGGAAAAAAGAAGTCTCTGCGACTGCCACTGTCTCCAGCTCCTCTACCAACATTATCGTCATTTTGGATCAGCACCGACAAGAGATTATATCTCAATTTCAGTCCGAAAATAAGTCTTCTTTCAGTTTGTTGGAGTCAAAATTGGATCAAAGTAATTCCAAACTGGAGGATTATGCCGTACGTCTCTCTCATGTTGGCTCAGAGACCGAAGATCTAAATGTTGTGTTCAGCAGCTGGAAGCCGTTTGTTCTAATCTGAGTGAGTATAACACCAAGTTATCATATAAGATAACTGATTTCGAAGCTCGGAGCAGAAGGCATATTCTACGAATCCTCGGTCTGCCAGAGGCTATCGAAAGTGGATCTCCTATTGAATTTTTTTCTTCTTTGTGAGATTTTTGGGAAAGGTACTCTTCCGACTTTACCCAAGTTAGACGGAGCTCACTTTGTACATTTCTGGCCAAGCCCAAGTTAGGCTCTTGGCCACACCCAGTTATACTCTGTTTTCATCGAAATCAGGTGAAAAACCTTTTGATTATGGAAGCACGTTGGAGAGGAAAATTGCATTATAAGGGTCATTCCATTCGTATTGTTGAAGATTATGCTCCTCAAGTTTTGAGGCAACACGCCGAGTACAAAGTCATTATGAAAGAATTCTACAATTGTGGATTCAGGCCCTCTCTGCATTATCCTGCCCATCTCCAAATAACTCTTTCTAATGGGGACAAAAAATGGTTCAACTCTGTTACAGAAGCTCAGGAATTTATCCAAAGTCTTTCTGCCATGGCGACTCCTTCAGACTCGATTTGACTATTTAAAATGGCCAATTAGTACTTTTTTTTCTCTCTTTGGTTTTTTTTTCCGTTTTCTTTTTAAATTAAAATTTTAATTACTGAATTTTTTAAATAGTTTTTCGCAGGTATGGTACTCTGGATTATTACTTTGAGTTAGGTCTAATACTCTGATGGTACTGTTTCTTTTTTTTCTTTATGTACAATTTCAATTCGTAGTGCATAAGTTCTCTGGTTATTTTTTATGAGCTGTTAATTAAACAGAGCTTATGAAGATATTCAGAAACTGGAAGTTGGGTTTAGGGGTAGTTTTTTTCTGAAGAGCTTTCTGCTGTTCTTTGGTAGCTTTCTTGCTTTGGGATTAGAGGGAGGGGAGGGTTCCCCAGTGCCAATAATATTTATACAACCCTTAGTTATTCTTTGTTACTCAGGACTTTTTTTTGTCCTGATTTTCTTGTCTTATACTTTTGCCCCAGAGCTGTTATTAGAATGTTTGTCCATATTTATGCCTACTACCCTTTATGCTTTTTTATATGACAATGGTTAGCCCATTGAATCTTATAAGCTGGAATGTTAAGGGATTGAACCATCCTGTAAAAAGAAGGAAGGTGTTTTCACATCCTAAGCAGCTCAAAGCTGACATTGTTTTTTTTTGCAAGAAACACATATTCGTAGTTTTGATAACTCTCGCCTTATGTCTAGCTGGGGGGGGATAGCACTTCCATTCTGCTTTTCCGGCTAAAGCCAGGGGGAGGTTTCAATCCTTATTAATCAGAATGTTCCCTTTGAGCTTCACAACAAAGTTTTGGATACAAATGGTTGTTTTATTGTTGTCTCTGGGAAATTGTTTGATAATATGGTGGTCTTGGCTAACCTCTATGCTCCCAACTCAGATGATGTGGACTTTTTTGATCATTTTTTCTCTTTATTGCCTGAAGTGAGTTTATATTCCCTCATATTGGGTGGTGATTTTAATTGTTGGTTAGATCCAGTATTGGATCGATCCCTCGCTGTTCCTAGACTCCCAGGTAAATCTACTCTATCTATTCACTCTTTCCTTTCCTTTCTAATTATGGTATCTCTGATGTGTGGTGTTTTTTTCCATCCTACTGAGAGAGATTATTCCTTTTTTTCCACATGTCCATCATACTTTTACTAGAATTGATTATTTCCTAATGAATAATCAGCTGATTCCATCTGTTCGCTCTTGCGATATCAGAGTATATTGATTTCTGATCATGTGACCCTGTCAATAAATTTCCCTGGTTTTCTTCAAATGAATGAACATTGGCATTTTAACCCAACCCTGTTGTCGGATAATGATTATGTAAAATTTATGAAGGACCAGATAACTTTTTTTTCAGTACTAACATGTCATCTGAAATCTCATCCCAGGCTGTCTGGGATGTTATGAAAGCATATTTCATATAATAATTTCATATACTGCGAATCTTAAAAGAAAGACATATTTAAAGCGATTAGACTTGATTAGTCAAATTAAAGCAACAGACCAATTATGTGCCCAGACTACAAATCCCGAACTGTACAAGAAGCGAGTAGAACTTCAAACTAAGCTTGACCTCATTTCCACTCAGCCAGCTGAACGCCAACTTCTTGAAAGTAAGAGTCGATTTTATATTCATGGTGATAAGTCCAGTAAGTTTTAGTTAACCAACTAAGACGCTCTAAACCTAAACAACAAATTTCAAAAATTCGAATGGGAAATGGGAACATTACTTTGAATCATTCTGATATTAATGATACATTTAAGAACTATTATCCTCGACTTTATACCTCTGAATCTTTAAATGTTGAACATTTTTAAACAGTTTAAATATTCCTTCGCTCTCCTCCGACTTTAAAGCAAAACTCAATGAGCCATTATCACTAGAGGAAATATCATCTGCCATCTCTGCATTGCAGTCGGGTAAATCTCCTGAACCTGATGGCTTTTCTGTAGAATTTTATAAATCATTTTCTTCACTACTTTCATTTCAATTATTTTTAGTTCTGTCTGATTTGTTTAAACATGGCAAATTGCCAGCATCATTTAACGAGGCATGTATCATTCTTTTAGTGATAAAAGGTAAAGATCCAACAGAGATATAAGCTGATTGTAGACTGATTTTTTTGTTAAATATCGATGTTAAAATTTTGGCTAAAGTTTTGGCTCGTAGATTAGAGAACATTGTACCTTCTATTATTTCTGAAGATCAAACTGGTTTTATTAAAAATCACCTTCCCTTTTTCAATATACGGTGCTTATCTAATATCTTATATTCACCCTCAGTTTGGACTCCTGAATGTGTTATTTCTCTAGATGTGGAGAAAGCGTTTGATTGTGTGGAATGGAATTATCTTTTTGCGGTTTTAGAAAAATTTGATTTTGGACAAAGCTTTATTACATGG
Source organism: Mobula hypostoma (assembly GCF_963921235.1). Taxonomy (NCBI): domain Eukaryota; kingdom Metazoa; phylum Chordata; class Chondrichthyes; order Myliobatiformes; family Myliobatidae; genus Mobula; species Mobula hypostoma. Next base: position 9,891,105 of record NC_086101.1, on the reverse strand, counting down.
ATTATTTTGTTATATTTATGTCCTACCGCTTCTGTTTTGACCAACTCTCAGCAATCCCAGTCTTTCAGCCTTAAACATTGCACCTGTCAAAGATGCCCTCTAAGTCCCTTACTTTTTGATTTGGCTATAGAACCACTGGCGATTGTGTTTCGTAGCTGTGCTGAATTGATGGGGATTTGCAGGGGAGGTGTGGAGCATAAAGTTTCCCTTTATGCTGATGATCTTTTACTTTTTATATCAAACCCGACTACCTCCTTACCCCCAATGTTTTCACTCCTTAATAAATTTAGTCAGCTTTCGGGTTATAACCTTAATTTACACAAGAATGAACTCTTTCCAATCAACAGAGAAGCACTAGCATTAATATTCCATGACCTCCCTTTTAAAGTAGTTAACAATCAATTCACTTATCTTGGTATTACAGTAACAAGAAACTTCAAGAATCTTTTTTGAGGAAATTTTACCAATCTTCTAAACTCTACAAAATGGAATCTGACACAGTGGTCACCCTCGTCTATGTGTCTTGTAGGTCAAATTAATGTTATTGAAACATATATCCTTCTTAAATTTTTGTATCTATTTCAGTCTTTACCAATTTTTATTTCTAAAGCTTTTTTTGATGCGTTAGATTCTATTATTTCGTCCTATTTATGGAAGGGTAAACGCTTTAGACTCAATAAAGCTCACCTTCAAAAATCTAAAAAGGAAGGGGGTATGGCCTTGCCTAATTTTGTTTATATTATTGGGCAGCCAATATTCCTTGTCTTAGTTTTTGGTCTTTCTTCCATAATCAGTCTGACTGCCCAAAATGGAGTTGAATTCTAGTAAGGATCTTTCCATTTCTGCACTTCTCGGGTCCAGACTTCCCTGTCATTTGCCCAGACTAATTGTAAATCCTCTTATTAGACATACTGTACTCTGAGAATATGGGCTCAGTTCAGAAAATGTAACGACCTTCATGATTTCTCTCTCTCCAGCCCTATTTTACACAATCATCTTTTCCTACTTTCTATGCGGGATTCAACATTTTATCATTGGTATAGAAAGGGTATTAGGCTTTTTGAAGATCTTTTCATAGGTAATTATTTTGCAACTTTTCAATAACTGTCTGTAAAGCTTAACCTACGTAATACTCATTTCTTTAGATATCTTCAAATTAGACATTTCATTAACCCTTTGATATCAAACTTTCCTGAGAAGCCTGAGAAAAACGTTCTGGACCTGTTTCTTTGTATCAATCCATTGGGTAAATATCTGTTATTTGGGATAAGTTAGTGATCTTGAGGTGTGCCCCCTTTGATAAAATTAGAACTGCCAGGGAGCATGATTTAAATATTTCCTTATCTGATGCGGTTTGGGATTCAATTCTGAAGTCAGTTAACTTAACCTCTTCATGTGCTCGCTACTGCCTTTTGCAGTTTAAGGCTGTACACAGGGTTCATATGTCTAAAACTAAATTATCACAGTTTTACCCTGACACTAGTCCCGTTTGTGATAAGTGTAAAGGGGTTGAGGCTTCTCTTATGCATATGTACTGGGCCTGTCCTTGTCTAGAGAAATTCAGGAGAGAAGTTTTTTCAACTCAGTGTCCTGCAGGCACTGCAGGAGAAGGACGTGATGGACACAGTGGGGTGGTTCCCGGAGCAGACTGTCCAGTTCATCTGGCAAAATGCCTCATCGCCAGATCTAACCAACAGGCACCAAGACCTCGCCTGGCTGGCGGTGAGAGGGGCCCTCCCAGTCAGAGCCCTCCTGTACGCCCGGAACGTCGTCTCCGCACCCCATTGCCCACGGGAGGACTGCAGTGAGGAGGAGTCTGTGACCCACCTCTTTGCACACTGCCAGTTCGCAAAGAGGGTGTGGAGGAGGATGGATGGGCTAGTGTCACGGTTTATCCCCAGCAGCTGCGTAACAGAGGACTCTCTGATCTACGGGCTGTTCCCGGGGACACACACGGAGACCAACGTCCGGTGCTGCTGGCAGATCATCAACTCGGTGAAAGATGCTATTTGGTCGGCCCGTAACTTGATGATCTACCAGCACATGGAGATGTCCGTGGGAGAATGCTGCCGACTGGCACATTCTCGACTGCAGGAGTACGTGCTGAGGGACGCACTGAAACTTGGTGCAGCCACCGCAAGGGCCCGGTGGGGAAGGACCACAGTATAGGTTTCTCCACCCGTGGGAGTGGGAGGGGTCGGAGGGCGGGGAGTATACCCCTCAACAATGAAATGATGTGGTATAAATACGGATATGTACTGTGTATAATGCAAACGTATGTAAAGGATGAAAAGTTATTGAATGGTTTATTGTATATATTTATTTTTGAATAAAGTATATTTTGAAATAAAAAAAAAAAATCCCATATTCTTAATTGCCACTTAGAACCTAACCCTCTGATTGCTCTTTTTGGCACTTTGGGTGAAGTAGACATGCACTCGAGTCAGACTAAACGTCGAACATTTTCTTTTGCCTCTCTCTTGGCGAGATGGTTAGTTCTTCTTAGGTGGAAAGATGCTGCCCCACCCACTCAAACTCAATGGCTTAGTGATATTATGGCCTATTTAGACTTTAAAAAGATTCATTATTCACTTCTTAATTCGGACATAAAGTTTCATAAGGTGTGGGGACAATTTCTTGAATTCTTTCATAACTCCTCCTTCAATTTTTTATGGTTATTTGTTGTGAATTATATTATAGTTTTGGTAGTCGGCATTATACTTTCTTTTATTTTATAAATATTTACAGCTCTGTGGGGTTGAATGCTCCGATTATTTTTTTTCTTTTATACACAGAAATGGTTGGCCTGGGCTTTTTTTTATTGGGAGCTTATAAAACGTAGAACAGTACAGGCCCTTCGTCCCACAATGTTGTGCCGCCCCTTAAACCCTGCCTCCCATATAACCCCCCACCTTAATTTCCTCCATATACCTGTCTAGTAGTTTCTTAAATTTCACTAGTGTATCTGCCTCCACCACTGACTCAGGCAGTGCATTCCACGCACCAACCACTCTCTGAATAAAAACCTTCCTCTAATATCCCCCTTGAACTTCCCACGCCTTACCTTAAAGCCATGTCCTCTTGTATTGAGCAGTGGTGCCCTGGGGATGAGGCGCTGGCTGTCCACTCTATCTATTCCACTTAATATTTTGTTTACCTCTATCATGTCTCCTCTCATTCTCCTTCTCTCCAGAGAGTAAAGCCCTAGCTCCCTTATTCTCTGATCATAATGCATACTCTCTAAACCAGGCAGCATCCTGGTAAATCTCCTCTGTACCCTTTCCAATGCTTCCACATCCTTCCTATAGTGAGGCGACCAGAACCGGACACAGTACACCAACTGTGGCCTAACCAGAGTTTTATAGAGTTGCATCATTACCCCGCGACTCTTAAACTCTATCCCTTGATTTATGAAAGCTAACACCCCATAAGCTGTAATGAGAGACACAGAGATGGCAGAGGAACTGAATGCGTATTTTGTATCAGTCTTCACAGTGGAAGACATCTGCAGTATACTGGACATTCAAGAGTGTCAGGGAAGTGAAGTATGTGCAGTGAAAATTACTACTGAAAAGGTGCTCAGGAAGCTTAATGGTCTGAGGGTGGATAAATCTCCTGGACCTGATGGAATGCACCCTCGGGTTCTGAAGGAAGTAGCTGGAGAGATTGCGGAGGAAATAGCAATCATCGTTCATGAATCAATATATTCTGGCATTGTACCTGATGACTGGAAAATTGCAAATGTAACACCGCTATTTAAGGAGGGTGGGAGGAAGCAGAAAGGATATTATAGATCTGTTAGCCTGACATCAGTGGGTGGGAAATTGTTGGAATCAATTGTTAGGGATGAGATTACAGTGTACCTGGAGACACATGACAAGATAGGCCAAAGCCAGCATGGTTTCCTGAAAGGAAAATCCTGCCTGACTAACCTACTTCAATTATTTGAGGAAATTACAAGCAGCATAGACAAAGGAGATGCAGTAGATGTGTCATGCTTGGATTTTCAAAAGGCCTTTGACAAGGTGCCGCATATGAGGCTGCTTAGCAAGATAAGAGCCCATGGAATTACAAAAGAGTTATTAGTGTGGGTGGAGCATTGGCTGATTGGTAGAAAACAGAGAGTGGGAACAAAGGGATCCTATTCTGGATGGCTGCTGGTTAGCAGTGGAGTTACACAGGGGTTGGTGTTGGGAGCACTGCTTTTTACAATGTATGTCAATGATTTGGACTGTGGGATTAATGGATTTGTGGCTAATTTTGCCGATGATACTAAGATAGGTGGAGGAGCGGGTAGTGTTGAGGAAACAGAGCCTGCAGAGAGACTTAGATAGTTTAGGGGAATGGGCAAAGAAGTGGCAAATGAAATACAATATTGGAAAGTGTATGGTCATGCACTTTCTGGAAGAAATAAATAGGCAGGCTATTATTTAGATGGGGAGAGAATTCAAAATGCAGAGATGCAAAGGGACCTGGGAGTCCTTGTGCAGGGTAACCTCCAGGATGAGTCGGTGGTGAGGAAGGCGAATGCAATGTTGGCCTTCATTTCTAGAGGTATAGAGTATAACAGCAGGGATGTGATGTTGAAGCTCTACAAGGCACTCGTGAGACCACATTTGGAATACTGTGTGCAGTTTTGGGCTCCTTATTTTAGAAAGGATATACTGACATTGGAGCGGGTTCAGAGAAGATTCACGAGAATGATTCCAGGACTGAAAGGGTTACCATATGAGGAACGTCTGGCAGCTCTTGGGTTGTATTCCCTGGAGTTCAGGAGAATGAGGGGGATCTCATAGAAACACTCCAAATGTTAAAAGGCCTGAACAGATTAGATATGGCAAAGTTATTTCCCATGGTACTGGAGTCTAGGACAAGAGGGCATGACTTCAGGATTGAAGGACGTCCATTTAGAACAGAGATGCGGAGATACTTTCGTCAGAGGGCGGTAAATTTGTGGAATTTGTTGCCATGAGCGGCTGAGGAGACCAAGTTATTGGGTGTATTTAAGGCACAAATAGATAGGTTCTTGATTAGCCAAGGCATCAGAGGATATGGGGAGAAGGCAGGGGAGTGGGGATGACTGGAAGAATCGGTTCAGCCCATGATTGAATGGCGGAGCAGACTCGATATGCCAAATGGCCTACGTTTGCTCCTATGACTTATGGTCTTATAGTCTTAAAATCAAATTCGGATTCTTCGAATGAAAATAACTTAATACATCCAAACATATTAAATCCTCTGCGTCATTACACGTTTCGTTCCCGCACTGGTTCTTCATCCTGGGTGGCTCGCCATTTTGTTTCTTGTTTCATTGGAATGAAATAGTTTATCATCCACAGTAAGTCAGTTCACAAACTTGTACAAAAACTTGACCAAATCTCTTGGTATGATTTTGCAGAACTAATTCCAGACTACACGGCAGGGATGTTGGACACTAATCTCTGCCGATATATTCTCGTTAAAACTGCTGCATGTCATAGCTGTAGCTTCAATAAATCTTTTATCGCTTTTGTCTCTCCTCCAGGTGTTTCACCCTGAGGGTTTCAAATTAGAAGGGTAAATATACTGACTACTAATTCCACTTAACAGTTCATGTCTTCAGCTTCTAATCGTTGCTGCTTTTCTCTCCTTGTCCGTCCTGTGTCCAGCCCGCCTCACCCTCGTGTAGCATTTTTTTTCCAAATTCTTCTTTTTTTAAAATTGGTAAACCTCGTTTTCATTCCTCCACAGGTAGAACTTTCTAACATTACAACTTTGGATGCAATTTACCTGGGTCACACTTAGTCTCCACAGAAGCAGAAGCATTTTCTCCACTCCCACCCCATCAAATGCATTCGGAATGCCAAATTCCTATGCCTGATCCTCCCTGACATCATATCCAGATAAGAACGCACAAAATGTCCAGTCTCTCCTGTAAGTTCCATCCTCTGAGTTATGGTATAATTTTCATAAACATTCCTTTTACTTTCTCCAGTGGTTCTGTGTCCCTCTTTCGCCATTTGTGTCAGTGGGAATTTTCAGGAGCTTGTAAAAACTTACCTCAAATTCCTGCTGTCAGGATACTGACTGTCAGTCTCAATCTGTGTTTTATTTATTTCAGGAGGAAGCTCGTCGGAAGAGGAGGTAGGACATGGTCTTCACTGAAACTCTGTATGGATTTGTAAAATAGTTCAAATATCACTGATGCTCAGTTTATAACCAGCTGTATAATATTTACAGGATCAATGATGACACCCAGACATTGTCAGTGACAGATGGTGCCCTACTGGCTGAAAAATTCCATCACCCCTATTTGTTCAACACAGAATTAGGAGAATTGATTGACGGCATTAAACGAGGTAAAGTGAAATTCATTTCTCCTTCTTTATGAGACACAATTAAGTTATAATTAGACACAAAATTTGGCTGCAATAATAGGCTGAAGGGGAAGTGAAGTATATTTCGGCACCAACCCCACCTGCTGGGTGGCATCATTGTCACGTGGTCAGCTGGAGATGTCAGACCCCTGCCCACACCAACACTGGGGCAAAATACAACCAATTAATGGGACTGTGAGGCGAACCACTGCATCGTGATCCCATTCGCACTGGACAAACACACTAAAGCATAAGTTTGAATTCTGAAACAGTAGCTCTGGAGTTAATATTCAGTTAATGGCATTAAAGGAGAGGAAAGCTGGTATCACTGTGGTGACAGGGATTGTCAGAAAAATACACCAGTCCTTCGAGCCACTCACCCTGTCTGACCTGTCCGTGACCGCAGTCTGATTGACTCAACTCTGCCCCCTGCTGGACTCGCGAGTCTCACTGTTGTTATCAAACCACCACATTGACGCATCGTCAGACTGAGCCCGGACACACTGATCAGCATTGACCTCGGTGAACGATGGGAGAAGATCATGTAACCAGCCTGGCAAATCTCCCTCATGTAACCAGCCTGGCAAATCTCCCTCATGTAACCAGCCTGGCAAATCTCCCTCACACACATGCACAAGGATGATTGATAGATTGTAGTCAGAGCCTCAGCATTGCACATTGTTAGTTCCCTCAGTAACGTGGAAGCCATTCTCTTCAGACAGAGTGAACAATTTTACTTGAGCAACTCACACATGTCATACATTGTGAACACACACTGGACATGTGATGACACACTGTAACATAAATACTTCTGTGCACACTCACCTTCAATATGTACACACTGATATTTTCCTCAGTCAACACACACACACATAGAGAAAACCACGATGACATATCCACATGCATCATCAGACTGGGACACATCGTCAGAGACATAGACACAAGTTTACATTTGAGAATGAAATGTTCTGCCTTTATCCAATGTGCTTGTTTTGTGGAACTGAACTGTCCTCTGAACTGGCATCACATCTACAGTTCACAGACAGACTCCAGGGTGAGATTCCTCAGGAGGATAATATGGGAGGGGTTTTGGCAGATGATGAACCCACGGCCCATCTCATCCATCTGGACTAAGATGTCTTGGGGACTGTATAGTTAGCGGGACAGATGGGTGATTCTGTGGGTGTGAGAAAGAAACATGGTTGGTAGTTTGTCTCCCAGGCGCCAGGGTTTGTGATGTTTCTGAGCGCATCCTGAAATGGGAGGATGAGCAGCCCGAGATCATGGTACATATTGTTACCAATGACATAGGTTGAAAAAGGGAGAAATCCTGAGAATACAGGGAGTTAGGAAGGAAGCTGAGAAGCAGGACATCAAGGGTAGTAATCTGTGCCACGCGACAGTGAGGATAGTAACAGAATGAGGTGGCAGATAAATGCGTGGCTGAAGAATTGGAGAAGGGGACAGGGATTCAGATTCTGGATCATTGGGACCTCTTCTGGGGCAGGTGCGACCTGTACAAAAAGGACGGGTTGCACTTGAATCCAAGAGAGACCAATATCCTGGCAGGGCGGTTTGCTAATACTATTGGGGAGGGTTCAAACTAGATTTGTAGGGGGGTGGGAACCAAAGTGGAAAGCAAAGGATGGGGCAGTTGGTGCTCAAGTAGAGACCTTGCAGAGAGTTTGTGAGGAGGAATAGGCAGATGATAGAGCAAATATGAATTCAGCCTGATGGTTTGAGATGTGTCTAAGTTAATGCAAGTAGTATCATAAACAAGGCGGATGAACTTAGAACGTGGATTAATATGTGGAACTCTGATGTCATGGTGATTATAGAGACTTGGATGTCTCAGGAGCAAGAATGGCTGCTGAGTATGCCAGGCTTTCGATGTTTCAAGAAGGACAGGGAGGGAGGCAAAAGAGGTGGAGGCGTGGCAGAGCTAATCATGTGTCACGGCTGCAGAAAAGGAGGAAGTCATGGATTATCTGCTGAGTTTCTGTGGGTAGAAGTTAGAAACAGGAAGGGGCAATAACTCCACTGGGTGTTTTTATAGACCCACTAATAATAACAGGGACATCGAGGAGTAGATAATGAGGCAGATTCTGGAACAGTGCGATAATTAAAGGGTTGTTGTGATTGTGATTTCCGAATATCGACTGGCATCTCCTTACAGCAAGGGGTTTAGATATGGTGGAGTTTGTTAGGTATGTCCAGGAATGTTTCCTGATGCAATATGTAGATAAGCCAACTAGAGGAGAGGCTGTAATTGATCTGGTATTGGGAAATGTACCTGGTCAAGTGTCAGATCTCTTGGTGGGATGCATTTTGGAGGTAGTGATCACAACTCTATCTCCTTTTCCATAGCTTTGGAGTGGGATAGGAGCAGACGATTTGGGAAAACATTTAATTGGGGTCGGGGGAAATATGATGCTGTTAGGCAGGAACTTGGGAGCAGATGTGCTCAGGGAAATGCACGGCAGAAATGTGGCAAATGTTCAGGGAACATTTACATGGTGTTCTACATAGGTATCTTCCATTGAGGGAGGGTAAAAGAACCATGGTGTACAAAGGATGTGGAAACCAGTTACGAGGGGTGATTGTTAGGTTTGTGGCCTAAGGTAGAAGGAGTCAATTTTAGAAAACCTAGCACATTTATTTTTCACCACAGTCCCCTCCAACATTTACACACTTAGCCCAGCGGTCGTGGAGAATATGGATCTTGGACCTCCAGAAAGTGTCCACATCAGGGGTGATTGATAAGTTTGTGGCCTAAGGTAGAAGGAGATGAGTTATACAGCTCTCATTACATGCACATGCAGTTCAACTCTGAGTGATTATGCAGAAAGTTTGAAGTTAATAATTCATCTCTGTCTACCTTAGGCCACAAACTTATCAATCACCCCTCGTAAGAAGAAAAGGAAAGGTTCAAGAAACTAAGTACTGACAGAGGTCTAGAAAATTACAAGTTTGCCAGGAAGAAGGTTAAGAATGAAATCAGGAGAGCTAGAAGGGGCTTAGAAGACCTTGGCGAGCTGGATTAAGGAAAAACCCAATGCATTCTGCAGGTATGTGAAGAGTGAGAGGATGAGACATGTGAAAATAGGAACAATCGCGTGCAGTGGTGGAAACATGTGAATTGAGTTGGAGGAAGTCGTGGAGGTACTTAATGAATGAGTTGCTTTAGCATTCACCAGGGTAAAGGAACTTGGCAATTGTGGCGATTACTTACAGTGGACTGAAACGCTTGAGCATACAGCCATTAAGAAAGAGGATGTGCTGGAGCTTTTGAAAAGCATTAAGTTAGATAGGTCGCTGGGACTGGACGAGATATACCCCAGACTACTGTGAGAAGTGAGTGAGGAGATTTCTGAGCCTTTGGTGATGATCTTTGCATCATCAATAGGGAAAGGAGAAGTACTGGAGGATTGGAGGGTTGCAAATGTTGTTCCCTTGTTCAAGAAAGAGAGTAGAGATAACCCTGGAAATTATAGGCCAGAGGGTCTTACTTCAGTGGTGGGCAAGTTGTTGGAGAAGATCCTGAGAAGCAGGATTTATGAGCATTTGGAGAGACATAATCTGATATCAGCATGGTGTCATCAAGGGCAGGTCGTGCCTTCCGAGCCTGACTGAATTTTTTAAGGATGTAACAAAACATGTTGATGAAGGTAGAGCAGTGGATGTAGTGTATATAGATTTCAGTAAGGCATTTGATAAGGTTCCCCATGCAAGGTTCATTCAAAAAGTAAGGAGGCATGAAATCCAAGGAGACCCCGTGCTTTGCAGATCCAGAATTGGCTTCCCCACAGAAGGGAAAGGGAGGTTGTAGATAGTTCATATCTGCATGGAGGTCGGTGACCACTGTGCCTTATGAAAGTAGTTTGAGTAAACTTGGCCCTTTCTCCTCGGAGCAACAGGGGATCAGAAATGAACTGATAGAGGTGTATAAGATGTATAAGAGGCATTGATCGTAAGGATAGCCAGAGGCTTTTCCCCAGGACTGAAATGGCTAACATAAGGGGTATATTTTAAGGTGCTTGGAAGTAGGTGCAGAGGGGATGTCAGGGGTTATTTTTTCACACAGAGAGTGGTGAGTGCACAGAATATACCGCTGGTGACAGTGGTGGAGGTGGATACAATAGGGTTTTTTAAGACAGCAGTCCTCACCCACCGGGCTGCGGACCAGTACTGGGCCGCAGAGCATGTGCTACCGGGCCACGAGGAAACGATATGATTTGGTAATATGAAACGATATGAGTCAGCTGCACCTCTCCTCATTCCCTGTCACGCACTGTTGAACTTGAACGTAGGGTTGCCAACTGTCCCGTATTTGCCGGGACATCCCGTATATTGGGCTAAATTGGTTTGTCCCATACGGACCACCCTTGTCCCGTATTTCCCCCGCTAAGGTAGAGCATTCCTATGAAACCTTTTGTGCTGAAATGGCGTGAAGCAAAGAAGCAATTACCATTAATTATATGGGAAAAATTTTTGAGTGTTCCCAGAGCCAAAAAAAACCTACCAAATCATACCAAATAACACTAACATATAGTAAAAGCAGGAATGATATGATAAATACACAGCCTATATATAGCAGAAATAATGTAAGTATCGTATAGTCGGGAAGATGAAGGCAAAACCGATTTGTGGGGGAAAAAATCGGCACGTACGTGCATGTGCTCATCACGTATGCGCATGCGCACACAGGTGCTCGCTCAAGGCTTCATGGTCATGGTCGTCTTTCCTGGGGTAAAGTGTCCCGGGATTTGACTGCTACTTTTGTCCCTTATTTGGGAGTGAGAAAGTTGGCAACTCTAACTGTAAAAGGCATGTTGAGGTGAGTTTAACCCTACCTAAACACCACCCTCCCCCCAACCCCGGTCGGCCGGTCCGCAAGAATATTGTCAATATTAAACCGGTCCGCGGTGCAAAAAAGGTTGGGGACCCCTGTTTTAAGAGATTCTTAGATAGGTAAGTGGAGCTTAGATAAATAGAGGGCTATGCACTAGGGAAATTCTAGGCAGTTTCTAGAGTAGGCACAACATTGTGGGCCGAAAGGCCTGTAATGTGCTGAAGACTTGTATGTTCCTGAGAGAGTCCCATTTAGATTAGATTAGACTTTATTGTCATTGTGCCAAGTAGAGATACAAAGCCAATGAAATGCATTTAGCATCTGACCAGAAATGCAAAGAATAATGTTAATTACAAAATAACTGTGAATAAATAAAGTGCTACAGCACACAAATATAAAAGTACTGAGACAGTACAATACGGGTGCAATACTGCTTAGCGCTGTGATGAGAGGTTCAGCAGTGTCACAGCCTCAGGGAAAAAGCTCTTCCTGTGCCTGCTGGAGGAGAGTAAAAAGTCCATGGTTAGGGTGAGATGCATCCCTGATAATGCTTTTCCACCTGCCCAGGCAGCGTTTATGGTAGATGTTCTCAATGGTGGGCAATTGGGTGCCAATAATCCACTGGGCAGTTTTCACCACACGCTGGAGTGCTTTGCGGTCCGATATGGGACAATTGCCATACCACACTGAGATGCAGTTGGTGAGTATGCTCTCAATGGTACAGCGGTAAAAGTCCGTCAGTATCCTGGGACAGAGGTGAGCTTTCTTCATGCTCCGCAGGAAATAAAGGCACTGTTGCGCCTTTTTGATCAGGATGGAGGAGTTCAGGGATTTCCATGTGTTTGTCCCATATCCTTCTAACTATTTCCTATCATTGTACATGTCTAAATTTATTTTAAATTACTTTAATGACACATGTTTCTATGGCTTCCTCTGGCTGCGAGTTCCACATATTCCCACCTCCCTCACAGTGAGAAAGTTGCCCTGTTGAGGCCTTAAAAACATTGCCCTCTCACATTCACTCTATGCCCTCTGGTTTTGGACTCCCCATTCTGGGGAAGAAGACGAGTCGACATCTTACCTCTGCCCCTCATGATACTATATACCTCAATAACGGGTCACCTCTCAACATCCAACGATCCAGGGAAATATCCCCAACTTATCCAGTTTCTCCTTTTGGTTAGCACTGCTGAATTCGGCTGAAAAGCCTCCCTGACTTCCGCTTTAAACGTCTCACTTATTCAGTCACCCCATCCTTATCTGCATCTGGCTTTTCTTCCATTCCTTCCTCACATCCGTTTCCACTGGCTATCTCCCATCTTTTTTTCCATTCTTGATGAAAGGTCTCGGCTTGAGACATCAGTTGTCATCTCCCTCCACGCATGCTGCTCGACCTCCTCCAGAACTGTGAGTGTGCGTTGAATGGGAAAACTCTGCTCTCCATTCCGGAGGAAAAACCCGGAAAATGTTGATTGTGCATTCGCTATAGATGGGGTGAATGTCCGGGAATGGTTTCTGTTGGCTACCCGACTGTGACCTGAGGCCCAGCGGCCCCTCCCCCAGTCCTGGGGCCGCGCTGCATGGGTCTCCCCCGAATCCCTGGGGACTCTCTAATTCTCTGCTTCTCCCCCCAGTCTCTGTCACCCTGGATGTGGAAACGGCGCATCCAGCGCTTGAGGTGTCTGAGGATCGGAAGAGTGTGAGATTCACCGGGACCTGGAGGGATCTCCCTGACACCGGGAAGAGGTTCACAGACTATGAATGCCTCCGCTCCGAGCACTCATCGGCAGGGGATGTGGAATTGGAGGGAGATGTGGAGTTGGAAGGTGACGTGGAGTCGGTAGGGGATGAGGGGTCGGAAATGGATGAGGAGTGGGAAGAGAATGAGGAGTCAGAAGGGGACGTGGAGTCGGAAGGGGGTGTGGAGTGGAAAGAGAATGTGGAGTGGGAAGAGAATGTGGAGTGGGAAGAGAATGTGGAGTGGGAAGGGAATGAGGAATCGGAAGGGGACGTGGAGTCGGAAGGGAATGTGGAGTCAGAAGGGGATGTGGAGTCGGAAGGGGATGTGGAGTTGGAAGAGGATGTGGAGTCGGAAGGGAATGTGGAGTCAGAGGGGGATGTGGAGTCAGAGGGGGATGTGGAGTTGGAAGAGGATGTGGAGTCAGAGGGCGTGGTGGACTTGAAAGGGAATGAGGCATCGCAAGTGGGGGGAATTGTGCTGGGATCGGAGGGATTCGCATTGGGGAGATACTACTGGGAGGTGGAGGTGGTGGGGAATGGTGACTGGAGTCTGGGAGTCGCCGCAGAGTCCGTTGAGAGGAAAAGATGGGTCGGACTGAGACCGGAGACTGGATTCTGGATCATCAGGCGGGATGATCACATGATCAATGTTCTCACCTCCCCTGTGTCCCGTCTCCCTGCCGGTCCCATCCCCGGGAGGGTGGGAGTTTATCTTAGTTACGAGTCTGGGACAGTTTCATTTTACAACGCGGAGACCAAGTCCCATCTCCACACCTTCACTGGGAATAAATTCACAGAGAAACTTTATCCTTTCTTCGCGACTTGGGATGAAAACAAGTGGCTGAGAATCTGCTCCAGTTCCGCTCCGGGTCTGTAAATGGGTCGGGTCTGGGACCAGCATCAGGAGTAAGTCAATGTAAATATAAACGTGTAGAGAGTGAAATAAACACGATGTGAGAATTATCGATCCATTAATTTTAACTTGTTCACTTCATACATCAACGGAAGAGAAACGCTGCGGATTCAACAGCAGCCGCAGGCGGCGGGTCCTGATAACCCCGGGTTCTAAAGTCCACCGGCAGAGTTAACTGGGGCAAGTGGTGGTTGTGCTGAGTGGAAGAGGGAGATCAAGGTGGTTGATGTAGAAGTAGTGTATATGGATTTTAGCAAGGCATTTGATAAGTTACCCCATGCAAGGCTCATTGAGAAAGTAAGGAGGCATGGGATCCAAGGGGACATGCTTTGTGGATCCAGAACTGGCTTGCCCACAGAAGGCTAAGAGTGGTTGTACTCTGCATGGAGGTCGGTGACCAGTGGTGTGCCTCAGGGATATGTTCTAGCCTTCTTTTTGCAATTTTTATAAATGACCTGGATGAGGAAGTGGAGGGATGGGTTAGTAAATTTGCTGATGACACGAAGGTTGTTGGTGTTTTGGATAGTGTGGAGGGCTGTCAGAGGTTACAGAGAGACATCGATAGGATGTAAAACTGGGCTGAGAAGTGGCAGATGGAGTTCAACCCAGATAAGTGTGAAGTGGTTCATTTTGGTAGGTCAAATATGATGGCAGACTGTAGCATTAATGATAAGACTCTTGGCAGTGTGGAGGATCAGAGGGATCTTGGGATCCGAGTCCATAGGACACTCAAAGCTACTGTGCAGGTTGACTGTGGTTAAGAAGGCATACGGTGCACTGGCCTTCATCAATCATGGGATTGAGTTTAAGAGCCGAGAGGTAATATTGCAGCTAGATAGGACCCTGGTCAGACCCCACTTGGAGTACTGTGCTCAGATCTGGTCGCTTCACAAGGAAGGAAGTGGAAACCATAGAAAGGGTGCAGAAGAGATTTACCATGATGTTGCCTGGATTGGGGATCATGGCTTATGAGAATAGGTTGAGGGAACTCGGCCTTTTCTTCTTGGAGCGATAGAGGATGATAGGTGACCTGATGGAGGTGTACAAGGTAATGAGAGGCATTGATCGTGTGGACAGTCAGCGGCTTTTTCCCAGGGCTGAAATGGCTAGCACAAGAGGGCATAGTTGTAAGGTGCTTGGAAGTAGGTACAGAGGAGACGTCAGGGGTATGTTTTTTATGCAGAGAGTACTGAGTGCTTGGAATGGGCTGCCGGCGGCGGCGGTGGATGCGGAAACGATAGGGTCTTTTAAGAGACTCCTGGATAGGTACAGGGAGCTTAGAAAGAAAGAGGGCTATGGGTAAGCCTAGGTAGTTCTAAGGTAAGGACATGTTTGGCACAGCTTTGTGGACCGAAGGGCCTGTATTGTGCTGTAGGTTTTCTATGTTCCTATTTTTCTGAGGTGAATCTTGGTAGCACGTGACATGTCGTGGTGGCAAATCGCAAAGTGTCGGAGACTCCCGGCATGTCCGGTAACATCTGTGGAGGAAAACGGACAGTTGACGTTTCAGCTCGAGCCCTTCATCTGCTCTGAAAGTCATAGAGCAGATGACTAGTGCAGGATGGTGGAGAGAAGGATGGAGAAAGAGCTGGCTGGTGGATCCAGTTGATGGGGTGATATGTAGATGAAGGAGGGGTGGACTGTGGAAATGTGTCAGAAGTTGGGAGGTGAGAGTTGTCACTGACAAAGGGCTGAAGAGTTTGGAATCTGACATAGGGGAAAGTGGAGCCCAGATTAAAGGGGGGGGTAGGTGGGGAAGAGTGGGGGTAATGGGAAAATGGAGAGAGTGGGGGAGGAGGGGAAAGAGATAGGGTGATGGGGGCTGATCGATCAGGAGGAGACCGAAAAATTAAATAGGAGAAGTGATGAGGGGTGGGTGACTACCGGAAATCTGAGAATTCAGTGTCCATGCCGGCATGTTTCAGACTGCCCTGGCGGAACATGAGGAGCACTTCCTCCATTTTTCAAGATAAGTAGAACCGGAAGCTCTACGTTGAATCAGATGCTCAGTTTTGGACACAGTTTATATCTAGGAAATGCAGGAAAAACACGGCAGGTCAGTCAGTATCTGTGGAGACAGAAACACATTTGGATTCCACGTCGATGACCTCTCCCGAAACCTCTCAAACGCTGCCTGTCCAGCTCTGGTTTCCAAGCATTTTCTGTTTTGTTTTAGTTCTTCAAGCATCTGAGTCAAGAAAAAAGTAGAGTGCAGGCTGATTTCCTTTTGAAGGGGCTGAAAAAGAAGGAATCTGATAGGAGAGGAGAGTGGACCATTAGAGAAATCGATGTTCATCAGTTTGGAGGCTACCCAGAGGTGTTTCATCTTTGACCTTAGTGTGTCCTCATGATGATATCAGTGGAGGAGGCCATGGGCTGGCATGTATGTTTGTAGGAATGGGATTGAGAATTGGATTCCAATTTTGAAGTGGTAACCACAGGGAAATCCTGGCTTTCGTGTTGGACAAAGTGAAGGTGCTTGAAGAAGCTTCACCCACAATCTATGCTGGATCTCACCGATGTAGAGGGAGGGTTTGCACGGGAAGCATCAGGTACACTAGCTGACCCTGACAGACTTGCAGGTGAACTGTCGCCTGCCAGTCTCCACCCACTTCAACTCTGCTTCCTATTCCCATTTGGATATGTCCATACATGGCCTCCCCTACTGCCATGATGAGGCTAAACTCAGGCTGGAGGAGCAACACCTCATATACCGTCTAGGTAGTCTCCAGCCCCTTGGTATGAACATACTTCCGGTAATTCCCTCCACCTCCCTTCCTCTATCCCTATTTCACTCTACCCCCTCCCCCAGCTCCCTCATGGTTCCGCCTCCTTCTTCTACCACCCATTGTTTTCAGGGCTATGACGTCAATGCTTCCCCTCCCCCACCCCTTTGTCTTTCAAATTACTGGTCTTTCAACTGACGCTACGAGCATTCTTCAAATCCTTCCCCATCTTTCATTCTTCAGTCCTGACGAAGAGTTCTGGCCCGAAACGTTGACTCATCGTTTCTGACTGATGCTGCCCGACCTGCTGAGTTCATCCAGCTTACTGAAAGTGTTGCTTTGATCTATTACAGCATCTGCAGATTATTTTGTGTTCATGCGAGGAAAATATGCGCTGTGTTTAATATTAAATTCGTTCGATAAACCCTTTTAGAAATGAAATTGAGTGTGTTAGCCACTATATTCCAGTTGTGATTTACACTCCCCCCCCCCCAGCCCTGATACAGAATGGCCAAAAACGATTTGTAGAAAAAAATCAGCACGTATATGCATGCGGATGTCATGCATACGCACACAGGTGCCCGCGCAAGGCTTCATGGTCATGGTAAACAATGTATTTGATGCTACTCTTATATGTTGGCAACCCTACCCCTGCGCCCCCCCCCCCCCACCGGTTGGCTGGTCCACAAGAATATTGTCAATAATAAACCGGTCCGCAGTACAAAAAAGGTTGGGGACCCCTGCTGTACCCTACCATCCATTCCCTGAATCATTGGAGCTTACCTATGGAGAACATCACGCAAATATCCCCTGAACATTTGGCACATTTATGCATCACAATTCTTTGACAACATCTGTTTCCAACTTCCTGCCTGATAGCTTCATATTTCCCCTTACTCCAATTAAACGCTTTCCTAACTTGTCTGTTCCTATCCTTCTCCAGTGCTACAGCAAATGAGATAGAATTGTGATCACTATCTCCAAAATGCTCTCCCACTGAGAGATCTGACACCTGACCATGTTCATTTCCCAATACCAGATCAAGTGCAGCCTCTCCTCTTGTATGCTTATCTGCATATTGTATCAGGAAACCTTCCTGAACACACCTCACAAACTCTTACCCCAGCTAAACCCCTCACTCTAGGGAGATGCCAGTCAATATAAGGGAAATTAAAATCTCCCAATGCGACAACCTTATTATTATTGCATCTGTCCAGAATCTATCTCCCTATCTGCTTCTTGACGTCTCTGTTACTATTGGGTGGTCTATAAAAACATAGTAGAGTTATTGACCCCTTCCTGTTGCTAACTTCCAGCCACAGAAACTCAGTAGACAATCCCACCATGACCTCCTCATTTTCTGCAGCCGTGACACTATCCCTGATCAACAGTGCCACGCCCCCACCTCTTTTGCCTCCCACCCTGTCCTTTCTGAAGCATCTAAAACCTAGCACTCTAGGTAGTCATTCCCGCCCCTGAGCCATCCAAGTCTCTGCAATGGCCACAACATCATAGCTCCAAGTATTGAAACAGGCTCTAAGCTCATCCGCTTTGTTCATGATACTCCTTGCATTAAAATAGACACATCTCAAACCATCAGCCGGAGCATTTTTCAGATGTTGGAATCCAGCAATTGACTGTCATTAAGAAGGCATTCCTCTATCGCGGGATTGAGTTTAAGAGCCGAGAGGTAATGCTACAGCAATATAAGACCCTGATCAGACCCCACTTGGAGTACTGTGCTCAATTCGGGTCGCCTCACTACAGGAAGGATGTGGAAACCATAGAAAGGGTGTAGAGATTTACAAGGATGTTGCCGGGATTGGGGATCATGTCTTATGAAAACAGGTTGAGTGAACTTGGCCTTATCTCCTTGGAGCGACAGAGGATGAGCGATGTCCCTACAAGATAATGAGAGGCATTGATCATGCGGATAGTCAGAGGCTTTTCCCCAGGGCTGAAATAGCTAGCGCGAGAGCACACAGTTTTAAGGTGCTTGGAAGTAGGTACATAGGAGATGGCTGGGGTAAGATTTTTTACGCAGAGAGTGGTGAGTGAGTTCATGGAATGGAATGGTGGATGCGGATATGACAGGGTCTTTTAAGAGACTCCTGGATATATACATGGAGCTTAGAAAAATAGAGGGCTGTGGGTAACCCTAGGTAATTTCTAAGGTAAGGACATGTTTGGCATAGCTTTGTGGGATGAAGGGCCTGTATTGTGCTGGAGGTTTTCTATGTTTCTATCTCCTCCACAATCACCATTAGCACGTTTGCACAACAAGGCTTTGTGCTTAGCACTCTGCTCACTTTATACTGATGACCCTGAGGCTCAGCACAGCTCCAATGACATAGTAAGTTTGCTGACAGCACCACTATTGTTGGCTGAATCAAAGGTATTGACAAATTGGCATATAGGAGGGAGACTGAAAATCTGGCCGAATTGTGCCACCAAAAAACGTCTCACTCAATGTCAGCAAAAGCAAAGTCTGATTATCGACTAAAGGAGGAAGAAACAGAAGGTCCATGAGCCGGTCCTCATCAGAGGTGGAGAGAGTAGTAACTTTAAATTCCTTGGTGTTATCATTTCAAATAATCTATCTCAGGACCAGCACATAAGTGGCATTACAAGGAAGACACAGCTGTGCCTCCACTTTCTTCAAAATTTGAGCAAGTTCGGCCTGTCATCTAAAACTTGGGCGAACTTCTATAGATGCACAGTGGGGAGTATCCTGACTGCCTGCATCACAACCTGGTATAGAACCACTAATGCCCATGGTGAATACAGCTCAGAGCATCGAAGGAAAAACTTTTCCCACCTTTGAGCACATCTTACAACGATCGCTGTCACAAGAAAACTGCATCCATCATCAAGGAACCCCACAATCCAGGCCATTGGGAAGGAGGCACAGGAGCTTAAAGTACCATGCCAACAGTTTCTGGAGTATTTATTAACCTTCAAACATCAGGCTCCTGAATCAGTGTGGATAAGTTCATGTCTCTCAACAATTAAATTGACTCCACAATCACTTTCCAGGATTCTGCAACTCATGTTCTCAGTATCATTTATGAACACATTACTTTATTATTATTAATTTTTTTCTTGTAATCACAGTCAGGCTTGTTATTTTTGATTATTTGTCTGTATGTTGTTTGTTTCTGTGCAGTTTACCATTTGTTCTATTGCGCTTCTTTGTATCTACCATGAATGTCTCCAGGAAAATGAATGTCAGGGTAGTATATAGTGAACGGAAATTTATCTTGCTAATAATGTTGCTTTGAAGTTTGAGTTCCTCCAGTATTGTGTGTGTGTGTGTGTGTGTGTTGCTCACGATTTCCACCATCTACAGATTTAGGCCATTCAGCCCATCAAGTCTGCTCTGTCATTCGATGTGGAATCTGGAAGATGGAAGCTGCAAGGCATCAGATCACAAGACCCAACCGAGGATAGTAAAAACTGCCGAGAGGATCACTGTGGTCTCCACTACCCCAGTCCCCTATTTGTGACGTTTACTGAGAGGGTTGTTCATGGTGGGCTCAAAGCATTGTTGAGAATCCCTACCACCCATCCCACAATCTGTTTGACTCACTGCCACCAGGAGGGACGTACAGGACCATGAGGACTAGGACTGCCAGACTAGGTAACAATCTCTACCCTCAGGCTGTGAGATTAATGAATACCCTGCCTCCAGTAAGGTCTTGTCACTAGGATGGAAAGCCATCCACTGTTTACCTGTTCAGTACACTTCACATGCATTTTGAATTACAGCCTATTAACTTATTTGTCTCTCAAGTCTATTTGCATCTCTGGTTTCCTATTTCCCTCTTTCTTTAGAAAATAGTCCATGGCCTTATTCCAAGTGAAGGTAAGAACAGCTTTATTTGTCACATTGAAAAAAACTTTGAAATGGTTCGTTTGCGTCAATGACCGACACAGTTCGAGAATGCTAGGGGCAGCCCAGAAGTGTCACCATGCTTCTGGAACTCACGTAGCATGGCCACAACTTACTCACCCTCTCCCGCCCATCTGCGGACTGTGGGAGGAAACCGGAGCACCCGAAGGAAGCCCGCGGTCACACATGAGCGTACAAACTCCTCACAGACAGTGGTGGGATTAACACACTGACTGCTGGCGGATTGGAGCATTACGCTAGCTGTTACGTGACTGTGTCACCCTCACCACCTCAGGTTTGTGAGCTGTGTTTCTGGTCTCTGGTGCTCACCTTCACCAGAAGGTCATCCACAGCTTCAGGAGTTGGTTCTGCAGAAGGACAAGGTCAGGTAAGCGTGGGTGAACCTGGCACCAAAGTAAAACCAGCCTTTGGAAAGAGCTGTTCGAAAATCAGAAAGTTGACGTGCACCTGCATGGGTGTGGGGGGAGTGTGTGAGGAAGTGCTGTTTAGAGGGAATTCCTGCTAGGATTTGAGACATATACCCCAGCCCAGCAAGGCAATGAAGTGTGTAAATGTCCGAAATGAACCCACAATCCGTCTCGGAGATACCCTCCGACCAAACCTCCCAATTTTATGCTGTTTCTTGGTTCAACTGCAGAACTGACAGGAGAAAAGACAGAAGTTTCGCTGACTTTATGTGTCAGCCAAACTAAGCAAGGCCCAGAAGACCACAATGTGGAAATCCCACTCCCAGTTGATCCCAGAAAGTGAAAGTTCAAGTGAGATCAAATCTCTTTCATTGAAGGATGACCAGCAAAAATTCAATTTATTTTTCACATGGCGTAGAATGACAAATATTAAACTACATAGTAAGGGAATTAAGGGTTATGGGGAAAAGGCAGGTAGATGGAGCTGAGTTTACGGACAGATCAGCCATGATCTTATTGAATGGCAGGGCAGGCTCGATGGGTCAGATGGCCTACTCCTGCTCCTATTTCTTATGTTCTTATGTTCTACACAACCCAAGAAATACAATAAGAGTACTTTGAGGAAGCTATTCAGCCCTTCAGGATCTCCCCGCCTGTTTATCAGATCGGGGCCTACCCAGATGCATAGCTTGATTGGTGAATTGCTCTGCCCAAGACCACAGAAAACCATAAGTCCAAATGACTATAAGACATAGGAGCAGAATTAGGACATTTGGCCAATCAAGTCTGCTCCACCATTCAATTATGGCTGATCCTTTTCCCCCTTCATCAACCCCATTCCCTGGCCTCCGCCCCGTAACTTTTGATGCTGTGTCCATTCAAGAACTTACCAATCTCTGCCTTAAATACACCCAATGACCTGGCCTCCACAGCTGCCTGTGGCAACAAATTCCACAAGTTCAACACCCGCTGGCTAAAGAAAATCCTCCGCATCTCTGTTTTATAAGGGCGCCCCTCTATCCTGAGGCTGTGCCCTCTTGTCCTAGACTCCCCAACCATGGGAAACATTCTTTCCATATCTACTTTGTCTAGGCCTTTCAACATTCGAAAGGTTTCAATGAGATCCCACTTCATTGTCTTAAATTCCAGCGAGTACAGATGCAGAGCCATCAAACGTCCATCGTATGTCGACCCTTTCATTCCCGGAATCATCCTTGTGAACTGCCTCTGGTCTCTCTCCAAAGCCAGCACATTTTTTCTAAGATGGGGAGCACAAAATTGTATGCAATACTCAAGGTGAGGCCTCACCAGTGCCTTATAAAGCCTCAGCATCACATCCCTTCTCCTGTGTTCAAGACCTCTTGAAATAGACAATAGACAATAGGTGCAGGAGTAAGCCATTCGGCCCTTCAAGCCAGCACCACCATTCACTGTGATCATGGCTGATCATCCACTATCAGTATCCAGTTCCTGCCTTATCCCCATAACCTTTGATTCCACTATCTTTAAGAGCTCTATCCATCTCTTTCTTGAAAGCATCCAGAGACCTGGCCTCCACAGCCTTCTGGGGCAGAGCATTCCACATATCCACCACTCTCTGGGTGAAAAAGTTTTTCCTCAACTCGGTTCTAAATCGCCTACCCCTTATTCTGAAACTGTGGCCTCTAGTTCTGGATCACCCATCAGTGGGAACATGCATCCTGCCTGCAGCGTGTTCAATCCTTTAATAATCTTACATATTTCAATAAGATCCCCTCTCAGCCTTCTAAGTTTCAGAGTATACAAGCCCAGTCGCTCCAATCTTTCGACATATGACAGTCCCACCATCCCGGGAATTAACCTTGTGAACCTATGCTGCACTCCCTCAATAGCAAGAATGTCCTTCCTCAAATTTGGAGACCAAAACTGCACACAGTACTCCAGGTGTGGTCTCACTAGGGCCCTGTACAGCTGCAGAAGGACCTCTTTGCTCTTATACTGAATTCCCTTTGTTATGAAGGCCAGCATGTCAGTAGCTTTCTTCACTGCCTGCTGTACTTGCATGCTTGCTTTCAGTGACTGAGGTACAAGAACACCTCGATCTCGTTGTGCTTCCCCTTTTCCTAACTTGACACCATTTAGATAATAATCTGCCTTCCCATTCTTACCACCAAAGTGGATAACCTCACATTTATGCACATTAAACTGCATCTCCCATGCATCTGCCCACTCACCCAGCCTGTCCAAGTCACTCTGCATTCTCATAACATCCTCCTCACATTTCACACTGCCTCCGAGCTTTGTGTCATCGGCAAATTTGCTAATGTTACTTTTAATTCCCTCATCTAAATCATTAATATATTGTAAACAGCTGCGGTCCCAGCATTGAACCCTGTGGTACCCCACTGGTCACTACCTGCCATTCCGAAAGGGACGCGTTAATCGCTGCTCTTTGTTTTCTGTCAGCCAGCCAATTTTCAATCCATGTCAGTACTCTGCCCCCAATACCATGCGCCCTAATTTTGCCCACTAATCTCCTATGTGGGACTTTATCAAAGGCTTTCTGAAAGTCCAGGTACACTACATCCACTGGCTCTCCCTTGTCCATCTTCATAGTTACATCCTCAAAAAATTCCAGGTTAGTCAAGCACGATTTCGCCTTTGTAAATCCATGCTGACTCGGACCGATCCTGTTACTGCTATCCAGATGTGTCGTAATTTCACCCTTTATAGTTGACTCCAGCATCTTTCCCACCACCGACGTCAGGCTAACGGGTCTATAATTCCCCGTTTTCTCTCTTCCTCTCTTCTTGAAGAGAGGGACAACATTATCCACCCTCCAATCCACAGGACCTGATCCTGAATCTATAGTGCTTTCCTCACAACTGATTCAACTTGCAAGTTAACCTTTAGGGTGTTCTGCACAAGGACTCCCAAGTCCCTTTGTATCTCACATTTTTGGATTTTCTCTCCATTTAGAAAATAGTCTGCACATTTATTTCTACTACCAAGGTGCATGACCATGCATTTTTCCAACATTGTATTTCATTTGCCACTTTCTTGCCCATACTCCTAATCTGCCGAAGTCCTTCTGCGTCCTACCTGTTCCCTCAACACTACTTGCCTCTCTATCGATCATTGTATCATCTGCAGACTTGGCAACAAAGCCATTTATTCCATCATCTAAATCATTGCTACACAGCATAAAAAGAAGTGGTCCCAGCACTGACTCCTGTGGAACACCACTAGTCACTTGCAGCCTACCAGAAAGGATCATTATATTCCCACTCGCTAACTCCTCCCAATCAGCCAATGCTCTAACCACGATAGTAACTCTCCTGTAATACTCTGGGCTCTTAGTTGGTCAGCAGCGTCACGTGTGGCACCTTGTCAAAGGCCTTCTGAAAGTCTAAACATACAACATCCACTGCATCCTCTTTATCCATCCTACTTGTAATCTCCTCAAAGAATTCCAACAGGTTTGTCAGGCAGGATTTTCCCTTTCATGCTATCTTGCCCTGTGTGTCTTTCCACCCGCTCAGCCTACCTTCCTATCCCTCTGATACAATGTATAACCTTGAACATTCAGCTCCTAATTACAACCGTTCTTCAGCCAGAATACAGTGATGGCCACAACACCATACCTGACAATCTGTAATAGTGCAACAAGATCATCCAGATTACTTCTTATACTCCATGCATTGAGATATAACACTTCAAGTGCTGTATCTGCTACCCTTTTTGATTTTACACTGGTGGCTGCAATCTTGTCCTATCAAATGGCTGCCCTTCCTGACAGTCTGACTGCACACTATCTTTGCTTGCTTTTACCATCCATCCTGTCCTGAGTCCCCTCTTTCTGGTTCCACTCCCCCACCAAATTAGTTTGAAACCCTCCCCAACAGCTCTAACAAACACAAACCTGCCCAGAAGAATATTGGTCTCCCTCGGGTTCAGGTGCAATCCATCACTTTTGTACAGGTCGTACCTCCCCCACAAGAGATCCCTATGATCCAAGACCCGGAAGCCTTTCCCCCTGCACCAGCTTCTCAGCCACACATTTATCTCCCAAATCATCCTGTTTCTACCCTCAGTGACACGTGGCGCAGGTAGCAATCCAGAAACTACCTTGGAAGTCCTGTTACTCAGCTTTCTGCCCAGCTCTCTTTCTTCAGGACCTCATTGTTTTTCCTTCCTACATCATTGGTACCAATATGTATCAAGACAGCTGGCTGTTCTCCCTTCCACTCCAAAACGCTGTGGACACGATCTGAGATATCCTTGACCCTAGCACCTGTGAGACAACATAATAGACAGGTATACGGAGGAATTTAAGGAGGCAGGGTTTGAGGGTCGGCACAAGAATGTGGGCCGAAGGGCCTGTACTGTGCTGTACTATTCTATGTTCTATACCATCTGAGTGCCCCATTCACATCCACAGAATCTCCTGTTTGTTCCTCTGACTTCTGAGTCCCCCATCACTACCGCTCTCCTGCTCTCCCCTTTATTTTCTGGACCACAGAACACTGTTCAGTGCCTGTAACCTGGTCTCTGTGGCATCCCCCTGGCAGCTCATCTCCTACAAAGGAATCCACAAAGTGGTATACTTATTTTTGAGGGGAATGGCCACAAGGGAGCTCTGCACCAATTGCCTATTCACATTCCCATTTCTCCTGAGAGTCGCCCAGCTGCTCACCTCCTGCAGCTTCGGGTGAGACTACTTCCCCATAATGAGGAGATTGACTATCTCCTCACTCTCTTGTATAAACTGCAAAGAGTTGTGGACACAGCTCAACACATCACAGAAAGCATTCTTTCCTCCATGGACTCTGTCTACACTTCTCACTGCCTCAGTAAAGCATCCAACATAATCAATGACCCAGCACACACTGGACATTCTCTCTTCACCCGATTCCCCTCAGGTAGAAGATATCAAAGCCTGAAAGCATGTACGACCAGGCTGCAGCTCAGCTTCAATCCTTATTCTGAATACTGCCCCTTCTGGACCTCCTGTAAAATGGTGCCAAGAGTGGATGCAGCAGCCATTCCAGAGACAACAAAAGGTGTTTTAGTCTTTTTTAAACATCTGGTTTATGGTCACAAGACAATACTGGGCATGAAAAACTACAAGCTCAGGGTCTACCCCGTCACTGAACTGCTCGTTGATGAACGAGCTGGACTTGGTGCGGACTGTGTTACTGTCTGCTACAGAAAAGCAGAGGAGTCGGTGTGTGAAGGTGACATGCAATCCAACATTGAGCGATTGTCTTGAACATTTCTCTTATGATTGCAAAGCCCTGTTAAACATTGGTAATGTAAAATACTGCCAGGTCGTTTCCCTTGTTTACTGGGGAGACAGATGGCAGAGGAGCTGTGTGACTGATCCTGACTGGACTTCCATCACACATACAGGACCACAATGGTATTAACTGAAAGATAGAAGTTGTCTAATCTCACCTTCCAACCTTACTGACTGCCCCCATCCTCCTTGCTACCAATATCCTCAAACTCCTCTCCAATTATTTGTCCAGCATCTTCCCCAGTTACCCGGTCTCTGATCAGAAAAAGTTGGGTAATCTTCCAGACTCATGTGTCGGCTGTCTGGCATTCCTCACACTCCACGAATGATCTTCTTGTTCCCCTGACCCTCACTAAACAAACCACTGAACCCACCCCCCCCAGTTGCTCCAACACCATCTCACCTTCCCAGATACGTGATTATTTCTTCGTATGTCCCTCCGATCCCCTCCACCCCTCACTCTCCCTGCACAACTCTTAAATCCAACTCCCTCCCCTCGAAGGTGGGATATTGCAGAAAGCAGGACACTAACGTAAGGCCAGTACTGCTGCGGGGTACAACACTTCAGACTCCCTCTTAGAAGCAGGGACAGCAGACATGCCTCCCTCAGTGCTGATGTCCCTCTTTCTGGTGATCTCACTGTCACTGAGTCATTCAGCATGGAAGCTGCTGCCGGGAGATCATCAGCTTAGTGAGGGATGCTCTTTGGATTTGCCTGAAATCTGTGGGTCTCCCAGCACAGCGAGATGTCTGTACGGGAACACTGCCGACTGGCACAGTCTGGATTGCAGGAGGATGAGCTGAGAGATGAACTGAATTTCAGTGCAGCCAATGTAAAGGCTCTTTAGGACCAGACCACAGTCGAGACCCTTCTGCTACTGTACACGGAGGGGTTGAGCTGGGTGAGGAAGCCCCTCAACCACTAGAATAATAAATCACCCACAGTGTAATGTGTGGCAATGGTTCAACATTGTTTACCTGACTGAATGTATTGACTATGTGACATTAATAATGCAATTTTTTAGCATTGTTTCGTCTTTCGTATGTACTTTTATTGTGAATAAATTTTACTTTTGATACACAAAATGCAGCTCAGATACAGGTCTTCAGCCAGCAAGACCCACCAACCATTAAACACCCACTTTCCACTAACGTGACAGTGTGGCTCCCAGATTGGCCTCATCAGTCACCTCCGTTCTGGGAGACTGCTGGAGAAGATGGTGCGTTTCCCTGCACAAGGAAAGAGTTAATTGTGATTTCTCCTTGGTACACGTCGAAATAAAATGGAGGTTCAAAGACAAAATGGTGTCAGGTTAGGATGTGATAATAGTCTGTTCTCCCTGGTATTGACCAATGTCTTGTCTCTTTTGAATACACATCATGAAGGTGAAATACTGATGAAGAATGTTTTCCTCCTTACAGACAGGTTGTCTCCTTCTTCTGAAACTCTGTGTCTGAGCTGAATGTCATAAGAGATAAAAGGGTGCAGCTGGTACCAAGCTACGGAAAAATACAGGGATGTTAATTATGTTATGCTTTGATGGAATCTTAAATGGTATAAAAAGGGGCATTTCCTTTGTGTAGTGGGAGAGTTTTGTCTGAGGCTACATCACCACTGGTGTTAGTGATAAGAGTTGGGTGGGGAGGGAGGGGGAGAGGGGGAGAGAGGGAGAGAGGGAGAGAGAGAGAGAGAGAGAGAGAGCTGTATGAAAGATTGTCGGATCTGTGACTGCCCTTTGACATTGCAGAGATAGGCTCAGTGAATGCTAAGTATTATTTTGATTTCTGTACTATTACTGCAGACTTTTGTTTTTCTTTCTGTGCTGCATTTGTGCTGGTTCTAACAACGTGTTTTCTTGTGGCCTTCAATACGTGTGCAGCATCAGCTTTATCTGTGAATGCATATGTGAATACCCTGAGCTGAATCAGAAAACAACAGAACGAATCTTAAATATCATTTTTATACCCTGTGCGGCCAGCAGGTGGCGGAATTGCTCCAGTTATTCGCTCTCACTCTCTGCTTTCACCCAGTCGGGACGGAATGTGATATACTGTATGCCAGCCCACACTCAGTGCTCCCCTTTTCCAGCCGGGGTTGTGGAGAATTACTCAAAATTAGAAGAATAGTACATGTTCCGCTGAACGGCCTGTTCCTGTGCTGAACTGTTCTCTGTTCAGTGTTTGAAATATCACAGCACGGAACACAGCAATTTCTTCGCTGTATTCCCACCATGTCAGACGGAACACTAAGTCCCCCCACGTTTATTCAGCTTTAAGTGTTTAAGCTGGTCAGCCTCCTTTGTAATGTCAGCATGTTTCAGGACATTATTATTCCCCTCCCTGAATTCCCCAGCTTCCATCACCTTCTCCGCTGTAAATACAGATGAGAAGTATTTATTTCAGACCTCACCGTCTGCTGTGTCTTCACACACAAATTTTTCAATGGACATATTCCCACATTCGTTTTCTTTTGTTTCACAGACTTATAGAATCTTTTGTAGAATCTCCGTTATGTTACCTACCAAACTATTTCATGTCCGCATTCTACCCTCCTGATTTCCATCTCAGGTACTCATTCAAGGCTTCTACTGCTCAGGGGATTTGATTGATCCCAGCTGCTTTCCCCTGACACACGACTCTATCCTCCCTCAGTTCAGTCTGTTCACTGCCCTGAACATCAGAAAAACCAGCAAGAGGAGGCTGTTCGGCCCCTCACACCTGCTGTCCCATTGAATAAGATCAAAACCACCTCACTGTGCTACAGATGCAAAGGACGTGACAGAAGTGGAGGTCAGAGAGGAGGGAGAGTTGTGATGTTGATTAGGGAGAACATCATCACAGCACTTAGAGAGATCCTTGTGGGGAACGGCCAGTGAGAGTATATTGGTAGGAGTCAGAAATATGGAGATGATCACTTTTGGGATTGTACTTTAGGATCCCAAATGTCAGTGAGAATCAGAAGAGCCCATGTGTAGGGAGAATGTGGATAACTGTTGGAGTATCAGGGTTCTGATAGTCAGAGACTTCAGCTTCCCTAATATTGACTGGGACAGACATAGTGCTGAGGGATTTGACAGGGTAGAATTTGTGAAGTGTGGTCTGGAATGGTTTCATAAGCAACGTGTAGATGCCCAACTAGAGAAGGGGTCACACTTCACCTCGGGACCAGTGATCATCATTCTGTCAGATATAAAATAGTTATGGAAATACTTGTGGACTTGTCCTGAATTGGAGCAAGGCTGATGTTGTTGGTATCAGACAGGAACATATAATGGTTGGCTGGTTGAGACTGTTCACTGGTAAAGGCATACAAAGCTGCAGAAAGTTGTAAACTCAGCCAGCTCCATCAAGAGCAATAGCCTCCCGAGCATCCGGAACACTTTCAACACACGATGTCTCAAAAAGGTGGCCTCCATCATGAAGGACCCCTATCACCGAGGACATGTCCTCTTCTCTCTGGAACCATCAAGGAGAAGATACAGGAGCCTGAAGATACACAGTCAAAATTTCAGGAACAGCTTCTTCCCCTCCGCGATCAGATTTCTGAATGGACAATGAACCCATGAATACTTCCTCAGTGTCTTTCTCCCCCTCTCTTTTGGCACAATTAATATAATTTATTTTTTATAGTTACTTCTTGCAATAATTTACATGTTTTATTACTGTGTATTGCAAGGTGCTGTTGCTGCAAAATGACAGATTTCACAACATGTGCCAGTGATATTAAACCAGATTCTGATTCTGATTCACAGGAACAGGCTTTCTGGATGGGGTCCCAGGTGAGCTGTCCAACTCAGTACTAAATTGGTTTGTGGTAGGAAGCCGAGGGTGGTAGTGAAGGGTTGTTTTGCTGATGGGAGGCCTGTAACCAGTGCTGAGCCGTGGGTTCAGTGCTGTGTCCATCGTTGTTTGTGATTTATATTAATAATTTGGATGACAATGTAGGTGGCATTGTTAGTCAGTGAGCAAGAGAATATTTAACAGGAAACTAAAGTGCAACACTCTCACACAAAGGCAGTGGGTGTAAATCGAATGAACTGTCAGAGGAGGAGGTAGTGACAGGTGCAATGACAACATTTAATAGCTAAATTGACAGTACAATGATAGGAAAGGTTTAGAGCAGGGGTTCACAACCATTTTAATGCCATTGACCTCGGGCTGGGAACCCCTGGTTTACAGGGATCGGGGCCAAATACAGACCAACGCCCAGAACAGCATCTGGGTTAGTTTGAAGAAGTGGGACCGAAGGGCCTGTTTCCATGCTTTACATCTCAAACATAAAACAAACAGAATCAATCTGTCACTCTCCATCAGTCACTTGGGAAACTGGGGCATCAGTCACCTCAATGAGGACAGCACGGTTTCCCAAGTGTGATGGTGTGTGTTCTGTGTGCAGGGCACGGTCCGGACCCAGGGATGGAAATTAAAATATTGCAACACCAGCTGGTATAAATAATGGGGAAGTGGTGTGTTATATATGTACACAGTCTGAGTTTTCCTACTGAACTAATTTCAATGAAGATTGACATTTGACAAGAAAAATCAGGCAATTATCAGCCTGATAACTTTAATACAGGCATGTTTTATCCAAGGAAAAACATGTGAGTCCCGATGAGACCACACATGGAACACCTAACATGGCCCCAATTGGGGGATAAATGTAATTCTGGCCTTCAGACCGAGATTTCAAATTTAAAGTCAAAGTAACAATTGGGAAGGTTAAGAATCTGTGGGCATTTATTGCAAGTGGAATTGAGTAAATGTCGTACTGAAATTATATTCACCCAATAATGAATCAGATAATCAACCTTCTTGTCTAACTTCTCATCCTTTTTTCCCAGTCCTGAAGAAGGGTTTCAGCCCGAAACGTCGACTGTTTAATCTTTCCCATTGATGCTGCCTGGCCTGCTGACCTCCTGCAGCATTTTGTGTGTGTGTTACTTGGATTTCCAGATCCGCAGATTTTCTCATCATTGTTCCTTTGTGCCTTTCTCAATGAGGAGGCTGGTGACACGATGACTAATCTTGTGGACGACACCAAAATTGGTGACGTGGAGGCCAGTGATGATTGTCTGAAGTTACAACAGGACCTCAAGCAACTGGAAATATGGGAAAGGAATGGCAGAAAAAATGTGAAGTGTTGTATTTCGAGAACTTGAAACCAATGCAGAATATTGTGGCTTATGAAATCCTGCAGGGCAGTGATGAGGTCGATGGTCACAGTCTTTCCCCAGGGTAGGGGAGTCTAAAACTAGAGGATATAGATTTAAGCTCAGAGGGCAAAGATTAACAGCAAGTGTTTCACACAGATGGTGGTCAGTAGATGGAAGGAGCTGCCAGACGAAATGGTACAGGCAGAGAGAATTGAAACATTTTCAAGACATTTGGATACAATCTTGATAGAAAATATATTGAGGGGCGTGGGCCAATGCAGTCAAACGGGAATATGCTGAGGAAGACACCCTGGTTGGCAGGGATGTGTTGGGCCGAAGGGCCGGTGTTCGTGCTGTCTATCTCCATTTGTCTAGCTCGGGAGAGTGGAGCCTCACATCAGAGTACCCAATAGGGTATCTGGCAGGGCTCTGAAAACCTGTGCCAACCAACTGGCAGCTGTGTTCAAAGATGTTTTCAGCCTCTCATTGCTACAGTCACAAGTTCCCAGCTGCTTCAAAAGGGCAATGATCTTACCAGTGCTCAGGAGAAGCAAGGTGAGCTGCATTAATGACCATCGCCCAGTAGCACTCGCAAGTACCGTGAGAAGTTGGTCATGGCCAGAATCAACTCCTGCCTAAGCACGGCCCTAGACCCATGGCAAATCCCTATTACCACAATAGCTCAACAGCAGATACAGTCTCACTGGCTCTCCACTCAGCCTTGGCTCACCAGGGAATGGTAATACTTACATCAGGCTGCTATTTATTGACTACAGTTCAGCGTTCAACACAATCATACCCGCAGTTCCAATCAATAATCTCCAAAACCTGGGCCTCAGTACCTCCCTCTGCAACTGGATCCTGGGTGTGCTTTATATGTACACAGTCTGAGTTTTCTACTGAATTAACATCAATGAGGATTAAAATTTGACAACAAAACTAGGCAATAGTCAGCCTATTAATTTTAATGCTGGTGGGCTTAATCCATCTCGTACATGGGGGTCCCGATGAGACAGCACGGCCCCACAAAGTTAGTTAGGAAGGTTCAATCGTTAGGTATTAATATTGAAGTAGTAAAATGGATTCAGCAGTGGCTGGATGGGAGATGCCAGATAGTGGGGTAACTGTTTGTCAGATTGGAGGACAGTGGTGTGCCTCAGGGATCTGTACTAGATCCAATGTTGTTTGTCATATACATTAATGATCTGGATGATGGGGAGGTAAATTGGATTAGTAAGTATGCAGATGATACTAAGATAGGTGGCGTTGTGGATAATGAAGTAGGTTTTCAAAGCTTGCAGAGAGATTTAAGCAGTTAGAAGAGTGGACTGAAAGATGGCAGATGAAGTTTAATACTGATGAGTGTGAGGTGCTACATTTTGGTAGGACTAATCAAAATGGGACATACATGGTAAATGGTAGGGCCTTGAAGAATGCAGTAGAACAGAGGTATCTAGGAATAATGGTGCATAGTTCCCTGAAGGTGGAATCTCATGTGGATAGGGTGGTGAAGAAAGCTTTTGGTATGCTGGCCTTCATATATCAGAGCATTGAGTATAGGAGTTGGGATGTAATGTTAAAATTGTACAAGGCATTGGTAAGGCCAAATTTGGAGTATTGTGTACAGTTCTGGTCACTGAATTATAGGAAAGATGTCAACAAAATAGAGGGAGTACAGAGAAAATTTACGAGAATGTTACCTGGGTTTCAGCACCTAAGTTACAGAGAAAGGTTGAACAAGTTGGGTCTTTATTCTTTGGAGCATAGAAGGTTGAGGGGGGACTTGATAGAGGTATTTAAAATTATGAGGGGGATAGATAGAGTTGACGTGGATAGGCTTTTTCCATTGAGAGTGGGGGAGGTTGAAGCAAGAGGACATGAGTTGAGAGTTAGGGGGCAACAGTTTAGGGGTAACATGAGGGGCAACTTCTTTACTCAGAGAGTGGTAGCTGAGTGGAACGAGCTTCCAGCTTAAGTGGTAGAGGCAGGTTCGATGTTGTCATTTAAAGTTAAATTGGATAGCTATATGGACAGGAAATGAATGGAGGGTTATGGGCTGAGTGCAGGTCGGTGGGACTAGGTGAGAGTAAGAGTTCGGCATGGACTAGTAAGGCTGAGATGGCCTGTTTCCATGCTGTAATTGTTACATGGTTATATGGTTACAGGGTGAATGAACGTAATTCAGGCCTTCAGACTGAGATTTCAAATTAAAACTGAGAGTAATAATTGGGAAGTTTGAGAGTCGGTTGGTATTTATTCCAAGTTGAATTGATAGATACCTTACTGAAATTATATTCACCTAGTAATGAATCACATAATTGTATCTTTGAGTCTTTCTCAATGAGAATGTAGGTGACATGAGGAGTAAACTGTGACTGACACTGAAATTGGTGATGTGGTGGACAGTGAAGATTGTCTAAAGTTACAACAGGACGTCAATCCAGGACTGTGGGCAAAGGGATGAAGAAGAACTTTAACTCAATCAAGTGTGAAGAATTGTATTTCGCGAAGTTAAAACCAATGCAGAACGTGCACAGTGAATGGCAGGACGCTGGGGAGTGTTATATCAGAGCAGGGCAGTACAGGGGTGAAGTTCGGAAGTTTTCCTACAGCCGTCCCTGAGGACTTACCAGTGTATCTGACACCTCTAATGTTCCATTGAATCAAGATGTCCCATTTCTGCGTCAAAGATATTTGCCTGACAGTTTAAATTATTGGCATTTAATCACCTTTTCACCCTCCTGCCCTCCACTTCAATTAATTCCCCAGACCCTTCTATCCTCCCTCTGATCAGTCTGTCCACTGATCCGAAAAACATCAGGAATTAAAGCCATTCAGCCCCTCACACCTGCTCTCCCATTAAATAATATTAATACCACTGTATTATTTCTGCTGATTCCTCTTAGCCAAAACTCTACGTTCAAGACAGAGCTGGGTAAATACATTTATTCACTTCTTAATGGCCATCCTCTCACCCGTGGCTCAACTTTCCTGACACCCCCGTTACCAGAAACATCATCCCTGCATCTACCTGGGGAGCCTGGAGCAAGTCTCGGACTCTCTCTCTGTCTCCGCCACACACGAATACACACAGAGGGCTCGGCCATTTACCTTTCTCCACTTCCTCTTCTTCACTTCCACCCAGCCTTGCCTGGAACCCCCTCACATACACTGAGGCACTGCCGATGCTGGAAATCTAGAGCAGTACACAATGTGCTGGAGGAGCACAGCAGATCAGGCAGCACCTATCGATGGGAAAAAACAGGAGAGGTTCTGAGCGGGGACCCTTCATCAGGCCTGCAAAGGAAGTCAGAACGAGAAGGTGGGGGGGGGGAAGAAGAGGCACACGGTGGTAACCGGGAGGGGGAGAGGGTAAAGTAAAGAGCTGGGAAGTTGATTGGTGGAAAAGGGGTAGAGAAGGGGGAATCTGATAGGAGAGGACAGAAGACCATGGAAGAAAGGGAAGGGGGAGGAGCACCAGAGGGAGGTGATTGGCAGGGAAGAAGAGAAGGTGTGAGAAGGAAACAAGAATGGGGAATGGTGAGGTGGGGGGGGGTGCGGTTGGTAGATACCGTAAGTTTGAGAAATCGATGTAGAAGCTACCCAGATGGAATGTAAGATGTTGCTCCTCCAATCTGAGTGTGGCAGTGGAGGAGGCCATGGACTGTCATGTCGGAAAGGGAATGAGAAGTAGAATTGAAATGGGCGGCCACCGGAAAATATGGCTTTTTGAGGCAGACGGAGAGAAGGATGAAGAGGTCTCCCAATCTACGCCAGACCTCACCGGGAGCATCGGAGACAGGAGAGGAGCCCAAAAGACTCGCAG
Source organism: Mobula hypostoma (assembly GCF_963921235.1). Classification (NCBI taxonomy): domain Eukaryota; kingdom Metazoa; phylum Chordata; class Chondrichthyes; order Myliobatiformes; family Myliobatidae; genus Mobula; species Mobula hypostoma. Next base: position 9,855,941 of record NC_086101.1, on the reverse strand, counting down.
GTAAAGCATCGCCTGACCTGAAAGGGCTGTTTGGGGCTCGAGTGGTAGTGAGGGATGAGGTGTAGGGGCAGGTGTGGCACTTATCCCGCTTACTAGGTTAAGTTCTCACTCTTGAACTCTCTCACCCCGATGCTCCTCGTCCCTGTGTTTCCCATCCTTTGGAATTCCGCTGCTCCTTACCCTAGTCTACCCTTGCTCAGATGCTAGTTGGGATACTCGTCACCCAAACAAGGATTATGTGTCCTACCCAGTGGGAATTTTCTTTCAGCTTGGTACATGGGTGTAGCTACATAGCTCGAGATGTTGCGACACCCACCCCCTTTATCTGTGTTTTATCTGTTGACTGTTTGAGGTCTATATTAAAGGAAGAGCATTGAAGGTGAAAGAAGGTTTGAATACAAGACATGAGGAAATTTGCAGATACTGGAAATTCAAGCAACACACACACAAAATGCTGGTGGAACACAACAGGCCAGGCAGCATCTCTAGGAAGAGGTAGAGTCGACGTTTCGGGCTGGAACCCTTCATCAGGACTAACTGAAAGAAGAGATAGTAAGAGATTTGAAAGTGGGAGGGGGAGGGGGAGATCCAAAATGATAGGAGAAGACAGGAGGGGGAGGGATGGAGCCAAGAGCTGGAGAAGGGAGAGGATCATGGGATGGGAAGCCTGGGGAGAGAGAGAAGGGGGGAGGGGAGCCTGGAGGGGGGAGAGCAGGCAAGGAGTTATAGTGAGAAGGACAGAGGGAGAAAAAAGAGAGAGACAAAAAAGGGGGGGGGATTATATTTTTAAAAATTAAATAAATAAGTAAGGGATGGGGTGTGAAGGGGAGGAGGGGCATTAACGGATAAGAAGTCAATGTTCATGCCATCAGGTTGGAGGCTACCCAGACGGAATATAAGGTGTTGTTCCTCCAACCTGAGTGTGGCTTCATCTTTACAGCAGAGGAGACCGTGGATAGACATGTCAGAATGGGAATGGGATGTGGAATTAAAATGTGTGGCCACTGGGAGATCCTGCTTTACGCTCTGTCCGCCAGAGAAAGCAGGATCTCCCAGTGGCCACACAATTTAATTCCACATCCCATTCCTATTCTGACATGTCTATCCCCGGCCTCCTCTACTGTAAAGATGAAGCCACACTCAGGTTGGAGGAACAACACCTTATATTCCGTCTGGGTAGCCTCCAACCTGATGGCATGAACATTGACTTCTCTAACTTCTGCTAATGCCCCACCTCCCCCTAGTACCCCATCTGTTACTTATTTTTATACACACATTCTTTCTCTCACTCTCCTTTTTCTCCCTCTGTCCCTCTGAATATACTCCTTGCCCATCCTCTGGGTGTCCCCCCCCCTTGTCTTTCTTCCCGGACCTCCTGTCCCATGATCCTCTCGTATCCCTTTTGCCTATCACCTGTCCAGCTCTCGGCTCCATCCCTCCCCCTCCTGTCTTCTCCTATCATTTTGGATCTCCCCCTCCAACTTTCAAATCCCTTACTCACTCTTCCTTCAGTTAGTCCAGACGAAGGGTCTCGGCCTGAAACATCGACTGCACCTCTTCCTAGAGATGCTGCCTGGCCTGCTGCGTTCACCAGCAACTTTTATGTGTGTTGCTTGAATTTCCAGCATCTGCAGAATTCCTGTTGTATGTGTAGCACTTATTCTGCTTACAAGGATAAGTGCTGGTGGGGAGACTGATGGGAAGGGATGGGGGGACGAATGGACAAGAGAGTGATCCCTGTGGAAAGCAGAAAGAGGGGGAGGGAAAGATGTGCTTAGTGGTGGGATCCCGATGGAGGTGGCGGAAGTTACAGTGAATTATATGTTAGACCCGGAGGCTGGTGGGGTGGTAGGTTAGGACAAAGGGAACCCTATTCCTAGTGGGGTGGTGGGAGGATGGGGTGAGAGCAGATGTGCGTGAAATGAGAGAGATGCGTTTGAGAGCAGAGTTGATGGTGGAGGAAGGGAAGCCACTTTCTTTAAAAAAGGAGCACATCTCCTTCGTCCTGGAATGAAAAGCCTCATCCTGAGAGCAGATGTGGCGGAGACGGAGGAATTGCGAGAAGGGGATGGCGTTTTTGCAAGAGACAGGGTGAGAAGAGGAATAGTCCTGATAGCTGTGATAGTCAGTAGGCATATAGTAGACATCAGTGGATAAGCTGTCTCCAGAGACAAAGACAGAAAGATCTAGAAAGGGGAGGGAGGTGTCGGAAATGGACCAGGTAAACTTGAGGGCAGGGTGAAAGTTGGTGGCAAAGTTAATGAAGTCAATGAGCTCAGCATGCGTGCAGGAAGCAGCGCCAATGCAGTCGTCGATGTAGCGAAGGAGAAGTGGGGGACAGATACCAGAATAGGCCTGGAACATGGATTGTTCCACAAAGCCAACAAAAAGGCAGGCAGAGCTGGGACCCATGAGGGTACACATGGCTGTTCTTGAATACAAGAATGAGGATCTCCTATGAAGATATACGGGGTTGTGGTGAGAGTGCACATGGTACATTGTGCACAGGTCTGGTCTCCCTCCCACAGTCTTGTGGAGTGGAACCACACATCAGGGCAGGGCTGTACAGGGGTGAGGTCAGGAAGTTTTCCTGCATCCGTGTTTGAGTAATCCCAGTGTATCCAACACCTCACAATCTTCTGCTGCATTAAGATCCCCCATTTCAGTGTCAAAGATATTTGCCTGACAATTTAAATAATTAATATTTAATCTCCTTTTCACCCCCCTGCTTTACACCTCTATTTGTTCCCCAGACCCTTCAATCCTCCCTCTGGTCAGTCTGTACACTGCTCTGAATGACATCAGAAACAGAAACAGAACCTGCTCTCCCATTAGACATGATCAGTACCACTTCCCTGTGCTAATGCTCTTTCTACTGATTCACTTTGTATCCAAAACTCCATCCACATCTCTCTTCAACATAGTTGATGTGTAAATGTGCAGAGCGCCATTAGATTATGAGCTGGGTAAATATATTTATTCACCTCTGAATGGTCGTCCCCTCACTGTGTCTCCTCATCCTGACACCCCCGTTACCAGGAACATCATCCCTGCATCTACCTGGGGAGCCTGGAGCAAGTCTCAGACTCTCTCTCTGTCTCCACCACACACAAATACACACAGAGGGCTCGGCTATTTACCTTTCTCCACTGCCTCTTCTTCACTTCCACCCAGCCTCACCTGGAACTCTCTCACCGTTGATCCTCCTCATCCTTGTGTTTCCTGTCCTTTGGGATTCCCCCTGCTGCTTCCCCTCGGTCTACATTTCCTCAGACATCTTCCAGACCTCCAACACTTCCACACCCCTCCATTTACTGGCCCCTGCTTGCTACATGGCCCTCTCCCGCAGAGACGTCTCCTTCCCATCACTGGCCTCTCTGCCTCAGCACTACCCCCTTCCCTCTCTCACCCCTCCTCCATGTGACCGTCCACCTCAGTCCTTTCCACTCACTCAGTCTCCAGCTCGGTGAATCTCATTGGGAACCGAAAAGTCCCCACCAGAGAGCAAAGGGTCAAAGGTCCTCACACACCAATCCCAGTCTGGATTTCATTCTACAACTCCCCCCCCACCCCCCCTCCTGGCCACCACCCAAGTTTTCCCGTGCCTTTTCTCCTCTGTCTCTTTCACTCAGACTCACTCCAACAACGTTGCGACACCGGTGACCTAAACAAGGATTGTGTGGCCGGCCCAGTGGGATTTTCTTTCTGCTTGGTACAGTCCAGGTGCACAGATCGAGATGTTGCAACACCTACCCCATTTACATTCATCACTGAGGATGTGTTTTATCTGCTCACTGTTTGAGTTTGATATTAAACGAAGAGCGTTGAAGGTGAAGGAAGGTTTGAATACAAGAATAAGGACCTCCTATGAAGATATACGGGGTTGTGGTGAGAGTGCACATGGAACATGGTGCGTAGGTCTGGTCTCCCTCCCAGAGTCAGCCTGTGGGACGTAGGCAATGAAGAGAAGATTTCCAAGATTGATTGGGGGTGTGGGGAGAGGTAGTGTCATTGGAGAAATTATACTGACTGGGTCTGTCTCAAAATTATAAGAATAAGAGGTAGTCTCTCAATCCTCATTCAGACAACACATCAAAGTTGCTGGTGAACACAGCAGGCCAGGCAGCATCTCTAGGAAGAGGTACAGTCGACGTTTCGGGCCGAGACCCTTCGTCAGGACTAACTGAAGGAAGAGTGAGTAAGGGATTTGAAAGTTGGAGGGGGAGGGGGAGATCCAAAATGATAGGAGAAGTCAGGAGGGGGAGGGATGGAGCCAAGAGCTGGACAGGTGATTGGCAAAAGGGATATGAGAGGGTCATAGGACAGGAGGCCCAGGGAGAAAGAAAAGGGGGAGGGGGGAAGCCCAGAGGATGGGCAAGGGGTATAGTGAGAGGGACAGAGGGAGAAAAAGGAGAGAGAGAAAAAGTAAGTGCATATATAAACATAGAACATAGAATAGTACAGCACAGTACAGGGCCTTTGGCCCACAATGTTGTGCCGACTATCAAACCCTGCCTCCCATATAAGCCCCCACCTTAAATTCCTCCATATACCTGTCTAGTAGTCTCTTAAACTTCACTAATGTATCTGCATCCACCACTGACTCAGGCAGTGCATTCCACGCACCAACCACTCTCTGAGTAAAAAACCTTCCTCTAATATCCCCCTTGAACTTCCCACCCCTTACCTTAAAGTTGATAATATCTCCTCCTCACTGATGATCAACACTGGTGCACCTCAGGGTGTGTCCTTAGCCCACTGCTCTACTCTCTCTACACCCATGACTGTGTGGCTAGGCACAGCTCAAATGCCATCTATAAATTTGCTGATGATACAATCCTTGTTAGAATATCAGACGGAGATGAGAGGGCATACAGAGCAAGCGATATCAGCTAGATGAGTGGTGTCGCAGCAACAATCTTGCACTCAACGTCAGTAAGATGAAAGAACATGAATCAGTCCTCAGAGGGATCAGAAGTGGAGAGAGTGAACAATTTCAAGTTCCTCGGTGTCAAGAGCTCTGAGGATCTAACTTGGTCCCAACATATCAATGCAGCTATAAAGAAGGAATACAGCGACTATATGTCATTAGGAGTTTGAAGAGATTTGGTCTGTCAGCTGAAACACTCAAAAACTGCTATAGATGTACCATGGAGTGTATTCTGACAGACTGCATCACTGTCTGGTACAGAGGGGTGATGGGGCAGCTACTGCACAGGACCAAAAGAAGCTACAGAATTCCGTAAATTTAGTCAGCTACTTCTTGGGTACCAGCATCCATCTTCATGGAGCGGTGCCGCAGAGCGATGACATCCTTCACGCCTATCACCGAGGGAATACCCTCTTCTCATTGTTACCGTCAGGAAGGAGGTACAGAAGCCTGAAGGCACACACTCAGCGATTCAGGAACAGTTTCTTCCCCTCTGCCATCCGATTTCTGAATGGACATTGAACCAATGAACACTACCACACTTTTTAAAAGTATATTATTTCTGATTTTGCACTATTTTTAATCCATTCAATGTACGTATATATTGAAAGTAATTTACTTATTTCTATATTATCATGTATGGCATTGAACTGCTGCTGCTAGGTTTACACATTTCACAACACCTGCAGGTGATAGTAAACCTGACTCTGAGACAGAGTTCACAATCTGAAAATATGGGGTCATCTCAGCAGGAGTAAGATGAGGAGAAATTTCCTTATCCAGAGTGCGGTAAAACTTTCGAATTCTCTCTGCAAGATTTCTGAATTTTAGGGGCACAGCGATTATGGGGACAATGCAGGAAAGTGGCGCTGAAGTCAAAGATCAGCCATGTTCTGAGTGAAGAGGCCGAAGGCTACTATTTCTTATTTTCTTAAACACGAGTTTACCTCTGCGCCTTGTTCTCCCTTGGCCTTCCGCCTGTCGGGTCGCACTGGGCAGCGGTGAGAGCACCAGAGATCCGTCGGCAGCTACTGCGGTGCAGCTCCCGACTCCCAGCAGGAGGATGTGGAATTAGGCGGCGGCAGCTGCAGCCAAACAGGCCACGATTCGGTGGGGAAAGCCGGGCACCCTCCGTGTCGCTGAAACACCTTACGGACTCTCGGCTAGACTCTCTTCGCCGCGCCTCTGAGAGGTTTCGCAGCCCCGGCCGGTGTTGCAGCCTTTGCCCGAGGAGCAGCTCCCGGTTCCAAGCTCCGAGCGCTCAGCGAACCGCGGTGCTCACGATTCAACCAATCACAGACGGCAGCTCCACAACCGGATCACCGATTGGGCGTAAGTGTGCCTGGGGGCGGGAGCGAGAGATGTCAGTCGGATGGAAGAGCGGAGTTTGTTCCTTTGTTGTCAGAATAGCTGGAAGTTCCTGCAGCGACTTTCTCACGCTCTTCCTTAATCGCACTCTCGCTGTAAACGAGAGAGAGAGAGAGAGAGAGAGAGAGAGAGAGAGAGAGAGAGAGAGAGAGAGAGAGAGAGAGAGAGAGAGAGAGAGAGAGAGAGAGAGAGAGAGAGAGAGAGAGAGAGAGAGAGAGAGAGAGAGAGAGAGAGAGAGAGAGAGAGAGAGAGAGAGAGAGAGAGAGAGAGAGAGAGAGAGAGAGAGAGAGATAGATAGATAGATAGATAGATAGATAGATAGATATCCCTCTGCTAAACGAGTGCAATGCTCTGTGAAAGCGACCGAAAATTTGTATGAGCCCAACTGTGGCGTTCAACCAGCGCCCTTGGAGCGACGCAAGGTTATCTCAGCACAGGAAACCCGTTTGGACAGAATTACCACTTAGCGGAGATTTCAGAGGATGTCTGAGTGGAGGAAAATACTGTGAGTTAATTATTTTCATAGACAAAGGCTTTTTGAATATGGAAAGCAGTTTGCAGCTGAGTTATGGCCTTTTCTTTCAACAGAGACGATTCTTAGAAAAATACCTTATCTTGTAAGAATTAGACTCAAGGATATGAGGCAAGCTGTTTGTTAACACAAAGTTGTACACAGGACTGATTTTTTTAATTTTTGGCGTTTGCTATGGGTATAGTTTATCACAAGAGAACTGCATGTGAACCTAACTCATCTTTTCTAATTCACAAGGTTCATCGAACAGCTTTTGCTTTTGCAACCGATTTGTACACGCATAAAGAAGTGGTGCTTTCTGTATTATCTGAGTCCGAAACCCACTGTTCGAGGTTCCACTCCTCACGATATCGTGAATAGAACTGCCTTTAGTTCGAATTTACTTGCGACCAACTTCAATCGATTTTCCTTAGCAAATTAAATTAATTTCCCTAAGTGTGTGTGTGTGTGTGTGTGTGTGTATGAGAGAGAGAGAGAGAGAGACAGAAAGGGAGAGAGAACTGGAACTGGAATCGGGTTTATTCGCAGTGTCATACATAGTGTTTTGCGGTGGCTGCAGTACAGCACAGTACAATACATTAACACTGCCATAGGTTACAACAACGAAAAATAAATGGACAAACGGAGAAGTCAATAGGGAAGTAAGTAAGCAGTTAGATAAATAGATAGATACTGCGAAGGAGGAATAACCAGGTTGTGTTCATGATTTTCATGGGCTGTGTGGAAACCTAATGGCGGAGGGGAAAACGCTGTTTCTTAAATATAGGCTGTGTGTCGTCAGGCTCCCGTACCTCCACTCTGATGGTTGTAATGAGAAGACGGCATGTAAGGCTCCGCCTTTTCAATACACATCGTTAGTGGGGAGGTTCATGTCTGTGATGGGTCTGGTCGAGTCTGCAAACTTTTTCGATCCTCTACATTTGACCCTAACGCTCTCTGCCTCACACCTGCAGAAATCTTCACGAGTCTTTGGAGACAATCCAAATCTCCTCAAACTCCAAATGAAGTAGAGCGCTGCAGTGTCGTATGTGATTGTATCAATGTATGTGGCCTAGGGTAGATCTTTATCACTGTGTGTGGCCCAGGATCGATCTTTATCAATGTGTGTGGCCCAGGATCGATCGTTATCACTGTGTGTGGCCAAGGTTCGATCTTTATCAACGTGTGTGGCCCAGGAGCGATCTTTATCAATGTGTGTGGCCCAGGATCGATCTGTATCAATGTATGTGGCCCAGGTTCGATCTTTATCAACGTGTGTGGCCCAGGAGCGATCTTTATCAATGTGTGTGGCCCAGGTTCGATCTCTATCAATGTGTGTGTCCCAGGATAGATCTTTAGATAGATAGATAGATAGATAGATATACTTTATTGATCCCGAGGGAAATTGGGTTTCGTTACAGCCGCACCAACCAAGAATAGAGCATAAATATAGCAATACAAAAACCCACAAACAATCAAACAACAAAATGCAAACTATGCCAGATGGAAATAAGTCCAGGACCAGTCTATTGGCTCAGGGTGTCTGACCCTCCATGGGAGGAGCTGCAAGTTCGATGGCCACAGGCAGGAACGACCTCCTGTGCCACCCAGTGTTGAATCTCGGTGGAATGTGACCGAAGTCCAACAGTAAAAAGTTCAATATCCGGTCTACAAACATGTTCCTCGATCGTAATATGACCCGGATTGCACCATCTGTGGTTAACCAGAACAGTAAGCACCCAACTCCTTTACACTTACCGTTCTCAGTGCACTTCTAGTCAGTCGGAATGGTCTGGAAGCCATAAGACCATAAGACCATAAGACAAAGGAGCAGAAGTAGGCCATTCGGCCCATCGAGTCTGCTCCGGCATTTTATCATGAGCTGATCCATTTTATTCTATTTAGTCCCACTGCCCCGCCTTCTCACCATAACCTTTGATGCCCTGGCTACTCAGATACCTATCAATCTCTGCCTTAAATACGCTCAATGACTTGGCCTCCACTACTGCCCGTGGCAACAAATTCCATAGATTCACCACCCTCTGACTAAAAATTTTTTTTCGCATTTCTGTTCTGAAAGGGCGCCCTTCAATCCTGAAGTCATGCCCTCTCGTACTAGACTCCCCCATCATGGGAAACAACTTTGCCACATCCACTCTGTCCATGCCTTTTAACATTCGAAATGTTTCTATGAGGTCTCCCCTCATTCTTCTAAACTCCAAGGAATACAGTCCAAGTGCGGACAAACGTTGCTCATATGTTAAACCTCTTACTCCCGGAATCATTTTAGTGAATCTTCTCTGTACCTTCTCCAACGTCAGCACATCCATTCTTAAATAAGGAGACCAAAACTGCTCACAGTACTCCAAGTGAGGACTCACCAGCGCCTTATAGAGCCTCAACATCACATCCCTGCTGCGAGACTCTATTCTTCTAGAAATGAATGCCAACATTGCATTCGCCTTCTTCACTACTGACTCAACCTGAAGGTTAACTTTAAGGGAATCCTGTACAAGGACTCCCAAGCCATCCATGGAGAAGTTTTGATCGGGTATGTCCTCGTGCAGCCACGTTCCAGTGAAACACATAACACTCTACCTCTGAAATATTCTCTGACGCCTGGCTAGTGCCGTGAATTCATCCATTTTATTATGCACCGAACTCCTCTTCTCCATAGGTCTCTGTTGTCTCGACCCGGTCCTCTTTCCTCGACTTTGTGATCCCCTTCTGCATCCTCTGTGTGTTATCAATGTGTGTGGCCCAGGATCGACCTTTATCAATGTGTGTGGCCCAGGATCAAACTTCATCAATGTGTGTGGCCCACGATCAATCGTTATCAATGTGTGTGGCCCAGGATCGATCTGTATCAATGTGTGTGGCCCAGGATCGATGTTTATCAATGTGTGTGGCCCAGGATCGATTGTTATCAATGTGTGTGGCCCAGAATCGATCTTTATCAATGTGTGTGGCCCAGGATCGATTGTTATCAATGTGTGTGGCCCAGGATCGATCTGTATCAATGTGTGTGGCCCAGGAGAGATCGTTATCAATGTGTGTGACCCAGGATAGATTGTTATCAATGTGTGTGGCCCAGGATCAATCGTTATCAATGTGTGTGGCCCAGGATCGATCCTTATCAATGTGTGTGGCCCGGGATCGATCGTTATCAATGTGTGTGGCTCAGGAACGATCTTTATCAATGTGTGTGGCCCAGGATCGATCTGTATCAATGTGCGTGGCCCAGGATAGATCGTTATCAATGTGTGTGGCCCAGGATAGATTGTTATCAATGTGTGTGGCCCAGGATCGATCGTCATCAATGTGTGTGGCCCAGGATCGATCGGTATCAATGTGTGTGGCCCAGGATAGATCGTTATCAATGTGTGTGGCCCAGGAACGATCTTTATCAATGTGTGTGGCCCAGGATTGATCTTTATCAATGTGTGTGGCCCAGGATAGATCATTATCAATGTGTGTGGCCCAGGATCGATTGTTATCAATGTGTGTGATTCAGGATAGATCTGTATCAATGTGTGTGGCCCAGGATCGATCGTTATCAATGTGTGTGGCCCACGATCGATCGTTATCAATGTGTGTGGTCCAGGATCGATCCTTATCAATGTGTGTGGCCCAGGTTCGATCTCTATCAATGTGTGTGGCCCAGGATCAAACTTCATCAATGTGTGTGGCCCACGATCAATCGTTATCAATGTGTGTGGCCTAGGATCGATCTGTATCAATGTGTGTGGCCCAGGATCGATGTTTATCAATGCGTGTGGCCCAGGATTGATCTGTATCAATGTGTGTGGCCCAGGATTAATCTTTATCAATGTGTGTGGCCCAGGATCGATTGTTATCAATGTGTGTGGCCCAGAATCGATCTTTATCAATGTGTGTGGCCCAGGATCGATCTGTATCAATGTGTGTGGCCCAGGATCGATCTTTATCAATGTGTGTGACCCAGGATAGATTGTTATCAATGTGTGTGGCCCAGGATCAATCGTTATCAATGTGTGTGGCCCAGGATCGATCCTTATCAATGTGTGTGGCCCGGGATCGATTGTTATCAATGTGTGTGGCTCAGGAACGATCGTTATCAATGTGTGTGGCCCAGGATAGATCGTCATCAATGTGTGTGGCCCAGGATCGATCGTCATCAATGTGTGTGGCCCAGGATCGATCGTTATCAATGTGTGTGGCCCAGGAACGATCTTTATCAATGTGTGTGGCCCAGGATCGATCTTTATCAATGTGTGTGGCCCAGGATAGATCATTATCAATGTGTGTGGCCCAGGATCGATTGTTATCAATGTGTGTGACTCAGGATAGATCTGTATCAATGTGTGTCACCCAGGATCAATCGTTATCAATGTGTGTGGCCCAGGATCGATCGTTATCAATGTGTGTGGCCCAGGATCGATCTGTATCAATGATTGTGGCCCAGGATAGATCATTATCAATGTGTGTGGCCCAGGATAGATTGTTATCAATGCGTGTGGCCCAGGATCGATCGTTATCAATGTGTGTGGCCCAGGATCGATCTTTATCAACGTGTGTGGCCCAGGATCGATCGTTATCAATGTGTGTGGCCCACGATCGATATTTATCAACGTGTGTGGCCCAGGAGCGATCGTTATCAATGTGTGTGGCCCAGGATCGATCATTATCAATGTGTGTGGCCCAGGATCGATTGTTATCAATGTATGTGGCCCAGGATCGATCTGTATCAATGTGTGTGCCCCAGGAGAGATCGTTATCAATGTGTGTGACCCAGGTTAGATTGTTATCAATGTGTGTGGCCCAGGATCAATCGTTATCAATGTGTGTGACCCAGGATCGATCTTTATCAATGTGTGTGGCTCAGGAACGATCTTTATCAATGTGTATGGCCCAGGATCGATCTGTATCAATGTGTGTGGCCCAGGATAGATCGTTATCAATGTGTGTGGCCCAGGATAGATTGTTATCAATGTGTGTGGCCCAGGATCGATCTCTATCAATGTGTGTGTCCCAGGATAGATCTTTAGATAGATAGATAGATAGATAGATATACTTTATTGATCCCGAGGGAAATTGGGTTTCGTTACAGCCGCACCAACCAAGAATAGAGCATAAATATAGCAATACAAAAACCCACAAACAATCAAACAACAAAATGCAAACTATGCCAGATGGAAATAAGTCCAGGACCAGTCTATTGGCTCAGGGTGTCTGACCCTCCATGGGAGGAGCTGCAAGTTCGATGGCCACAGGCAGGAACGACCTCCTGTGCCACCCAGTGTTGAATCTCGGTGGAATGTGACCGAAGTCCAACAGTAAAAAGTTCAATATCCGGTCTACAAACATGTTCCTCGATCGTAATATGACCCGGATTGCACCATCTGTGGTTAACCAGAACAGTAAGCACCCAACTCCTTTACACTTACCGTTCTCAGTGCACTTCTAGTCAGTCGGAATGGTCTGGAAGCCATAAGACCATAAGACCATAAGACAAAGGAGCAGAAGTAGGCCATTCGGCCCATCGAGTCTGCTCCGGCATTTTATCATGAGCTGATCCATTTTATTCTATTTAGTCCCACTGCCCCGCCTTCTCACCATAACCTTTGATGCCCTGGCTACTCAGATACCTATCAATCTCTGCCTTAAATACGCTCAATGACTTGGCCTCCACTACTGCCCGTGGCAACAAATTCCATAGATTCACCACCCTCTGACTATAAATTTTTTTTCGCATTTCTGTTCTGAAAGGGCGCCCTTCAATCCTGAAGTCATGCCCTCTCGTACCAGACTCCCCCATCATGGGAAACAACTTTGCCACATCCACTCTGTCCATGCCTTTTAACATTCGAAATGTTTCTATGAGGTCTCACCAGCGCCTTATAGAGCCTCAACATCACATCCCTGCTCCTATACTCTATTCCTCTAGAAATGAATGCTAACATTGCATACGCCTTCTTCACTACCGACTCAACCTGAAGGTTAACTTTAAGGGAATCCTGTACAAGGACTCCCATGCCAACCATGGAGAAGTTTTGATCGGGTATGTCCTCGTGCAGCCCCGTTCCAGTGAAACACATAACACTCCACTCCTGAAATGTTCTCTGACGCCTGGCTAGTGCCGTGAACTCGTCCATTTTATTACCCACCGAACTCCTTTTCTCCATAAGTCTCTGTTGTCTCGACCCGGTCCTCTTTCCTCGACTTTGTGATCCCCTTCTGCATCCTCTGTGTGTTATCAATGTGTGTGGCCCAGGATCGATCGTTATCAATGTGTGTGGCCCAGGATCAATCGTTACCAATGTGTGTGGCCCAGGATCGATCGTTATCAATGTGTGTGGCCCAGGATCGATCCTTATCAATGTGTGTGGCCCAGGATCGATTGTTATCAATGTGTGTGGCCCAGGATCGATCTGTATCTATGTGTGTGGCCCAGGATCGATCGTTATCAATGTCTGTGGCCCAGGATCGATCTGTATCAATGTGTGTAGCCCAGGATAGATCGTTGTCAATGTGTGTGGCCCAGGATCGACCTTTATCAATGTGTGTGGCCCAGGATCGATCTTTATCAATGTGTGTGGCCCAGGATCAATCTTTATCAATGTGTGTGGCCCAGGATCAATGTTTATCAATGTGTGTGGCCCAGGATCGATCTTTATCAATGTGTGTGGCCCAGGATCGATCGTTATCAATGTGTGCGGTCCAGGTTAATGGGTATGTGATGGAGAAGAGATTTCTTAGACTGAAGGAATGGGACTGGGGGGGATTGCTCTGAAAATCAGGACAAATTTTAAGGACCAAATGATCATTTTCACTGTCGTGGTGCAGTAATATGATATATTAATCTTCATGGTCATTTGACAGGTACAGTCTCATCATGTTCAGTCCCACATCACTGCCCATTTTGCTGAACTGCACCAGATTCTCTCTAAGAAAAGGCAGTACTTACTCAGAGATCTCAGCGAGGAAGAGGAGAGTATTCTAAATCCAATGAAGAAAAATCTTCATGAGATTCAAGAGAATTTAAACATAGAAACGTAGAAAACCTACAGCACAATGCATGCCTTCGGCCTACAATTTTGTGCTGAACATGTCTCTACCTTAGAAGTTACTAGACTTACCCATAGTCCTCTATATTTCTAAGCTCCATGTACCTATCCAAAAGTCTCTTAAAAGACCCTGTCACATCCGCCTCCACCACCATTGCCGGCAGCCCATTCCACACACGCACTACTCTCTGTTTTTATAAACTTACCCCTGACATCTTCTCTGTACCTACTTCCCAGCACCTTAAACTTGTGTCCTCTTGTGGTAACCATTTCAGCCCTGGGAAAAAGTCTCTGACTATCCACATGATCAAAAAAGCCTTTGCCTATCTACACAATCAAAAAGTCCTATTAGGGAGGAAATTTCAACCTAATAAGAAGGTAAAGTAGATTCGGTTTTCAATTTTTTCCTATTATTTGAGGAAAGGTGGAAGTATGAGTGAGAGGGCATCTTGTTGCTGTCGGTGTCGGATGTGGGAGGTCCTGGAGTCTCTTAGTCTCCCGGACGTCCACATCTGCGCCAGATGCGCCGAGCTGCAGCTCCTAAAGGACCGCGTTAGGGAACTGGAGCTGCAGCTTGATGACCTTCATCTGGTCAGGGAGAGTGAGGAGATGATAGAGAGGAGTTACAGGCAGGTTGTCACACCGGGGCCACGGGAGGCAGACAAGTGGGTCACGGTTAGGAGGGGGAAGGGGAAGTTTCAGGTTCTAGAGAGTACCCCAGTGGCTCTGCCCCTTGACAATAGGTACTCCTGTTTGAGTACTGTTGGGGGGGACAACTTACCTGGGGGAAGCGACAGTGGCCGTGCCTCTGGCACGGAGTTCAGCCCTGTTGCTCAGAAGGTTAGGGAAAGGAAGAGGAGGGCAGTAGTAATAGGGGACTCGATAGTTAGGGGGGTCCGATAGGCGATTCTGTGGACGCAGTCAGGAGAACCGGATGGTAGTTTGCCTCCCTGGTGCCAGAGTCGAGGATATTTCTGATCATGTCCAAGATATCCTGAAGTGGGAGGGTGCAGAGCCAGAGGTCGTGGTACATATAGGTACCAATGATATAGGTAGGAAAAGAGAAGAGGTCCTGAAAGAAGAATATAAGGAGTTAGGAAGGGAGTTAAGAAAAAGGACCACAAAGGTAGTAATCTCAGGATTACTGCCTGTGCCACGCGACAGTGAGAGTAGGAATGCAATGAGGTGGAGGATAAATGCATGGCTGAGGGATTGGAGCAAGGGGCAGGGATTCAAGTTTCTGGGTCATTGGGACCTCTTTTGGCACAGGTGTGACCTGTACAAAAAGGACAGGTTGCACTTGAATCCTAGGGGGACCAATATTCTGGTGGGGAGATTTGTGAAGGTTACTGGTGAGACTTTAAACTAGAATGGTTGGGGGTGGGAATCAAATTGAAGAGACTAGGAGAGAGGTGGTTAGTTCATAAATAGAGAAAACTGTAGACAGTGTGTGAGGGAGGATAGGCAGGGGTCAGAGAACGGGAGCACTCAGACCGAAGATGTAGGGGAGAAGGAAGAAAAAGTTAACAAAGTTGTTTGCACCATTAGGGATAAACAGAGAGTAAGAGGTAGAGAGTTTCTTAAATGCATCTATTTTAATGCTGGGAGCATTGTAAGAAAGGTGGATGAGCTTAGAGCGTGGATTGATACCTGGAAATATGATGTTGTAGCTATTAACTGAAACATGGTTGCAGGAGGGGTGTGATTGGCAACTAAGTATTCCTGGATTTCATTCCTTCAGGTGTGATAGAGTCAGAGGGGCAAGAGGGGGAGGTGTTGCATTGCTTGTCAGAGAAAATATTACAGCAGTGGTTTGGCAGCATAGATTGGAGGACTTGTCTAGGGAGGCTATTTGTGTGGAATTGAGGAATGGGAAAGGTGTAGTAACACTTATGGGGGTGTATTATAGACCACCTAATGGGGAGCGAGAATTGGAGAAGGAAATTTGTGAGGAGATAACAGATATTTGTAGTAAGCACAGGGTTATGATTGTGGGAGATTTTAATTTTCCACACATAGACTGGGAGGCCCATTCTGTAAAAGGGCTGGATGGTTTGGAGTTTGCAAAATGTGTGCAAGATAGTTTTTTGCAGCAATACATAGAGGTACCAACTAGAGAAGGGGCAGTGTTGGATCTCCTGTTAGGGAATGAGATAGGTGAGGTGACGGAGGTATGTGCTGGGGAGCACTTCGGGTGCAGTGATCACAATGCCATTAGTTTCAATATAATTATGGAGAAGGATTGGACTGGACCCAGGGTTGAGATTTTTGATTGGAGAAAGGCTAACTTTGAGGAGATGTGAAAGGATTTAGAAGGAGTGGATTGGGACAATTTGTTTTAATGGAAGGATGTAATAGAGAAATGGAGGTCATTTAAAGGTGAAATTTTGAGGGTTCCTGTTAGGTTGAAAGGAAAGGTTAAAAGTTTGAGTGAGCCATGGTTTTCAAGGGATATTGGAAACTTGGTTTGGAAAAAGAGAGAGATCTACAATAAATATAGGCAGCTTGGAGTAAATCATGTGCTCGAGCAATATAGAATGTAAAAAGTATCTTAAGAAAGAGATTAGAAAAGCTAAAAGAAGATACGAGGCTGCTTTGGCAAGTAAGGTGAAAATAAATCCAAAGGGTTTCTACAGTTATCTTAATAGCACAAGGATAGTGAGGGATAAAATTGGTCCCTTAGTGAATCAAGGTGGACGGTTATGTGCGAAGCCAAAAGAGATGGGGGAGATTTTGAACAATTTCTTTTCTTCGGTATTCACTAAGGAGAAGGATATTGAATTATGTAAGATAAGGGAAACAAGTAGGGTAGTTATGGAAACTATAATGATTAAAGAAGAGGAAGTACTGGAGCTTTTAAGGAATATAAAAGTGGATAAGTCTCTGGGTCCTGACAGGATATTCCCTAGGATCTTGAGGGAAGTTAGTGTGGAAATAGCAGGGGCTCTAACAGAAATATTTCAAATGTCATTAGAAACGGGGATGGTGCCAGAGGACTGGCATATTGCTCATGTTGTTCCATTGTTTAAAAAGGGTTCTAAGAGTAAACCTAGCAATTATTGGCTTGTGAGTTTGACGTCAGTGGTGGGTAAATTGATGGAAAGTATTCTTAGAGATGGAATATATAATTATCTGGATAGACAGGGTCTGATTAGGAACAGTCAACATGGATTTGTGCATGGAAGGTCGTGTTTGACAAACCTTATTGAATTTTTTGAAGAGGTTACAAGGAAAGCTGATGAGAATAAAGTGCTGGATGTTGTCTATATGGACTTCAGTAAGGCCTTTGACAAGGTTCCACAGGGAAGGTTAGTTAGGAAGGTTCAATCATTAGGTATTATATTGAAGTAGTAAAATGGATTCAGCAGTGGCTGGATGGGAGACGCCAGAGAGTAGTGGTGGATAACTGTTTGTCAGATTGGAGGCCGGTGACTAGTGGTGTGCCTCAGGGATCTGTACTGGGTCCAATGTTGTTTGTCATATATGTTAATGATC
The DNA here is from genome assembly GCF_963921235.1 of Mobula hypostoma. Lineage (NCBI taxonomy): Eukaryota > Metazoa > Chordata > Chondrichthyes > Myliobatiformes > Myliobatidae > Mobula > Mobula hypostoma. Next base: position 9,838,591 of record NC_086101.1, on the reverse strand, counting down.
TGGATGATGGGGTGGTAAATTGGATGAGTAAGTATGCAGATAGGTGGAGTTGTGGATTATGAAGTAGGTTTTCAAAGCTTGCAGAGAGATTTAGGCCAGTTAGAAGAGTGGGCTGAAAGATGACAGAAGGAGTTTAAAGCTGAATAATGTGAGCTGCTACATTTTGGTAGGACTAATCAAAATAGGACATACATGTTAAATGGTAGGGCAATGAAGAATGCAGTAGAACAGAGAGATCTAGGAATTATGGTGCATAGTTCCCTGAAGGTGGAATCTCATGTGGGTAGGGTGGTGAAGAAAGCTTTTGGTATGCTGGCCTTTATAAATCAAAGCTTTGAGTATAGGAGTTGGGATGTAATATTGAAATTGTACAAGGCATTTGTAAGGCCAAATTGGAGTATTGTGTACAGTTCTGGTCACCAAATTATAGGAAAGATGTCAACAAAATAGAGAGAGTACAGAGAAGATTACTAGAATGTTACCTGGGTTTCATCTCCTAAGTTACAGAGAAAGGTTGAACAAGTTGGGTCTTTATTCTTTGGAACGTAGAAGGTTGAGGGGGGACTTGATAGAGGTATTTAAAATTATGAGGGGGATTGATAGAGTTGACGTGGATAGGCTTTTTCCATTGAGAGTGGGAGAGATTCAAACAAGAGGACATGAGTTGAGAGTTAAAAGGCAAAAGTTTAGGGGTAACATGAGGGGGAACTTCTTTACTCAGAGAGTGGTAGCTGTGTGGAACGAGCTTCCAGCAGAAGTGGTTGAGGCAGGTTCGATGTTGTCATTTAAAGTTAAATTGGATAGCTATATGGACAGGAAAGGAATGGAGGGTTATGGGCTGAGTGCAGGTCGGTGGGACTAGGTGAGAGTAAGAGTTCGGAACGGTCTAGAAGGGCCGAGATGGCCTGTTTCCGCGCTGTAATTGTTACATGGTTAAGATTTTATTGTTAACGCAATGTGGGCATTGGCAGTAGGACCAGCATTTACTGCCCACCGACTGCCCTTCCGATGGTGGAAATGAGCGACTTCAGCTGCTGAAGATCACGTGGTAAATTGCTGCTGGGCAGAGATATTTTAGACAATGAGAGAAGGACCGATATTTTAATCTGTCAGCGCAGTTGCCTGTTGGCGGGGGAACCTGGAGCAGACGGAATTCACAGATTCCGATGCTCGACGCCTTCACCGACCTGGGAGCTGCGGTGATGACAGGAGCACAACGCAGGATGGTGAGGGGAAAGGACCGGAGAAACAGCAAGCTGATTGGTTGTTGCGGAATTTCCCTCTCATTGGATCTTTAAATAGGAATAGAAAATTGCGGGAATATTAGAGTCAATTGTTCATTAACTTCATTAGGTGGGGGGGGTGATATTTTGAAACAACATTTAACGCTATCATTAAGGAATTATGTTAGATAGTTGAGACTGATTGCCGGTATATTACAGTAACTCTATCCTGATGCAGGGTCTCAAACTGAAACGTCAATTTCCACCTTTCAGCTCCACGGATGCTCCTTCACCCGCTGAGTTCTTCCTGTGTTCTCTTGTTTTCTTTTTCTAGACTCCAGAGTCTGCAGTTTGCTTGCCTTCACCTCAGGACGCCGCCTGATTAATATAAATTCGCTGCACTGTCCCAAACACAAACGCGGTTCCAGCGGCAACATCTATTGGCTCCCAACTCCAGCGACCTGGATCTGATCCCGACCTCCACTTCTGACGGCGTGGAGTCCGCACATTCTCCCTGTGACCACGCGCATTCTTCCCCGGCTGTTTCGGTTTCCTGTCAAATCCCAAATATATGCGACTCACTCAAAAGTACCCAACTGTGGGATATCATGTGCCTGGTTGGAAGGGGGAGTTGGGTAGCGGAGGGGAACTAATGGGTAAGAGTGAGGGAAAAGGGTAGGGGGAAGTGAGTGGAGCGGTGGGACAGATGGAACTGGAGTGAGGGCAAGCAGCGACCCGATGGGACGAATGTTTCTTCAGATTGAAGAACAGTGCGTTACAGAGCTTTAACGTCAAGAATTTAACTTCCCCCTGAGCGTAACGGCTTCTGGTGACAGATCGTGAGTTTGCGGATTTTGTAGCATTACTAATCTGAACAGTCTAAATTTGGGTATGCTGAACTCAGATTCTTGATGAAAGGTGACGGCAGAAGGCAGGAGATTCGGGCTGAGAGGGAAAATTGATCAGACATAATGAAGTAGCGGAGAGGACTCTACGGGCTAAAGGGCCTAATTCTGCTCCTATATCTTATGGTCTTATAGGCCATGGGAAGTCCCATAGGAGTTCGTTAACTCGTCGCAGCAGCAGGACGTCGGGGCGCGGCGGTAAGGCATCGATTCCGGTATTGATCGAGGAATCCGATGGACTGAGTAACAAGGCACAGACACAAATTCAAACCTTCTCACAGCGCCTGAAGTACAGTCATTCATCTCAAATCGTTTAAGACGTTGTTCGGACATTGTATCATCAATTCAACTTAATTCATGAACAACAATATTAAATCGTATTTATTTATGGAGGTTAGCTTTCTATGAACTGAAGACATTAGCGGATAATTAACAATAAGATGAGTAATTTACCATTTCAAATTTTACCCCCAATCAGCAGGAAAATCCCCACCGACCAATGTTTGCTCTCCTCTCCTCTCATTCGGAATCCTGGATTGTCACCGCCGTTGCTGTCAGGTCGGTGAAACCATCGGACATCGGAATCTGCCCCATTCTCTCTGCTTCAGGTTCTCTTTCCCCGGGGGAACTGTCGTAGCTGGTGATCTGGCCTCAGCTGATATATGGTCGCGAAGCCCAGACCTCGCAGCCCAGCAGCACTTGGAGACTCGTTCCCCACACAGACTACAGCACAGCATTTCCGCCCACTCAGCGGCAGTCAGTGGGCAGTAAATGCTGGTCCTACTGGCGATGCTCACATTACTGGAGGAATAAGTTCTCCACCCTGTTCCAGCTCGTTTAACAGCCTTTTCTGAGCCAGTTCTTCCTGCAGTACTGCTGTCCAGCAGCAGGTGGGGATCCTGCGCTGTTAAACCGCACAGATCTTTACAGCACCAGCCATCACCTTCAAGGGTTCGATTCCCTCGCTTTCTACCTTGAATTTGTACATTCTTCCTCTGAGCAGTGCTCCGGCTTTGTCCCATATTCCAACGACGTACAGAACCTGGAGCATGGAGAATGGGCAGATTCCGTTGTTCGCTGCCTTCACCGACCTGGGGGTTGCGCTGGCAGGAACGCAATCCAGGATTCCGAGGAAAAAGGTCAGGAGAAAAGAGCAAATCGATTTTCAGGGGAATTGGATGTGGAAGTTGGGAAAGAAAATTGCACGAATAATCATGTTCGTTATCCAATTTTTCCTTCCCCGTTAATATAATGTAAATCTCAATAAACACTATTTAGCATTACTGTTAAGGAATTGATTTAAATGGTGACGCCACATAGACTGCAGCAGCTGAAACCGCTCATTACCACCTTCCCAGGGACAATCGGTGGGCAAATGCGTGTCTGGTGGCTAGACATTTTGAGGAACAGAACATAGAAGAACTCCAGAAAGACCAACATATAGTTCAGAGTGTCTCTGACTATTTCTGTCAGTGATATGTCAAAAGGATTGGCTACCCCATTGTATGGACATAAAATCCACATCCTTACAGGGAATGGGGTTGTCACGTGACATTTACATTAAAGCCCCGCCTGAAACCAGAATTGAAGGAACACTGTGGAACTCAAAAAGTGTGTGTATGGTCTAGCAGATGCATCTCTCTACTGGTATAAAAAAGGTCAAAGAAAACAGGTGGAATGATGTCACAGGTGGATCCAGCTGTTTTTTACTGGCAAGATTCAAATATGTGATCGGAATACCTGCCTGTCATGTAGATAACTTCCTGTGGGGAGGCTCAGAACGGCTATCCCTCAGCTAAAGTCAGCCTTTCAGGTTGGATGGGAGGAACATCACAGAATCCACTGTGTAGGGATAGACATCCTTGGTGTTGGTGAAACAGTACAACTGCACCAAGAAAGCTGCATCAGGAATCTTCAGGCAATCCACATGGAATCCTCATGTGCCGCACGGTGGAAACACCCTTCAGTGAAGCTGAAGCTAAACAGCTCAGGTCAAAGATAGGTCAGATTCAATGGGTGGCAAGTCAGAGCAGAACTGACATCATTTTTGATGCCTGCAACTTGGGATCCAGCACAAAAAATTGCACAGTACAAACTTCATGTGAGGCAGACAAGATTCGATCTGAAAAAGTAGCTGAAGATTCAACAGCTTGGAAGTACTCACTGAGGCCCGTTGTCTTCAGTGATGCCTCACTTGGAAGTCTTCTTCATGGAAGTACTGAAGGGGGGCATTACATTGTATGAATGGGAGAAGAGGGAAGATTTTCACCCCTCTATTGGCAAGCAAAAATGATCCAAAGAGTTGTGCAGAGTATGGTGGCAGGAGGAGCACTTGCAATGACTGAAGGTATTGACAATACTGTTTTTCTGGCCACAATCTCGTCCGAGCTTTTCCATTGTGACCCAAAGAAGAACAGTCTACATATAATTTGTGTCACAGACAACTACTCTTTGGTTGATGCCATCAAATCCACCAAGTCAGTTATAGAGAAGAAGCTTCATCTAAAAATAAGCAGCATCAAAGTACTTGTCCAAACACAGAAAATTCATCACATGCTATGGTCAGCTATGAAGGAGCAACTAGCTGACTGTCTCACAAAGAAGGGAGCTCCAGCTCTTGTGCTATTTAAGGCATTTAGAGAAGGAATTTGGTACCTTAAGAATCGTATTAACTTCAAGAGTTAGAACTAATTACCATATCCTTATGGACATTTAAATTGTCTAACTTTCTTCAAATTTGTTTTTTAAATATATACATGAAAAGGATGCGAGGTGGTTGAGTTCTGTTCATTTGGACTATCTAAGTATTTAGTATGCATGCAAACTCTCCCTGTTTTGGGTGTGTGGGGGGAGGAAGAGGAATTGTGGGATGTAAAGTTTGTGGCTCTCAGGTATTGCACAGAGATGTTAGAAGTAAAGTTGTTTAAACAAAAGAACATTGTTTGGGTATTATCATCTTGAAGGTAGAGCACTGACATGGTCTGATAAAGGTGACAAACTTCTGTGACTCAGGAGCTAAACAGACCTGCTAGAACTCTGATTGGAATCTAGTTTGGTGAAGAACTTTGCTCCACCCTGCATATCCAAAGTGTGTTCAGCAGAGAGTAGAATAAACCTCTCACCTCACTGCATTGTTCAATTCTGTTAGGTCAGCACAGATCCCCAATATACCATCTGTCCTGGGAACAGGAACAATGCCTGCACACCAGTCAGTGGGTCCATTCACTCTAGTTACAATGTCAAGCACTTCCATTCTCTCAAGTTCAGCTTTGACTGAGTTCATCAGTGGGACTAGAATATGCCTCACAGTGGTCAGAGAGTAGGGTGTCACTGCTGGCCTCAGTTGGATAAGGTACTCTTCTTTCAGTTCCTCAAGGCCTGTGAACAAGTTAGGTACTGCTCCTGCCAATGAACATTGTTTAGCAAATCCAAATTTGCAATGAAGTTCGGCTTCTCAATGACATGGCATCCCATTAGTGGTGAGAAGAGATTCTGAACAACATAGGCATCTCCTTTTAACTATTTCTCATTTTACAGATGGAAGTGAAAAACATTCCTTTCACACTGGTCCCAAGAGCACTTTGTTTGTTGGGTTTCGTGTGATGCTTGTTTTCTACGCTAGTAGTGTGAACAGTTATGTTCGGTTTTTCTCCTCTTTGGTCTTCAAAAAATCTGAACATAAAGAAGAATCTTGAAGGACCTAGCATTCTAAAATCAGAAATTCGAGCAGCCTTAAATAAAATGAAACAAAACATAACAGAACAACTGGTCCAGACAACATCGCAGTTCAAACGATACTGGCCTTAGAAGATTTTAGAATACAGAAAATAACAGAAATAGCAAATGAAATCTATGATCATGGGGAGATACCTGATGATTTAAGTAAATCAGTGTTCATCACACTTCCAAAGAAAGAGGGAGCAACAGAATGTGAGTTACGTCGTACAATAAGCTTGATGAGCCACATGGCAAAAATTATTCTCAGAGTAATTACGATAAAAGCAAGATGCTGTATAAAACCAGAAATCAGTAAAGAACAATGTGGCTTTGTGGAAAACACTGGAACCAGAAATGCAATTTTCATCCTATAGATGATATGTGGACGAGCTATCCAGGTACAAAAAGACATCTACTTATGTTTCATCGACTACCGGCTTTTGACACTGTCAGACACCAAGATCCTCTGGAAATGCTTCAGATCTTGACATAGATGGGAAAGATATATGTTTCTTAAGAAACTTATACTGGGACCAGACAGCATCCATCAGAATAGAAGGAGAAGTGAGTGAGTATGTGAATATCATGAGAGGAGGCAGGCAAGGTTGTGTCTTTTCACCAGACCTTTTCAACCCCTGTATAGTGAAAATATCTTGAGAAGCATCAAAGACATCAAAGGATTCACAATCAAATACAGAATAGCAATGGTGAAAGAAGTTTTCCAAAAAATGAAGACCATATTAACAGACAGATAGATGAGCATGTACACTAAAAACAGAATACTGCAGTGCTACATTTATTCTATCCTGGCTTGTGGAAGTGAATGCCGGACCACTTCCCCAGCAATGGAAAAGAGACTAGAAGCAGCTGAGTTATGGTTCTGCAGGAGAATGTTAAAAATATCATGGACCACACACACATCAAATGAAGAAGTTCTCAGAAGAGCCCAAGCAGTTAGATCACTCACACCAACAATAAGAGAAAGACAACTCAGATTCCTAGGACACATCATGTGGAAAGATGAACTAGAAAAACTCATACTCTCTGGAAAGATTGAGGGGAGTAAACCTAGAGGAAGACCTCGGCTTATGTACATCAAAAGCATAGCCAGGTGGCTACACATCGAGGAAATGGAAGACATCCAAAGAATGAGGGATAGATCTATATGGAAAACCATGGTTACTAACATCCGCATCGGATATGGTACCTAGACAGACAGACAGACAGTGTGACCAGACATTTGGGGGGGTGGATGTTACATTTGCCCCAGGTCTAATTTGAATTTCTGCCTTATTTTGCAACTGAACCATAGTGCACCTTGTCTATTTGTATCTGGAGCCCCATGGAAAGCTGTCTCTTCATCTAAATCATTGTCTTTCCTTGACCTCCTGAGGAACTGTTTTTGAGTGACACTTGCTCTTATAATGGCCATCTCTTTGGCATTGGTAGCATTCACTTCTTTTGATGGACAGAGCTCTTTGACGTGGAATGGAGACTTCCTACAGTTGAACATTTTCCCTGCTCTTTGATTTGCTTGTCTGTTTTGAAACATTGAAACATAGAAACATAGAAACCCTACAGCACAATACAGGCCCTTCGGCCCACAAAGTCGCACCGAACAGGTCCCTACCTTAGAAATTACTTGGCTTACCCATAGCCCTCTATTTTTCTAAGCTCCATGTACCTATCCAAAAGTCTCTTAAAAGACCCTATCATATCCACCCCCACTACCGTTGCTGGCAGTCCATTCCACGCACTCACCACTTTCTGCGTAAAAAACTTACCCCTGACATCTCTGTACCTACTCCCAAGCACCTTAAACCTGTGCTCTCCTGTGGCAACCATTTCAGCCCTGGGAAATAACATCTGACTATTCACACGATCAATTCCTCTCATCGTCTTATACACCTCTGTCAGGTCACCTCTCATCCTCCGTCACTCCAAGGAGAAAAGGTCAACCTGTTTTCATAAGGCATGCTCCCCAATCCAGGCAACATCCTTGTAAATCTTTGTTTGAGCTAAGCTCCACTGTGACCTCTTTCTGTAGTCTTTCTGGCTGCATCTTGTTTGCACCCTTCCTGTTGTATATTATCTAGCTTTATCTCTGCATCGTTTTAATGACTGGGTTCTGTCTGCTGCTGTGGACATTCTCACAGCCTGAACATAGCTTTCCCTAATATGAGATTTGTCTACAAGTGAAGTCTCTTTGACAATGTGATGTCTAGTATCCCAACAACAATCCTTTTTCAGATTTCCATATGCTCTTCTCTCAGATTTCCTTCTGCAGAATTGTCTGTCTGGACAGACAATGCTGTAATGAAGTCACTTACACTTTTATCTGGCTCCTGTCATCTGACGTTGAATTTTGCCCTCTCGTATATCATATTTTGCTTTCCTGTGAAATGGTTTTTGAATTTGTTCTGCACTGTTCTGTACTCCTTTTTCTGAGTATCTGCCAGTCCCAATTCAATAGACAATAGACAATAGGTGCAGGAGTAGGCCATTCGGCCCTTCGAGCCAGCACTGCCATTCACTGTGATCATGGCTGATCATCCACAATCAGTATCCGGTTCCTGCCTTATCCCATAACCTTTGATTCCGCTATCTTTAAGAGCTCTATCCATCTCTTTCTTGAAAGCATCCAGAGACTTGGCCTCCACAGCCTTCTGGGGCAGAGCATTCCACATATCCACCCCTCTCTGGGTGAAAAAGTTTTTCCTCAGCTCCGTTCTAAATGGCCTACCCCTTATTCTTAAACTGTGGCCTCTGGCTCTGGACTGACCCATCAGCGGGAACATGCTTCCTGCCTGCAGCGTGTCCAATCCCTTAGTAATCTTATATGTTTCAATAAGATCCTCTCTCAGCCTTCTAAATTCCAGAGTATACAAGCCCAGTCGCTCCAATCTTTCAACATATGACAGTCCCGCCATCCCGGGAATTAATCTTGTGAACCTGCGCTGCACTCCCTCAATAGCAAGAATGTCCTTCCTCAAATTTGGAGACCAAAACTGCACACAGTACTCCAGGTGTGGTCTCACCAGGGCCCTGTACAGCTGCAGAAGGACCTCTTTGCTCTTATACTCAATTCCCCTTGTTATGAAGGCCAGCATGCCATTAGCTTTCTTCACTGCCTGCTGTACTTGCATGCTTGCTTTCAGTGACTGATGTACAAGAACACCGAGATCTCGTTGTACTTCCCCTTTTCCTAACTTGACTCTATTTAGATAATAATCTGCCTTTCTGTCTTACCACCAAAGTGGATAACCTCACAGTTATCCACATTAAACTGCATCTGCCATGCATCTGCCCACTCACCCAGCCTGTCCAAGTCACTCTGCATTCTCATAACATCCTCCTCACATTTCACACTGCCACCCAGCAGTGATATCACCCATGATATCATCTGCTTTGTCACCCAGCACACTCAGTGTGTTTCCCTGATGCTCAAATTGAAATGCGAAATTGCTTACAACCCTAAATTTCTCAAAGTGTCTGAGTCATCTCTCAAATTCCCCTGGTTTAGAGGAATCAAATGTCTTTGGGGCTTTGTTCGGTAAGTAGGTGTAGGTACTGCAGGTGTTTGCTCCAGTTTCCTGTTTGTTTCTTTATTTATTATTTTATTTATTTGGACAACAAAATTCTTCTTTCCTCTCTCTGGGATTTTGACTGATTTCTCTGATTTCTATGCTGTGTCTGTGCCTCTGTGCACTTCCCCAGGCTAGTGGCCATATATTATGACAATGTATATTATTCCACTTTTGGATGTAGCTTTAAGGCATTGCCTAGCAACCCAGGCCCTTTCTCAGCTCATGCCTAATATAACCATATAACAATTACAGCATGGAAATAGGCCATCTCGGCCCTCCTAGTCCGAGCTCCTACTCTCACCTAATCCCACCGACCTGCACTCGGTCCATAACCCTCCATTCCTTTCCTGTCCATATATCTGTCCAATTTAACTTTAAATGACAACAACGAAACTGCCTCAACCACTTCTGCTGGAAGCTCGTTCCACACAGCTACCACTCTCTGAGTAAAGAAGTTCCCCCTCATGTTACCCCTAAACGTTTTAACGCTAGGAGCATTGTAAGAAAGGTGGATGAGCTTAGGGCATGGATTGATACCTGGAAATATGATGTTGCAGCTATTAGTGAAACGTGGTTGCAAGAGGGGTGTGATTGGCAACTAAATATTCCAGGTTTTTGTTGCTTCAGGTGTGATAGAATAGGAGGGGCAAGAGGGGGAGGTGCTGCATTGCTTGTCAGAGAAAATATAACAGCCGTGCTGTGGCAGGATAGATTAGTGGACTCATCTAGGGAGGCTACTTGGGTGGAATTGAGGAATGGGAAAGGTGTTGTGACGCTTATAGGGGTGTATTATAGACCACCTAATGGGGACCGAGAACTGGAGGAGCAAATTTGTAAGGAGATAGCAGATATTTGTAGTAAGCACAAGGTTGTGATTGTGGGAGATTTTAATTTTCCACACATAGACTGGGAAGCCCATTCTGCAAAAGGGTTGGACGGTTTGGAGTTTGTAAACTGTGTGCAGTATAGTTTTTTGCAGCAATACATAGAGGTACCAACTAGAGAAGGGGCAGTGTTGGATCTCCTGTTAGGGAATGAGATAGGGCAGATGACGGAGGTATGTGCTGGGGAGCACTTCGGGTCCAGTGATCACAATACAATTAGTTTCAGTGTAATTATGGAGAAGAATAGGACTGGACCTAGGATTGAGATTTTTGATTGGAGAAAAGCTAACTTTGAGGGGATGCGAAAGGATTTAGAAGGACAAAAGTTTAGGGTAACATGAGGGGGAACTTCTTTACTCAGAGAGCGGTAGCTGTGTGGAACGAGCTTCCAGCAGAAGTGGTTGAGGCAAGTTCTATGTTGTTGTTAAAAGTTAAATTGGATAGATACATGGACAGGAAGGAAATGGAGGGTTATGGGCTGAGTGCAGATCGATGGGACTAGGATAGGGAAAGAGTTTGGCATGGACTAGAAGGGCCGAGATGGCCTGTTTCCGTGTTGTAATTGTTATATGGTTATATGGTTAAACTTTTGCCCTTTAACTCTCAACTCATGTCCTCCTGTTTGAATCTCCCCCACTCTCAATGGAAAAAGCCTATCCACGTCAACTCTATCAATCCCCCTCATAATTTTAAACACCTCTATCAAGTCTCCTCTCAACCTTCTATGCTCCAAAGAATAAAGACCTAAGTTGTTCAACCTTTCTCTGTAACTTAGGAGATGAAACCCAGGCAACATTTTAGTAAACCTCCTCTGTACTCTCTCAATTTTATTGACATCTTTCCTATAATTCGGTGACCAGAACTGCACACAATACTCCAAATTTGGCCTTACCAATGCCTTATACAATTTCAACATTACATCCCAACTCCTATACTCAATGCTCTGATTTATAAAGGCCAGCATACCAAAAGCTTTCTTCATCACCCTATCCACATGAGATTCCACCTTCAGGGAACTATGCACCATTATTCCTAGTTCCCTCTGTTCTACATTCCTCTGTTGCTAACATTCTACTAATGTTAGCAAACAGTTAGAAACTAGCATAGGCAGTTTAGGTTGATAAGACTCTGGATATTTTTCACAGATATGTGCAAACGGGAATGGTTTTATAGTAAATTCTTTCTTGTTGGGGATCCCACTTGGTCTGTAGCACCAAATCATCAACGATCAGCCACTTCTGTCACCACGTTGTGTTCATTATTGAGGGATAGTGTAGAGCACACCAGGACACCAGCATTATGAGGTGGGGAGGAGAAGATGGTGGCATGACGCAGCGCGCGCAGCCACTCCGAAATGATATTGTATTAGTTAGATAGTTACCGTGCACAATCCTGATTTGATGGAGACAGACGTGAGAAGCATGGAGGAACATATGGAGAAACTTCTGCAATGCCTGCTTTGCTGCCGTTGCTACTGTGTGATCGAGAATCTCCAGAGGGGAAAGCCCCAAATCCTCGGCTTTGCCTATTATCTGTTGCCGGGACTGGGGTCGAAGTGCTCGGCAGAGATGGTGCTCGGTGCTCGGTGTCGGAGGATTGGTCGGAGGCTCGAAGTTTTCGGATGGACTCAAGAGTCGGCTGTGGTCGGGTGCTTCCAGGGTGCTGCATCGGCAAGTTTGCGGCACTGGAGGTTCATGGCAGGAAGAGAGTTTCTCTTCCTTCTACTGTCTGCGTGAGATGGTGGGACTTTGAGACTTTTTTTAACCGTACCCATGGTCAAATTACGGTATTGCTTTGCACTGTTGTAACTGTATGTTATAATTATGTGGTTTTTGTCAGATTTTTTTGTCTTGTGTTTCTGTGATATCATTCTGGAGGAACATTGTATCATTTCTTAATGCATGCATTACTAAATGACAATAAAAGAGGACTGTGTGTCCTCATAATCTAATCTAACCTAATATAGGATACTCATATGAACTTTACTGATAACCCTTCTTGCAGAGCATGTGAACTCCTTCCATGTGGGAATAGGTAACTGAGTAGCATAGGAATAACTCTACTAACTACCCCTACAAAGTGGATGTCTTCCTGCTCCTCCATCTCTCAGTCTTCCATTGCTTCTTTCCCTCCAGCTGTCACGCTGCCTCACGCAATTGATAAATTGGTACATGTCTCCTGATCAAGGATTGTATCTCGTTGCCTGTTGAGAAGGAGAGCTCTTTGCAGCAATCACAGGAAGATGCCACGTAGCAAAAAGCATTCCGCAAAGGAACTGGCGTGAAAGTGCTGGAGGAAGCAGGGGTGAGAAAGGGTGCACAGAGGATAAGAGGCAGGGATACTCCTGAAGGAGAGGTCACACAGTTATGAGAGAAATCAAGATTGGTAGGCGGTGACTAGTGGTGGGCCTCAGGATTGGTATTGGGACCGCTTTCCCATTGTATGTCACCAATATGGATGATGGAACTAACAGGCTTTTGGCCAAGTTTACAGACGATACAAAGATAGGTGGATGGAAAGGCAAGTACTGTTCAGATAGCGGGGAATCTGCAGTAGGATTTAGACAGATTGGGAGAATGGGCAAAGAAGTGACAGATTTAATACAGTGTAGGGAAGTGCATGGTCATACACTTTGGTAGAAGGTGTAACTTGTGTTTACTTCATTTTTACCTTAAGTGAGACTCACAGGTGTGACATGGTGGTCTGGTGACGTATGCCATTCACATACTTATACATAAAACCCACAATGAATTATTAAACAAAAATTAAACAATATATTTACAAATTTACGCAAATATTACTGGAACATTTTATCACACAACACTCCTCCCTGTTTGGATATAAACTTCAACTCAATATAGACTGCTTCTCAACTTCTGTGTGTGTGTGTGTGTGTGTGTGTGTGTGTGTGTGTCTGTGTCTGTGTGTGTGTGTGTGTCTGTGTCTGTGTGTGTGTGTGTGTGTGTGTGTGTGTGTGTGTGTGTGCGCGCGCTATGTAGACATTAACAGCATGGTTCAGGCCTAAAGGGTTTCCTGCTCCTGTGGGATAAAATCATTCTTGATCAGGGAGGTCACTCTGCGTGGCAAGTGAGATTTGTATTTGTGGAACAACCTCAGGTTCTGGGGCCTCCTTCGTGGTGGTGGTAGGGGTTTTCTTTGGGATTGCAGGAACTTGTTTTGACCGCCTTGAATACCTTTGTTCTAGACCATTTTTCAGAAAAACTGGGGAGCAGAGGATCTCATTGAAACCTATCGAACATTGTAAGGCTTTGATAGAATGGATATGGAGAGGATGTTTCCTATGATGGGGGAGTCTAACACCAGAGGACACAGCCTCAGAAAAGAGGATGTCCATTTAGAACAGAGATGAGGAGAATATTTTTAGCCAGAAAGTGGTGAATCTGTGGAATTCATTGACACAGGCAGCTTTGGATGTCAAGTTATTGGGTATATTTAAGGCAGAGGTTGATAGATTCCTGATTACTCAGAGCATGAAAGGATATGTGGAGAAGGTAGGAGATTGGGGCTGCTAGGGAAATGGATTGGCCATGATGAAAATGGTGGAGCAGATACAATGGGCCAAGTGGCCAAATGGCCTAATTCTGCTGCTAAAGCTTATGGATTTATGGTGTTGGCATCCAGAACACTGTATGACAAGCTGCTCATCTGCAGATCTATCCCAGTCCACTGAACAAAGCTATGATGCTTTCATTTTGACCATGCCTAGATAACCGGTACGTAGCTCCTCCAACACTTCAGCTCTCAGCTTGGATGGTACCATAACTTTCAATCCCCACATATGGCACCTCCCAGCTTTTTGGGTGGCCATGTAGACCTGAGACAATGTGGTGGCCTTTCTGGTTTCCCCTTCCAACATAGTAATAGGGAAGGATTCAACTTACATTAGGGAGAAGACATCACAAGGAATGTCCTCTTTTGTAAAATTTTCAGTTATTTCCTATTCCAAGACTAAACAGGACAAACCAGGAGCCTCGTTTTGTGTGTTGCTTTGGATTTCTGACATCTGCAGACTACTTTGTGTTTATGATTTGCTACTCCACTATGAATTCTCTTTGAGAGAAGCTGACCCTGAAGAAAGTGGACAATTAAAGTGGATAAATCCCCGGGACCTGACAGGGTGTTCCCCCCCCTCGGACCTTGAAAAGTGAAACCCTCTTTTACTGCCTCCACCCCTGTAATCTCTGCAGCTCTCCGACTCTTCGACTGTGAAAGACACTTCTAATATGCCGGAAGTTCGAGAGTGTCAGAGATCAGACGTGTGAAGTTGCCATTTCTTGGGAGAAGTTTCATTGGAAGCTGAATGGCCTGAAGGTTAGACAAGTCACCTGGACAAGAGTGTCTACACCCCAGAGCTCTGAAAAAAGTGGCTGAAGAGATTGTGGAGCCATTAGTAATGATCTTTGAAGAACCAATTGATTCTAGCATGGTTCTGAAGGAATGGAAAATTGCAAAGGTCACTTCAAGAAGGGAGAGAGGCTGAAGAAAGAAAATTATACACCAGTTAGTTTGACCTCAGTGGTTAGGAAGATGTTGGAGTTGTTTTCTAAGGATGTGGTTTCAGTGTACTGAGAGGCACATGATAAAATAGGCCAAAGTCAACATTGTTTCCTTAATGGAAAATCTTGCTTGACAAATCTGTCGGAATTCTTTGAGGAAGTAACAAGGAGGATAGACAAAGCAGAATCAGTGGATGTTGTGTACTTGAATTTCTTAGAAGGCCTTTGATAAGGTGTCACACATGAGGCTGCTCGACAAGAGTCCAAGTTATTGAAGAAAAGATACTAGCATGGATAAAACAACGGCTGATTGGCAGGAGGCAAAGAAAGGAAATAAAGTGAACCTTTTCAGGTAGGCTGTCAGTGACTAATGGTCTGTCCACACGGGGTCTGTGTTGGCACCACTTCTTTTGACGTTATATGTCATTGACTTAGATGATAGAATTGATGGCTTTGTTGCAAAGTTTGCAGACAATACAAAGATAGGTGGATGGCAGGTAGCTTTGAGGAAATAGAGAGGCAACAAAAGGACTTAAATTAGGAGAATGGGCCAAAGAAGTGGCAGCTGGAATATAGTGTCGGAAAATGTATGGTCATGCACTTTGGTTGAAGAAATAAAAGGAAATAAAGTTAAAAATTTGAGGTGCAAAGGGAATTGGGAGTTTTCAAGCCACTTCCTTTGCTGTACGCTTTTTGCTCATGGAGGATGTGACTAAACACATGAGGATGTGACTAATCGCATTGATGATGGACGAGCAGTAGATGTAGTGTATATGGATGTCAGCAAGGCATTTGAGAAGTACCCCATCAATGGCTTAATCAGAAAGTAAGGAGGCATGGCATCCAAGGGGACATTGTTTTGTGGATCCAGAACTGACTTGCCCACATAAGGCAAAGTGTGGTTGTAGACGGGTCATATTCTGCATGGTGGTCGGTGACCAGTAGAGTGCCTCAGTAATCTGTTCTGGGACCCTTACTCTTCGTGATTTTTATAAATGACCTGGATGAGGAAGTGTAGGGATGGGTTAGTAAGTTTGCTGATGATACAAAGGTTGGAGGTGTTGTGGATAGTGTGGAGGACTGTCAGAGGTTACAGCGGGACAATGATAGGATGCAAAACTGGGCTGAGAAGTGGCAGATGGAGTTCAACCCAGATAAGTGTGAAGTGGTTCATTTTGGTAGGTCAAATATGATGGCAGAATATAGTATTATAGTAAGGCTCTTGGCAGTGTGGAGGATCAGAGGGATCTTGGGGTCCGAGTCCATAGGACGCTCAAAGCAGCTGCGCAAGTTGACGCTGTGGTTAAGAAGGCATACAGTGTATTGGCCTTCATTAATCGTGGAATTAAATTTAGGAGCCGAGAGGTAATGTTGCAGCTACATAGGACCCTGGTCAGACCCCACTTGGAGTACTGTGCTCAGTTCTGGTCGCCTCACTACAGGAAGGATGTGGAAGCCATAGAAATGGTGCAGAGGAGATTTACAAGGATGTTGCCTGGATTGGGGAGCATGGCTTATGAAAGCAGGTTGAGTGAACTTGACCTTTTCTCCTTGGAGTGACAGAGGATGAAAGGTGACCTGATAGAGATGTATAAGATGATGAGAAGTATTGATCGTGTGGATAGTCAGAGGCTTTTTCCCAGGGCTGAAATAGTTGCCACAAGAGAACACAGGTTTAAGGTGGTGGGAAGTAGGTACAGAGGAGATGTCAGGGGTAAGTTTTTTATGCAGAGAGTGGTGAGTGCGTGGAATGGGCTGCCAGCAACGGTGGTGGAGGTGGATACGATAGGGTCTTTTAAGAGACTTTTGGATAGGTACATGGAGCTTAGAAAAATAGAGGGCTATATGTCAGCCTAGTAGTTTCTAAGGTCGGGACATGGTTGGCACAACTTTGTGGGTCAAAGGGCTGGTATTGTGCTGTAGGTTTTCTATTCCCTGAAGGTTAATTTGTAAATTGAGTCAGTGGTGAGGAAGGCAAATGTGATGTTAGCATTCCTTTCGAGTGGATTAGAATATGAAAGCAAGGATACAATGATAAGGCTTTATAAAGCACGAGAGAGGCCTCGCTTGGAGCATAGTGAGCAGTTTTGGGTCCCTTGGAAAGAATGTGCTGAAACTGGAGAGGGTTCAAAGGAGGCTCACAGCAGTGACTCTGGGATTGAGAGGCTTGTCACATGAAGAGTGTTTGGATGGCAGAGGGGAAGAAGCTGTTCCTGAATCGCTGAGTGTGAGCCTTCAGGCTTCTGTACCTCCTACCTAATGGTAACAGTGAGAAAAGGGCATGCCCTGGGTGCTGAGGGTCCTTAATAATGGACACTGCCTTTCTGAGACACTGCTCCTGGAAGATGTCCTGAGTACTTCGTCCGCTAGTACCTAAGAGGGAACCAACTAAATTTATGACCCTCCGCAGTTTCTTTTGGTCCTGCGCACCGCGCCCCCCCCCCATTCCAGACAGTGATGCAGCCCGTCGGAATGCTATCTGTGGTACATCTATAGAGGTTTTTGAGTGTCTTTGTTGACATACCAAATCTTTTCAAACTGAATGAAGTATAGTCGCTGTCTTTCCTTCTCTAAAGCTGCATCGATATGTTGGGACCAGGTTAGATCCTCTGAGATCTTGACACCCAGGAACTTGAAGCTGCTCACTCTCTCCACTTCTGATCCCTCTATGAAGATTGGTATGTGTTCCTTCGTATTACCCTTCCTGAAGTCCACAATCAGCTCTTTCCCCTTCCTGATGTTGAGTGCAAGGTTATTGCTGTGACACCATTTCACTAGTTGGCATATTTCACTTCTGTATGCCCTCTCATCTCTATCTGAGATTCTCCCAACAATGGTTGTATCATCAGCAAATTTATAGATGGTATTTGAGCTATGCCTGGCCACACAGTCATGGGTACAAAGGTAGTAGAGCAGTGGGCTAAGCACACACCCCTGAGGTGCACCAGTGTTGATTGTCAGTGAGGAGGACATGTTATCACCAACCCACACAGATTGTGATCTTCTGGTTATGAAATGGGCGATCATGATCTTTCCATGACTATGATTGTCCTGGCAAATGTTTCTGTGCAAGTGGTTTGCCATCGCCTTCTTCTGGGCAATGAGTGACCCTAGCCATTATCAGTTCTGCTCAGAGATGGTCTGCCTGGCGTCCCTGGTCGCATAACCAGGTCTTGTGATATGCACCAGCTGCTCATACAACCATCCACCACCCACTCCCATGGCTTCACGTGGCCCTGATCAGGGGCTAAGCAGGGGCTACCCTTGTCTAAGGATGACCTGCAGGCTAGTGGAGGGAAGGAGCACCTCTCATCTCCTCTGGTAGAGGCGTAGCTCTGTGCCACCAGTCCAATAAACCAATACCAATACCAATTTCTAATGAATCTGAACATTAGCCATTAACTTCAGTCTCTAGGTGGGACACAAGCTTTTTCTGCTGAATGCTTGCACTCCCTATGTATTAGTGTGGAGACACTGCTTCCCCCACCCTCTCCAAGGTTAGAAGCCCTTCACTAGGCCCACTCAACAGAACTGGGGAATGGACTTCCTGAGGTGCGACAGGTGAATTGATCAGGGATATAATCTCTTCCTTGCTGCTCAGGCTGAACTTTTTTGGAGATGTGGGTGGGGGTTCCCCTCCAGACTCAGAGATTCTCACCCTCACTCACTCTAATGAAAGCAGATCACCATAAAATGCTGGTTACGGCAGAGGATGCTGTCCAAGTTGCATGCCATCTTGGTCAATGTCTCCCATCCATGACATAATGTCCTGGGTGGGCACAGGAATTCATTCAGCCAGAGACTCATTCCTCCGAGATGCAGCACAGAGCGTCATAGGAAGTCATTCCTGCCTGTGGCCATCAAACTTTACAACTCCTCCCTTGGAGGGTCAGACACCCTGAGCCAATAGGCTGGTCCCTGGATTTATTTCATAATTTACTGGCATAATTTACATATTACTATTTAACTATTTATGGTTCTATTACTATTTATTATTTATGGGCAACTATAACGAAAACCAATTTCCCCCAGGATCAATAAAGTATGACTATGACTATTATAGATACTTTGAACCAAACAGCATAGAAACAGGCCCTTTGGCCAAACTCCTCGATGCCAACCAAGATCCCTGACTACCGCATTTACCTGTATTTGCCACATCAGCCTCTGAACCTTTAGGCTCCCAGACCTTTAAATCGGTCCAGGTATCTCTTAAATGTTATAATCGTACCCACATCTACCGCTTTCTCTGGCTGCTCCATTAATATACACACACCATCCTCTGTGTGAAAAACTACCCCTGTAAATCTGTCGCCTCTCATTGAAACCTGTCCTCTCTCATTTTGGACTCTCCCACCCTTGGAAAAAGATGATCTACTCTAAGTGTGCCTCATAATCTTCTAAACTTCTGTCAGGTCTCACCCCAGCCTCCTTAGCTCCAGTGTAAACTTATCCAGTCTCTTGTACCTCAACCACTCCAGTCTCAGCAATATCCTCGTGAATCTCTTCTGCATCCTCCCCAGCTTAATCACATCTCTTCCTGCAGCATGACGAACAGAGGTGCACTCAGGACTCAAAGTGCGGTCTCACCGACATCTTGTGCAACTGTAACGTGACATCCCGACTACTGTACTCAGCACCTGCTTCCGGGACCTCTCGGTGTTGAAATGAGTGTCTGTGTTTCCTGCATCACAGGGGTGACTAAGTTCAGGAGCAACCCTCTGAGACTCTGAAACTCTGTGTACGAAAGGCCCAAAACATTGTTGAGGATCCCTACTGCCCATCCCACAATCCCTTTGACCCACTAGTATCAGGAAGGAAACACAGGAGCATCAGGGCTAGGAATGCCAGAATGCGGAACAGTTCCTTCCCTCAGGCTGTGAGACTAATAAATAGCTTGCCACTAACAAGTTCTCAGCATTGAGAAAGTGAGCTATTTACTGTTTACTGCTTACTTGTGCTGTGCACAATCTGCACTTTGGTTTATAATTTATTAACTTAATTATGGTGATATTTTGGTTTATGTGGTGTGTGTGTGATATCTGTTTTGTGGGTTCACCGTGGCCTGGAGGAACATTGTTTCATTTGGTTGTTTATATGAACAGTCAGAAGATGATAAACTTAAACTTGAACATGAGGCCCCAGAGAGATGCAAATACTCGATTAGGTATTTTTAAAAAGCAACAGGTTTTAGAGCATAGAACATAGAAAACCTACAGCATATTACAGGCCCTTCGGCCCACAGTATGTGCCGACCATGTGACCTACTCTAGAAACTACCTAGAATTTCCCTACTGCAGAGCCCTCTATTTTTCTAACCTCCATGTACCTGTCTAAGAGTCTCTTTAAAAAAACCTCCTTTTGGGCCCCTTGTCAAAGAAAAGCATGTGCTGACACTGGAGAGGGTCCAGAGGAGGTTTACAAGAGTCATCCTGGGAAAGAAAGGGTTAACATTGGTGGAGCGTTTGATGGCTGTGTGTCCGTACATGCTGGAGTTTAGGGAAATGATGGGAGGAAGCTCATTGAAGCCTATCAAATATTGGAAGGTCCAGATAGAGTGGATGTGGGGAGGATGTCTCCAATAACAGCAGAGGATGCAGTCTCAAAATGCCCATCTAAAACCGAGATGAGGAGAAATATCTTTAGTTAGAACGTGGCGTATCTGTGGAATTCATTGTCACAAGTGGCTGTGGATGTGAAATTGTTGGGTATACTGAAAGTGGAGGTTGATTGGTTCTAGATTAGTAAGGGCGTCAAAGGTTACAGGGCGAAGGCAGGAGAATGAGGTTGAGCAGGATAATAAATCAGCCATGCTCGAATGGCAGAGCAGACTTGATGGGCCAAAGGGCCGTTTTTTTGCTCCTATGCCTTTTGGTCTCAGGAAGGGAAGGAAATTGCAATGAAGGTCACTGAACTGATCATTAACAACGGATCCCTCTCCACAGATGCTGCCTGATCTGCTGTGCTTCCTGTTTCAGAACCGAGTTAATGGCCTGATTTTATCAGTTGTTGGATTATTGTTAAACATGGACCGAAATTTCACCACATCTCCCTACGATCTAGTTAGTGATCAGTGATTGAAACAGCCACCGAGAGTTGTTATTTTTATTTTTTTTTTCCTTTAGAAATTCTGGGGCATGTGCAGTGTTTATCACCCACCCTTTGCTGTCTTTGTATGAGGTGAACACGCACAAAATGCTGGAGGAACTTTGTAAATCCTGAGGGGAATAACCTCTCCGTTTCCACTCCACATTCTGGTTCTTCTCCTCATTCTCTTCTGCCTTGGTCTACTCTCCTCTCCAATCAGATTCCTTCTTCTTCAGCCCTCTTTACATCGTCCCCCACCACCTCCCAGCTTATTTCATAACCCCACTCTGCCATCCACCCACCTTCCCCCTCACATGGACTCACCTGTCACCTTGAACCACCCCCCTCACCTTTTTATTTTGGCTTTTTGCCCCCTTTCTTTCCAGTCCTGATAAAGGATCTCAGCAGAAGCACCAACTGTTCATTCCCCTCCAGAGACGCCGCCTGATCTGCTGAGTTCCTCCAGAAATTTCGTTTTGCTCTGGATTTCCAGCATTGGGCTGAAAAGTGGCAGATGAAATTTGATGAAGACAAGTGTGAGGTGTTGCACTTTGAGTTCAAAGTTCAAAGTACATTTATGATCAAAGTATGTATGAATTAAACAACCTTGAGATTAGTCTGCTTACAGGCAGACAGAAAACCAGAAATAACCCAATTAAAAGAAGATCAACAGAGAGACAGAGAAACACAAATCGTGTGAACGATAAAAGCAAGCAAAAGCTTTCAGAATGAAAGTTTAACGAAAGTGAGTTCACAGACCTGAAGCCTGGAGCAGCCACAGCCTCAGCGTCGGTGCCACGGAGAGTGGAGTAAACACTGCAGAGCAGTGAGCTGAACTGGTCCGACCCTCGCCTCCGGTCCCCATGCCCTGCCTATTCAGTCCATTTGGCCTGTTATTTAAATTGTCCCAACTCTAGGACCCAGGCCCCGCCGCATTGATACGTTCGGGCCTGGACCCTATCACCAAGTTCTGACCCATACCCGACCTTTCCAAATTGGCCCAGTGCTTACATTGATCCAACCTCACTCTCGGTTTTGGGAATGGGCTCCAAAACTCCTTCTCTCTGCCTTTTCTCCACTATGCCCGCTCTAACTCTGACTCCATTTCAAACATGCCTCGACTTCACTCTGATCACTTCCACTTGACCTTGCTTTGACCTCGTTTCAACTTTGCATCACATGCACACACCCTGACTCTCGAGTCAGCTTCACCTTTGCTTGCCTCTTCATAGTTTACCACAATTTCCCACGGTAAATGTGTTGTTAATAAAGTATTTAGTTGCTTTATGAACCATCAGTAAGTTGCCGCCCATCTTCAGTAGCGCCATCTTAAACTTTGTGAGGACTAACTAAGGTTGGACCTACACAGTTATCAGTCGGGCACTGGGGATGTAACAGAACAGAGGGATCTGGGAATCATGTTTGGGATAGAAGCTCTCCTTCAGCTGGTGGTATGTCCTCTCATGCTTTGGTATCCTCTGCCTGGTGGGAGGGTGGAGAAGAGCAAACATTTGCATTGGCTGAACCAACGTTCCCTCTCATTTTGTTACAGCTGCACGGACATTGCTCTAAGCAGGAAATTTTTACACGGCCTGAAACCGTGCGGCACTTTAATTGCTTTTTTCATAATGTGCAAACTATAAATATTTAGAATGAAAACTGAAAAATCACAAACTTTTGATTTTATTTAATAATTGGCTCTTGGTAAGGTCAACCATGACAAACAGGTCAAAGGGTAGAGAGCAAACTAAGAATGGTCCACCAGTTCTTCAGGTTCAGACGTTCAGCTCAATGCAAGCAACTCTGACTGGTAAAACAAAATTGTTACGAAAACAGGAATAAAGGATCCTTCTACATCTGAGTGTGATGGTGTTCCTGAGTGTCTATCTGGGACTTGCATGACTGACAGTCGTGAACACCAGGAGAAAGCTGCTGACATGACGAAGGAAGCCCTGAAGACTGCCAGAGATGGAGGACATTCATTGCTGCCCTTAATGCCAGTGATGTAACAGGCAGTAAGTCAGTGACTCCGCGCCACAGTGATATGGTTGACACAAGGCATTAGAGACTGGCAGTGTACACATTGGCTTGTGAAAATCTCTCTTTCCTGCCTTTCCTGTCCGCCCTCTACTGACATAGACCCTCTCCCTCCACTTCACACCTTGCATTCTCTCCAGCCCTCCGCTTATTCCCACTTCACAGGTGAAGTCAGGGAGGTGAACTTCATAACAAGCCTCAGACGTGTCACAGACACGTTCGGAAACAGTTTCCAGACTCTCTGGCTGTGTTTCTCTGCAAAGATCATGAAGGTGCTGCACCCCCTGGACTGGGAAATCCCCACTCTCCCCCCTCTCCTCACACCCTGACACCACACCAGGATCACCTGAGGCTTCAGGGTGAGGAGTACCAGGACCTCATAGAATCAGACCCAGCCGCAGACTATCTGTCTAACAGCAGACAAACATGTTCTCCTTCTACATGTACAAACCACATCCTTAACAATTTACAATAACTTCATCGAATTAGGTAGGGGTTAGGTAGGAAGTAGAGAATGTGGTCCCACAACAAAGGGCACGGTCTACACACAATATGTCTTGCAAAATTTCCTCCTGCACAACTCTCCCTTTCATCATTTCCCTGAAGTTCATCTGCGACTGAGAGTTCAAACAGCAGAACTATGAACAAAACAATTCTGGGTGATGTCCAAACGCACAGAGCACATTAGGTCACGTACACCATCCATGGTGTTTCAATAGGACAGTGTCAAGCAGGTTCAGTTGTATCTAACCCTGAGCTCACTGTCCCGAGAGTGGTAGAATGAGTTTTACCTCATGCCCAACCTGTGCAATATTTGCCCTTGGACTGTGTAAGAGGTAACTTTGTCAAGTAAATACTACTGAAGTTTTTTGCAGTGCAGGGAATTAAGGATTATGGGAAATGACAGGTAGGTGGAGCGAAGTAGTGAGTGAGTCGAGGACCAGAGGGCACAGTCTCAGAATAGAGGGATGTCCCTTTAAAACAGAGATGAGGAGGAATTTATTAAGGTGGTGAATCTGTGGAATTCATTGCCACAGACAGCTGTGGGGGCCATGACATTCGATATATTCAAAGTGAAGATTGATAGGTTCGTGATTACCTGGGGTACCGAAGGGTAAGCTGATAAGGCATGAGAATGGGGTTGAGATGGATAATAAGTCAATCATGATCGACTGGCGGAACAGATTTGATGGCAGAATGTCCTAATTTTTCTCCTATACCTTATGGTCCTGTGGTCATGGCCACATCAGCAATGAACATATTGAATGACTCAACGGGCTAGATGGCTGATTGCTGCTCCCATCTCTTATGTTCTTATGTTTGTTCTGTCTCTCATCTGTGTTGTCCCTCCTCTGGGACTCTTTGATGGAGCAGTGCAGGGGAAGTGTTCCACTGTTTCTGACCTACGTGTTATTTGTCCTGGGAGGATATAATGAGATGTTTACAGGGGACTTTCTGCCATCTAATCTGTGCTGTCTCTGCCCGAGGATGGTACAGAGGTAGATTTACTCTGTATCTTACCCAAGATGTAACTGTGCTGGGCGTTAGGCTGGGACAGTATGAAGAGCATGTGCTGGAACAACTGTAACATTGTTTTCTGCATTCAGTAATTGTTTTTCCCACGTGCTACCTGAATGCTGTCTTTTAAAGAAATGATCTACGATATGGATGGCAAGCAAATGTTTTTCACTGCTCCTCGGTACATGTGACACGTTCCTGGGCATCAATGTCTCGGAAGATCCACCCTGGGCCCAACATACGGATGCAATCACAAAGGATGCATGCCAGAAACTCTACTTTGTTTAGAGTTTGAGGAGATTTGTTATGTCACCAAAGACTCTGGTAAACTCCTACATTTGTCTTTCAGAGACGATTCTAACTGGTTGCATCACCACCTGGTAGGGAGGCTCCAATGCACAAGATCACAAGAGACTACAGACTCAGTCAGTTCCACCACAGGCACAACCTGCCCCCCCATCCAATACATCTCCAAAAGGCAGAGCCTCAAGGTGGCAGCATCCCTGGGATCTTCACCATCCAGGGTTGTCCTCTCCTCATTACTGACTCCAGTAGGAGTTGCGGGTGGGGGGGGGGCGCGGGAGATAAAGGAGCAAACAACACTCACCGTCCTCTCTGCCATCACTTTTATGAATAGATTATGAACCCATGAATCAGAATCAGAAATGATTAATTATCACTGACAAATGTCATGAATTTGTTGTTTTTAACACTACCACGTTATTGTTTTTCTTTTGCACAATAAGTGCACCAGCCAGAGACGTTTTCCCAGGGCAGAAAATTGGTTCCACTGCTTCCTCTGGCAGCTCGTTTCATTAACCCACCACCTGGCGTACCACAAAGTTCTTCCTCAGGCCTCCTTTAAATCTTTCCTTCTTACCTTAAACCTGAGCCCTGTAGCTCTGGGGCTCTCCTCCCCTGGGAAAAAGAGCATGACCATGTCCCTCATGACATTACATACCTCGACAAGGTCACCCTCTATCCACACAGGGGAGAAACCCAGCCTATCCACCCTCTCCTAATAACCTGAAGCTCCAGTTCTGGTAACATGCCGGGTGAAACTTTCCATCACTCTCCTGAGCTTACGAACACGCTACCTATAGCTGGGTGACTAGCACCGCACACAAGACTCACCAGTGTCTCATCCAGGTGTAACATGACAGGTGAAGTCTTGTATTTACTCCCCTGACCAATGAGGGTAATTGTGCTGTATGCTGTCTCCAACACTTGGGATTGGTATTGGTTTATTATTGTCACATGTACCAGCTAGCTTGTCTTACAAACTGTTCATACAGATCAAACTATTACACAGTGCACTGATGTGGAACAAGATTAAACAATAATAGCAACGATAGGATCTTTTAAGAGACTCCTGGATAGCTACATGGAGCTGAGAAAAATAGAGGGCTATGGGTAAGCCTAGGTAGTTCTAAGGTCCAGCACAGCTTTGTGGGCTGAAGGGCCTGTATTGTGCTGTAGGTTTTCTATGTTTCTAATAACAATCAATAATAAAGTGTAAAAACTGCTGAAAATGTGCAGTCCATGTAAATGATACGGCACAATATTATAACAAGGTAGTTTGTGAGGCCGTCTCCATCTTATCAGATAAGACATCTCTATTTTCCTTTTCAGGGTGGCTGGGGTCCTGTTGGGGTCTTTGGTCAACAGCAGTACACAAAACCCTGGTTCTGCATGGCGGTATGTTCCTGCTCCTGGAGCTCGCTGATCAGCCGTGTTTTCGATATATCCAGGTTCGGCCTGGACTCAGGTGCCTTCGGGGTGCGGACTTGCATAGCCCCGTGGACACGAATTTTTGCTGGTGTCGAGAACTGAAGCGTCGTGGGAGCCAGAACGTCGAAGGCAGTGAGAGCGGCTGTCGGAAGCGTCTGCACTCAGGATCTGTCTTTCAATGGTGAGTGAGAGTTTGCCACCAGTTCTTCAGTCGGGGAACTTGTAATATAAAGCAGCGCGTCAGGCTGACATGACTGTAACATTGAAACAGCGACTGTTTGTCCCCACTCTCACTGTGGAAGGAGTGATATCTGTCTCTCCCTTGTTATTGAGAGAGACAGAGGGATGTGGAAATGCTGGAGTGAACAATTAGTTTTTGACGTACTGTACTGTGGACCATGGTCTGTCTTTGGGGCTTTGTTATTGCTCGCATGGTGGGAGGTGGATATACCGATGCTTTATGCTTGAGTGTGGGGAGGGGAGGGTGGAGAGTCAATGCTACTTGTGTGTGGGAGAGGGAGGGACTTTTAGGTTCTTACTTTTTTCTGTGATTCAATCTTTGGGCTTTTTATGTTTTGAGGATGCCTGTGAAGAGTAAGAATTTCAGGTTGTATATTGTATACATTCTCTGATATTAACTGAAACCATCGAACCAATGAAGAGGTCAAGAGTCTGATAACAGTGGGATCGAAGCTGTTGGTTTGCGCTTTCAGGCTTCTGATAAGAGAAGGAGAGGAGAGGAGTGTTTGATGGCTCCATGCCTGTAAGCACTGAAATTTAGAAGAAAGACAGGGATCTCATTGAAACCTATCAAATGTTGAATGGCCTAAATAGAGTAGATGTGCAGAGGATGTTTCATATAATGGGAGAGTTGAAAACTAAAGGGCACAACCTTTAGTTATAGTTGGACGTCCATTTAGAACGGAGATGAGGAAGAATTTCTTTAGCCAAGAGTGTGATGAATCTGTGGATTTCATTGTCACAGGCAGCCGTTGAGGCCAGGTCATTGAGTGTATTTAAAGCAGAGGTTGATTGATTCTTGATAAGTCAGGCACCAAAGCCTATAGGGAGAAGGCAGGAGAATGAGGTTGAGAGGGAAATGGGTCAGCAATGATCGAATAGTAGAGCAGACCAGATGGGCTGAATGGCTTAATTCTGCTCCAATGTCTATGGTTAAGAAGGCATACAGTGCATTGGCCTTCATCAATCGTGAGCTATATAGGACCCTGGTCAGACTCCATTTGGAGTACTGAGCTCAGTTCTGGTCACCTCACTATCGGAAGGACGTGGAAACCATAGAAAGGGTGCAGAGAAGATCCACAGGGATGTTGCCTGGTTTGGGGAGCATGCCTTATGAGAATAGGTTGAGTGAACTCGGCCTTTTCTCCTTGGAGTGACGGATGATGAGAGGTGACCTGATAGAGGTGTACAAGATGATGGGAGGCATTGATTGTGTGGATAGTCAGAGACTTTTCCCCAGGGCTGAAATGGTTGGCACAAGAGGGCATAGTTTTAAGGTGCTTGGAAGTAGGTGCAGAGGAGATGTCAGGGGTAAGTTTTTTACGCAGAGAGTGGTGAGTGCGTGGAATGGGCTGCCGGCGACGGTGGTGGAGGCGGAAATGATAGGGTCTTTTAAGAGACTCCTGGATGGCTACATGGAGCTCAGTAAAATAGAGGGCTATGGATAAAGCCCAGGTAGTTCAATGGTAAGGACATGTTCACACAGCTTTGTGGGCCGAAGGGCCTTTATTGTGCTGTATGTTTTTCTATGTTTCTATGTCTTACGGAAGAAGGGGGAATATCTGGGGTGGGTGGGGTTTTTGATTATTTTGGCTGCTTTGCTGGAGCAGCAAGAAGTAAGGACAGAGTCTGTGGAGGAGAGGCTGTTTTCAGTGATGTGCTGAACTGTGTCCACAGCTTTCTGCAGTTTCTTGCTGTCACGTGCAGAACGGTTGCCATACGTAACCTAGGCAGGAGTCGACGAGGCCATGCCCAATTCTGTTGGCCTCCTAAGGAAGTAGAGATATTGGTGAGCTTTCTTGTCAGTGACATCAATGTAGATAGATCAGGACAGGCTGGTGAAGTTCACACTTGGACCATGAAGCTATCAACCTTCTCAACCCCAATAAAACAGATTATTTCCTCGTTTTATTTCAGAATTAAACTTGAAAGCTATGATAGAAATAAAACAATGCACATTTGTATATCAATGATATCGCCCTGTCTGTACATTCAGAATGCTGTCTGTGGTGTCATCACTGATACAGCCCATGTACAAAGTACCAATATCACTCTTTGAACAATATACCCTTCAAGTGTTTGCGTGGGTGTTCGACAGGGTGCAGCTCCTCCCTGCCCAGCAGCAGTGAGATCTCAGTGGCTAGGCACAGCTCAAACACAAATTTGCCGATGACAGAGCTGTTTTTGGCAGAACCTCAGATGGTGAAGAGGAGGCGTACAGGAGTGGGATGGATCAGCTGGTTGAGTGGGGTCGCACCAACAATCTTACACCGGATGTCTGTAAGACCAAGGAATTGATTGTGGACTTCAGGAAGGGAAAGTCATGGAAACACACACCAGTACTCACTGAGAGATCAGCAGTAGGAAGAGAGAGCAGTTTCCAGTTCCTGGGTATCAACATCTCAGAAGGGTAAGAATAGGATGCTCTGGCGGATGAACACGTGGCTGATGAACTCATGTAGGGGGCAGGGTTTCAGATCTCAGGTTCATTGGGACCTCTTCTGGGGCTGGTGGGACCTGTACAAGAGAGACAGGTTACACCTGAACTACAAGGGGACCAATACCCTTGCAGGGAGGTTTGTTAGTGCTATTGGGGAGGGTTTAAACTAGATTTGCAGGGGGATGGGAACCAGAGTGCCAGAGCAGATAGTGGAGCGGGGGTGAAAATAAATGATGTTAAAAGTTCATGCAAAGTCACAAATAGAAAGGTTGTGTGTGGTGGAGATAATCTTCTGAGGAGTGTCTATTTCAATGCAAGGAGTATTGTGGGGAAGGCTGATGAGCTGAGGGCGTGGAATTATGGCATTATAGCCATTAGTGAAACATGGCTACAGGAGGGGCAGGACTGGCAGCTTAATGTTCCAGGGTTCTGACGTGATAGAGGCAAAGGAATGAAGGGTGGGGGCTGGCATTGCTAGTCAGGGAAAATGTTACAGCAGTGCTCAGGCAGGACAGATCAGAGGGCTTGTCTACTGAGGCCATATGGGTGGAGCTGAGAAACAGGAAAGGTATGACCACATTAATGGGGTTGTATTATAGACCACCCAATATTCAGCGAGAATTGGAGGAGCAAATCTGCAGAGAGATAGCAGACAACTGCAGGAAACATAAAGTTGTGATAGTAGGGGATTTTAATTTTCCATATATTGATTGGAACTCCCACACTGTTAAATGTCTAGACGGGTTAGAGTTTGTAAAATGTGTTCAGGAAATTTTTCTAAATCATTATATAGAGGTACCAACTAGAGAGGTTGCAATATTAGATCTCCTATTAGGAAACAAGTTAGGACAGGTGACAGAAGCGTGTGTAAGGGAACACTTTGGTTCCAGTGATCATAACCTTTAGTTTCAACTTGATCATGGATAAAGATAGATCTGGTCCTCGGGTTGAGGTTCTAAACTGGAAAAAGGCCAAGTTTGAAGAAATGAGAAATGATCTAAAAAGCATGCATTTGGACAGGTTGTTCTCTGGCAAGGGGGTGATTAGTAAGCGGGAGGCCTTCAAAGGAGGAATTTTGAGAGTGCAGGTTGTATGTTCCTGTCAGGATTAAAGGCAAAGTGAATAAGAATAAGGAACCTTGGTTCTCAAGGGATATTGGAACTCTGATAAAGAAGAGAGAAATGTATGACACGTACAGGAAACAGGGAGCAAATAAGGTGCTTGAAGAGTATAAAAAATGCAAAAAAATACTTAAGAAAGAAATCAAGAGGGCTAAAAGAAGACATGAGGTTCCTTTGGCAGTCAAGGTGAAGGATAATCCAAAGAGCTTCTACAGGTATATTAAGAGCAAAAGGATAGTAAGGGATAAAATTGGTCCTCTTGAAGATCAGAGTAGTCGGCTATGTATGGAACCAAAAGAAATGGGGGAGATCTTAAATGGGTTTTTTTGCATCTGTATTTACTAAGGAAACTGGCATGGTGTCAATGGAAATAAAGGAAACAAGTAGTGAGATCATGGAACCTTTACAGATTGAAGAGGAGGAGGTGTTTGCTATCTTGAGGCAAATCAGAGTAGATAATTCCCCGGGACCTGACAGGGTATTCCCTCGGACCTTGAAGGAGACTAGTGTTGAAATTGCAGGGGCCCTGGCAGATATATTTAAAATGTCGGTATCTACGGGTGAGGTGCCGGAGGATTGGAGGATAGCTCATGTTGTTCTGTTCTTTAAAAAAGGCTCTAAAAGTAATCTGGGAAATTATAGGCCGGTAAGTTTGATGTCGGTAGTAGGTAAATTATTGGAAGGAGTACTAAGAGATAGGACCTACAAGTATTTGGATAGACAGGGACTTATTAGGGAGAGTCAACATGGCTTTGAGCATGGTAGGTCATGTTTAACAAATCTATTAAAGTTTTTCAAGGCGGTTACTAGGAAAGTGGATGAAGGGAAGGCAGTGGTTGTTGTCTATATGGACTTCAGTAAGGCCTTTGACAAGGTCCCGCATGGGAGGTTAGTTAGGAAGATTCAGTCGCTAGGTATATACGGAGAGGTCATAAATTGGATTAGACGTTGGCTCAATGGAAGAAGCCAAAGAGTGGTAGTAGAGGTTTGCTTCTCAGAGTGGAGGCCTGTAACTAGTGGTGAGCCACAGAGATAGGTGCTGGGTCCATTGTTGTTTGTCATCTATATCAATGATCTGGATGATAATGTGCTAAATAGGATTAGCAAAATTTGCTGATGATACAAAGATTGGAGGTGTAGTGAACAGTGAGGAAGGTTTTCAAAGCTTGCAGAGGGATTTTGACCAGCTGGAAGAATGGGCTGAAAAATGGCAGATGGAGTTTAATACAGACAAGTGTGAGGTATTGCACTTTGGAAGGACAAACCAAGGTAGAACATACAGGGTAAATGGTAGGGCACTGAGGAGTGCAGTAGAACAGAGGGATCTGGGAACACAGATACAAAATTACCTAAAAGTGGCGTCACAGGTAGAGAGGGTCATAAAGAGAGCTTATAAATCAAAGTATTAAGTATAAGAGTTGGAATGTTATGGTGAAGTTGTATAAGGCATTGGTGAGGCCGAATTTGAAGTACTGTGTGCAGTTTTGGTTACCAAATTACAGGAAGGGTATTAATAGGGTTGAAAGAGTGCAGAGAAGGTTTACAAGGATGTTGCCGGGACTTGAGAAACTGAGTTACAGAGAAAGGTTGAATAGGTTGGGACTTTATTCTCTGAAACGTAGAAGAATGAGGGGAGATTTGATAGAGGTATATAAAATGATGATGGGTATAGATAGAGTGAATGCAAGCAGGCTTTTTCCACTGAGGCAAGGGGAGAAAAAACCCAGAGGACATGGGTTACGGGTGAAGGGGGAAAAGTTTAAAGGGAACATTAGTGGGAGCTTCTTCACACGGAGAGTGGTGGGAGTGTGGAATGAGCTGCCAGATGAAGTGGCAAATGTGGGCTCACTTTTAAAATTTAAGAAAATCTTGGACAGGTGCATGGATGAGAGGTGTATGGAGGGATATGGTCCAGGGGCAGGTCAGTGGGACTAGGCAGAAAAATGGTTTGGCACAGCCAAGAAGGGCCAAAAGGCCTGTTTCTGTGCTGTAATGTTCGATGGTTCTATCTATCTTGGTCCCAACATACTGATGCAATAATGAAGAAGGCCTGCCAGTGGTTCTACTTCATCAGGAGTTTGAGGAGATTTGGTATGTCATCAAAGGTCTCAGGCATATTTGACAGATATACCATGGAGAGCATTCTGCCTGGTTTGGAGGCTCCAATGCGCAGGATCAAAAAACGTTGCAGAGGATTGTAAATGCAGCAAGCTCCATCACCTCCCCATCTTCGAGAACGTCTTCAACAGGTGATGCCTCACGAAGGCAGCATCCATCACGAAAGGCCCTCACCATCCAGGACACGCCACCTTCTCACGACTACCGTCGGGAAGGAGGTACAGGAACCTGACGACACACACTCAATGTTTTAGGAACAGATTATTTCCCCTCTGCCACTGGATTTCTGAACAGACAATGAACTCATGAACACTACCTCACCGCTTGCTCTCCTTTTGCAATATTAATTTATTTTAGACCATAAGACCGTAAGACAAAGGAGCAGAAGCCGGCCATTCAGCCCACTGAGTCTGCTCCGCCATTTTATCATGAGCTGATCCATTCTTCATTTAGTCCCACTCCCCCGCCTTCTCACCATAACCTTTGATGCCCTGGCTACTCAGATACCTATCAATCTCTGCCTTAAATACGCTCAATGACTTGGCCTCCACTACTGCCCGTGGCAACAAATTCCATAGATTCACCACCCTCTGACTAAAAATTTTTTTTCGCATTTCTGTTCTGAAAGGGCGCCCTTCAATCCTGAAGTCATGCCCTCTCGTACTAGACTCCCCCATCATGGGAAACAACTTTGCCACATCCACTCTGTCCATGCCTTTCAACATTCAAAATGTTTCTATGAGGTCTCCCCTCATTCTTCTAAACTCCAAGGAATACAGTCCAAGAGCGGACAAACGTTCCTCATATGTTAACCCTCTCATTCCCAGTATCATTCTAGTGAATCTTCTCTGTACCCTCTCCAAAGTCAGCACATCCTTTCTTAAATAAGGAGCCCAAATCTGCCCACAGTACTCCAAGTGAGGTCTTACCAGCGCCTTATAGAGCCTCAACATCACATCCCTACTCCTATACTCTATTCCTCTAGAAATGAATGCCAACATTGCATTCGCCTTCTTCACCACCGACTCAACCTGGAGGTTAACCTTAAGGGTATCCTGTACGAGGACTCCCAAGTCCCATTGCATCTCCGAACTTTGAATTCTCTCCCCATTTAAATAATAGTCTGCCCATTTATTTCTTCTGCCAAAGTGCATAACCATACACTTTCCAACATTGTGTTTCATTTGCCACTTCTTTGCCCATTCTTCCAATCTATCCAAGTCTCTCTGCAGAGAGACTTTTTACTATATTTTGTTATTGCAATTTATCGTTTCATTTTATATATTGCACTGTAATGTTGGCAGAAGGTAACAAATTTCTCGACATATGTCAATGATACTCAACCCAGTTCTGAATCTGATGCTGAAATCTTTATCGGCCGAGCCTCTTTGTTGGCCACATTGAGCTTCAGTGCAATCCCCTCCCTCCACCCCATCGCCCCCACATGTGCGCCTGTAGCCTGGGATGTGCTACATGACCCCCTGAGTTCCCTCAGTATCCCACGGGCCCCTACGGCCGTCCAGAGCCAGCAGGACAGTAGGAAAGCAGGGGAAGGAGAGGGATATGGCGATCAGGTTTGCTGGTTAAAGAGAGCAGAAGTGATGGCAGATTCTGAATAACAGCAGGATATCCAGTTTCCCGCTCAGTACAATCGACCCGTTCATGGGGTGAACTAAGCAGTGTGTAGGCTGGTGAAAGGCTTCCAGGCACTTTCACCATCACTCCTCCCTCCCCTCTTCTTAAAAGTGAAAGCGGGAAATCCCCGGCAGTTAAACAGAAGAATGGAAAGTTACCCCTGCAGCAAACCATCAGGTGTGCATGTGTGGGTGGGGGAGACAGTGACCAGTTTAACCTGTTAGTCCACGGCTAGAACTCACTCAAGTGCTCACACCCTACCACATATCACCCTCCATGCGATGTTACAACGTAATCGAGCCATCCTTGATTGTAAGTTGCAATGCCACAGGAAGGCAGTATTGACGACCTCACCTTCTGGGGCATAAACTTTTCTCATTTCTGCCAGCAGGAAGGATGTACAGGAGCCTGAACCTCAGCATTTTCTCAGCCCTCCAGATTTCTGGATGGTCCAAGAATCAGAATTAGGTTCATCCTCTGGTGTGACATCACCAGCTGGGGGATTGGGAAAAGATTAATTCAGAATCAGCTTCAATATCACCCGCATATGTCGTGAAATTTGTTAACTCTGCGCAGTAGTACCATGCAGCACATGATAAATATTGAAAAATAAAATGAATTACAGTATGGATATATGTATATTAAATAGTTGTATTGAAATAAGTAGCGCTGAAACAGTAATTTAAAAAAGCAGTGAGGTAGTGTTCATGGGTTCAATGTCTGTTCAGAAATTGGATGGCAGAGGGGATGAAGCTGTTCCCAAATTGCTGAGTGTGTGCTTCCAGGCTTCTGTATCACCTTCCTGACAGTTACAAAGAGAAGAAGGCATGTCCTGTATGGTGGGGTTCCTTAATGACGGACGCCGCCTTTCGGAGGCGCCACTCCTCGAAGATGTCTTGGATACTACCATGAAGCCATAAGACCATAAGAGATAGGAGCAGAATTAGGCCATCTGGCCCATTGAGTCTGCTTCGCCATTCAATCATGGCTGATCCTTTTTTTCTTCCTCCTCTTCAACCCCAGTTCCCGGCCTTCTCCCCTTGATGCCATGTCCAACCAACAGCCTATCAATCTCTGCCTTAAGTACACCCATACACCCAAAGACCTGGTCTCCACAGCTGCATGTGTCAACAAATTCCACAAATTCACCACCCTTTGGGTAAAGAAATTTCTCCACATCTCTATTTTGAAAGGGCGCCCCTCTATCCTGAGGCTGTGCCCTCTTGTCCGAGACTCTCCCACCATGGGAAACATCCTTTTGACATCTATTCTGTCTGGGCCTTTCAATATTCGAAAGGTTTCAATGAGATCCCTCCTCATCCTTTAGAATTCCAGTGAGTACAGACCTAGAACCATCAAACGTTCCGCGTACGGTAACCCTTTCATTCCTGGAATCATCCTTGTGAACCTCCTCTGGACCCTCTCCAATGCTAATACAGCTTGAGGGGCCCAAAACTGTTCACAATACTCAAGATGAGGCCTCACCAGCTCCTAATAAAGCCTTTGCTCTTGTAATCTAGACCTCTTGAAATGAATGCTAACATGGGCATTTGCCTTCCTCACCACCAACTCGCCCCGCAAGTTAATATTTAGGGTGTTCTGCACAAGGACTCCCAAGTTCCTTTGCATCTCAGAGTTTTGGATTTTCTCCCCGTTTAGAAAATAGTCTGCACTATGCGGGATACCTGGATGCTACAGAGGCTTGTAAACTCAGAGGGCTGTAAATTCAACCAGTTCCATCAAAGGTACTAGCCTTCTCAGCATTGAGGACAACTTGAAATGGTGATGCCTCAAGAACGCGCATCCACTATGAAGGACACTCACCATCCAGGACATATCTTTATTTCATTACTACCATCAGGAGGTGTTGGCACATGGCCAAGTGGTTAAGGTGTTCGTCTAGTGATCTGAAGGTTGCTAGTTCGAGCCTTGGCCGAGGCAGCGTGTTGTGCCCTTGAGCAAGGCACTTAACCACACATTGCTCTGCGACGACACTGGTGCCAAGCTGTACGGGTCCTAATGCCCTTCCCTTGGACAACATCGGTGGCGTGGAGAGGGGAGACTTGCAGCATGGGCAACTGCCGGTCTTCCATACAAGCTTGGCCAGGCCTGCACCCTGGAAACTTTCCAAGGCGCAAATCCATGGTCTCACGAGCCTAATGGATGCCTATTATTATTAATTACCATCAGGAGCCTGAAGACACACACACAGAGTTTTAGGAACAGTTTTTTGAATGGTCTATCGACAACACCTCTTAATTCTTTATTTTATTTATCTATGTAATTTACAGTCATTTGGTATTTGTGTTGGATTATTATTGACACATGTCCCAAGATACAGTTAAAAAAAAACTTCTCATATTATTTTATGCCTTGCAATAAATATTTCATCATGTAAGTCAGTGATAATAACCCTGTGATTCCGCACTCCACACTCCCCAGGAGATTGAACGCAGTTTAGATGAGGCATCTTGCTCCACATGGACTGATTATGCCTGAGGGCATTTTTTTTCTGTTCAGCAACAGTTACCCTCCAAGAGCACCACAAACCTTGTAGTAGGGATTGGCCTAGAGAGCCATGTTGGCTGGAGTCCGGGCTTTATGCTTTGCCTCTTGGTACGGTCATCATGTCAAAGAGGTCAAAGGGTAGAGGGCAGACTAAGATTGGTCCCCGGGTCCTCCAGGTCCAGGGGTTCAGCTCAGGGCTAGCAATCCTGACTGGTCAAAAAAGCATTGTTACGGAAACAGCAATGAAGAATCCTTCTATACAGACAGAGATGGAGAACCTTCATTACTGCCCTAAATGCCAATGGCATAAAAGGCAGTAAGTAAGAACAGTTACTTACCCAGACTCTTGAACCACAGGGGATGACTTCACTCAACTTCACTCACCCCAACACTGAATTGTTCTCACAAACTATGGCAGGAGTTCCCAACTTTTTTTATGCCATTAACTGAGCAAACCCTGACTTATAGACTCACTTTCAAGGACTCTTCATCTCATGTTCTCGACATTTATTATTGATTTACTATTATAGTTTTGTTTGTGTTTTTTGATGTCTTATACTTGCACAGTTTGTTGTCTTTGCACGTTGGTTGTTTGTCCGTCATTGTGTGCACTTTTTAATTTATTCTATTTAGTTTCCTTGTATTTGCTGTGAATGCCCGCAAACAAAAAGAATCTCAGGGTAGTATATGGTGACATATATGCACTTTGATAATAAATTTACTTTGAAATTTGAACTTTAGCTCCGCGACCCCAGGACCCTCAAGGGGTCAATCACCGGAGAGGGTGTGAAGGGTGAGCGTCCAGTCGTCACTGGAACTTCCCCCACCTGATGGGAAGGATTCTGTTTCGGCGAAGACTCTTGCGAGGATGCAGAAACAGACACGGCAGCTCGTTGCTGCAGGAAGCTGTCACTTTGAGCTGAGTAGGTCCTTTCCTGTGAGAAACCTTAATACCTGCGTCAGGAAGTCTCTTGACGTTAAAGTAAAGGAGGTCAGCTTCTCAGTAATACGTTAGGTGAAACACACAATGTCCTTGAAATCTCACTGAGTCACAGAGGACAACAGAGACACAGAAACAAGCCCTTCAGCCCATCAACTCCATTCCAACCTTCTGTCAAATTCTGACTACCCCACCCGGACTGTGGCCTTCCATTCCCTTCAAAGCCACGTACCTATCCAAACTTTTCAGAAATGCTACAATTAGGCAGCACAGTAGCAGAGCAGTTAGTGCAAAGCTTTACAGCGCCAGTGATTGGTATTCAAGTCCCACTCCCTTTTGTAAGGGGTTTGTACCTTCTCCCTGTGACCAAGTGGGTTTTCTCCAAGTGCTCCGGTTTCACCCCACATTTCAAAGATGTACAGGTCAGCATTAGGGTCAGGAAGTTGTGGGCATGCTTTTTTAGTGCCAGTAGTATGGTGACACCTGTGGGCACCTCCAGCACGCTGTGCTGGTCGTTGACACAAATGACACATTTTGCTGTATATTTCGATGCTCATGCAACAAGAATCTTTATCTTTAAATTGAACCACGTCTGCCACTTCCATTGGCAGCTCATTCCACAATTGCACCATTGTCTGAGTGAAGAAGTTTCCCCTCAGGTTCCCCTAAGATATTTCAATTTTTGCCCTAAAGCTGCAGACTGTATCCTTTCCTAAGTGTTGAAATGCCTAATACCAGTGGGCATGCATTTAAGGGGAGAGGGGCTAATTTTAAAGAAGGTGTGCGGGGCAAGTTTTTACACAGAGAGCAGAGGATGCCTGGAATGCATTGCCTGGGGTGGGGGTAGGGGCAGAAACGTTAGGGACTTTTAAGAGACACTTAGATAGTTACATGAATATGAGGGAAATGAAAGGACACAGGCTTTGTGTAGGAATAAAGGACTAGTTCAGTTGGCCACTTGACTATTACTTTATTTGCTTTGGCACAACATTGTGAGCCAAAGGGCCTGTTCCTGTGATGTACTGTTCTATGTTCTGAAACTGTGGTTCCAATACATTCCTTATGACTCCTGCAAGTTCTTCTATTTTCCCAACCTCCCCTCTTCCTTCCACGTTCCTCCTGGGTGGTGTGTGACTCACAGGAGAGTCGAGAGAGGAAGGTGGCTTCTGTATTGCCCGGAGGCAGAGACTACAGGTCTGCGAGGTTCCACTGGAGAAACTAGACACTGTTAGAGTTGCTGCCTCACAGTGCCAAAGACACAGATTCAAGCCTGGTCGCAAACAACGAGAAAGTCTGCAGTTGCTGGAAATCCAAACAACACACACAAAATGCTGGAGGACTTCAGCAGGTCAGGTAGCACGCCTGACCTCAGGCGCTGTCTATGTGGAGTTTGCGTGTTCTTCCTGTGACCACCTGGGTTTCCTTTGGGTGTGCTGGTTTTCTCCCACATCCTCAGAGACATACTGATAGTCAGAGCAATTGGTAAATTGGTGTATTATTGTCACATGTAACCGAGGCACAGTGAAAAAAATGATTTGCATGCCATCTATGTAACATCTGTGGTACTTTAGGCTTCTGGACCTCCTGTTTGATGGTAGATGGGAGATGATTTGCATGGCACCGTGGCAAAGTGGTTAGCACAACCTGATTACAGCCCTGGCAACTTGGGTTCAATTCCCGCTGCTCTCAGTAAGGAGGTTTTACGTTCTCCCTGTGATTGCATGAGTTTACTCCAGATGCTCTTGTTTTCCTCTACATTGCAAAGACATGGAATCATAGAAACATAGAAAACCTACAGCACAATACAGGCCCTTCAGCCCACAATGCTGTGCCAAACATGTACTTACTTTAGAGATTATCTAGGGTTACCCATAGCCCTCTCTTTTTCTAAGCTCCATGTACCTATCCAGGAGTCTCCTAAAAGACCCTATCGTATCCGCTTCCACCACCGTCACTGGCAGCCCATTACATGCACTCACCACTCTCTGTGTAAAAAACTTACCCCTGACATCTCCTCTGCACCTACTTCCAAGCACCTTAAAACTGTGCCTTCTTCTGTTAACCATTTCAGTCCTGGGAAAAAGCCTCTGACAATCCTCATGATCAATGCCTCCCATCATATTATGCAACTCTATGAGGTGACCTCTCATCCTCCGCCGCTCCAAGGAGAAAAGGCCGAGTTCACTCAACTTATTCTCATAAAGCATGCTCCCCAATTCAGGCAACACCCTTGTAAATCTCCTCTGCACCCTTTCCATAGTTTCCACATTCTTCATGTAGTGAGGTGAACAGAACTGAGCACAGTACTCCAGGTGGGATCTGACCAGGGTCCTGTATAGCTGCAACGTTACCTCTCGGCTCTAAACTCAATCCCGTGGTTCATGAAGGCCAAAGCACCATATGACTTCTTAATCACAGAGTCAACCTAGGCAGCAGCTTTGAGTGTCCTATGGACTCGGACCCCAAGATCCCTCTAATCCTCCACACTGCCAAGAGCCTTACCATTAATGCTATATTCAGCCATCATATTTGACCAACCAAAATGAACCACCTCACACTTATCTGGGTTGAACTCTGTCTGCCACTTCTCAGCTCAGTTTTGCATCCTATCAATGTCCCATTGTAACCTCTGACAGCTCTCCACACTATCCGCAACACCCCCAACCTTCGTGTCATCAGCAAATTTACTAACCCATCCCTCCACTTATGAAAATCATGAAGAGAAGGGGCTCCAGAACAGATCCCTGAGGCACACCACTGGTCAACGACCTCCATGCAGAATATGACCCTTCTACAACCACTCTTTTCCTTCTGTAGGCAAGCCAATTCTGGATCCATAAAGCAAGGTCCCCTGGATCCCATGACTCCCTACTTTCTCAATAAGCCTTGCATGGGGGTACCTTGTTAAATGCCTTGCTGAAATCCATATACACTACATCTACTGCTCTACCTTCATCAATGTGCTTAGCCACATCCTCAAAAAATTCAATCAGGCTCATAAGGCACGACCTGCCTTTGACAAAGCCATGCTGACTAACTCCTAATCATATTATGCCTCTCCAAATGTTCATAAATCCTGCCTATCAGGATCTTTTCCATCAACTTATCAACCACTGAAGTAAGACTCACTGGTCTATAATTTCCTGGACTATCTCTACTTCTTTTCTTGAATAAGGGAACAACATCCGCAACCCTCCAATCCTCTGGAACCTCTCCCATCCTCATTGATGATGTGAAGATGGCAGGTATTTCTGGGAATAATACAGAAGGTGCAGGATCAGTTCATTCCAAAGAGGAAGAAAGGTTCTAAGGGGAGTAAGGGGCGACTGTGGATGACAAGGGAAGTCAAGGACAGTATAAAAATAAAAGAGAGGAAGTATAACATAGCAAGTATGAGTGGGAAGCCAGCGGATTGGGAGACTTTTAAGGAGCAACAGAAGATAACTATAAAGGCAATACGGGGGGAAAAGATGAGGTACAAAGGTAAGCCAGCCAAAAATATAAAGGAGGATAGTAAAAGCTTCTTTAGGTATGTGACAAAGGTACAATTGTACATTTTGGAAGAAGAAATAATCGGGCAGATTATTGTTTAGATGGGAAGAAAATTCAAAAATCGGAAATGCAAAGGGACTTGGGGGTCCTCGTGCAGGATACCCTAAAGGTTAACCACCAAGTTGGATCGGCGGTAAGGAAAGTGAATGCTATGTTGGCATTCATTTCAAGAGGAATAGTGTATAAGAGTAAGGAGGTGTTGATGAGGCTCTATGGGGCATTAGTGAGACCTCATTTGGAATGCTGTGTGCAGTTTTGGGCCCTTTATCTTAGAAAGAATATACTGATGTTGGAGAGAGTTCAGAGAAGATTTACGAGGCTGATTCCTGGAATGCAGGGGCTAACATATGAGGAGCGTCTGTCAGCTCTTGGATTGTATTCATTAGAGTATAAAAGAATGAGAGGGAATCTCATAGAAACGTTTCGAATGTTGAAAGGGTTGGACAGAGTAGATGTGGAAAGGTTGTTTCCCTTGGTGGGTGAGTAGAGGACAAGAGGCCAAAGTCTTAGAATTAGAGGGTACCCAGTTAAAACAGAGATGAGGAGAAATTTTTTTAGCCAGAGGGTCATGGATTTGTGGAATTCGTTGCCACATATGACTGTGGAGGCCCGATCATTGAGGGTGTTTAAGGAGGAGATTGACAGGTATCTAATTAGTCAGGGTATCAAGGGATATGGGGAAAAAGCCGGAAATTGGAACTAGATGGGTGAATAGTTTAGCTCATGGGGGAGCTGCGGAGCAGACTCGATGGGCCGAATGGCCTATTTCTGCTCCTTTGTCTTGTGATCTTGTGATGTGAAGAGGAAAAAATTAGTTAAGACCAAAGTTGGGCCCTTGAAGACAGAAACGGGTGAAATTATTATGGGGAACAAGGAAATGGCAGATGAGCTGAACAGGTAATTTGGATCTGTCTTCGCTAGGGAGAACACAAACAATCTCCAGATGTAATAGTGGCCAGAGGATCTAGGGTAACAGAGGAACTGAAGGAAATTCCGATCAGGCACAAAATGGTGTTGGGTAAACTGTTGGGACTGAAGGTTGATAAATCCCCAGGGCCTGATGGTCTGCATCCCAGGGTACTTAAGGAGGTGGTTCTAGAAATCGTGGACGCATTGGTAATCATTTTCCAATGTCCCATAGATTCAGGATCAGTTCCTGTGGATTGGAGGGTAGCTAATGTTATCCCACTTTTTAAGAAAGGAGGGAGAGAGAAAACAGGCAATTATAGACCAGTTAGTCTGACATCAGTGGTGGGGAAGATGCTGGAATCAATTATAAAAGATGTAATAGCGGCATATTTGGATAGCAGTGGCAGGATAGGTCCCAGTCGCATGGATTTATGAAGGGGAAATCATGCTTGACTAATCTTCTGGAATTTTTTGAGGATGTAACTATGAAAATGGACATGGAAAAGCCAGTGGATGTAGTGTACCCGGACTTTCAGAGAGCCTTTGATAAAGTCCCACATAGGAGGTTAGTGTGCAAAATTAGAGCAAATGGTATTGAGGGTAGGGTACTGACATGGATTGAAAATTGGTTTGCAGACAGGAAACAAAGAGTAGGGATTAGTGTGTCCTTTTCAGAATGGCAGGCAGTGACTAGTGGGGTACCACAAGGCTCGGTGCTGGGACCACAGCTATTTACAATATACATTAATGATTTAGATGAAGGGATTACAAGTAACATTAGCAAATTTGCAGATGACACAAAGCTGGGTGGCAGTGTGAAATGTGAGGAGGGTGTTATGAGAATGCAGGGTGACTTGGACAGGCTGGGTGAGTGGGCAGATGCAGTTTAATGTGGATAAATGTGAGTTTATCCACTTTGGTGGCAAGAACAGGAAGGCAGATTACTATCTGAATGGTGTTAAGTTAGGAAATGGGGAAGTACAACGAGATCTAGGTGTTCTTGTTCATCAGTCACTGAAAGCAAACATGCAGGCACAGCAGGTAGTGAAGAAAGCTACTGGCATGCTGGCCTTCATAACAAGGGGAGTTGAGTATAGGAGCAAAGAGGTCCTTCTGCAGTTGTACAGGGCCCTGGTGAAACCACACCTGGAGTATTGTGTACAGTTTTGGTCACCCAATTTGAGGAAGGACATTCTAGCTATTGAGGGAGTGCAGCGTAGGTTCACGAGGTTAATCCCCGGGATAGTGGGACTGTCATATGTTGAAAGATTGGAGCGAATGGCGTTGTATACACTGGAATTTAGGATGAGAGGGGATCTGATTGAAACATATAAGATTATTAAGGGATTGGAAATGCTAGAGGCAGGAAACATGT
This sequence comes from Mobula hypostoma, assembly GCF_963921235.1. Taxonomy (NCBI): domain Eukaryota; kingdom Metazoa; phylum Chordata; class Chondrichthyes; order Myliobatiformes; family Myliobatidae; genus Mobula; species Mobula hypostoma. The sequence goes on along the minus strand of NC_086101.1, from coordinate 9,795,547 downwards.
TCCCGATGTTGGGGGAGTCCAGAACTAGAGGCCACAGTCTAAGAATAAGGGGTAGACAATTCAGAACTGAGTTGCGGAAAAACTTTTTCACACAGAGGGTTGTGGTTCTGTGGAATGCTCTGCCTCAGAAGGCAGTGGAGGCCAATTCTCTGGATTCTTTCAAAAAAGAGTTAGATAGAGCTCTTAAAGATAGTGGAGTCAAGGGATGTGGGGAGAAGGCAGGAAAAGGGTACTGATTGTGGATGATCAGCCATGATCACAGTGAACAGTGGTGCTGGCTCAAAGGGCTGAATGGCCTACTCCTGCACCTACTGTCTATTGTCTATTTCTATCCCTCTCCACTGCTATGGAATTGTGATCACTATCTCCAAAATGCTCTCCTACTGAAAAACCTGACAGCAGAGCAGGTTCATTTCCCAATACCAGATCAAGTACAGCCTCTCCTCTTGTAGGCTTATCTACATATTGTGTCAAGAAACCTTCCTGAACACACCTAACAAACTCCTCCCCATCTAAACCCCTCACTCTAGGGAGATGCTAATCAATATTGGGGAAATTAACATCTCCCACCACGACAACCCTGTTATTATTGTTACACCTTTCCAGAATCTGTCTCCCTATCTGCTCCTCGAAGCTCCTGTTACTATTGAGTAGTGTATAAAAAACACCCAGTTATTGACCCCTTCCCGTTTCTAAATTCCACCCAGAGGCACTCAGTAGACAATCCCTCCATGATTTCCTCCTTTTCTGCTGCCGTAGCATTATTTCTGATCAGCAGTGCCACACCCCCACCTCTTTTGCCACCCTCCCTGTCCTTTCTGGAACATCTAAAGCCTGGCACTCTAAGTAACAATTCCTGCCCCTGAGCCATCCAAGTCTCTGCAATGGCCACAACATCATAGCTCCAAGTACTGATCCAGACTCCAAGCTCATCCACTTTGTTCATGATGTTTCTTGTATTAAAATAGACACCTCTCAAACCATCAGTCTGAGCGCGTGCCTGCTCTATCAGCTGCCTCTCCTCCCTCTCGTACTGTCTACAAGCTTTCTCTATTTGTAGCCAACTGCCCCTTCCTCCGTCTCTTCATTTCGGTTCCAACCCCCCAGCAATTCTAGTTTAAACTCTCCCCAATAGCCTTCACACACCTCCCTGCCAGGATATTGGTCCCCCTTGGTTAATAGGCTAATTGGTCACATGGGTATAATTGGACAGTGCAGGCACTTTTGGCCAGAAGGTCCTGTTGCCGTGTGGGATCTCTTAAAAAAAATAGATAGAAAAATCACAACACAGTGCATTGAGGTGGTATAAACTAAAACAATAACAGAATGTGAAATAAGGTCTCCACAGTACAAAGACATAGGTATGTTGTGAATTGTCCAGTGATTAGGCTGGGTGTAAACCATTGGGATGCTGGGCAGCACGGCTCAAAGGGCCAGAAGGGCTTGTTCAGCACTGTATATCTAAACAAAATGAAGTGAGGAGAAAGCTGACTGTTTTTTCCTCCTCCATAGATGCTGCCTGGCCTGATGGGTTCCTTCAGCATTTTGGTGTGTTGCTCTGTTTTCCAGAATCTTTTGTGGCTTCTGCCAGTTCGTTTTATTTGGTAAACTGCCCTGTGTACCACAGAGGGACCATCTCATTACACGTTTAATCGCTCATCCATATCTCCTTTTTATCCTTTCAAATCTTTCCAAATTGAATTTATAAGATAGCATCTGTGCTTAGAACTGCTATAATCTTAATTTCTGCTAAACTTGCTAAATATAGTCTTGAGATGCCTTTGCTGTGAATTTTGAAAAACTCCACTTCACACCTACATACGCAATCTCATTCTGTTTCACACTTCCAGGAATTTTCACCAACTGTACAAATCGTCTGTAAGGACTTGGCTCCTGTGTCAGTGTGATGAAACACACCCCTATCAATGTTTACACTGAAGCAATGTTAACAGAAAAAATCCCTTAGACTGAACGGTAGGCAGAAAGGTGCATATCTTTAGATAATGATGGGTTTGTGGTGAGTTACCACGGTAACATGTACTTATTGTCTCTGCTGCCGTCCCCATCTCTGGGCCTAACCACTTCCACCAACTCCAGTGATGTCAGAATTCAGTAATAAACAGGAAGTTTGATTACAGTGGTCTCTCCTTACTGTCCCAAGGGGATTAGTAACAGGAATCAGGAGCAGAAATCTTTTTCCCAGGGATTGAAATGTTTCATTAATTTCAGGTAAAGGGACACACAAAAAAACACTGGAGAAACTCATCAGGCCAGGCAGCATCTACGGAATAAACAGTCGATGTTTCCCGCCAAGACCCTTCATCCAGGTTGGAAAGGAAGGGGGCAGAAGCCAGAATAAGAAGGTGGGGGGAGAGGGAGGAGGTGATAGGTGGGCAGCATGGCAGGTGGGTGGGGAAAAGGGCGGATGATGTGAGAAACAGGGAGTTAGAGGGTGGAAGAAGTAAAAGGGCTGAAGAAGAAGGAATTAACAGGTGAGGACAGTGGACTGTGGTAGAAAGGGAAGGAGGTGGGAAACCAGATGGGTAGGCCATGAGGGCAGGGGAGGGGAAGAAAGCAGGTGGGAGGGGAAGAGAACAGATGAGAGGGGAACCGGAATGGGGAATGGAAAAAGAAAGAAGAAGAGGGGTTATTAGATATGCACGGAGACTAGCAAGATGTGGACCATGCACAGATGAAAGGGATCAGGTGATACTGATTTAATTGGTTTGGCAGAACGAAGACCTGTTCAAACGCTGTACTATTGTAAATCCTAACCGATGGGCTCCTGTTTATTCAGTAAGATTGTCGAGTTTCTTGCCTGTTCACAGGTGCAATGAGAAGCTTGTCTGCAGTAGCATCACAGCCACAGCGCATTAGAGACACAGCATTCATAAAAAAACATACTCACAATTTAACATTACAGCACAGTACAGGCTCTCCAGATACACAACTTACACAAGTGAACCATCTTAATTACTTACTACCCATTATGCCGCTGGCGTTTAGGGCAACAGCGAAGGCTTTCCATCTCTGGTGGTGTTCAGGGCTTCCTTTATCATGTCAGTAGCTTCCTCTTGGTTTTCACTACTGTCAGTCATGCACGCTCCGGGTGGAGTCTCAGGAATACTGTCACACTCAGATGTAGAAGGACTCTTCATTACTATTTCCATAACAATTTTGTTTTACTAGTCAGAGTTGTTAGCCCTGAGCTGAACCCCAAACCTGTAGGACCGGTGAACCGCTTTTAGTCTGGCCTCTACACTTTTATCTCTTTGACTTGGGTGACCCCACCAAGAGCCAAAGCATAAAGCCCGACTCCAGCCAACATGGCTCTCTGGGTTACTGAGGAACACAAGCCTCCAAACCCTATGACAAGATTGTGGTTCTCTTGGAGGAAATGAACCATAGCTTATATCAAAACACACAAGAAAAGAAACACAATTAGAACAAAAAAGTGTGGTCCATTATAGCGCAAAGTGGTCCTAGTGTTCAAAGTAAGTTTATTACCTTGTGGGCATGCTGAGTAAATCTGAAAGGGTCCAACCAATAGGATCCATAAATATGCACAAAATGCTGGATGAACTCAGCAGGTCAGACAGCACTTATGGAAAAGAGTACCATCAACGTTTCAGGCCGAAATTCTTCGGCACGGCTCAGCAAGTTGTTTCACTGGATCCTAAGTGGGTCTGGGGAATAGAAGGCAGAGAGTGAAGGGTGAAGGCTGGGAACCTCTGAGCAGTGGTGTACCACAGGTATGGGTGCTGTGACTCACTTGAATGTGAATTTACAGTAGCAGATATGATCAGAGAGTTGACAGATGAATCAAAAGAGTAAGTATAGCCATCGGTTACAGGAAGATACAGGAAGACAAGTGGGTAACGTGGGCAGACTGAAAGTAACCCTAGTAAATGTTAGCACAGGAAAATTGAAGCAGGAGTCAGCTATTCAGCCCTTCGAGACTGCCCCATCCTTCAATATAACTGTGCCTGCTGCACTCTGAACTCAATTTCTCGGGCTCGGGGAATGTGATTTGGAAGGAGAAATAAGACTGGATGAATCAGAGCCTGGTATGGAAATACCAATGTCCGGGAACGAAGTGGTCTACAGAAAGTGGTGGCCACAGCCTCGTCCACCACAGACAAGGCCCTCCCCACCATTGAGTACATTTACAAGGAACATACCACAAGGAAGCAGCATCCATCATCAAAGACCCCCACTATCCTGTCTACGCTCTCCTCTTGCTACTGTACCAGGCCTTAGGTCCCACACCAGCAGGTTCTGGATCAGTTATTACCCTAGAAACATCAGGATAACTTCACTCATTACTGTTCTGAAATTATTCTATGCCCTACTGACTCACAACTCATATTCTCAGTATTATTTTGTACAGATCGTCTTTTCCTACACATTGGTTGTTTGTCAGTCTTTGTTTATTTTTGAACAATTCTATAGTATTTCTTTTTTCCTGCAAATGCTTGCAAGGAAAGTAATCTCAAAGTTGTATTTAGTAACATATACTTTGATTATAAATTTACTTTAAACTTTGAAGTTTGAACTTCCAACTTCGATGGGTGACCTTATAAAGATGTATAAAATCACCAGGGGCACCAATGCCACAGGGTTGGGGATCAAAAACCAGAGGGCATAGATTTAAGGTGAGAAGGGAAAGATTTAAAAGGGACCTGATGCAACTTCCTTGCATATATGGAATGAGCTGACAAAGGATATGGTTTAGGCAGATACAGTAACAGCATGTTACAGACATTTGGGCGAGGTAGATGGATAGGAAAGGGTCAGAGGGATATGGCCAAACATGGGTAAATGGGATTGACCCAGTGAACGCTGTAGTTAGCATGGACAGATATTGCTGAAGGGACTTTATCTGAGCTGTGTGACGCTATGAATCCACAGTATATCTTTTTTTTAGACTATAACTGCCCTTCCGGTGCAACTGCACTCACCACTACTCTGAACTCCCCATGTGATCAATAAACCTTCTAACCTTGAAAGAAAAAAAGACACAAAATACTCTGTAGATGCTGGGGTCAAAGCAACACTCACAACACTGGAGGAACTCAGCAAGTCGGGCAGCATCCGTGGAAACGATCAGTCAACGTTTCAGGCCGGAACCCTCCCTCAGGACTGAAGAGGGAAAGGGCAGAGGCCCTATAAAGAAGGTGGGGGGAGGGTGGGAAGGAGAAGGCTGGTAGGTATCAGGTGAAAAACCAGTAAAGAGAAAGATAAAGGGGTGCGGGAGGGGAAGCAGGGAGGTGATAGGCAGGAAAGGTGAAGAAGGAATAGGGGAAAACACAACGGGTAGTAGAAGGAGGCGGAACCATGAGGGAGGTAGTAGGCAGCTGGGGGAGGGGGCAGAGTGAAACTGGGATGGGGGACGGGAGGAGGAGGGAATTACCGGAAGTTGGAGATTTCGATGTTCATACCAAGGGGCTGGAGATTACCTAGACAGTATATGAGCTGTTGCTCCTCCAACCTGGGTTTAGCCTCATCATGGCAGTAGAGGAGGCCATGTATGGACATATCTGAATGGGAGTAGGAAGCAGAGTTGAAGTGGAAAAGACGATGCTCCACCCAGTCACACCCATGTGACCAATTACCCTATGAACTCGTAGATGTTTAGTCAGAGGGAGGAAGCTGGTGGACCTGGAGGAAACCCACACAGCTACGGGGAGAACGTACAAACTCCTTACAAACAGTGGCAGGAACTGAACCCAGCTGCTGGTACTGTAGTACAAAAATGCTAACCACTATGCTCCCTCGTCACCCTAGAATTAGAGAGAACAATTTTGCTTGTCTTCCAGATCTTATTAAACCACTGTTTTTTACCCCCAGCAAACACCTCTCACACAGTTCTGCTCTGGAGTGCAAGCCCTGAGCCTTGGGCTCAGACCTCCAGTGCAGAACTCACACTCACAACGTTCTGTTTCAGAGGCAAATGAGCTACCCACAGAACCGCAATGTATAAGGACGCAGCTATCTATATGAGCACTTGAATCACCACGGCTACTCAGGCTCGGGTTCTGACTCATTTATTCATCCTGTGCAACATCCAGTGAAATGTGTTGTTTTGTGCTGACAAACAAGGCAACCTATGGGTGTGCAGGGGCACCTGCAAGTGTCACCACACATTCCACCACCGACATAACATGCCCACTGAACACAAGAAACAACAAAACAACAGCAAAACAAACCCCACTTCCACCCAGGACATGCTCTCTTCTCACTGCTGCCATCATCCCAGAATGCTTAAGGAAGTAGCCCAAGAAATAGTGGATGCATTAGTGATAATTTTTCAAAACTCGTCAGATTCTGGACTAGTTCCTGAGGATTGGAGGGTGGCTAATGTAACCCCACTTTTTAAAAAAGGAGGGAGAGAGAAACCGGGGAATTATAGGCCGGTTAGCCTAACGTCGGTGGTGGGGAAACTGCTGGAGTCAGTTATCAAGGATGTGATAACAGCACATTTGGAAAGCGGTGAAATGATTGGACAAAGTCAGCATGGATTTGTGAAAGGAAAATCATGTCTGACGAATCTCATAGAATTTTTTGAGGATGTAACTAGTAGAGTGGATAGGGGAGAACCAGTGGATGTGGTATATTTGGATTTTCAAAAGGCTTTTGACAAGGTCCCACACAGGAGATTAGTGTGCAAACTTAAAGCACACGGTATTGGGGGTAAGGTATTGGTGTGGGTGGAGAATTGGTTAGCAGACAGGAAGCAAAGAGTGGGAATAAACGGGACCTTTTCAGAATGGCAGGCGGTGACTAGTGGGGTACCGCAAGGCTCAGTGCTGGGACCCCAGTTGTTTACAATATATATTAATGACTTGGATGAGGGAATTAAATGCGGATGACACGAAGCTGGGTGGCAGTGTTAGCAGTGAGGAGGATGCTAAGAGGATGCAGGGTGACTTGGATAGGTTGGGTGAGTGGGCAAACTCATGGCAGATGCAATTTAATGTGGATAAATGTGAAGTTATCCACTTTGGTGGCAAAAATAGGAAAACAGATTATTATCTGAATGGTGGCCGATTAGGAAAAGGGGAGGTGCAACGAGACCTGGGTGTCATTATACACCAGTCATTGAAAGTGGGCATGCAGGTACAGCAGGCGGTGAAAAAGGCGAACGGTATGCTGGCATTTATAGCGAGAGGATTCGAGTACAGGAGCAGGGAGGTACTACTGCAGTTGTACAAGGCCTTGGTGAGACCACACCTGGAGTATTGTGTGCAGTTTTGGTCCCCTAATCTGAGGAAAGACATCTTTGCCATAGAGGGAGTACAAAGAAGGTTCACCAGATTGATTCCTGGGATGGCAGGTCTTTCATATGAAGAAAGACTGGATGAACTGGGCTTGTACTCGTTGGAATTTAGAAGATTGAGGGGGGATCTGATTGAAACGTATAAGATTCTAAAGGGATTGGACAGGCTAGATGCGGGAAGATTGTTCCCGATGTTGGGGAGGTCCAGAACGAGGGGTCACAGTTTGAGGATAGAGGGGAAGCCTTTTAGGACCGAGATTAGGAAAAACTTCTTCACACAGAGAGTGGTGAATCTGTGGAATTCTCTGCCACAGCAAACTGTTGAGGCCAGTTCATTAGCTATGTTTAAAAGGAAGTTAGATATGGCCCTTGTGGCTACAGGGGTCAGGGGGTATGGAGGGAAGGCTGGGTTCTGAGTTGGATGATCAGCCATGATCATAATAAATGGCGGTGCAGGCTCGAAGGGCCGAATGGCCTACTCCTGCACCTATTTTCTATGTTTCTATGTTTCTATCAGGAGCCTCAGGACCCACACCACCAGGTTCAGGAACAGTTACTACCCCTCAACCATCAGGCTGTTGTATCAGAGGGGACAACTCCACTTGTCCTTCCACTGAACTGTTGGCACAACCTATGGACTCACTTTCAGGGACTCGTCATCTCTTGTTCTCGATATTTATTGCTTGTTTATTCATTATTATTATGATTTTTTTCTTTTGCATTTGTTGTTTATTGTCTTTTGCTTATTGGTTTTTTGTCCATGTTGTTGGGTCTGGTCTTTCATTGATTCAGTTGAGCTTCTTGGATTTAATGTGTATGCCCACAAGGAAATGTATCCATAATTATATATGGTGACATATATGTACTTTGATAAGAAATGTACATTGAACTTTGAACATTCCACACACACACACACACAGACCTACCTATAACTCCAGTATAGGACTGCAATCTTCAGCCTCCAGTCTCCAGGCTTCTGCTATTGGGCTTCAACTTCCAATCAATCTTCGGTAATGATTCCTGGAATAGCCAGTAACAGGACCCTGAACTCCAGTGACTGCCCCCTCATTGTCTCCTCTTGCTTCCAGTTGGTGTGGACATCCAATCCCGGGATCGACCAACCTGGGTCAGGCCAACATCCATGGATGTCTTTGTGACCTGTGCACATCACTGGCCTATGAGAGCAGAGCAGAGGCCTGAACTGTGGATGTCCTTTGTTCACATGTCCGTATTGTTGGCCTTGAAATGCAAATGGAGGCTTGGACCTGTGATATCCTTCATCATCTGCCCACATTGCTGGAATCTGAACATGGAGCACTGAGAGCAGAGCCCAGGCCTGACCTCTAACTCCTCCTCAAGGACCAAGAGTTTGTGGGGGGGACCAGTGCAGATAAGTACTTGGTGTTCAGCAGGGACATGATTGGCTGGATAGCCCCCATAGTATGAATCGACATCACCAGCTGCCCCATTCTGTGCTCCAAGCTGATCCTCAACAGCAGATCAGAAGATAACAGTGCATCCTTTGAGTCAGAACTTTGCAGTTTGGATTCTGGTTCCAAGAATACAGTCCGCAGTCTATAACAACCGAAAGAATGGTTCTTTCTTTATGAAAAGGGAGAGAGTTATTTTGAGAACTTCATGGGTGCCTTTCAGGGCCATATCTTATAAATTCCCACTGCCTCTTCTGTTTCAGTTTGCATCTTTTAAAGAAAACCCTGAGTTTGGTGAGTCAGCCACTCATTCAAGGTTGTAGGCTCAGATCTTCTCTGCAGGCAAGATCCAAAGACAAAAAAAAACATGCCATTTGCGACCCCCCCCCCCAATGCCAAACTGGTTTCTGCAGGCAACAAGACCAAAGACAACCTTGTATCTCCATGCACTTTTCTTCCTCTGCTCCCCCCACCGCCCCCATCCCCTTCAAGTTGTTCACAGTCCAGAAAGCATTGTCGAGGCCTGGCCCTCACCATCCTTCCACAGCAGAGGGCTCTAAAGGTGTTTTGAAGGCATTTCTCCTCATGTCAGTGCTGTAGGACTGGGACACTTACCTAAAACCCACACATTCCAAGGGGAGGATGTTCGGACTCCTTATAGTAGGCGCCGGAATTGACCTTCAAATTCTGGGACAGCCCGTGCTACTCTACCCACTAACCCATATGACTCTGGACTGTGGGAGGAAACCCACGCAATCACAGGGAGATTTGCCAGTTGTCCAACGTTCTGACTGCTGGTGCTGTAAAGTGTCATGCTAACGGCTACCCTACTGCGGCACTTGAAAAACAACAACAAAACAAAGCAGCAACAGAAAAACAAACAAAAGAAAATCTGCAGATGCTGGAAATCCGAGCAACACACACAAAGCGCTGGAGGAACTCAGCAGTCCAGGCAGCATCAATGGAAAAAAATACAGTCAACGTTTCGGGCCGAAACCCTTTGGCAGGCGGAAAACCAAACCCATTTCCCACTCACCCACACATAAGGACACCAGGGCAGGACACTTCCAGGCCTCCGACTACCAGTCCTTGGCCCCAGGCACTCAAACTCATAGACATCAGGCCTCCAACTTCCAGTCCTGGCTGAATCTCACAGACTTAGGTCTTTGACCTTCAGACTTCAAGATCCATACTTGCCGATCCCTGGATTTTGACCTCTGGACTCGCACTGGGCTTGGGTCAATTCCTATTTCACTAAACTTTGGAGATTGCAAACATGAGATATTCTGCAGATACTGGAAATCCAAAGCAACACACACAAAATGCTGAAGGAACTCAGCAGGTCAGGCAGCATCCATAGAAATGAATGAACCTCTGATGTTTCGGGCTGAGACACTTCTTCGAGACTGAGAAGGAAGGGAAAAGGTGCCAGAGTAATAAGGTGGGGGGAGGGGAAGGAGGATAGCTGGACGGTGATAGGTGAAGTCAGGCTGGGAGGAAGGGTAAAGGGCTGAAAATGAAGGAATCCGATTGGAGAGGAGAGTGAACCATACGAGAAAGGGAAAGAGGAGGGTACCCGAGGGGGGGGGGTTGGTGATAGGCAGGTGAGGAGAGGTGAGAGTCCCCAGAGTGGAAGAGAAGAAGAGGGAAGGGGGAGAAAGAATATTGCTTTCGCGTGAAGGAGAAATCGATATTCATGCCATCAGGTTGTGGGTTACTCGGATAGAATATGGGGTGTTGCTCCTCTGCCCTAATGTTGACCGCATCATGCCACAAGAAAAGTGGGGATAGGAATTAAAATATTTGGCCCATGGAACGTTCAGCTTCAGGCGGATGGAGCGCAGATGCTCGACAAAGCAGCTCCCAATTTACATCAGGTCTCACCATTGTAGAGGGAGCCACATCAGGAGAAACGAACTCAATAGTTGACCTCAGGAGATTCGCAGGTGGAGTGTTGCCTCACCTGGAAGGATTGTTTGGGGCCCTGAATGGAGGTGAATGGGCAGGTGTAGCATTTTGAATGCTTGCAGGGATTAGTGACAGGAAGAAAATTAGTGGGGAGAGATGAACAGACAAGGGAGTTACGAAGGGAGCAATCCCTGTGGAAAGTGGACGGAGGTAGGGATGTGAAGATATGCTTGGTGGTAGGATTGCTTTGGAGATGGCAAAGGCTGTGCAGAATGGTGTGACATTACAAGCCACTCAACCAACCCTTGTATGGTAGTCCTGCCACAAGAGACAGTGCAACTCTTCTTGTCTTCACTCTCACCACAGTGGTTTTGTTTGTTGGGCACCTGTACAGTCCTCCAGATCAGCTTTCAGTGGTGATGGAGGTGCTGTCTTTCTGAAGCCATGAGGGGTGGGTATGGAAGATAAACTGGCCTCAATTCAAGGTACAGGGAAATTCTGTGCCAAAATTCATCCCTCAGCAATAATCTGCGGGATCTTGGGGCCCACCTCTGTAGTTCATACATAATGACTTACATCAGCCATTACTGGCTCATTTGGAGCAAAATCCTATCACAATACTGAAAAACTACAGTGAACTGGCAAGTACATAGGAAAGATCATTGGCTGCAGGTTACCATCACCGCAGGATGTAGACCATAAGATATAGGAGCAGGATAGGCCATTCGGCCCATTAATTCTGCCCTACCATTTCGCCATGGCTGATTCTGTCAGCCTCAATCTCCTGTCTTCATCCCGTATCTCTTCATGCTCTGACTAATCAAGACACTATCAACCTCTGGCTTAAATATATCCAGAGACTTGGCCTGCACAGCTGCCTGTGGCAATGAATTCCACAAATGCACCACCATCTGGCTAAAGAAATTCCTTCTCATCTCCAATTTAAACAGAGGCCTCTCTATTGTAAGGCTAAGTCCTCCGGTCTTAGACTCCCCACCACAGGAAACACCCTCTTCACATTCACTCTATCAATGGCTTTCAATGCTCTACAGGTTTCAATGAGATCTCCCCCCACCATTCTGCTGAATTCCAGTGAGAACAAGCCCAGAGCCATCAAAAGCTCTTCATATGATAAGCCTATCAATCACAGAATTCTTTTTCTGAACCTCCTTTATACACTCCCTAATGTCAGCACACCCCAAAATTGCTCACAATATTCCAAGCGAGGCCTCGTCTGTGCTTTATAAAGCCTCAACTTCACATCTTTGCTTTTATATTCCAGTCCTCTCGAAATGAATGCTAACATTGCATTTGCCTTCCTCACTGCCGAATGTACCCTCAAATTAACCTTTTTGGGAATCCTGCGCAAGAACTCCAAAGTTCCTTGTATGTGTCCAGGACAAAGAGCAGCAGGAAGAATCATTGTGGACACTTCCTGCTGGTGGTTTGGGGAGTGGATTTGTTATTTTTCTTGTAGATTAACATTCTTACGTTTGTTTGTATTTTTATATAATCACTCATAAACATGTGACTGCTCAGTGAGGGTTTCAGTTGTTTGAGTTCCCTCTGTATTTTCTGAAAACATCTTGGATTCAGCAGTGGGTATCACATTGCTTGGATCTAGCTATTTAATTGATTAACTTATGAATGTAATTTTCTGTTATCAGTTGTCTGGTACAAGAAGGCCAGATTACCTTTGTCACAATATGCACTGGCAATGTCAGAACCCAATTGCAGAGGAAAGACAGACTCTGATGTAAAGATGACATCCTGAGTTTATTCACAAGAATCCCAACAGAACATCAGTCACTCAGCTGAAGGATATAGCAAGACATAACATTCTCAAAACTAGGACCCCGCGATCAGCGCTGATCAGGCATCCGCTTAAATGATACAACTAGCATGGAATCCACAAACTTATCAAAATAAACAGAGCAAGTTTAAATAGAAAGCACCTGGAGACAATGTTACAAAGAGTGACTTGCTCGAGAAAAGCTCAAGAAAAACTCAATGATTAATGACTCTTGTTAAATATCAGTTAACCAATTCAGCTGCTCTTAAAACCTTGCACAGACCCAAAGAGCTCATTGCAACCTTCTGCTGCTCTTTTTCTGCTCTTCTTTTGTCCTTTCTATTCTTTGGTCTTGTGACACTTAATACAATGGTCATAGGCAACAAGTTTTATACATTCTTAACTTCTAAGCAACAATTTACCTTCTGAGGAGAGCTGGCCTATACATATCCATATTCACTTCAATCTACAGATGAGCAGTAGAGAGCATCCTAACAAGCTGTGTCACTGCTTGGTGTGGAGGCAGCACGGCTCAGACAGGCAGGCTCTGCACAGGTAGTCTAAACTGCCCAATTCATCACCAGCAGCAGTCTACCCACCAACAAGGACATAGATACAGAAATATGGCAGAAAGGGGCCAGTAACACCATGAAGGATTCCACACACCCTATTCATGGACTGTTTGCCCCATCCCATCTGGGAGGAGGCTACACAGCATCCATACCAGGCTGACCAGACGCAAACACGGTTACTTTTGCCAAGCAGTGACATCTTCACTCTCTAACCCACCCCTCCACACTCGCAACCACTACTGTCAGAGTTACCTACGTACAGACTCTCTTGCATCTAGCGTCACTTTATGGGCATACGATCAATCTATGCACAAAAGCTATCTTATGTATTTATATTTTTGTGATTAGTTATGATTGCTGTGTTCGTTATCCTATTATGTTCCTTTGTGCTGCATCGAATCCCAAGTAATAAATATTTAATTCTCCTTTACACAGGAAATAACATTAAACAATCTTCAATCTTGGATGGCAAAAGCATCAGGATGCAAACTACACGCTGCAGACTGCCTTTTCCAAAAGTTCCCTTCTGGAAAATGCTATAAGGCTATTGAAACAAAAGAATTTATTACACCACCTTAAACATTTCTTCCACCGCACCCCGCCCCCCGCCAGTAGGTAACCTGATCAACCATTCCAGTTAGCCCCTTCCCCCTCTATTTCCCATTACTTCTCTGCAGTGTAGACACTTTAAACCACTTTTTATAATGTTGTTTACATCATAAATACATGTTTGTAATTATCTACTTATGCACATTTTGCTCCATGTTTGTACTTCTAACTTTATTTTATACATACTGTAATCCTTTAATTGTTAAATGTTTTTGTTTCCCATTGCATGCTGCCCTCTGACCAATGCACCATAGCAAATTCCCAATACATGTAAATGTATATGGCAAATAATGTTGATCCTTGATACCAGCTCCCTGAAAAAGACCAAAGTGAAAATCTAGTTAAATGCAAGGATGAACTGCTGAGCCTTAAGAAGGCATTTGGAGTATTGTGAGCAGATTTGGACCCTCTATCTCAGAAAAATCATGCTGACATTGGAGAGGGTCCAGAGGAGGCTACCTCTTTGAAACCTATTAAATATTGAAAGGCCTAGATAGAGTGGATGTGGAAAGGATTTTCCCAATAGTGTGGCTGTCTGGAACCAGAGGGCACAGCTTCAGCATAGAAGGATATCCCTTTAGAACAGAGATGAGCCAGCGGGTGGCGAATCTGGTGAACCTCAGCACATCGTAATGACAATTTAGGTCCGAGGTGGACTGAAGGAGTGCTGTGTGAGTAAGTGACTTTACACACTGTGACCTGTTGTATTGGATGAGGTGTAGAGAGACCCAGACCATTGTAAATCTTGCAGTAAGGAATAGAGGGGCTCATTTTGTGCTTGGATCTGGGACCATGGGAATATTAGAATTTTGGTGAATGGTTTGAAAGTGAGGCTGTCTCCATCTCTCACACCTTACACCGTCACTTTCTCCCTCCCATACTCTTTCATAAACTCTCTGTCTCAGTTTTTCCAGCTCAGTCTTTCTTGTTGATTCCCTCACTCATTTCTATATTCTCATTTTCTATCCATGCCACTCTGACACTTTCACCCACCCACATTTCTTACACTCTCACTCTGCCTCTCATATGTTTCCAGATGCTCTCCTTGTCTGAGAATCGCACTGTCCCCCCACCCCCGTCACACACACACACTTGTTCCCTTCCTTCCTTCCTAGCGTGTCACACCAGTCAGCTGTTCTTGTCTGGTGCGTAGTGTCAGGATTAACTGGGTCACGATATGAACGGTTGTTTTTTACGAGGCCGAGTGGCTAGTTCGACGCTCAACCCGGCACGGATGGAAAGCGTGCTCGGCGGGCGGCCCGACTTGGATTGAAACTCTGGAGCCTTCGCTCCGGAGTCCGGCGCTGATGCCACCGCGCCACCAGCCGGCCTACTTGTTCCCTGAGACACATGCACACAAACATAAACACAGTCTCCCTTTCTTTCTCACATACGGTCTCCCTGTCTTACACACACAGTCACTCTCCCTCTCTCACACACACAGTCACTCTCCCTCTCTCTCACACACACTCCTCCTGTCTCAAACATACTGTCCCGCTCTCTCACACTCCCTCACTTTCTCACACGTGCAGTCTCTCTATTTCTCTCTCTCTTACACACACATTCCTTCTTTCTATCACACACATACTCTCTCCTCTCACTCACACTGTCCCCGTCTCACACAAATTTTCTCACACTCTGTCCCTATCTTTCACTCTCTCACACAAACTGTCACAGACACTATCTCATAGTCTGCCCTTTCCCACACTTTCTCACACACACGCACACACCCTCTCTCACACACATGTAGATTCTCCTTCCACACTCACTGCCCTTCCCCCTCCCCTGAACATGCATTCTCTCTCTCACTCACACACTGCCCCTCCCTCACACTCTCTGCCTCTGTCATTCACACATACTGTCAGAAACTATTGCACACAATCTGCGTTTTTGCAACATTCTCGCACATTGACCCCTTTCTCTCTTAAACACAGGCTCGGTCCCTCTCTCACACAATAACAAACACACACACACACACACACACACACACACCCCCTCACTCTCGCTCACACACACACTCACCCTACACTCACTATACCCCCTCTCGTACGCACACACTCTCAGCTTCCCTCTCCCTCACAGTATTCCTCCCACACATATTGCCCCTCTCAGAAACACACACGCAAACAGAGCCTCTCTCCCACACACACACTGACACGCTCTCCCGCTCTCCCACACATTCTCTCTCTCTGTTTCACACACAAAGGTTCCGCACTCTGGGTAGCGCACACCCTCTGACCGATTCTCGGAGACTCGGGGGGTAATTCCCAGCCGATGCTTTAAAATGACGCCGCAGCCCACGGCCGCCGCTGAGAGGCAGTTCGACGGAGAGAGAGAGAGTGCGAGAAGACGCGACAGGAAATCCCTGCTACCTAACCGCGACGATGAGCAGTGAGAGGATGCTAGCCGAGCTTGAGAACGGCACTGACGACTCAGTGGGAAAGCGGGGCTTCGCGGCCGGCCGCTTCCTAAAGATTGTCTGCATTGTTTCAGCGGTGTGCCTGGCGGCCGTGGCTTCCTATGTGTTATTCTGCGTGGTTGGAGCGTCCACACCGGGACAGGGAAACGGGGTATGTATCCCCCAACAGTTAAACATAGAATTATTTAGGTTCCGCCTGAATTTTACTGTAATTTTGTCTTGCGTCCAACCCGGTTGGGATTCAACACGCGAGCATCTCTAATTTCCTGCCATTTACGCCTTAAGGTGCCAGGAGGGGTCCGGCCGTCCGCATTTGGCTGAATTCCCTCGACAGCCGAACGCACCGCGAATTTCGGGCGCAAAGCTGCCGGCTCTTTAGCTTAAAACAAAAGCGAGCGTTTAAAATCAGAGGGGAGGGGGGGCGTCAAGAAATTGGTAAATTGGGTCTTTATTGTTACACGGACCAAGGTACGGCGAAAAGCTTGTCTCGCACGCTGTTCATCCAGATCAATTCATTACACAGCTCATTATTGAGGTAGGACAAGGGAAGACAATGCGACTCCAGAATAAAGTGTTACAGTTACAGAGAAAGTGCAGGCAGACAATAAGGTGCAAGGTTATAACGAGGCACTATAGTTGGTGAGGTCAAGAGTCCATAATCGTACCAATTCAATAGTCCTTTAACAACATGATAGAATTCTCAGCAGATGAACGACAGATTATGTCCAGTCACTGTTCGAGGGTTAACCGGGGCAGTTTAGAACGGGACAGATCTGGGTCGGGTTTATGTTGGTAGTTTGCTGTGCCGATTATCTGCAGAGAGTGAATGAGAGAAGGGTCGTGTCAGGCTCCGGTTAACAACGGGGAAGGATGCGGGAGTTTTCCAAATTGAGGGATGTCGGACTGCACTGACCCCCTGCTCTCTCGGTTCTTCCACAGAGGGCGGTCCTGAGAGAGACGGACGGCTTTCCTCAAGGTAACGGTGAGTAACCTGTTTCCGGATCTCCCACACAATAGTCCCGGAATCTCTCTCTCTCCTGAACTGGGATGCCTCTACCTGTCCCGGGATCGCCTCTCCGTCCGGTCTCGGGATCTCCCTTCTTACATTCCTGGGACCCCCTCCCCTCCGTCCGGTCTCAACGTCCGTCTCCGTCCATTTCTGATAACCCCTCCGTTCGTTATCGCGATCTTCCTCCGTCCAAATCTGGGATCTTCCTTGTCCAATCTTGGGATCTCTCTTCCTCCGGCTGATCTCGGCATCTCTCACCGTCCAGTCCTCGGATCTCCCTCCGACGGGCCTCGGGATCTCTCTCCGTCCGTTACTGGGATCTCCCTCTGCCCGTTCCCGTGATCTCTCCATCCGGTCCCGAGAATCTTTCGCCATCTGCTTTCGGGATCTCTCTCTCTCTCTCTGTCCCGTCCCAAAATCTCCCTTCGTACTTTCCTGAGATCTCCATCCGTTTGGACCAGGGGAGATCTTTTCCTCCTGTCGGGAGATCCCTCTCCATCCTGTCCCTTTGCCTGTTGTCCATCCCTCTCTGTCCCCCAGCCACGCCCAGTCTCTCTGTCCCTCTAGTCTTCCTCTCTCTCCCAAGCCTCTCCGCTGCTCTGTCAGTTCTCTACTTCTTCTCTACCGCCTCCTCTCTTTCTTTGTACTCCAACCTCTTTCACTCTCTCTAATTCCCCCACTTATTTTTCCTGCCTCCTTTTCCCCCCTCTTTCCGCCCTCCCTCTCATCATCTCTCTCCCACCATTTCTGTTCCAATTCTTTCCCTCAAATGTTCTCAGATTATTTCTCTTTCCCTCCCTCTCTTTCACACCGCCCATCTTTACCTCTGTTCAACTCTATCTTTCTGTTCATCCCTTTATCTCTCACTGTTTCTTTTTTCACTTTAATTGCTCACTTTTCTGTGCTCCGCCTTTTCTATCTTGTCCCTGTCTTTACTCTCTCCTGTTCACTGTCATTCTCCCCCTCCCTCCCTTGTCTCTCTTCCATTATCTTCTCCCCCTCTTCATTTCTTCCTTTATCTATAACTTTCTCTCTCTCTCTTTCTTCATGTCCCTCTTTATCAGTCGATCTCTTTTTCTTTCATGATCTCTCTCCCATCTTCATCACTCTCTCGTTCTTTATGAAGTCATCACCCAATCCCATTCTCATTCCGACATGTCAGCCCATGTCCTCCTCTACTGCCACATTGAGGCCACTAGAGGAGCAACACCTTATATTCCATCTGGGTAACCTCCAACCTGATGGCATGAACATCGATTACCCTAACTTTCTTAATTTCTCCCCCTCCCCCTCTCTGGTTTTCCATTCCCTATTCTGGTTACCCTATCACTCCTTCTTCTTCTCACTGGCCCATCACCTCCCACTGGTTTCCCTCCTCCTTCCCTTCCTTCCATGACCCACTGATCTCTCCTATCAATTTCCTTCTTTTTCAGTCCTTTATCTTTACTACCTCCCTCTCGCCTCCCAGCTTCCTACAAGATCCGACTTCTCCCCCCCCCCACCTCACCTACCTTTCCCTTTCCTCCTCACCTGGCCTCACCTATCACCTGCCAACTTGTACTCCTCCTCCCATCCCCCTTCTCTCTCCCTCTCTCTCTCTCTCTCTCTCTCTCTCTCACACACACACACACACACACACACACACACACACACACACACACCTTATTCTGGCTTCTTCCCCTTTCTTTTCTAGTTCTGATGAAGGCCTGAAATGTTGACTGTTTATTCCCCTCAAAAGATGCTGCATGACCTGCTAAATTGCTCCTGTATTTTGTGTTTGTTGCTCAAGCTTTCCAGCATCTGCAGAATCTCGTGTGTTTCTCATTCTTTATCTCTCACTCTATTTGTCAGTCTCTCTGTGCCTCTCATAAATTCTATTGTATTTCTTTATTTTTGTATAAATGCCTGCAAAAATTTATCTTAGGGCTCTATATGGTGATATGTACATACTTTGATAATAAATTTACTTAGAGTGCCACTCTCAACTCTCTTTCTCTCTCACACCCCCCTCCCTCTCCCTCTCTCTCTCCCTCAGTTTCTGTGTGTTCTCACTCCGAGTTACTCCCACCAGCACTGACAAAACCTCTCTTGTCTGTAGGCTTTCCTCACCTCATTAAGCAGGTGGGAGACGACCCGAGACGGAAAATCGCTGCTCACCTCACCGGTAAGGAACTATTACTATATTATACATATTTATTATTATGTAGGTGTGCATATCAGTTGTTGAGGTTTCATTAATCAGTGTAAGCGTGGCTACGGTAGACAGCTGCCAGCTGTGACCATGGAGTGATAGGATTGACCATCCTTTGCCTCTGATGGACTGATCCGGCCCCTACTGGGGATAGAACAAAACTGGCGGCAAATATTTTTCGAGATTGAAGATTGTTTAATAGCATTTCCAGTAAACAAGTGTAAAGGAGAATGAAATAATCGTTACTCCGGATCCAATACAGCACAATAAAACAATAAGATAAAGAATACAACAATAAAAACATAATAAATATACATACATAAGTTAGTTTATATATAGTTTGATTTTATGTCCATATAGTGACGCTGGGCACAGGAGTGTCAGTCTATAAGGTGACTGACAGGAAATGATAAAATAGTGGTGGTTGGTAGTGTGGAGAGGGAATTTGTAGAATGCCTAGGAGGTGTTTTTCCAGAGCAGCTGGTGTTTGACCCCACTAGGAGATCAGCTATTCTGATTTGATTGTTGTGCAATGAACCGGAATTGTTTAGAAAGTTTAAGTTCAAGGAACCCTTAGGAGCCAGTCATCATAATGTGATAAAATTTACCCTGCAATTTGAGAAGAAAAAACTAAAAGTCAAATGTATCAGTATTACAATGGAGTAGAGGAAATTACAGAAGCATGAGAGAGGAACTGGCCATAATTGATTGCAAGGGAAAACTAGCAGGGATGACAGCAGAATAGCAATGGCTGCAGTTTCTGGGAGAAATTTGGAAGGTGCGGATAGATACATCCCAGAAAAGAAGAAGTATTCTAAAGGCAGGATGATGCAACCATGGCTGTCAAGAGAAGTCAAAGCCAACTTAAAAGCCAAAGGGAGGATATGTAATGGAGCAGAAATTAGAGGGAAGTTAGAAGATTGTGAAGCTTTTCAAAACAAGCAAAAGTCAACAAACAAGTCATTAAGAAGGTAAAGATGGAATACAAAGCCAAGCTAGTCAATAATATTAAAAGAGATTCCAAAAGTTTCTTCAGATGTATGAGGTGTAAAAGAGAGGTGAGAGTAGATACGGACTGCTGGAAAATGATGCTGTAGAGGTCGAAATGGGAGACAATGATATGGCAGATGAACTGAATAAGTTTTTGCATCAGTTTTCACCGTGGAAGATATCAGCATGATTCTGGAAGTTTCAGGGCATCAAGGGGCAGAAATGAGTGAAGTTGACATTACTAGGGAGAAGGTGTTTGGGAAACTGAAAGGTCTGAAGGAAGATAAATCACCTGGACCACATGGTGTACACCCCACGGTTCTGAAAGAGGTGTCTGAAGAGATTGTGGAGGCATTTGTAATGATCCTTCAAGAATCAATGGATTCTGGCATGGTTCTGGAGGAATGGACAATTGCAAATGTCACTCCATTGTTCAAGATGGGAGAGAGACAGAAAACAAAAATTATAGGCCAGCCAGTCTGACCTCAGTGGTTGGGAAGATGTTGGTGTTGATTGTTAAGGATGTGCTTTGAGGATACATGGTGACGCATGATAAAATAGGCTAAAGTCAGCATTGTTTCCTTAGTGGAAAATCTTACTTGGCAAATCTGTTGGAATTCTTTGAAGAAATAACAAGCAGGATGAACAGAGGAGAATCGGTAGATGTTGGGTACTTGGATTTTTAGAAAACCTTTGACAAGATGCCTCACATGAAGCTTCTTAACAGATTAAGAGCACATGGTATTACAGGAAAGACACTAGCATGGATGGTGTGTAACTGATTGGAAGGAGGGAAAAAGTGGGAATGAAGGGAACATTTTCCGGTTGGCCGCTAGGGCGTGGTGTTCAAGGGAGATTCATGAATTGAGTCTGGGAATGAAAGGGGTATCGTATGAGGAGGGTTTAATGGCTTTGAGTCTGTACTCACTGGAAGTCAGAAGACTGATGGGGGGCGGGGAGCTCATTGAAACCTATCAAATGTTAAAAGACCTTGATAGATTATATGAGGAAAGTAGTTTCCTATGGTACAGGAGTCGAAGACTGGAGGACAGCCTTAGAATAGAGGGATGCCCATTTAGAATGGAGATGAGGAGAAATTTCTTTAGGAAGAGGGAGGTCAATCTGTGGGTATATTTAAGGCAGAAGTTGATAGATTCTTCATTAGTTAGGACATGAAGTGAAATGGGGAGATTGGGGCTGAGAGGGAAATGGATCAGCCAAGATGAAAAGGTGCAGCAGGCTCGTTGGGCCAAATGGCATAATTCTACTCCTATATCGTATGGTCTTATGGTCTATATGGGTTGACAGGGGAAATAAATTATACATGAGAAGACTTCATGGGTTGAGTGGCCTAATTGTGCTCATATGTCTTACGGTCTAACGGATTTTGCCAATCCACAGCGAATCCCGACAAGGGCCGGTCCAAGGAGTTGATTTGGCAGGATGATGTTGGCATTGCCTTCTCGTACGGCATCGAGTTCTCCAACAACAGCCTTTTGATCCAGCAGCCCGGCCTATACTTCATCTACACCCAAGTGGTCTTCTATGCCAGGGAGTGCAATGGGAACACCATCTTCCTCAGCCATGACATGCACAAGCTCTCGCCTTCCTACCCAGAGGAGACAATCCTCCTGAAAGCCACCAAGTCTGTCTGCCACCAGCAGCGTTACAGTGACCCCTGGTTCAAGACCTCCTACCAGGGTGCCATCTTCGAACTGGAGGCCGGCGACAGGATCTTCTCCAGGGTTTCCAAGCAGGTGGTCACATATTTGGACACAAAGGAAGGCAAGACCTTCTTTGGAGTGTTTGCTTTGTGATGGGGTGGAGTTGAGATGGGCCCCTGATGCTCAGATTTTGAGTCCCACAGCGTGCAGGCTTTACCAGGAGAATTTGCAACTTTGAGGAAAGTATCTGCACATGTATCACATTAAATTAACTCAAGGACATCCATGCGACACTGGTGGCACAGTGGATAGAGCGGCTGCTTCGGACTCGATCCCGACCTCCAGGGTTGCCTGTACGTTCTGCTTGTGCCCTGGTTTCCCGTACCCCGATGTAATTGGCCTCTGCAAATTGCCCTTTCTTTGTGGGTAGAATCCAGGTTGGTGTAAATGGAGGTCGTTAGTCAGAACGAACTCGGGGGGCCTTGTGCTCTATCTCTGGTCTAACCAGGACCCTTTAAACCAACACGTTAGTGAAGGACTCCCTGAGCATCAGGTACATAGCAACAATAGGATAATGGGATAGAAAGAAAACTGACATAATCAAGTGGTTGAACAGCCTTGTAGGGCCGAACTGCCTAATTCTGCTCCTATGTCATATGACCTTATGGTGTATAATCTAGGGATGCAACATAACTGGCTCCTGGTGGAAAGTGTATCCCCTCCAGGGAGATCCAGGGAGATCCAGGAGGGAAATGAGTTAAGGAGAGGAAGTAAGGGATCGACTGATGGAGGTAGAGGCTCGCAAGAAAGCTTAAAACTATGAGCTTACAGCCTCTACTAAAGTGGAGGATGGTCCCCCATCATAGATATGAGACTTGGAGCAATCTCCTTTCATGCCTTGGAATTCTCAAAAAATAAAATAAGGAAAGAACAAATCCTTCCCCACCCATAGGACCGTTAGACCATAAGACATAGGGCAGAATTAGCCATTCGGCCCATCAGTTCTGCTCTGCCACTCCATCATGGCTGATTTATTATCCCTCTACCATTGCAGCTTAAAATTCCCACTCCGGAATTTCATCCGGAAGTGTTCACGCTATGTCTGCGCTGGTTCCCAGACAACCCAAGGAGGAATGGAAGCCCACCTCCAGGCAGACACTAAGCTCGGAAGTCCAGCACCTTCTAAGTCACCAGCCTGAATTCAGAGATAACTGGTACTGTTCTGGGCTGGTAGGGTCGGCAGCTGGCAGACGCTCTTGGAATGTATTTATAGTAATTTCTCGCACCAAGGGGTGTCACCATATTTCAATTATTGCTTCACTGAACACGAATTGAATGTAATTTATGGGAGGAGGTGAGTGGGGAATTTTTTTTTTATTTGGTCCACTAAGAAACACCCAGGAAACTAGAGTCTGTTTGGTGAGCAGGAGTCTACACGCTTGAATGGAACAGAGTAGCAAGCTTGCAAGTGGACAGCTGATAGATCAATTGTGACACATACACCAGATGCTGGAGGTTCTCAGCAGGTCAGACAGCAACCACAAAGAGGAATAATAAGTCAGCATTTCATGAGTTGACTCTTTATTCCTCTCCGTAGAACCTGTGTGACCTTTTCTCATTCTGGCTTCTTCCCCCTTCCTTTCCAGTCCTGATGAAGGGCCGCAGCCCGAAATGTTAACTGTTTATTCATGCTGCCTGACTTGCTGAGCTCCTCCACATTCTGCATGTGCTGCTTCAGAGTTTCTACAGAAACTCTTGTGTGTAGATGAAGTGAATGTTTCTCTGTCTCGCCCTATTTTTGCCGTTGCTTCCATGCAGTTTAGTAACAGTCACTAATCAAGCCTTCTTTCCCCTCCATCCCCACTGTATTGGAAAAAAAACCTTTATTGCAAGATCACATGATTTGATTTGCTCCAATCTCCTGTTCCAATATAGAACATGGAACAGTTCAGCACACGACCTGGTGCTTCAGCCCAGCAAGTTGTGCCCAACTATTTAACCTGATGACCCCTTGTATCTCTGCCTTTTAAACACCTTTGTTGTATCTGCCTCCACCACCTCGCCAGATGGCACATTCGAAGTGCCCACCACACTCTGGGTAAAAAAGACGTCATTTGAACGCGCCCCCGCACCTTAAATGCCTGCCCTCCAGTATTAGGCATTTGACTCAGGGGAGAAAGATACCAACTGTCTTCTCTATCTATGCCTCTCATAATCTTATAAACTTCTGTCTATTCATCCCTCAGCATACGCCACTCCAGAGAAAGTAACCCAAGAAAGTCCAACCTTTCCTCTCATCCAGCAACATCCTGGTAAACGTCTTTTACCCTCTCCAAAGCCTGCACATCCCTTCTGTAATGACCAGAAATGAATGTTATATTCCAGAAGGGGCCTAATCAAAGTTTTATACAGAACTGTGCAAAAGCCGTAAGCTCATGCATACAGTATAACCAGTGTGCCCAAGACTTTTGCACAGTACTGTATTTGTCAACGTGGAGAAGAGAGCGAGTTTGTAGATCTGGTGGGAGCAAAGGATATTGGGAATGGTGAGGGTGGAGCGCTGTGGGAGGGGTGTGAGACAGGTGCCAGGGAAGGAGTGCCAAGGGCAGGGGGTGGCGTAGGTGCGGACACATCCAGTCCTGAGACACCAGGCAAAGTCATTTGATGCCAAGCAATTGGTTTATTGATCAATACAGACTGGTGCTTCTGTACTGCAGTGCTGACTCCTCCTTCCCCATGATTCCCCTCTCCCTGTCCCCTTTCCAACCATGATTCCCCTCTCCCTTCCCCCTTTCCCAACCACGATTCCCCTCTCCCTTCTCCCTTTCCCAACCATGATTCCCCTCTCCCTGCCCCCTTCCCACTCAGTCCACAATGGAGAACCATATCAGAATCAGGTTTATCATCACTCACATATGTCATGAAATTTTCTTATTCTTTGAGGCAGCAGGAGTAGAACCCTTAGGCACCCTTGCTATATATATGTGCCTAAGACTTTTGCATCTCGGGCAGTCCTATGTTGAGTTCAACGCTGACTTGGCAACTTCTGCTATGCTACTTTGCCCAACTGTATCTGCCTTCCTTTGGACTCACCAGCTGTGTGGAGAGGGGGAGTCTACTGCAAGGGACAACAACTTGCTCTCAATATCACACGGCCAACTAGGACCGATGGAGAGCCTCAGGCAAGATCTTCAGTGTGGTCACACGCATCTTTTCCTCTTCATAAGGCTACAGATAGCACAGTGGTGTGGCAGGTAGTGGCACTGCCCTGGGTTCAATCGTGATCTCCTGTGCCATCTAGGAATGATTGTGTGGGTTTTCCCCTGGTGCTTACAAACCCCAAAAATGTGGGTAGGGAGGTAATTTGCCCCTGGTGAGTAGGTGAATGATAAAATCTGGTGTGCAGGTTTGAGCAGGAGAGAACGGATTGCAATATTGAGAATGTCATGTGGGCTAGCATCAGGCTGATGGGTTAAATGGCCCCTCTCTCTGTCGGAAGGACATAAAAAATGTGATGTTTTATGTTAAAACATGGCCTGGGATATCAAGTAAATCCACTGTGCTGGTTCGCTCTGCACAGTGGGGTTATATCAGAGAATATTTAACGATAGGTATTATATTTATTTATTTCTGTTCAATAAAAGTATTTTGCTACAAAGTGAAAACTCGCTGTCAATGCTTCAGTTATTTTTCTCCTTTTATCAAAGAAGGTTTATTCAGTGATTACACCACCACGTCATGGCAATATTTGCTGGTCCATTACACCATTACAAGGCTGCTTGGTATCATAGTGGTTACTGTCACGTTGTACAGAGGCAGCAACCCAGGTTCAGTTCCCTCGGCTCTCTTCCCGTAACTGCGTGGGTTCGCTCTGGGTGCCACATTCCAAAGACCGTACGGCTTAGGGCTGGTAAGTTGAGGGTATGCTATGTTGGCACTGGTATGTGTGGCAACATTTGCTGGATTGCCCCCAGCACATAGAACCATAGAACCATAGAACATTACAGCACAGAAACAGGCCTTGTAGCCCTTCTTGGCTGTGCCAAACCATTTTTCTGCCTAGTCCCACTGACCTGCACCTGGACCATATCCCTCCGTACACCTCTCATCCATGTATCTGTCCATGTCTTTCTTAGATGTTAAAAGTGAGCCCACATTTACCACTTCATCTGGCAGCTCATTCCACACTCCCACCACTCTCTGTGTGAAGAAGCCGCCTCTAATGTTCCCTTTAAACTTTTCCCCCCCTCACCCATAACCCATGTCCTCTGGGTTTTTTTCTCCCCTTGCCTCAGTGGAAAAAGCCTGCTTGCATTCACTCTATCTATACCCATCATAATTTTATATACCTCTATCAAATCTCCCCTCATTCTTCTACGCTCCAGGGAATAAAGTCCTAACCTATTCAACCTTTCTCTGTAACTCAGTTTCTCAAATCCCGGCAACATCATTGTAAACCTTCTCTGCACTCTTTCAACCTTATTAATATCCTTCCTGTAATTTGGTGACGAAAACTGCACACAATACTCCAGATTCGGCCTCACCAATGCCTTATACAACCTCATCATAACATTCCAGCTCTTATACTCAATACTTTGATTTATAAAGGCCAATGTACCAAAAGCTCTCTTTACCACCCTATCTACCTGTGACGCCACTTTTAGGGAATTTTGTATCTGTATTCCCAGATCCCTCTGTTCCACTGCACTCCTCAGTGCCCTACCATTTACCCTGTATGTTCTACCTTGGTTTGTCCTACCAAAGTGCAATACCTCACACTTGTTGGTATTAAATTCAATCTGCCATTTTTCAGCCCATTTTTCCAGCTGGTCCAAATCCCTCTGCAAACTTTGAAAACCTTCTTCACTGTCCACTACACCTCCAATCTTTGTATCATCAGCAAATTTGCTGATCCAATTTACCGCATTATTATCCAGATCATTGATACAGATGACAAATAACAATGGACCCAGCACTGATTCCTGTGGCACACCACTAGTCACAGCTCTCCACTCCTCTCCACTCAGAGAGGCAATCCTCCACTACCACTCTCTGGCTTCTTCCACTGAGCCAATGTCTAATCCAATTTACTACCTCTCCATGTATACCTAGCCACTGAATCTTCCAAATTAACCTCCCATGCGGGACTTTGTCAAAGGCCTTACTGAAGTCCATGTAGACAACATCCACTGCCTTCCCTTCATCCACTTTCCTGGTAACCTCCTGTAAAAAACTCTAATAGATTGGTCAAACATGATCTACCATGCACAAAGCCACATTATTTACTAAGGAAACACATTATTTACATGTTGACTCTCCATAATAAGTCCCTGTCTATCCAAATACTTGTAGATCCAATCTCTCAGTACTCCTTCCAATAATTTACCTCCTACCAATGTCAAATTTACCGGCCTATAATTTCCTGGATTACTTTCAGAGCCTTTTTTAAATAACTGAACAACATGAGCCACTCTCCAATCCTCCGGCACCTCACCTGTAGATGCCAACATTTTAAATATATCTGCCAGGGCCCCTGAAATTTCAACGCTAGTCTCCTTCAAGGTCCGAGGGAATACCAAGTCAGGTCCTGGGATTTATCTACTCTGGTTTGCCTTAAGATAACAAGCACCTCCTCCTCCTCAATCTGTATAGGTTCCATGACCTCACTACTTATTTGCCTTATTTCCGTTGACTCCGTGCCAGTTTCCTTAGTAAATACAGATGCAAAAAAAAAACATTTAAGATCTCCCCCATTTCTTTTAGTTCCATACATGGCCGATCACTGTGATCTTCAAGAGGACCAATTTTATCCCTTACTATCCTTTTGCTCTTAACATACCTGTAGAAGCTCTTTGGATTATCCTTCACCTTGACTGCCAAAGGAACCTCATGTCTTCTTTTAGCCCTCCTGATTTCTTTCTTAAGTATTTTTTGCACTTTTTATACTCCTCAAGCACCTGATTTACTCCCTGTTTCCGAAAGAAGAACTCTCTCTTCTTCTTTATCAGAGCTGCAATATCCCTTGAGAACCAAGGTTCCTTATTCTTATTCACTTTGCCTTTAAGCCTGACAGGAAAATACAAACTCTGCACTCTCAAAATTTCTCCTTTGAAGGCCTCCCACTTATCAATCACATCCTTGCCAGAGAACAACCTGTCCCAATCCACACTTTTTAGATCCTTTCTCATTTCTTCAAATTTGGCCTTTTTCCAGTTTAGAACCTCAACCCGAGGACCAGATCTATCTTTATCCATGATCAAGTTGAAACTAATGGTGTTATGATCACTGGAACCAAAGTGCTCCCCTACACACACATCCGTCACCTGTCCTGACTCGTTTCCCAATAGGAGATCTAATATTGCATCATCTCTAGTTGGTATCTCTATATATTGATTTAGAAAAATTTCCTGAACACACCTTACAAACTCTAACCTGTCTAGGCCTTTAACAGTATGGGAGTCACAATCAATACATGGAAAATTAAAATCCGCTACTATCACAACCTTATGTTTCCTGCAGTTGTCTGCTATCTCTCTGCAGATTTGCTCCTCCAATTCTTGCTGACTGTTGGGTGGTCTATAATACAACCCCATTAGTGTGGTCATACCTTTCCTGTTTCTCAGCTCCACCCATATGGCCTCGGTAGACAAGCCCTCTGATCTGTCCTGCCTGAGCACTGCTGTAATATTTTCCCTGACTAGCAATGCCACCCCCCCACCTTTCATTCCTCTGCCTCTATCACATCTGAAACATTGGAACCCTGGAATATTAAGCTGCCAGTCCTGCCCCTCCTGTAGCCATGTTTCACTAATAGCTATAATGCCATAATTCCATGTGTCAATCCACGCCCTCAGCTCATCAGCCTTCCCCACAATACTCCTTGCATTGAAATAGACACTCCTCAGAAGATTATTACCACCACTCACAACCTTTCTATTTGTGACTTTGCATGAACTTTTAACATCATTTATTTTCACCCCCCGCTCCACTATCAGCTCTGTCACTCTGGCTCCCATCCCCCTGCAAATCTAGTTTAAACCCTCCCCAATAGCACTAACAAACCTCCCTGCAAGGATATTGGTCCCCTTGTAGTTCAAGTGTAACCCGTCTCTCTTGTACAGGTCCCACCTGCCCCAGAAGAGGTCCCAATGATCCTGAAATCTGAAACCCTGCCCCCTACACCAGTACCTCAGCCACTTGTTCATCCTCCAGAGCATCCTATTCCTACCCTCACTGGCACGTGGCACAGGTAGCAATCCTGAGATTGCCACCCTTGAGGTCCTGATTTTCAGCTTCCTACCAAGCTCTCTATACTCACTCTTCATGACCTCCTCACTCTTTCTTCCTATGTCATTGGTACTGATGTGTACCATCATATCTGGCTGATCACCCTCCCACTTCAGAATGTCATGCAAGCGATCAGAGACATCCCTGACCCTGGCACCCAGGAGGCAACAAACCATCCGGGAGTCTCTGTCACGACCACAGAACGTCCTTTCTGTACCTCTAACTATCGAGTCCCCTATCACTACCGCACTTCCAGCCTCCCTTCTGCACTGCAGAACCAGACTCAGTGCCAGAGATCCTGCACTTGTGATTGTGTGGTTTCACTGAATGTATCAATGCACACGTGACAAATAAACATGAAACCTTTTACTACAGTATTCTAGAATTCACACCAGTTAGTCTCAAGTCATTGCACAGTCATCTCCATGAAGAATGTACTTGAGTCCCTGGAGAATGGAGAGGGGAGATGGACAGTTAAAAGAGGAAAGGGAAATTCAGTCTAACCCTTCCCTTCCACATAGCCCTCCATTTTTCTTTCATCCATGTTCCTGTTTAAGTGTCTCCTAAATGTTGCTAATCTATCTGTCTCTCCCACGAACCCTGGCAGCGTGTGGCATGCACCCACCCCTCTCTGTATAAAAAAACCTACCTATGACATCCCCATTATACTTTCTTCCAATCACGTTAAAATAATGCCCCCCTTCCATATTAGCCAAGTCCACCCTAGCTATCCACTCTACTTTTGCCCCTGATCTTATATTTACCTCTATCAAGTCACTTCTCATCCTCCTTCACTCCAAAAAGAAAAGCCCAAGCTCACTCAGCCTCATGCTCTCTAATCCAGACAGCATCCTGGTAAATCTCATCTGCATCCTCTCTAAAGCTTCCACATCCTTCTTATAATGAGGGAACCAGAACTGAAATCAAGGCACAGTGAAAATCTTGTCTTACAGATCAATACTGATCGATTCATGCAGATCATTTATCTACAACAGTGCTTTGCGGTAGTACAAGGTATAACAATAACAGAATGCAGAATAAAGTGTTATAGTTACTGAGAAAATGCGGTGCAGGTAAACCACAAGGGTGCATAGCCATAATGAGGTATTACCCTACAACCATCAGGCTCCCGGACCCGCATAAATAACTTCACTCACCTCAATTCTTAACTGATTCCACAACCTAAAGGCTCACTTCCAAGGACTGAACCTCACAGTATTATTTATTTACTTATTTAAGTTTTTATATAATTGGACAATTTGTCTACTTTTGCACATCAGGTGTTTGTCATTCTTTGTTTTCACATGTGCTGTTAATTGGCTGCTGTATTAGCCCCTCATGCTGAGGTTGGTGGTGGGAGTGTGTTGATGGGACCGGGGGAGAATTCAAGTTCCTGATCATTATTATCTCACAGCATCCCAAGTGACCAAACCAGCTAAAAAGTAAATGAACCCCCCCCCCGCCAAAAACAACGCTCATCCCTCCTACCTACACAATGTCCATATTCCTCCAACTGTGCCTTTCCAAATGTCTTTTTAAATCCTCAAATGTATTTGCCTCTGCTGCCATACAAGGCAGTGCACTCTAGGCATCTACCACTCTCTAAGTAATAAAACTTACCCTCACATCCCCTTTGAACCTACCTCCTCTCACCTTCAATGCATGCCCTCTAGTATTAGACATTTCTACCCTGTCTTCTCTGTCTATGCCTCTCATAATCTTATAAACCTCTATCAGATCTTCCCCCAGCTACTGGCGTTCCAGAGAAAACAACCCAAGTTTATCCAGCCCCTGATGATGGCACATGCCCTCTAAACCAGGCACCATCCCAGTAAATGTCTTTTGCACCCTCTCTAAAGCCTCAACATCCTTCCTGTAGTGAGGCGAACTGAACTGTATGCAATACTCCACATACCAGCCTAACCAGAGTTTTATAAAGTTGCAACAAAACCACTTAACTTCTGAACCCAATAAGATCACAGCAGGA
This sequence comes from Mobula hypostoma, assembly GCF_963921235.1. Classification (NCBI taxonomy): domain Eukaryota; kingdom Metazoa; phylum Chordata; class Chondrichthyes; order Myliobatiformes; family Myliobatidae; genus Mobula; species Mobula hypostoma. The sequence continues at coordinate 9,764,410 of NC_086101.1, read as the reverse complement.
CATGTAACCAATGCAAGGATTTGGACAGAGAAAGATCATTACAGACACTTACCACCCAGCAAACTGCCTTTTCCAAACACCCCCTTCTGGAAAGCACTATAAAGCTGTTAAAACAAAATCTTCATGCCATCATAAAAGTTTCTTCCCCCAGGCAGTTAATCTAATCAACCATTCCAGTTAGCCCCCAACCCCTCTATCTACAGTATTACCGTACAGGAGGGTGAATCCATGAAAAGCACCCGACCCAGACAGAATACCTGACCACTACTGATCAACTGGGGTGGAGAACTTTAACCTCTTGCTTCAGCAGTCTGAGGTTCCCACCGGCTTCAAGCAGGCTTCAATTACACCAGTGCCCAAGAAGAACGTGGTGACCTGCCTTAATGACAATCATCTATCATTTACATCCACAGTATGGAAGTGCTTTGAGAGTTTGGTGATGAAACATATCAACGCTTGCCTGAGAAGCGACTTGAATCATTCCAGTTTGCTTACCAGCACAACAGGTCCCCAGCAGATGCCATCTCATTGGTTCTTCACAGGGATCTCGGGGTACATGTCCACAGATCCCTGAAAGTTGCCTCACAGGTAGATAGGGTAGTTAAGAAAGATTATGGGGTGTTAGCTTTCATAAGTCAAGGGATAGCGTTTAAGAGTCGCGATGTAATGATGCAGCTCTATAAAACTCTGGTTAGGCCACAATTGGAGTACTGTGTCCAGTTCTGGTCACCTCACTATAGGAAGGATGTGGAAGTATTGGAAAGGGTACAGAGGAGATTTACCAGGATGCTGCCTGGTTTAGAGAGTATGCATTATGATCAGAGATTAAGGGAGCTAGGGCTTTACGCTTTGGAGAGAAGGAGGATGAGAGGAGACATGATAGAGGAGTACAAGATAATATGAGGAATAGATAGAGTGGATAGCCAGTGCCTCTTCCCCAGGGCACCACTGCTCAATACAAGAGGACATGGCTTTAAGGTAAGGGGTGGGAAGTTCAAGGGGGATATTAGAGGAAGGTTTTTTACTCAGAGAGTGGTTAGTTTGTGGAATGCACTGCCTGAGTCAGTGGTGGAGGCAGATACACTCGTGAAGTTTAAGAGGCTACTAGACAGGTCTATGGAGGAATTTAAGGTGGGGGGGGGGTTATATGGGAGGCAGAGTTTGAGGGTCGGCACAACATTGTGAGCTGAAGAGCCTGTAATGTGCTGTACTATTCTATGTTCTATGTTCTATGTTCACTCAGCCTGGAACATCTGGATAACAAACATGCATACATCAGGATGCTCTTTATTGACTACAGCTCAGAATTCAATACCATCCTCTCCACAAAATTAATCAATAACTTCAAGACCTTGGCCTCAGTACCTCTTTGTGAAAATTGGATCCTTGATTGCCTCACATACAGAGCCCAGTCAGTTTGGATTGGTAACAACATCTCCTCCACAATCTTCATCAGTCCAGTGCACCACAAGGCTGTGAGTTTAGCCCCCGCTCTACTCACTTTACACTTAGACTGTGTGGCTAAGTACAGCTCCAATGCCATATTCAAGTTTGCTACCATGGGCCGAATCAAAGGTGGTGATGAATCAGCGTATAGGAGGGACATTGAAGATCTAGCTAAGTGGTGCCATAGCAACAGCCTCTTACTCAATTTCAGCAAGACCGAAGAGCTGATCACTGACTTCAGGAGAGAGAAACCAGAGACCATGAGCCAGTTCTCACTGGAGGAACAGAGGTGGAGAGGGTCGGTAACTTTAAATTCCTGGGTGTCCTGTCTCAGTGAACCTGTCCAGGACCCAGCATGTAAGTGCAATTGTAAAGAAAGCAGAGCATCACCTCTACTTCCTTAGGAGTTTGTAGAGTTTCAGCATAACATCTAAAATATTGGCAAACATCTGTAGATGTGTGGTGGAGAATATATGGACTGGTATGGAAACACCAATGCCTTTGAATAGAAAATCCTACAAAAAGTAGTGGATACAGCCCAGTCCACCACTGGCAAAGCCCTTCTCACCATGGAGCACATCTCCATGAAACATTCATCATCAGGGACCCCCAACGCCCAGGATGCTCTCTCTTCTCACTGCTGCCACCAGTAAGAAGGTACAAGAGCCTCAGAACTCACACCACCAGATCCAGAAGCAGTTATTTCCACTCATCCATCACGCTCTTGAACCAGAGGGGATAACTTCACTTGACGTCATTCGACCCATCATTGAAACTTTCCCACAACCCATGGACTCATTTTTGAGGCCTCTTCATCTCATGATCTTGATATTTGAAACATTTATTTATTATTATCAGTATTTCTTTCTTTTTGTGTTTGCACAGTTTATTGTCTTCTGAACGTCCAAGTTGACGCAATCTTTCATTGGCTCTGTTATGGTTATCGATCTAGAGATTTATTGAGTATGCCCGCAAGACAATGAATCACATGGTTGTATATGGTGTCATATATACGGTGCTGCTCCAAACAGCGCTATATGAGGCCACTCTTACCTGTGGCCGTTAGGTTCTATAATGAGTCAACCTATAGCCAGGGAAGTGATGACCCCTCCTGTTAGACTGTGTTCTTTCTACTTCTCTTCTAAAATTTATATCTGTGCACTTGTAATGCTACTGTGACACTAATTTCTTTTGGGATCAATAAAGTATCTATCTGTCTATCTAGGTACTTTGATTATAAATTTACTTTTTAACTTTGAACTCAGTCACTGCACTGTAAGCACTTTAAACAACTTATAAGCAACACACATCAAAGTTGCTGGTGAACGCAGCAGGCCAGGCAGCATCTGTAGGAAGAGGTACAGTCCAGCATCTGCAGAGACTGTACCTGTTCCTAGAGATGCTGCCTGGCCTGCTGCGTTCACCAGCAACTTTGATGTGTGTTGCTTGAATTTCCAGCATCTGCAGAATTCCTGTTGTTTGCGTTTTAAAAAACAACTTATAATGCCGTTCACATTGTAAGCATTGTACATACAGGTATTTATATATTTATGCACATTTTAATACATATATGTACTTTAAACTATCTTTATTTTAACATAATTCTTTATAATTACTGAATATTGTTGTTTTGCTGCATGTCACACTCCGACCAACACATCACAACAAATTGCTATTAATGTAAATGTATGTAACAAATAAAGTTGATTGGTGTGAATAAAACGGGGTTGGTGTGAATTGTAGGTCAGTAGGAACTTGATGGGCTGAAGGGTCTGCTTTCTGTGCTGCCTGGATCAGTTGTTCAGACACTCTCCATGATTTGGACGAGCTGAGCGAGTGTCACAGATCCATGCATGCTGACGGTACGACGCTAGGTGGCAGTGTTGACTTTGGCTAGGACACGAAGAAACGTTACAAGGCATCCGAGCAACCAACTGGATCCAATTGCAGAGTTATCTTTCTATCCATAAGTGCGGGGGGCGGGGGGAACACAAAAATCACTCGATAAGATAGACTATAGGCCTGATAACCTACGTCGTTATGACCTTACAGCTTCTTGTTTCTCTACACTGCACTTTCTCTGTTGCTGTTACACTTCATTCTGCTTTGTAATGCACTCCGTTCGAAGAAAGAGTGGCGGAGACTATTTTCTAAACGGGGAGCGAATTAGAAATCGGAAATCAGAACATGGGATTCCTGGTGCAGGATTCCCTAAAGTTAACTTGTGGGTTGAGCCGGTGGTAAGGAAACCAAATATAATGTTAGCATTCAGTTTGAAAGGACTAGGGCATAACTCCAGGACTGTGATGCTAGTGCTTCAAAAGGCATCGGTCAGACCACATTTAGAGTATTGTGAGTAGTTTTTAGGTTCCGTATCTAAGAAAGCATGTGCGAGCATTGGAAAGGGTCGGGAGGAGGTACACACGAATGGTCCCGGGAATGAAAGGTATAATGTTTTATGACCCTGGGCCTGAACTCGCAGGAGTTTAGAAGAATGAGAAATCTACCAAATATGGAAGGGACTGGAAAGAGTGGATGTGTTGAGGATGTTTCCTGGAGTGGGGGAGTCTAGGAACAGAGGGCACAGCTTCAGAATTGACGGACGTCTCTTTAGCACAGAGACAAAAATGAATGCCTTTAGTCAGAGGACAATGATTCGATGGAAGTTATACTGTAGTCTAACATACCAAGACATTAGTTATATTTAAAGTGGAGATTGATAGGTTCTTGATTAATAAGGGTAACAGGGAAAAGACAGGAGAATGGGGTTGAGAGGGATCATAAATCAATGGTGGAGCAGACTTGATGGGCTGAATGGCCTAATATGTTTTATGGTTATCATTTTACCTTGTTCGACGTGAATGCACAGTGTAATCATTTAATCGGTATGAGGGCGATTCTTTAATTAGGGTAACTTTTCAAGAAAAATTAGATTTTACAAAAGCAAGTACTGTAGGTTTAAAAATTAGGTAATCGTAACTCTGACTTTTTTTCAGTATGCTTCATAAATAATATTTTCTTAATTTTTAAGACAGTTAAAAACTTGAATCTGCCAGAATTTCAGTATTTTGGGCTTGTTCCCTACCCAGACTCTGTAACTTTGTCTTCAAAGTAAAGTACTGTAATAATAAATGTTAAATTCTTGAAACTTCTAGTCTGTATTTTCTGACAAGAACTTTTAAAACTCATTTTAAGTTCATAGGGCAAATTTTTATACAATTTGTACATTTGTTATGACAATGAACCGCTGTCCCTAACACTTAAGAAACATAGAAAACCTACAGCACAATACAGGCCCTTTGGCCCACAAAGTTGTGCTGAACATGTCCCTACCTTAGAAATTACTAGGCTTTAACTATAGCCCTCTATTTTTCTAAGCTCCATGTACCTATCCAAAAGCCTCTTAAAGGACCCTATCTTATCCGCCTCCACCACCGTTGCCAGCAGCCCATTCCACGTACTCACCACTCTCTGAGTAAAAAACTTACCCCTGGCATCTCCTCTGTACCTACTCCCCAGAACCTTAAACCTGTGTCCTCTGTGGCAACCATTTCAGCCCTGAGAAAAAGCCTCTGACTATCCACACGATCAATGCCTCTCATCATCTTATACACCTCTGTCATTATTGACACGCAACGCATTTTAGAGACCAATCAAGTTTTTCAAACTGCTTATGTGGTTGCAATGGAAATGAAAAGTGACAGGAGAGCATGTGGCTGTCATGGTAGAAGACTGATATTTTGATGTCCAGAAATGTGAGTAAAGATTTACTCCTCCTGATCTGAGAGTACATTTGTTACGTGTCAATACCCAATGAGTTACTATCAGTGTTTTAACAGAAAAATAAATAACCACTTTATTTCTGTATATTTAAATTACATTTACAAGCTACTATACAGTTGAGTTAGTGAGTACAAAACTTGGGCAACTTTTTCTTTAGAAAGTGAGGAATGTTATCACCATCACACAACCGGCAGTGAAGTTGTTAAGATGGTCCCAAAGCCATCAGCAGACCGATCAAATAAATGTAGACACAAATAAAGAATAACTGGTGAAGAGTCATTGAAAGGGAAAGAGAGATACAAAAAAAGGGAGACAGGAAAACTTAAGATCATCTCACAACTACCAAAGCATGTACAGAGACTGGAGAGTCGACAGTGGAGAGTTAATCAAAGAACCAAAAGGACGGCTGATAAGAAAATAAGAAAATACAGGAGTGCAAAGTTTTATGTCAGAAGATACCCCATCAGAATCTCCAGCAGGCCAGGAACAAGAACAGAATGTCTTACATCTTCCAAAGCTTCACTAATGGAGACTATAAGAAGGAGCTTTAAATTTCAAGTGTTGATTTATCCAGAGTTGTTGAGATTTCTGAGAATTTTTCATAACTCTTACTGATTAAAAAAAAGTGTGTAGAGGTTTGAGTAAATGTTTGGTTAGTACTAAAAAGTGTTCCCTCTTAAGGACAGTTGAAAAATAATGATCTCTATAATCTGTTTGAAATTTTAATTGCTACTTATTCCAGAGTTGGGGAGGGTAGGCAAATGTTTTCTAAGCATTATTGTTCTTTTTAACAAGACTAGACAATGCTTAGTTGAGTTGGGCTGCCTATGTTCATGTTTCACGTGGATGTCTTTAACAAAGTTCTCCAGCTGCTTGCCTTAACTGTGATCCCTTATGGAATTTTGTTATATAGTGCAGACTGTAAGGATGTGTTTTTAATTGTAGGTGTTGCTTCTTCTAATTGGACAGATGTTTTGTCAGAGTTAATGTTAAACTAAAACCTTTGTTTGTCAATTTCAAAAGTATTTTTATCATTACCATCACATAGTGTATCTTGATGGGAAATAAAGTTTTGTTTGGTAATACTGGTCAGAACGCATTTGCTGGAGTCAAGTGCTTTGATGCCAAAATCAGCATTCTGTCAAAACGGATTAAACTTTCAATAGTCTAATCCAGTGTTTCTCAACCTGGGTTCTGCGGAACCCTGAGATTCTGCGAGAGGTCGCAAGGGGTTCTGCGAGGGATTGCGATTTGAAAAAATGAACATGGTCTTTTGAACTTCCGGTGACATGTGATGCTGGGGCTTGCCATGATGGGCAGTGTCTGCGCAGCCCTGTTAGCAATCTTGTTAGAGATCTCTCAGCCCAGAATGGCCGCGCAGAGTAGGACTGTGTTTACCTGGTTGAGTCTGCCTCCTGAATTATCTCTGCCAGTTTTCCCTGACTTATCGAGGTGAACCGGTGTGGTATAAAATTGGAGGGAAATTTTCATTCTAAAGACAGGCCAGTGTGGTGATTTTTGAAGAGGAAATGTGAGGTGGAGGAGGACGATTTTAGGCCTAGGCCTTAGGACAATCCTGATAAAGTGAATGATGAAGAATTACAATCTTCTGAGTCATTTCGCTTCTCTAGTGTGACAATGGACGCAAAAGAGTCTGTTTTTACAATGAAGTTATCATTGTGTTTTACATCTTTTTTTCTCCAGTACTGCCAAAGGGATTCGGCCCAAAACGACGACTGTACTCGTTTCCATAGATGCCGCCGGGCCTGCTGAGTTCCTCCAACATTTTGTGTGTGTTGCTCGGATTTCCAGCGTCTGCAGTTTTTCTCTTGTTTGTGATCTCAAGGTAGTATCTGGTGACATATATGTACTTTGAGATAAGGAGGATCTTTTTTTGGCCAAAGCATGAAGGATCTTTTTTCGCCAGAGAGTGGTGAACCTGTGGAATTCTTTGCCACAATCAGCAGTGCAGGCCAAATCTGTACGAGCATTTAAGGCAGAGGTTGATAGATTCTCGATTGGTCAGGGCATGAAGGGATATGTGGAGAAGGCAGGAGATTGGAGCTGTGAGGGAAAATGGATCAGCCATGACAAAATGGCAGAGCTGACTTGATGGACCAAGTGGCCTAGTTCTGCTCCTATATCCTATATTATCTTAACTTATGACTGATTGAATTTGCCTTTCAGCCCCAGGCTACTGCCTCCTCTCTATAACCTTTGACATCCTTACTCTTTAAATATACTGAATGATATGTCCTTCACAGCCACCTGTAGCAATGAATACCACAAATTCACCACTCTCTGGTGTTATGTGGCCAGCAACAATGAATATAAAATTGAGTCAGGTTTTATAAACAAACATAAACATTTATTCAACTCTGCTCAATAAAAGTGAAAAGTAAACAAACGACTAACTTAACCAGAAGTTAACTGCTATATGACAATCTAACAAACAGCCAAACTCTGGGATAGTTCTTAAAGTGGTAAATTCAAACACAGTCTTAAGGTGGTAAATTCGAAAGTCCAAGTGATTTATACAGTCAGTAAGGAGAGACTTCCCTGAAAACTGATTTCATCGAAGACGTGACATGCCTGTCGATCCCAGCCGAGATATGCCTTGTCCCAAAGGATTCACGACGAAGGAAATGAAACGGCTTAAAGGAACTGATCTTTTTGCAGGAGGGTGAACACTGCACAACCTTCCTGATCTTGCAGGGGTTATCTCAGATGCAGGTCACTATTCCTGAACGAAGATACAATAAGGTCGATCCTTAACAAAACCGCCGAATGACTCCAACTTCACTCAATCCTTCGCGTTCCCATAGTTCGGTGAAGTCTTCACTCTCCAACTAGACTGTAAAGGTAAATCAAAGATGCAACAAACCAGAACCAGCAGCGATTGGTGAAATTGCCAGCACAACAGTTTTTGGTCCCTACAATAGAAAGCAAAAACTCCACTTCAAAACGAAACTGTGCAGCAAAACTAACTAACGAACTGACTATCGACCTAACCCTGCATCAGAACAAGTGTCTCCCTTATATATACCTGTTGGAACATGCCATCACATGACCTCACACCACCGGAAAATTACATCATGTGACCTCACACTGGTGGGAAAATTACATCACCCCACCATCACAAGACAATTACATCATGCTCACAAGATACTCAATTACGTCATGGTTATGAGACAGCCACAAGATACCCACGGGGTATGTAACACTGGCTAAAGAAATTACTCCTCATCTCCATTTTAAAAGGATGTTCCCTATTCTGAGGTTGTGTCCTCTGATCCGAGATTCTCCCACTGTAGGAAATATCCTTGCCACATCCACTCTATCAATGCCTTTCAATATTTGATAGGTTTCAATCAGGTCACCCCTCATTCTTCTGAATTCTAGTGAATACAGGCCCAGAGCCATCAAACACTCTTCATATGATGAGCCCAAAACCCGTTTGTGCCTTTCCCAAAATTCCCATATCTGGAGCAATCCACCCCTCTCAGTGTTGTGTCAGGAATACTAGCTGAGGAATCATACTGGCCATGAAGGCAGGAAGAGTTTATCCACAGAACGGTGGTCTTTGGGAACTGGAAAGAATGGATTGGAGCTTAACTGAGAGAGAGAGAACGGCTCCAGACTGCACTCTGCAATGTCATGGGGAGAGTTGTGGGCCACTTCCTGTGCCTTGCACCTGGTTATTGACTGCATACAGGAGGAAGATGAATCTGATCCACAGATGGGTACGGTGGTGACTAAGAGCACACTCTTAAGATCTTGGAACAGGAGGATGTTCAACAATTCTCCACCGATTGCCTGAATTTCGTTGGATTAGTCAGGATGGTGGTGGAAGGAGATCGTGCAAAGTGGGGGAGCTATTGGCTAAAGTTAAGGAACTATTGATGTAGGTATTTCTTACTGGGGGGGGTGGGGAAGGGTGGATAACCTCCCCCTACCTATTAGTTAGATGTCAGGGTGGAGACACACCTCTGCCAAAAGAGGTGTAAGGCGCTCCTTTCGTCCGCTAGCCTGTAAGTCACCCGTGGCCAAGATGTAGCACCTGCTTAGCCCTCATTCTGGGTCACATGAAGCCGTGGGAGCAAGTGGTGGATAGTCATATGAGCAGCTGGTGCAGATCACATATCCTGGTTATGCGACCAGTGACGCCAGGCAGACAGTCTCCGAAGAGTATCGATAATGACTGGGGTCACCTGCCCAGAAGAAGGCAATGGCAAACCACTTCTGTAGAAAAAGTTGCTAAAACCAATCATGGTCAAAGACCATGCCATATCACACGGCACCGAATGAACACGTGAGCCTACTAAATGTTCTTAATGGCCTGTGTCTCAAATAGCTGCTGACAAACAAGTCCAGCTCCTGGCCTTCATGTACGGCTTGGCTACTAAGCCCAGTCGAACCGATTCAACTGAAGAAGAGATAAAGGCAGGTTACAAGCACCTTGAAATCAGTTGCTCCGGGCAGATGGGGCTCATCAGCTGGGGTTGGCAGCTGATCTAAGAGATGGAAAACTGATCTGAAACCTTTGCTGCCTTGCGGCTAAAGCCACTCCTGACGAAGGCTTTGGAAGTGAACACCAACGAAACATCCAGAGCTGAAGTCCCAAAGGCAGTATTACATTGAGCTGAGCGCTGACTGATAACTCCTGCAATGCCACTGGTGCCAAAACGGAATCAGTCTCTGGTGTTCCTTTGGATTCATCAGCTGCACGGCGAGGAGGAGCCTGCTGCCTGGGCAACAGCTTGTTCCCCATAGCTTACTGCCCAGGCTGGCATATCAGACAGCCAGGATGCAACATCTGTAGCCGACCCTGACCAACGGAGGACCAGTAAGCGTACGTCAAAACATACTGTGCAACGTGTCATTTGTGCTACCAACCAATGCAACCTCAGGATGTGTGGGGTGGGGGGGAGCCAGTGTAGCACGTCCATCATGCTCAATAGAACAACACAAGCAACTACAACAAAACAAAACACGACAACAACAGTGAAACAACCCCACCCCCACCCAACAACCCAGTCGCAGACACAGAACGGCTTGAACGCTAGGACAGGCCACTTCTGGGCATCCAGTCCTTGGGCCCGGATTCTCAGACTCACAGATATTCGGTGGTCGACTTTGGACTTTACTGACCACTTAAATTTCACCAACCTCTGAGTAGCAAACTCACAATTCACCTTCAGGCCTACACTCCTGGATCTCAACTTTTGGACTCACATGGAACTCTGTACTTAAAATTACTATGAATTAAATCATAAATAACGAGGGCAAAACACGAACAGTGAGGTAGTGTTCGTGGGATCATTGAAGGGAAGAATTGGTTCCTGAATCATTGAATTGAATCTATTTAAATCTTACATCCATCCCCACAATATGAGGGAATAAAAATCTGCATTATGACTCCATTGCAATGTACAGACATGTGAATTTAAAAGTCTGATGGCTTGTAGAAAGAAGCTGTCCCATAGCCTGTGCAACCATTTTCCAGATGGCAGCAGCTGAAACGATTTATGGTGGGGTGACTGGTATCCCCGGTGATCTTCCAGGCCTCCTTTATGCACCTGCCGCTGTAAATGTCCTCAATGGAGGGAAGTTCACATCCACAGATGCGCTGGGCCATCTGTCCACTCTCTGCAGTGCCCAGTGACTGAGGCTGGTGCAGTTCCCATACCAGGTGCTGATACAACCAAGCAACACACACAAAACACTGGAGGAACTCAGCAGACCAGGTAGTATCTGGGAAATGAGTACAGTCGACACGTGCTGCTCGGATTTCCAGCATCCATAGATTTTCTCTTTTTGGTGATACAGCCAGTCACGATACTCTCAATGGTACCCCTGTAGAAGATCTTGAGGATTTGGGGACTTATGCTGAACCTCTTCAGTTGCCTGAGACACTGTTGTGCTTTGCTTTACCATACAGCTGGTGTGTACAGTCCAGGTGAGATTTTTGATGATGTGTATACCAAGGAATTTGAAATTACTCACCCTCTCAACTGCAGTCCCATTGATGCTTATTCGGTTAAGCCTCACTCTGTTCCTCCCGCAAACCACGATCAGCACTTTTGTTTTTTGGGCATTGAGGGAGAGATTGTTATCTTGGCACCACTGTGTCAGGGTGTTAACCTCTCATCTGTAGGCTGTTTCGTCACTGCTAGAAATAAGGCCAATCAATGTTGTGTCAGCTGGTCAGCAGATTGGAGCTGTGTGTGGCAGTACAGTCGTGGGTGTAAAGGGAGTAGAGGAGGGGACTCAGGACACAACCCTGTCGGGCACCTGTGTCGAGGGTCAGAGGGGCAGAGGTGAGAGAGCCCATCCTTACCACCTCTTGGAGATCTGATAGGAAGTCTAGGATCCATCTGCACAAAGTAGGGTGCAGGCTGAGGTCTCTGAGCTTCCTTTCAAGTCTGGAGAGAATTATGGTGTTGAATACTGAACTGTAGTCCAGGAACAGCATTCTAACATATGCACCCCTCTTCTCCAGGAGTGAGGACAGTGTGTAGAGCTGTGGCTATGGTGGTTCTGTTGACAGACGAATTGAAGGGGGTCCAGTCTGGGTAGTAGCATGCTGTAGATGTAGTCTTTAACCAGCCTCTCAAAAGCATTTGCTTATACTTGAGGTGAGTGTGCTTTTCTTAGGTACAGGGACAATGATGGACGACTTGAAACAGGAGGCCACTACGCACGGAGAGAGGGAATGTTCATAAACGCACCACCCAGCTGTTCCACACACCCTTTGAGGACCTGCCCTGGGATGCCGTCCGGCCCCGCTGCCTTGTGGCTGTTGACATGTTGGAATGTTCCACATACCTCAGCCTCAGAGACGTCCAAGGAACAGGTCTCATCGGCTGCTCTCCTCGAGTATGTGACTGCAGACTCCTGTACCTCCTTCCAGATGGTAGTACTGAGAAGAGGGGCATGTCCTGGATGGTGAGGGCCTTAGTGACGGATGCTGCCTTCCTGAGGCACCGTCTGTTGAGAATGTCCTGGACGGTGGGGTGGGTTGTGCCAGTGATGGAGGTGGATGAGTCGACAACTCTCTGTGCTCTCTTGCAGTCCCATGTAGTGGAGCCTAGTGGTGATGCTTCATGTCAGAATGCTCCCCACGGCGTGCTTGTAGAAACTTGAGAGTGTCTTTGGTGACGTACCAAATCTCCTCAAGCTTCTCAGGAAACAGCCCTCACAGAGGACTAACCACCATGGACGGGTTTCACAGTGGAAAGATAATTGAGGACCCCAGCCAGCTGGCCCCATGACAGAGTGGTTAGCTCTGCTAATTGCAGCTCCAGTGACAGGTCCGAACCTGACCACTGGCACTGTCTGTGTGTAGAGTTTGCACGTTTCCCTGTGACCACTTGGGTTTTTTCTGCCTCGGCTGGTTGGGAGAGGACTTGGCTGCTGGGAAGGACGTAACACGCACAAAATGGTCCAGGAACTCAAAAAAGTAAGGCAGCATCCATGGAGAAGAGGCACTGGGCCTGAAATGTCATAGATACCTTCACAGATACCTCCTGACCTGCTGCGTTCCTCCAACATTTTGTGTGTTTTACCCTGAATTTTCAGCATCTGCAGAATCTCTTCTGTAAAGGATGTTGAGGCTTTCAAGAGCAAGCAGACTGTCTTACAGAGCATCTGCTAGAGGAAGAGGCTGGGCAAACCTGGATTCATTTCTCTGGGGTAGCAAAGGCTGAGGGGAGACCTGATAGAGATTGAAAGTATTATGAGAGACTGCCAGTTATCTTTTTCTGAGGTGAAAATGTACAATACTGGACGGCATTAATTAAGGTGAGAAGGGGCTTATTCAAAGAAAGTTTGTGGAGCAAATGTTTGCAGACAATGATGGCTGCCCGTAATGAACTGCCAGGGGTTATGATGAAGGAAGACAAGACCATAAGACACAGGAGCAGAATTAGGCCATTTGATCTATCTGCATCATGGCTGATTTTTTTATATCCCTCTGAACTCCATTCTCCTGCCACCCCTCCATAACATTTGATGCCCGGACAAATCAAGAATCTATCAGTGGCTGGTGATCATAATGTGATAGAATTCACCGTGAAATTTGAGAAGGAGAAGTTAAGGTCAGATGTATCAGTATTACTGTGGAGTGAAGGGAATTACAGAGGCATGAGAGAGAAGCTGGCCAAAATTGATTGGAAAAGGACACTGGTAGGGATGATGGCAGAGTGGCTGGAGTTTCTGGAAGCAATTCAGAAGGCACAGGATATATACATCCCAAAAATGGAAAACATATTTTAAGGGCAAGATGATACAACTGTGGCTAACAAGTCCAACATAAAAGTTAAAGAGAGGGCATATCATAAAGCAAAAATTAGTGGGAAGTTGGAGGATTGGGAAGCTTTTAAAACCAACAGAATAAAAAAGTCATTAAGAAGGAAAACATGGGATACAAAATTAAGCTAGCAAATAATATTCTTGAGGATCCAAAAAGTTCCTTCAGTTTCTGTAAAAGAGTGGCAAGACTGGATATCAGGACCACTGGACAATGGTGCTGGAGAGGTAGAAAGAGGGACAAGGAAATGGTGGATGACTGAATAAGTATTTTGCATCGGTTGTCACTGTGGAAGACACTAGCATTATGCAGGAAGTTTGGCAGTGCTAGGGGGCAGAAGTGTGTGAAGCTGCCATTACTAGGGAGAAGTTTCTTGGGAAACTGAAAAGCCTAAAGGTAGATAAGTCACCTGGCCAAATGGTGTACAGCCCAGGGTTCTGAAAGAGGTGGCTGAAGAGGTTGTGGAGGTATTAGTAATCATCTTTCAAGAATCACAAGATTCTAGAATGGTTCAGGGAGACTGGAAAATTTCAAATGTCACTCCACTCTTCAAGAAGGGAGAGAGGCAGAAGAAAAGAAATTATAGGCCAGTTAGTGGTTGGGACGATGTGGCTTCAGTACTTGGAGGCACAAGGTAAAATTCAAGAATCAAGATTCAAGATACAAAGACATTTATGATCTCAGAATGTATAAATTATATAACCTTGCGATTTGCTAGCTTGCAGATAGCCACAAAGCAAGAAACCTGAAAGAACGCAATTAAAGAAAAAAAATACATAAAAGACCAACGTGCAAGAGAAAGAAAGAAAATACAAATCATGCAAACAACTGGAGTGAACAGCTGCATTCCAAACCCAAATCAAGTCCTCAGATGCAAACTCTGCAGCAGCCCGAGTAGGCCCAAAGCCTCGCTTATCAATTCATCATTTTAGCAAGCCTGGTGCACAGCAGCCAGGGCGGTCTTCATAATCTTAGCACCGTGGAGATGACTGTCGTGGAGAATGAGCGAATTTGGCTTTTATCCTAACTGACACTCTGTATTTTCTGTCTATCTGGGCTGGCTTAAAAATTGAACAAAGAACAGGACAGCATAACGCTGCAGCACCCCAGGAGAGGAGTGAAATTCATGGAGAGTGAGCAAAATTGGCTCTCCCCTCTGATCCTGGGACTGCATTTAAAATAGGCCATAGTCAACGTTATTTCCTCAAGGGAAACTCTTGCCTGACATATCTGTTGGAATTATTTGAAGAAATAAGCAGGATAGACAAAGGAGAATCAGTGGATGTTGTGTACTTGGTTTTTCAGAAGGCCTTTGACAAGGTGCCATACATGAGGCCGCTTAACAAGTTAAGAGCTCATGGAGTTACAGGAAAGATACTAGCATTTATAAAGCAGTGACTGATTGACAGGAGGCAAAGAGTGGGAATAAAAGCAGCCTTTTATGGTTGGCTGCCGGTGACTAGTGGTGTTGGGACTGCTTCCTTTTACGTTATGGATGACGGAACTGATGGATTTGCAGCCAGGTTTGCGGATGATGCGAGGGTTGGTGGAGGGGCATGTAGTTTTGAGGAAGTAGAGAGGCTACAGGAGGACTTGGGCAGATCAGGAGTATGGGCAAAGTGGCAGAAGAAATACAGTTTTGGGAAGTATATGGTCATGCACTTCGATAGAAAATGTAAAAGCGTAGACTAATTTCTAAAAGGAAAGAAAATCCAAAAAATTGAGGTGCAAAAGGACTTGGGAGTCCTTGTGCAAGATGCCGTAAAGGTTAATTTACAGATTGAGTCAGTAGAGAGGAAGGCAAATGCAATATTAGCATTCATTTTGAGAGGACTCGAATATAAAAGTAAGGATGTAATGTTGAGGCTTTATAAAGCACTGGTGAGGCCTCATTTGGAGTATTGTGAGCAGTTTTGGGCCCTTTATGATTTGGATTATGGAATAGATGGTTTTATGGCTAAGTTTGCTGACGATACGAAGATAGGTGGAGGGGCCAGTAGTGCTGAGGAAACGGAGAGTCTGCAGAGAGACTTGGATAGATTGGAAGAATGGGCAGGGAAGTGGCAAATGAAGTACAATGTTGGAAAGTGTATGGTTATGCACTTTGGCAGAAAAAATAAACGGGCAGACTATTATTTAAGTGGGGAAAGAATTCAAAGTTCTGAGATGCAATGGGACTTGGGAGTCCTCGTATAGGATACCCTTAAAGTTAACCTCCAGGTTGAATCAGTAGTGAAGAAGGTGAATGCAATGTTGGCATTCATTTCTAGAGGAATAGAGTATAGGAGTAGGGATGTGATGTTGAGGCTCTATAAGGCGCTGGTGAGACCTCACTTGGAGTACTGTGGGCAGTTTTGGTCTCCTTATTTAAGAAAGGATGTGCTGACGTTAGAGAGGGTACAGAGAAGATTCACTAGAATGATTCTGCGAATGAGCGGGTTAACATATGAGGAATGTTTGTCCGCTCTTGGACTGTATTCCTTGGAGTTTAGAAGAATGAGGGGAGACCTCATAGAAACATTTCGAATGTTAAAAGGCATGGACAGAGTGGATGTGGCAAAGTTGTTTCCCATGATGGGGGAGTCTAGTACGAGAGGGCATGACTTAAGGACTGAAGGGCGCCCATTCAGAACAGAAATGCGAAGAAATTTTTTCAGTCAGAGTATGGTGAATCTATGGAATTTGTTGCCACGGGCAGCAGTGGAGGCCAAGTCATTGGGTGTATTTAAGGCAGAGATTGATAGGTATCTGAGTAGCCAGGGCATCAAAGGTTATGGTGAGAAGGCGGGGGAGTGGGACTAAATAGGAGAATGGATCAGCTCATGATAAAATGGTGGAGCAGACTCGATGGGCCGAATGGCCTACTTCTGCTCCTTTGTCTTATGGTCTTATGGTCTTTATCAAGAAAGGGTGTGCTGACATTGGAGAGGGTTCAAAGGAGGTTCATGAAAAAGATTCTGGGATTGAACAGCTTGTCATATAAAGAGCACATGGCTCTGGGCCTGTACTCACTGGAATTCAGAAGAATGAGTACTGACCTAATTGAAACCCATTGAATGTTGAAAGGCCTCAAAAGAGGGGATGTGGAGAGGATGTTTTGTATGATGGGGGAGTCTAAGACCAGAGGACACAGACCCTGAATAGAGGGGTGTCCTATTAGAATGGAGATGAGAAGGAATATCTTTAACCAGAGAGCAGTGAATCTGTGGAATGCATTGCCACAAGTGGCCGTGGAAGCCAAGTCATTGGGTATCTTTAAGATAGAGGTTGATAGATTCTTGATTGGTCAGGGCATGAAGGGATATGGGGAGGAGGCAGGAGATTGGGGCTGAGAGGGAAAATGGACTAGCCATGATGAAATGTCAGAGCAGGCTCGATGGGCCAAATGGCCTAATTCAGCTTCTATATCTTACGGTATTATCAACTCTGCTTTAAATATATGGAATGACTTTGCCTCCACAGCCTTCTGTGGCAATGAATTCCACAGATTCACTACCCACTGGCTAAAAATTTCCTCCTCGTCTCTGCACTAAATGGATGTCCCTCCATTCTGAGGCTGTACCCTCTGGTCCGAAACTCCCCCACTATCCGAAATATCCTTTCTACATCCATTCTATCTGGGCCTTTGTATATTCAAAATGTTTGAGTGAGATCCACCCTCATTCTTCTAAACTCAACAGCCATCAGATGCTTCTGTTACATTAACCCTTTCATTCCTGGCATCATTCTTGTGAACCTCCTCTGGACCCTCTCCAATGCCAGCCCATCCTTTCTTCGAAAAGGGGCCCAGAAGCGGCCACAATACTCCACGTGTGGTCTGATCAATGCCTTATAAAGCCTTCTTGTTTTTATATTCTAGTATAAGATGGGAAAAATGTGTTTAAGAGGTACCTAGAAAGGCATGTGAACATGCAGAGAATGGAGGGGTGTGGACCATGTGCAGGCAGGACATTAAAGATCTTAAACATTAGCTTTATTTGTCACATGCGCATCAAAACATTGAGTGAGATCAGTCATTTGCATCAAATCTAACGAATGAGGATTGTGCCGTGGACAGCCCGTATGTGTAGCCATGCTTCTGATGCCAACATGGCATGCCTACAACTTACTAACCCTAACCTGAGCACTTTGGAATGTGGGAGGAAACCGGAGCACCCGGAGGAAACCCATGCAGACTGTACAAAGTCCTGAAAGGCAGCAGTAGGAGTCGAACCCCGATCTTATATTCCCTCATCCAAACCCTGCTGGTTGGGTCCAAGCAATGTTGCTTGACTCATCAGACCATAAGGCATTGGAGCAGAATTGGGCCATTCAGCCCATCGAGTCTCCTCTGCCAAACCACCATGGCTGATTTACTATCCTTCACAACCTCATCCAGCGGGGATTTCTTGTGTGGGGTGGGGGTACACTTTTGGAATCTGTGTCTGAGGATCTTGGTTAAAGAATCACAGCATCATTCGGGTCGGAAGCAGGCCATGCGTCCCATATCTAAAACAGAAGGTGTCGGCATTGGGTCTGGAGAAGACTCACAAGAATGATTCCAGGCCTTAAAGGGTTAACCTATGAGGAGCATTTCGTGGCGTCTGTACCTGCCCCAGAGTTTAGATGAAACCTACTGAATATTGAAAGACCTAGACAGAGTAGATGGGGAGAGAATGTCTCCAGCGGTGGGAGAGTCTGGGACCAGAGGGTACAGCCCCAGAATGGAAGAATGGAGTTGAGGGGAATGTCTTTAGCTGGAGGCTGGTGAATCTGTGGAACATATTGCCATTGACATCTGTGGGGGGAAAGTCACTTGTGTGTTTACGGCAGAGATTGATAGGTTTTTGATTGGTAAGGACCTTAAGGGTTACAGTGCAAAGGTGGGAGAATCAGGTTTTAAAAAAAATCACTCATGATGAAACGGCACAGCAGATTCGACGGGCCAATGGCCTAATTCTGTTCTTATATAGTCTTATAGCTGGCGGCTGAGATCCACACAAAATGCTGGTGGAACCCAGCAAGCCAGGCAGCATCAGGCAGTCTGCTGCGTTCCTCCGGCATTTTGTGGGTTTTGCTTGGATTTCCAGCATCTGAAGATTTTCTTCTGTTTGGGGCTGAGAGGTCCAGATGGCCACGGTGGATGGAAACTCTCCCAGTCGAGTGGAGAGCACGATCACACATGTGATCTACCTGCGGTCAGTCAATACCCATTCCTCAGGAGCGAGGGATCCGCCGCAAGATGGAAGGGGGCAGGGGCGATTGCACGTAGCACAGACGGACGATGATGCAGGGCGGGGTGCCTCCGATTTCCAACGGGGATTTCCCGCAGCCTGGCTTGAAAGTCTGCCGGATGATCGCAGAGTTTCGGGAGAACAGGAGACGTCTTGTCAGTACCTGAGGCTACGCTGTTTGTACTATGACGGGGCTTCCAAAGACTACTGAGACCGGAAAGCTGCCCGGGAGGCCGGCTGACATTGGGGTCGCTTCTGCCGAGTTCTCCGTCATTGTCCTGGGCTGCTCACTTCTACTTCATACCTGCTGACTTCCACCTCATACCTGCTGACTTCCACCTCATACCTGCTCACTTCCACCTCACACCTGCTGACTTCCACCTCATACCTGCTGACTTCCACCTCATACCTGCTCACTTCCACCTCATACCTGCTGACTTCCACCTCATAGCTCCTCTCCCTGGTGAGAATGGGGGATGGGGGCATATGATGGATTCACGGAATCGCTGCTATTTTTTTCTTTCTCTCCTTCGCCCACTCCCCCCTTTTCTCACTCCCCCTTTTCTCTTTCCCCCTCTCCCCCTCCCCGTCTCCTCCCCTCTCTCCTCTCTCTTTCCTCTCTCCCCCCTCTCTTCCCCCCTCATCCCTCTCCCCCTCTCGTTCATAGATATGGCCCTTGTGGCTAAAGGGATCAGGGGGTATGGAGAGAAGGCAGGTACAGGGTTCTGAGTTGGATGATCAGCCATGATCATACTGAATGGCGGTGCAGGCTCGAAGGGCCGAATGGCCTACTCCTGCACCTATTTTCTATGTTTCTGTTTCACATTCCCCCTCCCCTTTTTCATTCTCTTTCTCATAAACACACAAATACACAGACACAAACACACAAACTAATTCATTGTTTCTTACCCTCTCTCTAGGTCTCTCTTCACTCACATCTTCCTCTTTATCCCCTCATTCTTCGCTCACACATGCTCTTTCTTTATTCCTTCCCTTTTCTCTTTCTTGTCAGTCCTGTCCTTAATTTCTTTTGCTCTGCCTTTTTATTCACTTTTTCTTCTCTTGCTCTTTTTTTTTCTCTGTTCCCACTCCCACTTTCTCTCCACAATTCCTCCATTTCTCACTGATTGTCTCCTGTTTTCTTTCCCTCTGTACTTCCTTTTTCTATCTCTCACTCTCACTCCATGCTCACTCCCAAATCCATCCGTCACTTCCTGCAGGAAATAAGTTACCAGAGAGTTGATATATGGATGAGAGAGACAGGAGAGAGGTATGGGGAGATGTGGGGGGAAGAGGTGGGAGAGAGGGGGAAGGGGTGAGGGGAGGCAGGAGAGGGGGTGTGACAGAAGAGTGCTGGGGAGAGACAGGCATGGAGAGAGATGGGAGTGTGGAGGGGGGGACAGGGACAGGAGAGAGGGGTGAGGGAAGAGACAGGATAGCCACCTATCTAATGGCATGAACATCAATTTCCTCAACTTCCAGTAATTTCTCAACCCTCCCTGCTTCTCTCTCTCTCCAATCCTCATACTATTTTCCCTCTCACCTCCTCTCTTTTTTCTGCCCATGACCTGTGTCTGGTCTCCCACCACAACCACCCTCTCGACCTTGTCATCAGGACGCTGTGCTGCTACTTTGTCTCCAGCCGTGTGTCCTGGTGCTGTGCGGCAAGCTCCGTCTTCCTCGAGCACCTCTCCGTGAGCTCGCAGAGCCGCTTGACCCTACTCAGCTCACTGAGCTCCACCTGCCAGCGTGGCTGGCGAGACAAGGCCCGGTTTGAGGCCTCCTTACCACAGTGCTGCCTTCCAGTTGGCTGAGGGAGACCAGCTCTTCTCCGCTGTCAGCCCCAGCTATGTGACCGTCATCAGAGAAGGACGTACTTCAGGCTGTTCACTCTGTGACAGGGAGCCCCTCGGGTGCAGGCCACCGTAGATTCTAGGGGATAGTGTCATGGTGCAAGGAGGGGGTGTGGTTGAGACAAGAAATGGGGGAGATGAAGCATTGCAGGTGGGGAGGCAGGGCATAGCTAGGGAGGACCCCAGCATGCAGGGCTCCTTCCCCTGTATGTTGGGGACCTGGTGTGGAGCTGCTGTGTAGACCAGTGCCGTGCACCAGATTTTTAGGTCAGTTCATTGACGCTCAGCCACCTGCCCTTCCTGCAGCCCAGGGGAGTCAGCGAACCAGCAGTATCAGGAATGTGAGAGGTTGTAGCCTCTGTCTGAGTATCTGGAGGGGCTGTTCTTCAAGTTCTGTCTACATGTCAGACCCATGCTCCTGATTTATGTCACCCAGTTACGGAGGAGAGAGGGCCACAACAGAGATCTGCTGGTCAACTCCTGGGCCTGGCCAAGGCAGGGCCATTCATGGGTCCCTGTAGTGGGCAGTCAAACACTTAGCCTGAGCTGATTGCCGGCCCCTCTTCCGGGATTACATCCGTGCCCAGGTGTATCTGGACAAGGGGCAAGAAGTCACTGTGAACACAGTGAGGGATTTCAGGCAGCGGGCCACCTCAGGAGCTCAAATGTAGATAGCAATAATGGTATTTTAATTTGAAACTGTCAACAGGTTATGAAGCCCTAATAACTGAATAATGTTTGATCAATGAAAGGAGGGAAGGCTGGCAGATGGGCGAGTTGGTGTTGTCACTCACCTTGACATTGAGATAATGCAATTGAGTACCCATTTACAAAGCTGGGCTTAATCCTCAGTCCACTGGATATTCCACACTGGAAACCACACACCCACCCTCCCTGGACCCAATCAGTGTCTCTCGCCAGGAATCGGAGAGACCAGAATCCTTCACAGAGCAGAGAAGGGTTAGATTGAAAGACTAGCTCTATTGATCACAAACTGTGTTGGTCATTGACACAGAGCAACGCAGTTCTCTCTATGTCCTGGCGTCGGCCTCCGTGTCACAGAGTCACTATGATGCCGCAGGGATTGGCACAGGTGTAGTCTTATTCTCCCTTTCAAAGTTGAGCTCGACTGGGAGTGAAGTGTCACTGCCATTCAGGATGTGAGGCTTCGATTTGTGGGAAGTAATGGCCTGAAAACCCTGCCAGATCTGATGTGCATCCACTTCCATCTCTAACCTCAAGTGGAATTGTTTTTTTTCAATCTGATGATAGCCTTCATAAGTTGTACATGGACTTCTTGTATAGTTCTGGATCACTGATCTTGAATGCCACAGATCTCAGCAGATCACAAATCTCCTGGTTTTGCTTTGAATACGTCAGTATGTCCTAGAAAGCAGACTCTGATCCACACAGCGCTCGATGAAGTTGGTGACAACTGTGGTGTGTTCAGATTTGATGATGAATCCCTGAATATTATCCAGTCCAATGATTCATAGCAGGTCTATAAGCACTTTATCCCCTTCCCTTGACCATACGTTCCTGGTACTCACCAATGAAGTGGCAGTCTTTACTCTCTGCCTACTTAAATGCCGTGAGTAAATGCTCAGCTAGGTGATTAAACTTTCCGAAGTGTGGGTGTGGGATGATGCAATAAGCCTTTTTGATGGTGGTGTGGCAGTGGTGAAATCTGTCAGCTCTTCTGGTTTTACAGGAGGTGCGTTGGTGGTAGATGTTCAGAGACTTCTTCAAGCTGGACTGATTGAAATCCCCCAGAGTGAGGGTGTGCTTTGTCGTGCCTGCTGATTACAATGCTCCAGTGACTGCCTGAGGTTGGCCAGAGATAGAATGTACACCACTTATCAGGAAGATGGCAGAAAATGCCCTTGGCAGACAAAAAGAACTGCTAGATGTTCCAGGACTGAGACAGAATTACCACATCTGTGCACCGTGATGAGTTAATCATAAAGCATACTTCACCTCCACTGCCTTTAAAATACTGAGCTGTCCTGTCTTTGTGGAGAATGATGAAGCCATTGAACTGCAATGCTGTGTCTGAAATGGTGAAGAATAGCCATGTTTTCATAAAGCGAAGTAGCCAGCAGTCCCTGTTGTCCCTCTGATACAGCCATCTTGCTCCGAGTGTTCAGTTTTATTTTCCAGAGACTATACATTGACCAGAAGGATATTTGGGATGGCGGGGAGGGGTCTAAAGCCTTTCTGTTTCCGTCGTACTTGTAAACATAGAGACATAGAAACATAGAAAATAGGTGCAGGAGTAGGCCATTCGGCCCTTCGAGCCTGCACCGCCATTTATTATGATCATGGCTGATCATCCAACTCAGAACCCCGCCCCAGCCTTCCCTCAATACCCCCTGACCCCCGTAGCCACAAGGGCCATATTTAACTCCCTCTTAAATATAGCCAATGAACTGGCCTCAACAGTTTCCTGTGGCAGAGAATTCCACAGATTCACCACTCTCTGTGTGAAGAAGTTTTTCCTAATCTCGGTCCTAAAAGGCTTCCCCTCTATCCTCAAACGGTGGCCCCTCGTTCTGGACTTCCCCAACATCGGGAACAATCTTCCTGCATCTAGCCTGTCCAATCCCTTTAGGATCTTATACATTTCAATCAGATCCCCCCTCAATCTTCTAAATTCCAACGAGTACAAGCCCAGTTCATCCAGTCTTTCTTCATATGAAAGTCCTGCCATCCCAGGAATCAATCTGGTGAACCTTCTTTGTACTCCCTCTAGGCAAAGATGTCTTTCCTCAGATTAGGGGACCAAAACTGCACACAATACTCCAGGTGTGGTCTCACCAAGGCTTTGTACAACTGCAGTAGTACCTCCCTGCTCCTATACTCGAATCCTCTCGCTATAAATGCCAGCATACCATTCGCCTTTTTCACCGCCTGCTGTACCTGCATGCCCACTTTCAATGACTGGTGTATAATGACACCCAGGTCTCGTTGCACCTCCCCTTTTCCTAATCGGCCACCATTCAAATAATAATCTGTTTTCCTATTTTTGCCACCAAAGTGGATAACTTCACATTTATCCACATTAAATTGCATCTGCCATGAATTTGCCCACTCACCCAACCTATCCAAGTCACCCTGCATCCTCTTGGCATCCTCCTCACTGCTAACACTGCCACCCAGCTTCGTGTCATCCGCAAACTTGAAGATGCTGCATTTAATTCCCTCATCCAAGTCATTAATATATATTGTAAACAACTGGGGTCCCAGCACTGAGCCTTGCGGTACCCCACTAGTCACCGCCTGCCATTCTGAAAAGGTCCCGTTTATTTCCACTCTTTGCTTCCTGTCTGCTAACCAATTCTCCACCCACACCAATACCTTACCCCCAATACCGTGTGCTTTAAGTTTGCACACTAATCTCCTGTGTGGGACCTTGTCAAAAGCCTTTTGAAAATCCAAATATACCACATCCACTGGTTCTCCCCTAGCCACTCTACTAGTTACATCCTCAAAAAATTCTATGAGATTCGTCAGACATGATTTTCCTTTCACAAATCCATGCTGACTTTGTCCGATCATTTCACCACTTTCCAAATGTGCTGTTATCACATCCTTGATAACTGACTCCAGCAGTTTCCCCACCACCGACGTTAGGCTAACCGGTCTATAATTCCCCGGTTTCTCTCTCCCTCCTTTTTCAAAAAGTGGCGTTACATTAGCCACCCTCCAATCCTCAGGAAATAGCCCAGAATCTACCTAGTTTTGAAAAATTATCACTAATGCATCCACTATTTCTTGGGCTACTTCCTTAAGCACTCTAGGATGCAGACCATCTGGCCCTGGGGATTTATCTGCCTTCAATCCCTTCAATTTACCTAACACCACTTCCCTACTAACATGTATTTCGCTCAGTTCCTCCATCTCACTGGACCCTCTGTCCCTTACTATTTCTGGAAGATTATTTATGTCCTCCTTAGTGAAGACAGAACCAAAGTAATTATTCAATTGGTCTGCCATATCCTTGCTCCCCATAATCAATTCACCTGTTTCTGTCTGCAGGGGACCTACATTTGTCTTTACCAGTCTTTTCCTTTTTACATATCTATAAAAGCTTTTACAGTCTGTTTTTATGTTCCCTGCCAGTTTTCTCTCATAATCTTTTTTCCCCTTCCTAATTAAGCCCTTTGTCCTCCTCTGCTGAACTCTGAATTTCTCCCAGTCCTCAGGTGAGCCACTTTTTCTGGCTAATTTGTATGCTTCTTCTTTGGAATTGATACTATCCCTAATTTCTCTTGTCAGCCACGGGTGCACTACCTTCCTTGATTTATTCTTTTACCAAACTGGGATGAACAATTGTTGTAGTTCATCCATGCAACCTTTAAATGCTTGCCATTGCATATCCACCGTCAATCCTTTAAGTGTCATTTGCCAGTCTATCTTAGCTAATTCACGTCTCATACCTTCAAAGTTACCCCTCTTTAAGTTCAGAACCTTTGTTTCTGAATTAACTATGTCACTCTCCATCTTAATGAAGAATTCCACCATATTATGGTCACTCTTACCCAAGGGGCCTCTTACGACAAGATTGCTGATGAACCCTTCCTCATTGCTCAAAACCCAGTCCAGAATAGCCTGCTCTCTAGTTGGTTCCTCGACATGTTGGTTCAAAAAACCATCCCGCATACATTCCAAGAAATCCTCTTCCTCAGCACCTTTACCAATTTGGTTCACCCAGTCTACATGTAGATTGAAGTCACCCGTTATAACTGCTGTTCCTTTATTGCACACATTAAACCAGCTGCCGTCCCCACTTCCAGTCTCTTAAAGGGGAACTGCACCACAATTTGTGCCTGCAGTCCTGAATCTGCTGATTTTGCGTATAAGTAGATGTTTTAAACATCTTAAAATGATGTTGCTTCCTGAAGCACACATTTTTGTGCCTGAATTTGAGCTGTAGTAGTCCTAAATGGAAATATTTGGTGATTCCCTTCGGAGCTGCATGCAAAGTGTTGCCACTTACTGGCTCAATCTTTAATATCTCTGCACTTTCTCTAAAGCATCCTGTAATGAGGCAAACAGAACTAAACACAATATTCCAAGTGTGGTCAAACCAACATTTTATAGAGCTGCAACATTACCTCATGGCTCTTGAACTCAATCCCCAGATTAACAAAAGCCAACAAACACACCATACACCTTCTCAACTTTCATCCGCCTTCTATAGCAGCAAGATGGCAGCAAGATGGCGCCAGATACCGACAGCGACATTTTGCAGACAGCTGACAAAACTACAAGATATATTTCTTCTGAACTGCGATCGCTGCAGTAACTCTTACCTTAAGGATGTACTTTTGAACTAACTGAACGATCTGGGGCTCTTGCGATCTCTTGGGGGTTGAGAGTGCAGGTACAGGCAGAACAGCCATCACTGGGAGTGGATGTTGCTTCGGGGCCTGATAGCGGAAGTCAAACCTGTACTCAGTTCCATTACCCCGCACTGATTAAAGTGTCGAGCAAAATTAAAATTGTCAAGGACGAGACTGGAAGACAAGCTGGCATTCAGCGATGTCTGCCTGTGTTTGACCAGCCTCCCTCTCTACTCACTGCTGCAGGTGGGTAGAAGGTACAGCGCTCTTGTGTCACACATCACTCGGTTCAGGAACAGTTGTTGCCCTGCAGACACTGGGCTCCACTTGCCTCAGCACTGAACAGGATTCACAGCTGAGGACTCTCTTTCAGAGACTCTGAAGTTCATGTTCCATGTGTTTTTTGTTTATTTTTCTAAAACTGTTTACATGATCTGTCCTCTTGTACAAAAACTGGAGATGTGGCAGTCTTTATGTTTATTTTATTCAGATACAGCACAGATTATGCCTTTCTGGCCCTTTGAAACATGTGGCCCAGCAATCCCCTGCCTAGCCTAAACCACAGAACAATCTACAATGACCAATTAACCTACCAACCGGTGTATCTTTGGACTGTGGGAGGAAACCAGAGCACCCGGAGAAAACCATGCGGTCACAGGGAGAACATAAAAACTCCTTACAGACAGCGGCAGGAATTGAACCTGGATTTCCTGTACTATAAAGCATTGTGCTAACCCCTACAGCACCTTGCCAACGTGTTTGTGTGTGTTTCAGTAAATTCTTCTATGATTCTTTGTTTTTGAAAGAGCCTGAAAGAAAATGAATCTCAAGGTTGGATATGATAAATACATCAATAATAAATGTGGATTTCGGGCCACCTTATCAACTCGCACGGTAACTTTGAGGGATCGATGGCTGTGGACCCCAAGATCGCTTTGTTTCTCTACACTTTAAAGCCCTACCATTAATTCCATATTCTGTGTTCAAGTTTTCCCTTCCCAAAAGTAGGAAGCAAGTTCTTGATTCTCCAATCCTGGGGAAAATAGCTCATCTGTAAGTTTAGCCCTCAATCTCCTATATTTCAAAGACATGTCCCCACCTGCTCAACCTCCCTGTGTAACCCAGTTCCCCGAGTTCTGGAAACATCCTTTTAGATTTCCCCTGCTCTTTTTTCTGTTTTGAGGCGACCCCGTCTTGGGGAAACTCCTCTGCACTGGGAAGTCCTAGATGAAGTTTATCTTTCTCAGTGAGATAACTTAAAAACTCAAGAAACCCAGTTCTCGACCTGAGATTTCAAATAATCTCATATCAAAGTCAAAGCAAATTTATTACCAAAGTACATATGTATATACATCAAGGACATATACGTATACAGTAAGGTGCCAGGAGAAAGGCCAGTAATTCCACTCACCCTGCTTATGGACTGTATGCCCCACTCTCATCAGGGAGGAAGCTTTGCAGCATCCACGCCAGGACCACCAAACTCAAAAACAAGTTACTCCCCTAAGCCATCAGGCTGATCAACACCTCCACCCATTAACCACCCCACCAGACCCCAGTGCCACTGTATCACCATCAGCCACATTACCATTTCCTGCCAGAGTCATGTACAGATACTCCTGTACCTAGTGTCACTTTGTACAATCAGTCTATGTAAGATAAACTCATCTATGCACAGCCACAGTTGTGTGATATAGGATTGAATTTATATTTAGATTTATGGTGATTTTTATGCTGCTTCAGATCTGGAGTTACAATCATTTTGTTCCACGCCCTCCTCACTTGAGTGTGGAAGAATGACAACTTTGAATGTGTCAGCGTGCTCTACCTCAAGATTCATTTTCTTGCCTACAATTACAGGAAAGTAAAGAAATACAATAGAATTCATGAAAAACTATATGCAATCAGAGACGGACATGCATCCAATGTGCAAAAGAGCATATTTTTGATTTCAGAAAGGAATGCCACAGTAGCGTAGCAGTTAGTGTGACACTATTACAGCTCAATGCATTGAGTGCGGCGTTTAATTCCAACATCCTCTGTATCTGCTTCCCATGAGCACGGGGTTTCCTTTGCATTCTCATGTTTCCTCCTACTGGTTAGTAGGTTAACTGGACACTGTAAATTGTCCTGTAATTAGGCTCAGGTTTAGAAGGTAGGTGCGGCTCATTGGAACAGGAGGGCCAATTTCACAATGTATCTCTAAATAAGAATAAAGACAAAATTGGATATCAAGCTCAAATCTGACAAGGCGGCACCGTACCAAGTGCTACCTCACATCTTGAATTAGCTTGCAACCAAATATTTCTCCAACAGATACATCTCTTTTCAATGTCAGGAAACTTGGTGCAGAATTTTGCTGACGCTGTCTTTCACTCAGGTCATGAATTCTGCAGGTTAACCACCAAGAGTAGAGCAGAATGGAATTGAATATGTAATGTGCCAAATGAAGTGCTAAAGATAAGGTGCAGAGGAAATTGCAACTTGCAAAAAAGAGCGTTCCAGATAAGTGTGACACAGATATGTGTCATGTTAAAGCACCATTTTTCTCTAAATAGATCTAAAGGAAACAATAAAACTTCAATTCATTTTTTTTCATTCCTCCAATTTCTTACTTTGCCCTTGAAGATTTAAAGGCTGAAGCATGACTCAGCGGCATGGTGAGGCAGCAGGTAGAGAGCTCTGTTGGCACGTAATGCCTGCGACCACGTTGGGCTGGTAAATTAATTGCCTGCGGTCTGCAGGTGAGGGGCAGTATCTGGGGGAGAGGTGACGGAAATGGTGGGGAATAAAATGGGATTAGTGTGAACAGAGGGTTGATAGGTTAGCACAGAGTAGGTGGGCTGAAGGGCCTGTTTCCGTGTGGTGTCTCTCCATGACATTACTTGGCCCTGGGAGAAATTGACGCGAATAGGTCGCAGGGAAAATTAGTGAGGATTGCCCAGTGACCCAGCATCGACTCAATGGACCAAATAGTCTCCTTCCACATTGCATGGGCAAACTGATTCTGCAGTGGGTGTTCATTATGGGTAATCATTACCCTACCCCTTGAAAGGCAACATCAGCAGGCTGGTTGGCGTGGGCTGAGTGACTAAAAATATAGAGCAGAATTAGGCCATTTGGCCCATCAAGTCAGCTTTGCAGTTCAATACAGTTAATTTATTACCCCTTTCAACCTTTCCCTGCATAAGCTTTGATGCCCTGACTAGTGAAGAACCAATCAACCTCCACTATGAATATACTGAATAACTTGGCCCCCACAGCCATCTTGATAATGAATTCCTCAGATTCACCAACATCTGGCTAAAGAAATTCCTCCTCATCTCCATTTTAAATGGATGTCCCTCTGTTTTGAGGCTGTGTCCTCTAGTCCTAGACTCTCACACTATTGACAACATCCACTCTATCTAGACCTTTCAATATTTGATAGATTTCAGTGAGGAAAGCCAAGTGTCATTGGGGCATGGCATTGAATTCTGGTCTGCCCATTACTGGAAGGAAATGGAGGCTTAGGAAGGGGTGCAGAAGAGGTTTACCGGTTGTTCCTTGGACTAGAGAGAATGAGCTATAAGGAGAATTTGGACAAATTCAAAGCACAAAGAGATTCTACAGATGCTGGAAATCTTGACCAACAGACGCAAACACATCTGATGAAATATCTTGGCCCAAAACATTGATTGTTTATGACTTCCACCTTCTCTTTCCATTCTGCATCCTGCTCCACTTTTAGCCCTTTTCTCCTCACTTGCCCATCATCTCCCTCTGGTACCTTGTCTACTTCTCTTTCTTCCATGGACTACTGTTCTCTCCTATCAGATTCCTTCTTCTCTCAGCTTTCAACCTCTTCAAATCTATCACCTCCCAGTTTCTGACTTCATCTCATCTACCTTCCCCTCAGCCTGCTTCAGTCGGTACTCCTGCCTTCCCCCCTGCCTTTTTATTCTAGCTTCTGCCTCCTTCTTTCCAGGGCCAAAACACTCACTGTTTATTCCGCTCCACAGATGCAACCTGATCTGCTGACTTCCTCCAACATTTTGTGTGTGTGTGTTGCTCAGGATTTCCAGCATCTGCAGAATCTCTTGTGTTAGCCCCATTTTGCTTGTGTTTGCTCCATATTTCTCTAAATGTCTTTTAAGTGTTGTTTTTGTACCTGTCAGAACTATTCCCTCTGGCAGGTCATTCCATCTGTGCACCACCCTCTGTGTGAAGGATTTGCCCCTCGGGTCTCTTTTAAACCTTTCACTTTTCTCCCTCAAGCTTTCAGTTCCGCTTGCCTCGGAATGTGTGCTATCACCCTATCTATGCTTCTTATGATTTATACACATCTCTTTAAGGGCACGCGTTGGGCACGTGGCCAAGTGGTTAAGGCGTTCGTCTAGTGATCTGAAGGTCGCTGATTCGAGCCTCAGCTGTGGCAGCGTGTTTGTGTCCTTGAGCAAGGCACTTAACCACACATTGCTCTATTGTCTGTGCGAGGAGTGGCTCCCCACACAGACTACCAATCTGCGCCTTGTAAGGCATGAAAATGCCCGACGCAGGCCTCATTGTCTGAGTCGACGTTCCCCTTTAAGGGCACTCTCCTATGCTCCAGTGAACAAAGGCACAAACTGCTCAATCTCTCATCACAACTCAGACCCTTGACCTGGCAACATCCTCATAATTCAAGAGATTTAGAATATAAGAGCAGCAATGTAATGCTGAGGCTTTATAAGGCACTGATGAGGCCTGACCTTGGGAAGCCTTCAAAGGGGAAATTTTGAGAGTGCAGAGTTTGTATGTTCCTGTCAGGATTAAAGACAAATTGAATAGGAATAAGGAACCTTGGTTCTCAAGGGATATTGCAACTCTGATAAAGAAGAAGAGGGAGTTGTATGAAATGTATAGGAAACAGGGAGTAAATCAGGTTCTTGAGGAGTATAAGAAGTGCAAGAAAATACTTAAGAAAGAAATCAGGAGGGCTAAAAGAAGACATGAGGTTGCCTAGGCAGTCAAAGTGAAGGATAATCCAAAGAGCTTTTACAAGTATATTAAGAGCAAAAGGATTGTAAGGGATAAAATTGGTCCTCTTGAAGATCAGAGTGGTTGGCTTTGTGCGGAACCAAAGGAAATGGGGGAGATCTTAAACAGGTTTTTTGCGTCTGTATTTACTAAGGAAGCTGGCATGAAATCTGTGGAATTGAAGGAATCAAGTAGTGAGACCATGGAAACTGTACAGATTGAAAAGGAGGAGGTGCTTGCTGTCTTGAGGAAAATTAAAGTGGATAAATCCCCGGGACCTGACAGGGTGTTCCCTCGGACCTTGAAGGAGACTAGTGTTGAAATTGTGGGGGCCCTGGCAGAAATATTTAAAATGTTGCTGTCTACGGGTGAAGTACCGGAGGATTGGAGAGTGGCTCATGTTGTTCCGTTGTTTAAAAAAGGATCGAAAAGTAATCCGGGAAATTATAGGCCGGTGAGTTTAACGTCAGTAGTAGGTAAGTTATTGGAGGGAGTACTAAGAGACAGAATCTACAAGCATTTGGATAGACAGGGGCTTATTAGGGAGAGTCAACATGGCTTTGTGCGTGGTAGGTCATGTTTGACCAATCTTTTGGAGTTTTTCGAGGAGATTACCAGGAAAGTGGATGAAGGGAAGGCAGTGGATATTGTCTACATGTACTTCAGTAAGGTCTTTGACAAGGTCCCGCATGGGAGGTTAGTTAGGAAAATTCATTCGCTAGGTATACATGGAGAGGTGGTAAATTGGATTAGACATTGGCTTGATGGAAGAAGCCAAAGAGTGGTGGTAGAGAATTGCTTCTCTAAGTGGAGGCCTGTGACTAGTGGTGTGCCACAGGGATCAGTGCTGGGTCCATTGTTATTTGTCATCTATATCAATGATCTGGATGATAATGTGGTAAATTGGATCAGCAAGTTTGCTGATGATACAAAGACTGGAGGTGTAGTAGACAGTGAGGAAGGTTTTCAGAGCCTGCAGAGGGACTTGGACCAGCTGGAAAAATGGGCTGAAAAATGGCAGATGGAGTTTAATACTGACAAGTGTGAGGTATTGCACGTTGGAAGGACAAACCAACGTAGAACATACAGGGTTAATGGTAAGGCACTGAGGAGTGCAGTGGAACAGAGGGATCTGGGAATACAGATACAAAATTCCCTAAAAGTGTCGTCACAGGTAGATAGGGTTGTAAAGAGAGCTTTTGGTACATTGGCCTTTATTAATCGAAGAATTGAATATAAGAGCTGGAATGTTATGATGAGGTTGTATAAGGCAATGGTGAGGCCGAAACTGGAGTATTGTGTTCAGTTTTGGTCACCAAGTTACAGGAAGGATATAAATAAGGTTGAAAGAGTGCAGAGAAGGTTTACAAGGATGCTGCCGGGACTTGAGAAACTCAGTTACAGAGAAAGGTTGAATAGGTTAGGACTTTATTCCCTGGAGCGTAGAAGAATGAGGGGAGATTTGATAGAGGTATATAAAATTATGATGGGTATAGATAGAGTAAATGCAAGCAGGCTTTTTCCACTGAGGCAAGGGGAAAAAAAAAACAGAGGACATGGGTTAAGGGTGAGGGGGGAAAAGTTTAAAGGGAACATTAGAGGGGGCTTCTTCACACAGAGAGTGGTGGGAGTATGGAATGAGCTGCCAGACGAGGTGGTAAACATGGGTGCTTTTTTAACATTTAAGAATAAATTGGACAGATACATGGATGGGAGGTGTATGGAGGGATATGGTCCGTGTGCAGGTCAGTGGGACTAAGCAGAAAATGGTTTGGCACAGCCAAGAAGGGCCAAAGGGCCTGTTTCTGTGCTGTAGTTTCTATGGTTCTATGGTTCTATGGTATCGTGTACAGTGTTGGGCTCCTCATCTTAGAAAAGATGTGCTGGCATTGGAGGGGGTCCAGAGGAGGTTCACAAGGACGATTCCAGGAATGAAAGGGTTATCATATGAGGGGCGTTTGATCGTTCTGGGTCTGTACTCGCCGGATGAGGGGGGATCTCATTGAACCCTTTCTAATGTTGAAAGGCCTAGACAGAGTATATGTGGAAAGGATGTTTCCCATAGTGGGAGAGTCTAGCGCAAGAGGACACAGCTTCAGGATAGAGATGCAGAGAAACTTCTTTAGCCAGAGGGTTGTGAATTTGTGGAATTTGTTACCACATGCAGCTGTGGAGGCCAGGTGGTTGGGTGTGTTTAAGGCAGAGATTAATAGGTTCTTGATTGGACATGTTATGGAACTGGAGCTGCAGCTCGATGACCTTCCTCTGGTCAGGGAGAGTGAGGAGGTGATAGAGAGGAGTTGCAGGCAGGTGGTCATGCCGGGGCCACGGGAGGCAGACAAGTGGGTCACGGTTAGGAGGGGGAAGGGGAAAAGTCAGGTAATAGGGAGTACCCCGGTGGCTGTGCCCCTTAACAACAGGTACTCCTGTTTGAGTACTGTTGGGGGGGACAGCTTACCCGGGGAAGCAACAGTGGCCGTGCCTCCGGCACAGAGTCTGGCCCTGTAGCTCAGAAGGGTAGGGAGAGGAAGAGGAGGGCAGTAGTAATAGGGGACTCGATAGTAAGGGGGTCAGATAGGCGATTCTGTGGACGCAGTCCAGAGACCCGGATGGTAGTTTGCCTCCCTGGTGCCAGGGTCCGGGATATTTCTGATCGTGTCCAAGATATCCTGAAGTGGGAGGGTGAGGAGCCAGAGGTCGTGGTACATATAGGTACCAATGACATAGGTAGGAAAAGGGATGAGGTCCTGAAAGGAGAATATAGGGAGCTAGGAAGGGAGTTGAGAAAAAGGACCGCAAAGGTAGTAATCTCGGGATTACTGCCTGTGCCACGCGACAGTGAGAGTAGGAATGCGATGAGGTGGAGGATAAATGCGTGGCTGAGGGATTGGAGCAGGGGGCAGGGATTCAAGTTTTTGGATCATTGGGACCTCTTTTGGCGCAGGCGTGACCTGTACAAAAAGGACGGGTTACACTTGAATCCTAGGGGGACCAATATCCTGGCAGGGAGATTAGCAGGGGCTACTGAGGTGACTTTAAACTAGAATGGTTGGGGGGTGGGAATCAAATTAAAGAGGCTAGGCGTGAGGAGGTTAGTTCACAACAGGGGGATGGGAACCAGTGCAGAGAGACAGAGGGTGTAAAGTGAGGGTAGAAGCAAAAAGTACTAAGGAGAAAAGTAAAAGTGGCAGGCCGACAAATCCAGGGCAAGCATTAAAAAGGGCCACTTTTCAGCATAATTGTATAAGGGCTAAGAGAGTTGTAAAAGAGCGCCTGAAGGCTTTGTGTGTCAATGCAAGGAGCATTCATAATAAGGTGGATGAATTGAAAGTGCAGATTGTTATTAATGATTATGATATAGTTGGGATCACAGAGACATGGCTCCAGGGTGACCAGGGATGGGAGCTCAACGTTCAGGGATATTCAATATTCAGGAGGGATAGACATGAAGGAAGGGGAGGTGGGGTGGCGTTGCTGGTTAAAGGAGAGGTTAACGCAATAGAAAGGAAGGACATAAACCGGGAAGATGTGGAATCGATATGGGTAGAGCTGCGTAACACTAAGGGGCAGAAGACGCTGGTGGGAGTTGTGTACAGGCCACCTAACAGTAGTAATGAGGTCGGAGATGGTATTAAACAGGAAATTAGCAATGTGTGCAATAAAGGAACAGCAGTTATAATGGGTGACTTCAATCTACATGTAGATTGGGTGAACCAAATTAGTAAAGGTGCTGAGGAAGAGGATTTCTTGGAATGTATGCGGGATGGTTTTTTGAACCAACATGTCGAGGAACCAACTAGAGAGCAGGCTATTCTGGACTGGGTTTTGAGCAATGAGGAAGGGTTAATTAGCGATCTTGTCGTTAGAGGCCCCTTGGGTAAGAGTGACCATAATATGGTGGAATTCTTCATTAAGGTGGAGAGTGACATAGTTAATTCAGAAACAAAGGTTTTGAACTTAAAGAGGGGTAACTTTGAAGGTATGAGACGTGAATTAACTAAGATAGACTGGCAAATGACACTTAAAGGATTGACGGTGGATATGCAATGGCAAGCATTTAAAGGTTGCATGGATGAACTACAACAATTGTTCATCCCAGTTTGGCAAAAGAATAAATCAAGGAAGGTAGTGCACCCGTGGCTGACAAGAGAAATTAGGGATAGTATCAATTCCAAAGAAGAAGCATACAAATTAGCCAGAGAAAGTGGCTCACCTGAGGACTGGGAGAAATTCAGAGTTCAGCAGAGGAGGACAAAGGGCTTAATTAGGAAGGGGAAAAAAGATTATGAGAGAAAACTGGCAGGGAACATAAAAACGGACTGTAAAATCTTTTATAGATACGTAAAAAGGAAAAGACTGGTAAAGACAAATGTAGGTCACTTCAGACAGAAACAGGTGAATTGATTATGGGGAGCAAGGACATGGCAGAACAATTGAATAATTACTTTGGTTCTGTCTTCACTAAGGAGGACATAAATAATCTTCCAGAAATAGTAGGGGACAGAGGGTCCAGTGAGATGGAGGAACTGAGCGAAATACATGTTAGTAGGGAAGTGGTGTTAGGTAAATTGAAGGGATTGAAGGCAAATAAATCCCCAGGGCCAGATGGTCTGCATCCTAGAGTGCTTAAGGAAGTAGCCCAAGAAATAGTGGATGCATTAGTGATAATTTTTCAGAACTCGTTAGATTCTGGACTAGTTCCTGAGGATTGGAGGGTGGCTAATGTAACTCCACTTTTTAAAAAAGGAGGGAGAGAGAAACCGGGGAATTATAGACCGGTTAGCCTAACATCTGTGGTGGAGAAACTGCTGGAGTCAGTTATCAAGGATGTGATAACAGCACATTTGGAAAGCGGTGAAATGATCGGACAAATTCAGCATGGATTTGTGAAAGGAAAATCATGTCTGACGAATCTCATAGAATTTTTTGAGGATGTAACTAGTAGAGTGGATAGGGGAGAACCAGTGGATGTGGTATATTTGGATTTTCAAAAGGCTTTTGACAAGGTCCCACACAGGAGATTAGTGTGCAAACTTAAAGCACACGGTATTGGGGGTAAGGTATTGGTGTGGGTGGAGAATTGGTTAGCAGACAGGAAGCAAAGAGTGGGAATAAACGGGACCTTTTCAGAATGGCAGGCGGTGACGAGTGGGGTACCGCAAGGCTCAGTGCTGGGACCCCAGTTGTTTACAATATATATTAATGACTTGGATGAGGGAATTAAATGCAGCATCTCCAAGTTTGCGGATGACACGAAGCTGGGTGGCAGTGTTAGCTGTGAGGAGGATGCTAAGAGGATGCAGGGTGACTTGGATAGGTTGGGTGAGTGGGCAAATTCATGGCAGATGCAATTTAATGTGGATAAATGTGAAGTTATCCACTTTGGTGGCAAAAATAGGAAAACAGATTATTATCTGAATGGTGGCCGATTAGGAAAAGGGGAGGTGCAACGAGACCTGGGTGTCATTATACACCAGTCATTGAAAGTGGGCATGCAGGTACAGCAGGCGGTGAAAAAGGCGAATGGTATGCTGGCATTTATAGCGAGAGGATTCGAGTATAGAAGCATGGAGGTACTACTGCAGTTGTACAAGGCCTTGGTGAGACCACACCTGGAGTATTGTGTGCAGTTTTGGTCCCCTAATCTGAGGAAAGACATCCTTGCCATAGATGGAGTACAAAGAAGGTTCAGCAGATTGATTCCTGGGATGGCGGGACTTTCATATGAAGAAAGACTGGATGAACTGGGCTTGTACTCGTTGGAATTTAGAAGATTGAGGGGGGATCTGATTGAAACGTATAAGATCCTAAAGGGATTGAAGGCTAGATGCAGGAAGGTTGTTCCCGATGTTGGGGAAGTGTCCAGAACGAGGGGCCACAGTTTGAGGATAGAGGGGAAGCCTCTTAGGACCGAGATTAGGAAAAACTTCTTCACACAGAGAGTGGTGAATCTGTGGAATTCTCTGCCACAGGAAACAGTTGAGGCCAGTTCATGAGCTATATTTAAGAGGGAGTTAGATATGGCCCTTGTGGCTACGGGGGTCAGTGGGTATGGAGGGAAGGCTGGGGCGGGGTTCTGAGTTGGATGATCAGCCATGATCATAATAAATGGCGGTGCAGGCTCGAAAGGACGAATGGCCTACTCCTGCACCTATTTTCTATGTTTCTATGTTTCTATGTTATCAAAAGTTATGGGGAGAAGGCCGGGAACTGCGGTTGAGGGGGTGATAGAAAAAAAAGGATCAGCCATGATTGAATGGCGGAGCAGACTTGATGGGCAGATGGCCTAATTCTGCTCCTATGTCTTGTGGTCTGAAAGAATTGTTAATTGATCACGATGACGTGGGTGGTCCGGGAATTGACTGGGAATTAATGAGTGTGTGATGGGGAAGAGATTTCTTGGACTGAAGGATTGGGACTGGTAGGATTGCTCTGAAAATTGGCATAATTGAATTCAGAAGGATGAAGGGGGATCTCATTGAACCCTTTCTAATGTTGAACGGCCTAGACAGAGTATATGTGGAAAGGATGTTTCCCATGGTGGGAGAGTCTAGCACAAGAGGACATAGCTTCAGCATAGAGGGGTGTCCATTCAAAACAGAGATGTGGAGAAATTTCGTTAGCCAGAGGGTGGTGAATTTATGGAATTTGTTGCCACGTGCAGATGTGGAGGCCCAGTCATTGGGTGTATTTAAGGCAGAGATTGAAAGGTTGACATGGCATCAGAGGTTACACGGAGAAGGCTGGGAAATGGGGTTGAGGAGGAGGGGGAAAGGATCAGCTAGGATTGAATGGTGGAGCAGACTTGATGTTCCAAATGGCTTAATTCTGCTCTTATATCTTATGGTCTTAATTCTTGGTCTCATGTGCCTTTGAGGTTTGAATGAGAGTTGTGTTTCCTCAGATCTTTCTCATAGAGTCATCAAGCACTACAGCACAGAAACAGGACCTCTGGCCCATCTAGTCCATGCTGACCCGGCCTTCTGCCTAGTCCCATCGGCCCACACCTTTACCATAGCCCTCTTCCATCCTCTTCCATGATGGAAGACCTTAGCTTCTTCCATCAATGTACTTATCAAAACTTCTCTTAAATGTTACGATTGAACCCGTGTCCAACATTTCTGCTGGCAGCTTGTTCCACACTTACCATCCTCTGAGTGAAGGAGTTCCCCCTCAGGTTCTCCCTGAATATTTTACCTTTCACCCTACACCTATGACACCCTAGTCTCACCCAACTTCAAGGGAAAAAACCTGCATGCATTTACCCCATCTAAACTCCTCATAATTTTGGCATACTTCTACCAAATCTCCCCTTATTCTCCCGTGCCACGGGAAATAAAGTCCTAACGTATGCAACCTTTCCCTATACGTAAGAACATAAGAAATAGGGGCAGGAGTAGGCCATCCGCCCATCGAGCCTGCCCCTCCATTCAATAAGATCATGACTAATCTGTCCATAAACTCAACTCCATCTACCTGCCTTTTCCCCATAACCCTTAATTCCCTTACTAAGTAAAAACCTATCTAACTGTTTCTTGAATATATTTAGTAAAGAAGCCTCAACTGCTTCCCTGGGCAGAGAATTCTCAGATTTACCGCTCTCAGGGAAAAACTGTTTCTCCTCATCTCCGTCCTAAATCTTCTCCCCTGAATCTTGAGGCAATGTTCCCTAGTTCTAGTCTCACCTACCAATGGAAACAACTTTTCTACTTCTATCTTATCTATCCCTTTCAAAATTTTGTATGTTTCTATAAGATCTCCTCTCATTCTTCTGAACTCCGGAGAGTATAGTCCCAGGTGACTCAATCTCTCCTCATAGGTTAGCCCCTTCATCCCTGGAATCAACCTGGTTAACCTCCTCTGCACTGCCTCCAAAGCCAGTATGTCCTTCCTCAGTATGGAGACTAGAACTGCACACAGTACTCCAGGTGTGGCCTCACCAGTACCTCCGATCTTCATGTCCTGGCAACATTCATGTGCATTTTCTTTGTACTCCCGATCCCCGAGCTAAAGAAGTTCAAATCATTATCTGCAAGGAATACAATTCGAACCAATAATCTGAGGCCCTTGCGTCCTGGCAAAATCCTCGTCAATCAGTAGGAAGATACTTGCACCTCCTTAACTGTGCCAGTAACCATCAGATGATCCAGTTCCAGCTCTGTGAATAGTCTCCCTGGATGTGGTAAGACTATGGATCTGAATGGCCATGTCACAAGACTGATCACAAGGCAACTCCCACAAGGCACAACACAAGGTGACACAAAGGGACTAATTATTTCTCTTCCATAAACTCTCTGAAACACAAAATGAAACAAAGTACACAGCCCAATGTAAATTTATTATCAAAGTGCGAATATGTCACCATATACTGTCCTGAGGTACATTTTTGCAGGCATTTGCAGTAGAAAGAAAGAAATTTGATAGAATCAGTGAAAACTGCACACAAACAAATACTGACAAAAAAACCCAATGCACAAATACAATTAAATAAATAGACAAACAAATGACACTGAGAACATGAGTTGTAGAGTCCTTGAAGCTGAGTCTGTAGATTGTGGAATCAGTTCAGTATTGTGGTGAGTGAAGTTATCCCCTTTGGTTCGGAACCCTGTTGGCTGAAGGGTAATAACTGTCCCAGAACCTGGTTCTCCTTCCTGATGGCAGCAGGGAGAAGGGAGCATAGTCTGGATGGTGGGGCTTTGATGATGGATGCTGCTTACTTGTGCCAGTAATCCTTATAGATCTGCTCACTGGTGGGGAGGGCTTTTTCTGTGAGGGACTGTATTGACCACTTTTTGTAGGACATGCCTGCTCCTCATTACCACCTTCAGGGAGGAAGTACAGGAGCCTGAAGACAGTTGTTTCCGAATAGCTTTCCCCCCTTCAACAGACCATGTCTCATTCCTTTCTATGCACGATCTGCTTTATAATTTATTTATTTATTTTATTTGGCAATACAGCATGGATTAGGCCCTTCTGGTTCCAGCAACCCAGCAACCTCAGAATCAGGTTCATTATCACCGGCATGTGACCTGAAATTTGTTAACTTAGCAGCAGCAGTTCAATGCAATACATAATATAGAAAAAAAATAATAAATGAAATAAAAATAATGATTTGGTGATTCTGTGGATGCAGGAAAGAAATACGGATGGTAGCTTGCCTCCCAGGTGCCAGGGTCCAGGATGTTTCTGATCACATTCACAATATCCTGAAGTGGGAAGGAGAACAGCCAGAGGTCATGGTACATATTGGTACCGACGACATAGGTAGGAAAAGGGAGGAGGTCCTGAAAACAGACTACAGGGAGTTAGGAAGGAAGTTGAGAAGCAGGACCTCAAAGGTAGTAATCTCGGGATTACTGTCTGTGCCACGTGACAGTGAGTATAGGAATGGAATGAGATGGAGGATGAATGCGTGGTTGAGAGATTGGAGCAGAGGGCAGGGTTTCAGATTTCTGGAACATTGGGACCTCTTTTGGGACCTGTACAAAACGGACGGGTTGCACTTGAATCTCAGGGGGACCAATATCCTGGCAGGGGGGTTTGCAAAGGCTATTCGGGGTGGGTTAAACTAGAATTGTTGGGGAGGTGGGAACCAAAATGAAGAGATGGAGGAAGAGATGGTTGGCTCACAAGCAGAGAAAGCTTGGAGACAGTGCGAAAGGGAGGATAGGCAGGTGAGAGAGAAGGGATGTGCTCAGACCCATGGTTTGAGATGCGTCTATTTTAATGCAAGGAGTATTATGAACAAAGCCGGTGAGCTTAGAGTGTGGATCAGTACTTGGAGCTATGATGTTGTGGCCATTGCAGAGACTTGGATGGCTCTGAGGCAAGAATAGTTACATTGTGTGCCAGGCTTTAGATGTTTCAGGAAGAACAGGAAGGGAGGCAAAAGAGGTGGGGGCATGGTACTGTTGATCAGAGATAGTGTCACGGCTGCAGAAAAGGAGGAAGTCATGGAGGGGTTGTTTATGGAATCTCTGTGGGTGGAAGTTAGGAACAGGAAGGGTCAATAACTCTACTGAGTGTTTTTTTTAGACCATCCAATAGTACCAGAGACTTCGAGGAGCAGTTAGGGAAACAGATTCTGGAAAGGTGTAATAATAACAGGGTTGTTGTGGTGGGAGATTGGCATGTCTCTAGAGCAAACGGTTTCAGATGGGGTGGAGTTTGTTAGGTGTGTTCAGGAAGGTTTCTTGACACAGTATGTAGATAAGCCTACAAAAGGAGAGACTGTACTTGATCTGGTATTGAAAAATGAACCTGGTCAGGTGTCAGATCTCTCAGTGGGAGAGCATTTTGGAGATAGTGATCACAATTCTATCTCCTTTACCATAGCATCGGAGAGGGACAGGAACAGACAAGTTAGGAAAGTGTTTAATTGGAGTAAGGGGAAATTTGAGGCTATCAGGCAGGAACAGATGTTCTCAGGGAAATGTGCAGAAGAAATGTGGCAAATGTTCAGGGATATTTGCGTGGGGTTCTGCATAGGTATGTTCCAATGAGACAGAGAAAGGATGGTAGGGTACAGGAACCGTGGTGCAAAAAGGCTGTTGTAAATATAGTCAAGAAGAAAGGAAAAGCTTTCAAAAGTTTCAAAAAACTAGGTAATGATAGAGATCTAAAAGATTGTAAGGCTAGCAGGAAGGAGCTTAAGAAAGAAATTAGGAGAGCCAGAAGGGGCCATGAGAAGGCCTTGGCAGACAGGATGAAGGAAAACCCCAAGGCATTCTACAAATATGTGAAGAGCAAGAGGAGGATGAGACGTGAGAGAATAGGGCCAATCAAGTGTGACAGTGGAAAAGTGTGTATGGAACTGGAGGAGACAGCAGAGGTACTTTGCTTCAGTAATCACTACGGAAAAGGATCTTGGCGATTGTAGGGATGACTTACAGCGGGCTGAGCAGTGGCAGATGAAGTTCAACCCAGATAAGTGTGAGGTGGTTTAATTTGGTAGGTCAAATATGAAGACAGAGTATATTATTAATGGTAAGAGTTTTGGCAGTGTGGAGGAACAGAGAGATCTTGGGTTCCAAGTCCACAGGACACTCAAAGCAGCTGTGCAAGTTGACCCTGTGGTTAAGAAGGCATACGGTGCATTGACCTTCATCAATCATGGGACTGAGTTTAAGAGACGAGAGGTAACGTTGCAGCTATATAGGACCCTGGTCAGACCCCACTTGGAGTACTGTGCTCAGTTCTGGTCGCCTCACTACAGGAAGGATGGGGAAACTATAGAAAGGCTGCAGAGGAGATTTACAAGGATGTTGCCTGGATTGGGGAGCATGCCTTATGAGAATAGGTTGAGTGAACTCGGCCTTTTCTCCTTGGAGTGACGGAAGATGAGAGGTGACCTGATAGAGATGTACAAGATGATGAAAGGTACTGATTGTGTGGATAGTCAGTGGCCTTTTTCCCAGGGCTGAGATGGCTAGCACAAGAGGACACAGTTTTAAGGTGCTTGGAAGTAGGTACAGAGGAGATGTCAGGGGTAAGTTTTTTACGCAGAGAGTGGTGAGTGAGTGGAATGGGCTGTCGGCCACAGTGGTTGTGGCGGATACGAAAGGGTCTTTTAAGAGACTTCTGGACTGGTATATGGAGCTTAGAAAAATAGAGGGCTATGGGTAACCCTAGGTAATTTCTAAGGTAAGGACATGCTCGGTACAGCTTTGTGTGCCAACGGGCCTCTATTGTGCTGTAGGTTTTCTATGTTTCAAATAATAATAATAAATAAGTAAATCAATTACAGTACTGTATATGTTTATTGAATAGATTAAATAGATTAAAAAACATGCAAAAAACAGAAATGCTGTATATTTAAAAAAATATACAGTGTTTGGATTGTGAGTAACCTCACAACTCTAATTAACCATAACCTAACCAAGGCACAATTTACAATAACCAATTAACTTAGCCGGTACATCTTTGGGCTGTTGGAGGAAACCAGGGCATCCGGGGGGGAAACCATGCATCCAACAGGGAGGACAAACAGAGACTCCTTGCAGAACGGCTCCGGAATTAAATTTTGAATTCCGGAATGCTCTGAGCTATGATAGCATCGCACTAACCACTACACCCATTCATATTTATAGTGGCACCCATTTATATTTATGGTAATATCTATAGTAGTTTACAGTAATTTTATATATTTTTGCCTTCGAAAGCTGGGTGTGTGATACAAACCTGATTCTGATTCTGAACATCACATGTTCAGGCTAAGTTTATCACAGACTCAGACCATGTGATGCAGGGCAATTTCTACCCATGAGAGAGAGAGAGAAAACTACTGAGAAACGGGAAGGGAAACATAGCGATGTCGCAGTGAAATCCATGGCCAAAACAGAAACTGTGGAAATGCAGTACTGTGCAAAAGTCTTAGGCACTCCAGATTTTTTATGTGCTTCAGAGGGTGTAGCCACCACAGGGCACTGATCTCAACATTGCGGCAGCTGTCTGGGAGGCAGACGCCAGCCAGACAGCCAAAGTCTGCTGAAGAACTGTGGCAACTTCTCCAAGATGCTTGGAACAACCTACTAGCCGATTTTCTTATAAAACTACATGACAGTGTACTGTACCTAAGAGAACTGATGCAGTTTTAAAGGCAAAGGAGAGAGAGGGAGAGAGGGAGAGGGAGGGGGGAGGAGGGGGAGGAGTGAAGGGAAGGGGGAGGGGATAGGGAGGGGAGAGGAGGAGAGGAAAAGGGGGGGAGAGAGAGAGAGACTGCACGAGAGGAAGAAAACACCAGTGTGAAAAGATAAACTGTAAATAATAGATAGACAGACAAGAAGTAATAAATAAATTAAAACAGATATAAAATTTATATATATTTGTGTTTACGTACAAAGAACATGACATGTAGAGTCCTTGAAAGTGAGCCCATAGGTGTGGAATCAGTTCAGAGTTGTGGCGAGTGAAATTATCCATGCTGATTCAGAAGCCTGATGGTTGAAGAGCTTTGTGGCTAATCGCCTCACTAGTATAATGAACTGAGACCAAGGCTTGGGCCAACTCCAGGCTGCTCTGGAGATTTTGATCTAAGGATTTGAGATTTGGTTCGGAATGCTATTGCTCACTTGTACTGTTGGCATGATTTGTGTTTTTTTTTTCCCTTTCTCTGCACATTAGGTTTTGATAAATATACAGTCAGACAGCCAGACAACCAAAAAGAATAAATAAATAAATACAGAAATAAATATATTAGCAGTCAGACAAATAGATAGATCCACTTTTGTACTTGGAAGTACTAGAAGTAATATGTACTTCCTGCTGCACGGACGTCATAGAGTGGAAACTCATCCATGTGTTGGACTTCACTATAGTAATGTAAGTGTCTACAGAGGAAAATAAACGGTCATTGTTTCGCATTGGGAGCCTTTTCTCTATTTTCTCCCTATCCAAGGGCAGAATGGCAGAGAGATGAATACTGTAACACTCTACAGCAACAGCGTTCGGAAGATTGGGGTTTAAATCCCACCACTGTCTGTAAGGAGATTGTACAGTCAGTGTCCACATTATATTTCCTGTAACTGAGAAAGTGG
The DNA here is from genome assembly GCF_963921235.1 of Mobula hypostoma. NCBI lineage: Eukaryota > Metazoa > Chordata > Chondrichthyes > Myliobatiformes > Myliobatidae > Mobula > Mobula hypostoma. The sequence goes on along the minus strand of NC_086101.1, from coordinate 9,719,923 downwards.
CCGCTGTGTGTCTGCTCGTGGTCTCCTCCTGCTGTAGCCCATCTACTTTAAGGTTTGACATGTTGTGCGATCAGAGATTCTCTTCCGCACACCAATGTTGTAACAGATGGTTATTTGAGTTACTGTCACCTTCCAGTCAGCTTGAACCAGTCTGGCCGTTCTCCTCTGACGTCTGTCATTAGCAAGGTGTTTTCACCCACAGAATTGCCGCAAACTGGATGTTTTTGTTTTTTGCGCCATTCTCTGTAAACTTTAGAGACTGGCGTGTGTGAAAACCCCAGGAGATTAGCAATTTATGAGACACTCAAACCATCCCATCTGGCACCAACAATCATACCACGGTCAATGTCACTTTGATCACCTTTCCTCCCCATACTGATGTTTGATCTGAACAACAACTGAACCTCTAGAGCAGGCGTTGCCAGTCTGGGGTCCACAAACCCCCTCGGCTAATGGTAAGAGTCTATGGCTTATAAAAGATTAGGCTCCTCTGCTCAAGACCGTGTCTTCGCACTTTTATGCATTGAGTTGCAGCCACATGATCGGCTGATTAGATATTAAGCAGGAGTGGAGCTACCTAATAAACCAGTGGCAGAGTGTACGTTCTCTCTGTGACTGCTTGGATTTCCCTGGGTGCTCTGGCTTCCTTCCACACTCCAAAGGCGCATGGGTTGGTAAGTTGTGGGCATGGCACGTTGGCATCAGAAGCATGGTAAAGCTTGCAGTCTGCCTCCAGCACATACTTGGAGTGTTTTGCCACACTCTGTGTGGATTGGTGATAAGATATCCTCCTTGCTGACAATCAACACTGGCACAGCTCAGGGGTGTGTGCTTAGCCCACTGCTCTACTCTCTCTATACCCATGACTGTGTGGCTAGGCATTGCTCAAATACCATCTATAAATTTGCTGATGATACAACCATTGTTGGTAGAATCTCAGGTGGTGACGAGAGGGCGTACAGGAGTGAGATATGCCAACTAGTGGAGTGGTGCCACAGCAACAACCTGGCACTCAACGTCAGTAAGATGAAAGAGCTGACTGTGGACTTCAGGAAGGGTAAGATGAAGGAGCACATACTAATCCTCATGGAGGGATCAGAAGTGGAGAGAGTGAGCAGCTTCAAGTTCCTTGATGTCAAGATCTCTGAGGATCTAACCTGGTCCCAACATATTGATATAGTCATAAAGAAGACAAGGCAGTGGCTATACTTTGTTAGGAGTTTGAAGAGATTTGGCATGTCAACAAATACATTGAAAAGCTTCTACAAGTGTACCGTGGAGAGCATTCTGACAGGCTGCATCACTGCCTGCTATGGAGATGCTACTACACAAGGCCGAAATAAGTTGCACAAGGTTGTAAATCTAGTTAGCTCCATCTTGGGTACAAGCCTACGAAGTATCCAGACATCTTTAGGGAGCTGTGTCTCAGAAAGGCAGCGTTCATTATTAAGGACCTCCAGCACCCAAGGCATGCCCTTTTTTCACTGTACCATCAGGTAGGAGGTACAGAAGCCTGAAGGCACACACTCAGTGATTCAGGAACAGCTTCTTCCCCTCTGCCATCCGATTCCTAAATGGACATTGAATCTTTGGACACTACCTTACTTTTTTTTTGAATATACAGTATTTCTGTTTTTGTACATTTTTAAAAAATCTGTTCAATATATGTAATTGATTTACTTGTTTATTTATTATTATTTTTATTGTATTTATTATCATTATTTTAGTTTATTTTTTTCTCTGCTAGATTATGTATTGCATTGAACTGCTGTTAAGTTAACAAATTTCACGACACATGCTGGCGATAATAAATTTGTTTCTGATTCTGATTCTGTCATATTTCACTTTATGTTTCAAAGTTTTGTTGTACAATGATGAATAAAGCTAATTTTTAATCTTTTATGTCCATTCACCAGAAATCATCCCTCACCAGTATATTACTCTAATACTGAGCGCTCATCTTTTGCTTAAAAAACCCTTGTTTGACGCTTTATCAAAGATCTTTTGAAAATACAAATTCAATGCTTTCGGTGCTTTCCCCTGATGTTTATAATTTCTGAATCTCTAAAAAATTTATCAAATGTATTTTCGCTTTCATGACTGCTCCTAGACTTTACTAACCAGACAATTATTTTCTAAATCTTCTGTTACCACTTCCTTATTAATTAGTTTCTAGCATTTCCTCTGCCACTGATGTCAGATTAGCTGGCCTGTGGTTCCCCAAATTTCTTCCCACCTCCCCCTCTTCACTTTCCAAAGGAGTGGGTTACATTTGTTTCTCCTCTGGCTTGGGGAACCCACCATGGAATCTCTGGCTAGGGGAACCCACCATGGAAATATCACTGATATTTTGAAAGGTGACAAGTAATAGAGAATCTATGAGTGGAAATTTGATGCTCTGCAGTAGCAGTACAGTGTAAAGATGTAAGACTACTGCATCTCCAAAACAAAAACTCTATAACAGGGGTTCCCAGCCATTTCTATGCCATGGACCCCTACCCAGGTTGGGAAATCCTTCTCTATAACAATGACTCAAGCAAATTTCTACCGGTATACCACCAGTATACCACGAGAGCATTCTGACTGGTTTTATCACTGTCTGGTATGGTGGGACTACCGCACAGGATCAGAACTTATCGCAGAGGTGTCATGAAAGTTGTTGTTTTGCAGCAGCAGTGCGATGCAATATATAAAATATTCTATCAATGATAAAATATGTATATAAAATAAGGTGCAATATATATATATAAAATATTAGTGAGATAGTGTTCACGATTTCATTGTCCATCTATAATTGTAATGGCTTCTGATAATCCTGTACCCCTCCTTCATGGTAGCAATGAGAAGAGGGTATGTCCTGGGTGAGGGGGTCCTTAATGATTGACACCATCTTTCTGAGGGTTCACCTTTTGAATATGCCCTCAATGGTGGGAAGGGTAGAGGTAGTGATGGGGTTGGATGAGTTTACAGCCCTCTGCAGGTCTTTCCAGTTCTGTGCAGTGACCACTCCATACTAGATGGCGATATAGTCCCTATTCCTCTTTTCCTTTTTGCACACCTACAGTCTTATAAGTTTTTTGCAAGCTGCTTTCACATTACCCACCACATTACGCCAAAGGTTGACCATCCCAGGTCAGATTATTGGTCCTCCTTCCTGCTGCTGGACTTTCTTTCCCAATCCACTGGCTTCCTGCTCTGCTTAACAAAACAGCAATGGCAGCTAGCCATAGCAGAACCACTTTTCCTTCTTGGTTTCATGTCTTAATGAGCCATGTCTTAGTTGGAGACTGATTAAATCAGTATATCATCATGTCAGCTATTTCTTATCTCCTGACATATATCTCATTCTCCAATCTACCATAGTCATCTCATTTCACTTACCCATGAAGCATGTCTCTTACAGATTTAAGATCTCAGAATAAGATTAAATTAAATTTATTTCAATCTTGACATAACTTTCTACACAAGAAAGCAATATTCAATAGCCCCCTCCATACTGGCCATGCTCTCTTCTCGCTTCTACCATCAGTCTTGGGGTACAGGAGTCTTAGGTGCCACATCACCAGGTTCATGAACAGCTATTACCCTACAATCAGCTTGCTTTTGAACCGCAATAGAAACTTCACTCACCCCAATAATGAACTGATTCCACAAACTTTGGACTTATTTTCAAAGATTCTACAACTCACGTCCTCAGCAGTATTTTTTAATTTGCACAATTTGTCTTTGACACATTAGTTTTTGGCAGTCTTGGTTCCATAAATTCTATTGTATTTCTTTACTTGCCTGTAAATGTCAGCAAGAAAACGAAACTCAAGGTGACATACAGGTAATACAGGTACTTTAATAATAATTTTACTTCATCTAATGAGCTCTTTGGGCCTGTGAGGGGCACTGGAATGTGTTAAGCTGTAAGGTTTATAGAGCACTTGAATCAGTTAATTGTTGTTTAACGAGAGTCATAAATCGTTTAGAGTTCCTTGTGTTTTTCTGCAGTGACTTGCTCTTTGTAATGTTTCCTGATGCTTTCTGTTTACACTTACAGTTTATTTTCATATGCTTGGGGATTCCATGTTACTTCTATTATTTAAGCAGATGCCTGATTAGTGCTCATTACGGGGGTCCTGGTTTTAAGAATGTTATTTCCCATGCTGTCTCTGGGCTGAGCCATAAATGTTCTGATGGAATTCTGCTCTGAAAGAGGTAGCTAAAGAGATTGTAGAGGCATTAGTAAAGATCGTTCAAGAATCACTAGTTTCTGGAAGACTGGAAAACTGCAAATGGCACTCCACTCTTCAAGAAAGGGGAGAGGCAGAAGAAAGGAAATTATAGGCCAGTTAGTTTGACCTCAGAGGCAAGGAAGATGTTAGCGTTGATTGGTAAGGATGTGGTTTCGGGCAACTTGCAGGCACAGGGACTTTTCTAGTTGGCTATCAGTGATCAGTGGTGTTCACATAGGGATCTGTGTTGAGGCAGATTCTTTTTACATATATGTCAATGATTTGGATGATAGAATTGATGGCATTGTTGCAAAGTTTGCAGATGACAGGTGGAGGGGCAGAAAGGTTTGAGGAAGTAGAGAGGCCACAGAAGTACTTAAACAACAGGAATTCTGCAGATGCTGGAAATTCAAGCAACACACCTCAAAGTTGCTGGTGAATGCGGCAGGCCAGGCAGCATCTCTAGGAAGGGTCTCGGCCTGAAACGTCGAGAAGTACTTAGACAGATTAGAAATATGCGCAAGGAAATGGCAGATGGAATAGTGTTGGGAAGTGTATGGCCATGCACTTTGGTAGAAGAAATGAAAGGGTTGATTATTTTCTAAATGGAAAGAAAATACAAAAACTGAGGTGCAAAGGGACTTGGGAGTCCTTGTGCAGGTTAATTTCCAGGTGGAGTCTGTGGTGAGGAAGGCAAATGTGATGTTAGGATTCATTTCAAGAGGACTAGAATATAAAAGCAGGAATGCAATGTTGAGACGTTATAGAGCATTGTTGATGCCTCACTTGGAGTATTATGAGCAGTTTTGGGGCCCCTTATCTAAGAAAGGATGTTCTGAAACTGGAGAGAGTTCAAAGGAGCTTTACAAAAATGATTCCAGGATTAAACTGCTTGTCACATGAAGAGTGCTTGATCACTCTAGGCCTGTATTCACTGGAATTTAGAAGAATGAGGGGTGACCTAGTTGAAGCGTATCGAATGGTGAAAGACTTTGATGACTGGATGTGGAAATAATGTTTCCATGGTGAAAGTGTCTAAGATTAAATGACTCAACATCAGAACAGAGGAGCATCCTCTTAAAATGGAGATGAGGAGGAATGTCTTTAGCCAGAGAGTGGTGAATCTGTGCAATGCATTGTCTTAGGTAGCTGTGGAGGTCAAGTATTTATGTATATTTACATAGAAACGTAGAAAACCTACAGCACAATACAGGCTCTTCGGCCCACAAAGCTGTGCCGAACACTTCCTTACATGAGAAATTACCTAGGGTCACCCTCTATTTTTCTTAGCTCCATGTACCTATTCAGTAGTCTCTTAAAAGACTCTGTCGTATCCGCCCCCACCACCGTTGCCGACAGCCCATTCCACGCACTCACCACTCTCTGCATAAGAATCTTACCCCTGACATCTCCTCTGTACCTACTCCTCAGCACCTTAAAACTGTGTCATTTTGTGGTAACTGTTTCAGCCCTGGGAAAAAGCCTCTGACTATCCACACAATCAATGCCTCCCATCATCTTGTACACCTCTATCAGGTCACCTCTCATCCTCCGTCGCTTCAAGGAGAAAAGGCCGAGTTCACTTAACCTATACTCATAAGGCATGCTCCCCAATCCAGGCAACATCCTTGTAAATCTCCTCTGCACCCTTTCTGTGGCTTCCACATTCTTCCTGTAGTGAGGCGACCAGAACTGAACACAGTACTCCAAGTGGGGTCTGACCAGGGTCCTATGTAGCAGCAACATTACCTCTCGGCCCCTAAATTCAATTCCACAATTGATGAAGGCCAATACACCATATGCCTTCTTAACCACGGAGTTTACCTACGCAGCTGCTTTGAGCATCCTATGGACTTGGACCCCAAGATCCCTCTGATCCATACTGCCAAGAGTCTTACCATTAATATTATATTCTGCCATCATAGTTGACCAACCAAAATGAACCACCTCACACTTATCTAGGTTGAACTCCAATTGCCACTTCTCAATCCAGTTTTGCATCCTATCAATGTCCCGCTGGAATCTCTGATAGCTCTCCACACTATCCACAACACCTCCAACCTTTTTGTCATCAGCAAACTTACTAACCCATCCCTCCACTTCCTCATCCAGGTCATTTATAAAAATCATGAAGAGTAGGCGTCCCAGAACAGATCCCTGAGGCACACCACTGGTGTCCGACCTCCATGCAGAATATCAACCATCTACAACTACTCTTTGCCTTCCGTGGGCAAGCCAGTTCAGGATCCACAAAGCAATGTTCCCCTTGATACCATACCTTCTTACTTTCTCAATAAGCCATTGATGGGGTACCTTATCAAATTTCTTGCTGAAATCCATATACACTACATCTACATCTCTGTCTTCATCAATGTGTTTAGTCACATCCTCAAAAAATTCAATCAGACTTGTAAGGCACGACCTGCCTTTGACAAAGCCATGCTGACTATTCTTAATCATATTATGCCTCTCCAAATGTTCATAAGTCCTGCCTCTCAGGATTTTCTCCATCAACTTACCAACCACTGAAGTAGGACTCACTGGTCTATAATTTCCTGGGCTATCTCTACTCCCTTTCTTGAATAAGGGAACAACATCCACAACCCTCCAATCCTCTGGAACCTCTCCCGTCCCCATTGATGATGCAAAGATCATCGTCAGAGGCTCAGCAATCTCCTCCCTTGCCTCCCACAGTAGCCTGCGGTACGTCTCATCCGGTCCTGGTGACTTATCCAACTCGATGCTTTCCAAAAGCTCCAGTACATCCTCTTCCTGAATATCTACATGCTCAAGCTTTTCAGTCCGCTGTAAATCCACTGTAAATGGAGCAGACTTGATGGGCCAAATGGCCAAATTCTGCTCTTATACTTTTCAGTCTTATGGTCTTCTGGTTTTATGGTTTTATTATGAATAAAGTCTTGTTACCATCTCTACATCAGAGTTTGTTTTTCCTCCACACTTGGGTTCTGATATTGCCAGTGCACATTGTGAGACTTTAATCTTGACGTTTAATTTTCACCAGTAAATTCCCCGAAAGCCATTTCATTACCAGATTACTAACCTTCCACATTATCAGATCTATAGTCACCTCATCCCTTACTGGTTGCTCAGCAAGATGAACTGAGGAAACCATCAATGATTCTCTCCTCCAGTGCAGCGCAGTGGTGGGACTGATGTTCCAGAGTTCCAGCATCTGGTACCAACAATCACTTCACAGTCAAAATCATGTAGATCATATTTCTTCCACATTCTAATGCTTGATCTGAACAACAACTTTACCTCCTGACCACATCAGCATGCTTGTATGCATTCTGTTGCTGCACAATAATTGGCTGATTAGATATATTTGCATTAACTAGCAGGTGTTCAGCTGTACCTAATAAAGTGGCCACTGAGTGTTTGTCATGGAATACGTTATTCTGCAGCAGTAGTGCAGTGTTGTGGTTCTCCTTCTTGGAGTAATTTTAAAAATACAATAAGTAATTTCTTAAATGGTCTGACTTTGCTGTAATGTCCAGTGTTCTATGTTCTTGGTCGCACATCTGCCACACCATTGTGGGCCCATTGCTGTGCTGTACGCACCCTTGTTCCTGGCAGACTTTTGGCCAGATTGACCATTTTTATATCCAATGCTCTCTATCCTTCCTCTTTAATCTTTGAATTCTAGGGCTCACCCACTCCTGCTTATTGAAGCCCTGGCATTAAAGACGAAGGGTCAGATTTATTATCCATACAGAGTACTGTGTAAAAGTCAGGAACCTATATATAGATTGCTCTATACACCTCTCCTAGGTCAATTTGAGTGAACTCCATCCCAGCGCCACCAGTCTCCCATTGCTGCATTTCTCATACACTTGATTCTCTGTCACATCTGCAGCTCTCTGTTACCTTCAGTGGTGTTGTTTTTGTACATGATTCTCGTAATAATCCTGCTCACCCACACTTGCACCACTTATGTCACTGGCTCCCACATTCACCACAGCAGCTCACTCTTTCCACTCCCAGACCATGCCAAACCAGATGGCCTTCAAGGCATCAGTGGATACATCTCTGTGATTCCTCTGTAAGATCAAGATTGTTCAATGCCATTTGCTGTACACAATTGTAAAGGAAAATGAAATAAGTGTTACTCCAAATCTGATGCAGCGCAAAGATAAACAGAAAAGATAAGGAATAGAATAAAGGCATCTGTTAGTCTTGCGAGACCATGGATCTGCGCCTGGAAAGTCTTCACTCTCCAGGGCACAGCCCTGGGCAAGGTTGTATGGAAGACCAGCAGTTGCCCATGCTGCAAGTCTCCCCTCTCCACTACACCAGTGTTATCCAAGGGAAGGGCATTAGGACCCATACAGCTTGGTACCAGTGTCGTAGCAGAGCACTGTGTGATTAAGTGCCTTGCTCAAGGACACAACATGTTGCCTCGGCTGGGGCTCGAACTCACACCTTCAGGTCGCTAGTCCAATGCCTTATCCACTTGGCCACCTGCCCACTAGGAATATAATAGCAATAACAATAAATAGAAATACATAAGAGAGGTTATATACATAGATTGATTGTATGAACACAACGTGACACTAGGCACAGGTATTGTCTGTACATAAGGTGACTAACTAGCGATGCTGGGGGTGGGGAAGTAGTGTATGAAGGAGTGGGTTAGTGAGTGGTGGTGTTGATCAACCTTACCGCTCGGGGAAAGTAGCAGTTTTTGAGTCAGTGTTCGTGGCATGGATGCTATGTAGCATTCTCCCGGATCGGAGTGTGACAAACAGACCATGTGCAAGGTATGTGGGATCCTTCATGATGTCACTGGCCCTTTTCTGGCTCCTTTCTATATCTATTTCCTTGATGGTTGGTGGGCTGGTGGCTTTGATGCGTTGGGCAGCTTTGACTGTCTGTTGTGGAGCAGTGCAGTTACCATACTGAGCAATGATGCGGCATGTTAGGATGCTCTCGACTGCACAACTACAGAATGACGTGAGTATGGATGTACAAAGTCCAGCTCTCTTCAGCTTCCTCAGAAAGAAGAGGCACTGGTGAGCTTTCCTGCTTGTGTAGGATGTGTTCTGGGACCATGAGAGGTTGTGTGAGATTTTCACTCCCAAGAGTTCTTTCAGCTCGCATGTCTTTTGCAGCACCCTCCACCCTCAACACATTGTGCAGCCAATGAAATATGCCACCAAATGCAATCCACGTGTAACGGCTGGCCAGCATAGTGTGCATAGCAAGATCCCACAAATAAAAGCTTGGGGTGGTGGAGGTGGCTGGTGGTTGGGAGATATTATGTGACCAAGTTTTCAGATCCAGCTCTCAGGATCAGTAAAGCTGCCAGAAGGCAAGAAAGATGGATGACAAATAGGCCACTCGGCCCTTTAAACCTAACCCACTATTCACTCCCATTATGATTCGTCCTGATGGGCGAATTTTGGCCTTGCCCCAAAATGTCGACTCTTCATTTCACTCCATAGACGTTAATTGACCTGCTGAGATTCTCCAGCATTCTCTGTGAGTGTTACTCGGGATTTCCAGCATCTGGAGAATCTCTTGTAGTTATGATTGCTCTACCCCAGGTCGCCTTCTTCAGCGCCTCACCTGTTCACCTGCCAACTTTCCCCAAATTTATTTACCTAATGTTTAAAACCCGTCCAGTGATCCAACTTCCACAATCTCCCGGGGTAAAGAATTCCAGAGAAGATCGTTTGAAGATCGTTATTTTGAGGGTTTTTCAAGATTGGTTAATATCAGTTCAGGTACACAACTGCAACGAGTACGAAATAATTATTACACCGGATCCGAAGCAGCCAAGAAAAAACACAGTAAGATAAGGAACACGATAATCATAAAAAACACAATAAAATACATACGTGAGATGGTTTATATATATATGTATAGATTGATTGTATGTCCACACAATCTGAGAGAATGGGACCCTCTCCCGTGTGCGTGTGTGTGTGTGTAACCGTATTCTGACGCCTCTGGATGTCCGAGCCGCACTGTAGTGTGTGAGTGGCCGTCCCAGTGGAAGCTCGTTGACTGAACCGCAGTTTACTACTCTACCTTTCGTGTCCTGGGACTCTTTCCGAAGTGGCGTTCGGACGCACCACCGAAACGCTGAAACTACGGACCGCAGATCAGAGGAAGCGAGGGGGCGGGTCGGGAGTTGCTTGGGCAGCGGCTCAGCTCATATTTCCATTTCACCGAGCGCTTCCCTTTCCGATTACATCACTCCTACTGGTAGGATATTCCGAAAGTCCGGTATATATAGAGGGGATCTAACTGAGATCCAACAGACATACAAACGCTCCTGAAGAGAACTACCTCAAAAGAGCTTCGACCGAACGCAGGATCATGAACCAATACAACATGCAGTTGGACCCCGAGGCCGGCAAAGTTGTGGTGCTGAGAGAGTCGAGCAGAAGGGGTTGTTTCTGGCCGGCTCTTTGCGCCGTTGCCATGCTCAGCTTGGTAGCCGTCAGCTCTTACCTGGTGCTGTGTCAGCTGAGGGGACTCCCGGCTCAGCAGGTACGTGGCCATACTGTACAGTCTCCGCGGAGACCGGCTCGAAAAAGATCGGGGTTCGGATTAACTGGAGATTTAGGATTCAGTTCACCTTTTAAATTGCTGCTCTTTTTGTTTGCTACAGGATAAAACGCGGGACGCGGAGCTGTCGGAGACGAGTTTTCAGGCTAAAGACAGTGAGTGTCCTTTCCGCGGGCAATCTTTGCTCCTTGCCGTAAACCCTCTCGCTCAGCGCCAACTCTTTCATTCTGTCTCCCAGTACCTTTCGGTGCCGCTCTCCCGCTCGATAGTAAACTCCCCATGGCGCCTTTACCCATTTAATTGTGTCTAAACATTTATTCCTCTCCCCTTCTTTTTCTCTCTCCCCACCTCCCCTTCTCTCCTAACTTTCTGTTTCTCTCTCCCCGCGCTTTCTCCTCTCTCTTCCTCCCCTTTCTCACAATTTCAATCTGCTTGATTCTGTTTTTATTACCTTCCCCTCTCGTCTTCTTTCATCTCTACTTTACTTTTGCAAAATTTCTTCACCCGTGTCTTTTCTTACCTTTTTCTCTCGCTCTCATCTCTCTCTCTCTCTCTCTCTCACACACACATCTTCCCGTCTCTCCCCTTCAGCACCTTTGTTAGTTACTGAGACAAAGTACACTCCCACTCAAACGACTGCTTTCCTTTCCCAGGTCTACAACAGGTCATGAAACAAGTTGGGTACGCGGAGAGAGCAAAAATCGCTGCTCACCTCATCGGTAAGAAATATTTTGCTCAGCAGACAGTGGGTGGGAAGGTGATGTGGAAGCCGAGGGAGGTGGTGGGGGGTTCGGGAGAAAGGTGTAAGGGTGGTACACCACTTCATCTCCCTTCCTTGCAGTTCCCATGACCCGGGTTCAATTCAGACCTCAGGCGCAATTCAGCAACAACTCCCAAAAGCATTCTCCAGATTATGTACAGTGAATCCATTAGAGATTTGCATTGGTCAGTGCTAAAAAGTTATAACAGAACAATGGTAAATACGGTTGGGAAGAAGAATGTGACTCCAGGCCATTCCATGCTAATATCCTCCATCTTTCCCACAGCATTATCCAACAACAGAGGAAAGGAAGTGATCTGGCAGGAGGACACAGACACCACCCTCGCAAAAGGAGTGGACCTTGAGGGCAACGGCCTGGTCATCAAGACCCCCGGCCAGTACTTTGTCTACACCCAGGTGGTGTTTCATGGCAAAGGCTGCCAGGACAAGGCCACCTACCTCAGCCACAACGTCACCTTGCTGTCCGCCAACTACCCAGAGGAAAATCTGCTCCTGAAGGCCACCAAGTCCATCTGCCACTATGGGTCAAACCAACAACACTGGTACAAGACGTCCTACCAGGGTGCCATCTTCCAGTTTGAGGAGGGCGACCACATCTTCTCAAAAGTCAGTGAGAATGTGGTGCACTACGTGGACAGGGCTCAGGGAAAGACCTTCTTTGGAATATTCGCCTTGTGAAGAACTCGATGAATGGTCGGGATTTTCAGACTGGAACTCAACAGACACTTAATGGGGCATGTTGCCCTATAGGACAAAATTTGGACATTCCATGCCATGTTCATTCTCAGGATAAGCTAATATTCTTTCTGTTTTAATGCATGATATTTATTTTATATTTAAGTTTATTGATCTTATTGAAACAAGTACTCCTAAGGGAGAGTGTAAGTAGATAATCTCAAGAGGCAATGTGCAAGCAATTCTGTCTGATATTCAGACTGTTTAGCTTGTGAGACCAGTTTCTGCATAGAAGCATATCTGGGACATCTACGTGGGTCCTCAATGGTTAATGCTAGTAAAGGAGCAGCCAAACTCCCCATAACTTGTTTACCAAATTGCCAACATATTGGGTCATCTCTTTTGAAAAAAGATGTAACTATTCTGCACTGTGATTATCACCAAACCAACTAAAAGTAATTTATTCTACACTCATCGTGACTCAGATTCCTACACAAGAGTAGATCACAGTGAGTAAGTTGGCCTGTTTTGCACTTCTGGGTCTTTCTGAGTGGTATGTGATCTGCTTGTCTCTTACTGTATGTTGAATGTTGTGAGTACTTCCTGGGCAGTTTCAGTGATAATGTCACATTGTCTCACAAATCTGAGGCACTGCTCACTAATCTGCTGGCAGAGTTTCCAGAGAAAAACAGTTCAGATTCATCCAGGGGAATTTCCACCCAAAGCACTCCACTGTTATATATTATAGGCATCTGTTAGTCTCGCGAGACCATGGATTTGCACCTTGGAAGGTTTCCAGGGTGCAGGTCCTGGGCAAGGTTGTATGGAAGACCGGCAGTTGCCCATGCTGCAAGTCTCCCCTCTCCATGCCACCGATGTTGTCCAAGGGAAGGGCATTAGGGCTGATACAGCTTGGCACTGGTGTTGTTGCAGAGCAGTATGTGGTTAAGTGCCTTGCTCAAGGACACAACATGCTGTCTCAGCTGAGGCTCGAACTAGCGACCTTCAGATCACTAGACTGATGCCTTAACCACTTGGCCACGTGCCACACTGTTATATATTAACTGTGGCAGAATATAGGATTTATATTAAAATGAAATTACATCTGTTTTAAGGATGTCCATAAATGTTAATATTTTTCTTACTGTTTCATGCTTGTTTAATTTATTACTCTTTGATATTTATTAATTGAATTATTTATTATTTATATTATTCATTGTCTGACTGAATGACAATTAATAAAAGTAACTTAACACTGACATTTTTTCATTTCCTTATTTTTTGTGAGTTTGCCTAGGTTGCAAAATTATTGCTGTTTGGGAGGAAACAATTATTGTATTGAATTGACTTCATTACAGTCGCCCCTCTGTATCCGCGGGGGTTTGGTTCTGGGACCCCCCCCCCCCAGATTCCGCGGATGCTCAAGTCCCATATATAAAATGGCGTAGTATTTGCATATAACCTACACAAACCCTCCTAAATATTTTAAATCATCTCTAGATTACTTATAATACCTAATACAATGTAAATGCTATGTAAATAGTTGTTATACTGTATTGTTTAGGGAATAATGACAAGAAATATAAGTCTGTACATGCTCAAGCAATGAGTGCTGGAGAGAGAACATCTGGGTTTTTTTTCCGATCCCAATCCATGGTTGGTTGAATCCGCAGATGCGAAACCCGTGGATACGGAGGGCCGACTGTACTTACATCCTTCATATACATGAGGAGTAAAAATCTTTCCATTACATCACCATCTAAACGTGCAATGTGCAATTTATAGTAACTTATAATAGATAGTATGTACAACAGGACAGTCAATATAACATAGAAATACATTTGTGTTTGCATGAATTAATCAGTCTGTTGGCCTGGTGGAAGAAGCCTTTATGCTGTGGTACCGTTTCCCGGATGGTAGCTACTGGAACAGTTTGTGGTTAGGGTGACTTGGGTCCCCAATGATCCTTCAGGCCCTTTTTACATACCTGTCTCTGTAAGTGTCTTGAATAGTGTGAAGTTCACATCTACAGATGCGCTGGGCTGTCCGCACCACTCTCTGCAGAGTCCTGCGATTGAGGGAAGTACAGTTCCCATATCAGGCAGTGATGCAGCCAGTCAAGATGCTCTCAATTGCGCCCCTATAGAAAGTTCTTAGAATTTGGTGGCCCATACCAAACTTCTTCAACCATCTGAGATGAAAGAGGCACTGTTGTGCCTTTTTCACCACACAGCTGGTATCTGCAGACCACATGAGATCCTTGGTGATGTTTATGCCGAGGAACATAAAGCTGCTCACACTCTCAACCCTAGATCCATTGACGTCAATACTGGTTAGCTTGTCTCCATTCCTCCTGTAGTCCACAACCAACTCCTTTGTTTTTGTGACATTGAGGGAGAGTTGTTTTCTTGACACCACTTGTGTTAGGGTGATGGTATCTTCTCTGTAGGCTGCCTCACTATTATTTGAGATCAGGCCAATCAGTGTAGTCTCATCAGCAATTTACCATAATTAGCAGATTGGAGCTGTGGGTGGTGACACAGTGATGAGCAAAAGAGGGGCCTTAGGACACAGCCCTAGGGGGCTCCCATGTTGAGGGTCAGAGGAACAGAGGTGAGGGAGCCCACTCTTACCACCTGCCGGCGATCTGACAGGAAGTCCAGGATCCAGCTACACAAGGCAGGGTGAAGGGCAGGGTCTCTGAGCTTCTTGTCGAGCCTGGAGGTTCGAGTCAAGTAGAAGTTCAAGTTAAACTTCTGTGTGCTTCACAAACAGTTAGATATCCACAGGACAGGAATCAGAATCCGGTTTAATATCAATGGCATATGTTATGAAATTTATTAACTTCATGGCAGGAGTACAATGATAAATGAATGTAAGTCCATTTTATTCCCACTCACTGCCTCCTGCCTGACACCAATTCCTCTATCCATGCCAATATCTTTCCTGGAACACCATAGGATTTTATCTTGTTTAGCAGCCTCGTGTGTGGCACCTTACCATATGCCTTCTGAAAATCCAAGTAAATGACATTCACTGCCTCTCCCTCTCCTTTGTCCACCCTGCTTGTTACTTTCTCAAAGAACTCTTAACAGATTTGTCAGGCAAGATTTCCCTGTCGAACCATGCCGAAATTGACTTATTTTATCATTAGTCTCCAAGTACCCCAAAACCTTATCCTTAATAATGGATTCCAACACTTTCCCAACCATTGAGGTTAGGCTCACTGGCCTATAATTTCCTTTCTTTTTCCATCCTCCCTTCTTAAAGAAGCAATGGCCTGAAAACCTTGCCATATTCCCCTTAAACATTTCACTTTTCACATTTAACCCATAACCTCTAGCTCTAGTCTCACCCAACCTCAGTGGAAAAAGCCTACTTGCAGTTACCTTTCTATGCCACTGATAATTTTATATACTTCTATCAAATCTCCCCTCTATCTTCTATACTCTGGGGAATAATGTTGTAAACTGTTCAACCTTTCCCTATATTCAGGTGCTCAAGTCCTGGCAACATCCCTGTAAATTTTCTCTGCATTTTTCTTTTGCGTCACATTTCTTTTTCCACAGCCAGTTGAGATTTGTACTCTGGAGTTTCAGTCCGGACTCTAGGTTGGCTGACATCACTGCTCTCCCCACTCTGAGACTCAGCCTCCTTCACCCAGATTTCCTTCTCTCACCCCTGCACCCTCCATCCCGCAAGCAAAATCGCAGGCAATAAATCAGTCCCATCTGTCCGACAATCTCTTTGACCCCCTGCCATCAGACAGGAGGTACAATAGCATTAAGACAAGAATTATTAGGTTGGGAAACAACTTCTCCCCCCAGCCCACAGAGTCCACTCCACCAGTCCATTATGGCTGATTTGAATTCCCTCTCAACTCCATTCTTCTGTCTTTGCCCTGTAACCTTTGACACTCTCACTAATTAAGAACCTATCAACCTCTGCTTTAGATATACCCAATGACCTGGCCTCCACAGCTGCCTGTGGTAATGAATTCCATCGATTCATCACCCTCTGGCTAAAGAAATTGCACTTCTTCTCTATTCTAAAGGAGTCCTTCTCTTCTGAGGCTGTGCCCTTGGTCCTAGGCTCCCCGCTATAGGAAACAGCCGCTCTACATCCATTCTCTCTAGGCCTTTCACTATTTGTTAGGTTTCAAAAAGAATTCCCCCCGCCCCGCCCCATCCCCATTCTTCTAAACTCCAGTGTGTACAGGACCGAGCCATCAAACACTACTCATATGTTAACACATTCAGTCCCCGGATCATTCTCATGAACCTCCCCTGGACCCTCTCTAATTCAACGTGTTCTTTGTTAGATAAGGGGCCCAAACTGCTCACAATTCTCCAAGTGTGGTCTGACCAAAGTTTTATAAAGCCTCAGCATTCCATCCTTTTTTTTTGTTATTTCTGCTCCTCTTGAAATGAATGCTAACATTCAGTTGGGAACCTCAGAGAACGGACCGATGGACTGGGAATTTGAAAGTAGGATTGGTAGGTTGGGGACTCGGGATCTGTCTGTGAATCAGGGTGCTCTTGGTGTAAGCAGACACCTGCCAGCTATCTGCCACTTCCACCATCCCACCCCCTCAGCCCATGTCTGAACCAACCAAGGGAACTGACGGCCACAGGAAGGTGAAACAGGATGAGGTGCAAAATGCCCACCCACATGAGAAAATCACCAAGCAAACATAACGAGCTCACACATTGCACACAAACACTCCCCAGTCCGCCCTCACCTTTCTCATGAAAGCTGAAAGCTGACTTAATGACCGCACAAACCATAGTTTTCCGGTGAGGGACAGCGTGTGAAGGGGATGACCAGTAGCTACAGTAACCTAACAGTTAGTGTGACACTTTATGGTGCCAGCAGTTGTGAGGTCAGGGGTCAATTCCTGCCTCTGCCTGTAAGCAGTTCGTACATTCTCCCACTGACCACATGTATCTCCTCTGGGTGTTCTGGTTACCTCCTACGTTCCAAAGACATGCAGGTCAGGGTTAGTAAGTTCTGGGCATACTACTTTGGCATCAGAAGCATGG
The DNA here is from genome assembly GCF_963921235.1 of Mobula hypostoma. Classification (NCBI taxonomy): domain Eukaryota; kingdom Metazoa; phylum Chordata; class Chondrichthyes; order Myliobatiformes; family Myliobatidae; genus Mobula; species Mobula hypostoma. The sequence goes on along the minus strand of NC_086101.1, from coordinate 9,702,668 downwards.
GAGCTCTCTCTCTGTCTTTCTCTTTCTCTCGCACATTAGGTATATTTAAAGCAGATGTGATAAGTTCTTGATTAGTAAGGGCATTAAAAGTTACAGGGAGAAGGCAGGAGAACACTGTTAAGATAGAAAATAAATCAGCTGTGATCGGATAGTGAAGTCGACTGGATGGACTGAATGGCCGAAATCTGCTCTAGTATCTTATGGTCTTATAGAACTAACCTTATCCAAAAGCACATCCTAACGTGCACTGAGTCCCAATCATTAACAGTATTGCAGATCAAAAAATCCTCACCCAGGCTGGCTGCTCTCCCTCTCTGCTCCCCGTGCCCTTATCGTAGCACCCTCCTGCAGACAAGTAGGTGTGAAGAGCTTGTTACTACAGCCACAGCTTATAGCCGTGATGATTTTACCAACTACTCCAGAGCTGAGGGTCTGTTGCATCGGGGCCTCTGCGAGTAATGAGCATAATGAGACCACACCTGGAGTATTGTGTGCAGTTTTGGTCCCCTAATCTGAGGAAAGACATCTTTGCCATAGAGGGAGTACAAAGAAGGTTCACCAGATTGATTCCTGGGATGGCAGGTCTTTCATATGAAGAAAGACTGGATGAACTGGGCTTGTACTCGTTGGAATTTAGAAGATTGAGGGGGGATCTGATTGAAACGTATAAGATCCTAAAGGGATTGGACAGGCTAGATGCGGGAAGATTGTTCCCGATGTTGGGGAGGTCTAGAACGAGGGGTCACAGTTTGAGGATAGAGGGGAAGCCTTTTAGGACCGAGGTTAGGAAAAACTTCTTCACACAGAGAGTGGTGAATCTGTGGAATTCTCTGCCACAGCAAACTGTTGAGGCCAGTTCATTAGCTATGTTTAAAAGGAAGTTAGATATGGCCCTTGTGGCTACAGGGGTCAGGGGGTATGGAGGGAAGGCTGGGTTCTGAGTTGGATGATCAGCCATGATCATAATAAATGGCGGTGCAGGCTCGAAGGGCCGAATGGCCTACTCCTGCACCTATTTTCTATGTTTCTATGTTTCTTACAAAAATCATTGGACTCTGGCATGGTGCCAGATGACTGGAAAATTGCAAATGTCACTCTACTCTAGCAGAAAGGAAATTATAGGCCAGTTAGCCTGACGTCCATGGTTGGGAAGATGTTGGATTTACTTGTTAAGGATGAGATTATGGAGCACTTGCTGACACAGGACAAGATAGGATAAAGTCAGCATGGTTTCCTTCAGGGAAAATCTTGCCTGATGAACCTGTTGGAATTCTTTGAGGAGACTAGAAGTAGGATGGATAAAGGGAATGTAGTGGGTGTTGTATATTTGGACTTTCAGAAGGCCTTTGGCAAGGTGCCACACATGAAGCTCCTTACCAAATTAAGACCCCATGATATTACAGGAAAATTACTGGCATAGATAGATCATTGACAATTGATAGGAAGCGACAAGTGCGAATAAAAGGATCATTTTCTGGTTGACTGCCAGAGACTAGTACTGTCTTCAGGGGTCGGTGTTGGGTCCGTTTCTTTTTATGCTGTATATCAATGATTTAGATGTTTGCAGATGATGCGAAGATTGGTGGAGGGACAGGTAATGTTGACGGAACAGGAAGGCTGCTGAAGGACTTAGATTAGGAGAATGGAAAGAAAATGGTAAATGAAATATAATGTTGGAAAATGCATGGTCATGAACTTTGGCAGTAGAAATAAATATGCAGACTATTTTCTAAATGGGGAGAAAATCCACAAATCTGAGATGCAAAGAGACTTGGGAATCCTTGTGCAGAGCACTCTAAGAGTTAACCTACAGATTGAGACAGTGGTGAGGAAGGCAAATGCAATGGTAACATTCATTTCAAGAGCTCTAGAATACAAGAGCGGGGATGTGATGCTGAGGCACTGGTGAGGGCTCACCTTGAGTATTGTGAACAGTTTTGGATTCTTCATCTAAAAAAATGTGTGCTGGCATTGGAGAGGGTATAGAGGAGCTTCACAAGGATGATTCCAGGAATGCAAGGGTTATCATTTGAGGAACATTTGATGACTCTGGGTCTGTACTCACAGGAATTTAGAGGTTGAGGGGTATCTCATTGAAACCTTTCAATGGCCTAGACAGAGAGGATGTGAAAAGGATGTTTCCTATGTTGGGGTAGTCTCAGGCTAGAGGGCCCAGCCTCAGGATAGAGGGGTGTCCATTTAAAACAGAGATGCAGAGAATTTTTTTGAGCTTGAAGGTGTTGAATTTGTGGAGTTTGTTACCACAGGCAGCTGTGGATGCCAGGCCTTTGGGCATATTTAAGGCAGAGATTGATAGGTTCTTGATTGGACATGGCATAAAGGTTATGGGGAGAAGGCTGGGGAGTGGAGCTAAGGAGGGGAATAAAGGATCCGCCAAGATTGAATGGTAGAAAAGGCTTAATGGGCCAAGTGGCCTAATTCTGCTCCTATGTCTTATGGTCTTACAGCTTTACACATCACTCAGTGGCATTGTGTAGAACCCTCTTTCAGTTTCATGGTTGGACAGCTTCCCTTTTATTTACCAGAGGAAGTTTCACAGAACTTCTGTCTCTGCTTCAATCAAAGAGCAACCTAGAGACAATTTCCTCTCAACAACAGCAAGTATCACTTAACCCTGTCCCTCTCTCTCTCTCTCTTAGTCACTCTAGCAACATCTCTGATTTTCAATTTCTTCTTACCTTTCCCTATTCACAAGAGATTCAGCAAATACTGGGAATCTAGAGCAACACACAAAAAGTGCTGGAGGAAGTCAGCAGCTAAGGCAGCATCTATGGAAGTGATGTTTTGGGCCAAGACCTTTTATCTGGACTGGAAAACAAGTGGGTAGAAGCCAGAATAAGAAGGTGAAGAAGGGAGAAGGAGGACAAGCTAGAAGGTAATAGGGTGAAGCCAGTTGAGGTGGGTGGGGTGTGGGAATGAAGTAATAAGCTGGGAGGTGACAATTGGAAAAGTGAAAAGGCTGGTGAAGAAGGAATCTCGTAGGAGGAAAATGGACCACAGGAGAAAAGGAAGGAGGAGGGGCACCAAGGAGATGTGATAGGCAGCGAGGAGAAGAGGTAAGGGGCATAGAAAAGAAGAGGGGAGGAGGAGGGAAAGAAATATCAACAGGAGAAATTGATGTTCATGCCATCAGGTTGGAGGCTACTTAGATGGAATATGAGGTGTTGCTCCTCCAACCTGAGTGTGGCTTCACCATAGCAGAAGAGGAAGTCACGGACCAACATGTCAGAGCAGAAATGGGAATAGGAATTAAAATGATTGGCCACCAGGAAACTTTGCTTTTTGTGGATTGAGTGGTGCAGCTCGAGAAACCAGTCCCCAATTTATGTCGGTTCCTCTCCCTATCATTTTCCTACTTTCCCTATCGTCCTTGGCCTCATCACTTTTGCTCACCAACTAACTGCCCAGTTATTGAATAATTCTTTGTCTAATAGTCTATCCATCTCCTTTCACTTGTTTTGCGTCTTTTTATTTCAGATGTGGTTCTGCTACTATTGGAAACTGTTCTCTTCATTTTGGCGGTGTATTTTTGAGCCGATCGGGTGACCTGGCAGTTTTCGGTCTCCATGAAGATTCCACAAGGCTGCCAGCAAGGCATGCGGGATAGACGCCAGGAAACCAGGAGGCGAGCCGCGAGCCCATAATTTACTCCTTCTCTTACCGATCTTGCTGATTAAAGCACCAAGGAAGATTGAAATCGTCAAGTTGGGTGTGGAGGGTGAGCAAGTGTTCAGCGCTGTCTGCCAGCCTCTTGCTCGCTGCTGCTAGATGAAGGTGTCTGCATGGGGCAGTCTCTCTCTTTCTCACTCGCTACCCCCAAGGGAAGGTTCTTGTGTTCGTATGATCTCTCTCTCTCTCTCCCCCTCACTGCTGTCATGGTGCCAGAGCAAGGTTTAATCAACACACTTTGTGGATCAGACTCTAATTCACATAGGATGTGCTTCTAGCTTTTCTGGTCACTACCTCACTACCTTTTTGTTGCTAGTTTGGGTGATTTTGAATCGGGGTGGCTTTCAGATAACAAACACTGAGCTGACCTGAATATGCCTTTGAATTTGTGTTTTATATTCTGTGTTCTAGCTCTGTTTTGTTGCCGGTTGTGTGACTTTTTTGTGTTGGGGGGAGAGGGTGGCTGATGTATTTTTTCTTTGACTGAGATTCATGGTTCTTCTTTGTTTCATGGCTGTCTGTGGGGAAAACAAATCTCAAAGTTGCATACCGCATACAACTTTGATAATAAATATCTTTTGAATAATATCAAGTATTCTTAACTTTATTTATACCTTCATTTATAGAGCATTTTTGATACAGATGATGATGTTCAAAATGCTTTACAATGGGATAAAATACAAACATAAAAATGAAATAAAAATAATACAATAATACAAATAAACATGGAAATAAAGGTCAAAAAGATGTTAATTTAAAAACAAGGTTAAATAAATAGGCTTTGAGCTGGTGTTTAAAAGTGTCAACTGAGTCTGCATCCCTTATAGTTTTAGGTATTGAATTCCACAGTTTAGGAGCATGGTTCAAAAAACTGACCTGTTACTTATCTTTTGAGGGAGATTGTTTACATTTTAGATACCGGTAGAAGAAGATCTGGGAGCTCAAGCAGGATTATAAAATTAAAATGATTCTGTGATGTACTTGAGTCCCAGACTATTGAGAGCTTTAAAAATAAGTAAGAGAACCTTAAAATCAATTCTAAAAGGTACAGGGAGTCAATGCAGAGTAACTAGGAAAGGAGTGATATGTTCCATCCTCCTGGTTTTAGATAAAAGTCAAGTAGCAGCATTCTGAACAAGTTGAAGTTTATTAACAGATTGCTTTGGAAAGCCAGTAAAAAGTGGCATTGCAGTAATCTAGTCTATTCAATATAAAGGCATGAATTATTTTTTCAGCATCATTATGTAACAGAAATAGGCATGCCTGGAATATTTCTTAAGTGTGGAATTGCTGTTCTGGTCATTTGCCTTATGTTGAAATCTGAATCAAACCAGTTAATTCTGATCTTACAAAGGGAGTCAAGTTACCAAGTTTATCAAGTAGTTTATCTATGTATTATTGAACAGTATAGCATGCTATGGGTGGCGTGGCCCGGAATGTTAACCTGCTACACAATCAATCCAACCCGTCCCTCCTACACAACACATAACCCTCCATTTTACATTCATCCAAGAGTCCAGGAAATGGACCTATTGTATCATATTCTACCACCATCACACACTCCTCTCTCTCTCTTTCTCTTTCTCTCTGCTCATCCCTCTCTCATCCTCCATCTTGCTCTCCTTTCTCCATATTTTTCTCTCTCCTTAACTCCTCATCTCTCTCTCTCCCATCTTCCCTTTTGTTTTGTTACTTTCCTTTATGTGGCTTTTTCCCTTTCTTCCTACCTTTCCTTGTATCTTCCTCATTCTCTCTCAATTTCTCTCTCAAAATGATGTTGTATCTGTTAAATAGGGGCCGTGGGCAATTTCTGATTTGATGGAGACAGACGTGAAAGCACAAAGGAACATCTGGAGAAATTTCTGAAACGCCCGTTCGCTGCTGTCGTTACGTGTGGTTGGGTATCTTTTGGAGGGTAGGCCTCAAAATCCCTGGCCTTGCCTGCTTTTGGCGACCGAGAAAGAGGTCGAATCGCTCGGACAGAGATAGCGCTCAGTACTCGGTGTCGGAGAGCTGATCAGAGCTCGAAGTTTTCAGATGACTCAGAGTCGGATTGTGGTCGGCATGACAGGGAGAGTTTTTCTTCCTTCCTTCACCCGTCTGCGTGAGATGTGGGACATTTGAGAAACTTTGAACTTTACTGTGCTCATGGACTTCTTCGTCAAGTTATGGTATTGTTGCACTGTTGTAATTATCTGTATAATTATGTGGTTTTGTCAGTTTTTTCAGTCTTGGTTTGTCCTGTGTTTTTGTGATATCACACTGGAGGAAATAATGTATCATTTCTTAATGCACGCATTACTAAATGACAATAAAAGGGGACTACGTGTCTTCATAATCTAAAAATTTCTCTACCTTTTCCTATTTCTTTCCATCTCTCCCCTCCTCCCTCTATACCTTTCTCGCTCCCTCTTGCCCCATTCACTTCTTTCTCTGTATTTTCCTCTTTCTCTTCTCCTCCACACACTTACCACTCTGAGTATGAGGATGTCGCTGGAACTTGAGGGACTGAGATCTGAAGAAAGGAACTTTATTCACTAGAGTGTAAGAGAATGCCCTTACCGAGGTGTATCAAACTATGAGGGTCATAGATGGGGTGAATGTGCACAGTCCTTTTCCCCATGGTTGGAGAATCAAGAATGACAGGGACAAGTTTTAAGGTGAGAGGGGAGTGATTTAATAGGAACATGATGGACAACTTTTTCACCCAGATGATGGTCCATATATGGAAAGAGCTGCCAGAGGAAGTGGTTGAGGGAGATACATTAACAACGTTGGATGGGTATGTGGGTATCAATCGACCAAATGCAGGCCATTAGGACAAGCTTCACTGGGAATCTTGTCCAGCATGGACTATATTGTCTGCATGGCCTGTTTCTGCACTGTATAACTCTGCGACTCTATAACTCGATCTAGGACTGTGACTGAGTCCTGGGAATGGGATTAGTATGGGTAGGAGAGATGTGCATAGGGTACACAAATGGCCTATGTCATTGCTGTACTACTCCTAGCAGAGAACAAGAAATACAAGCAAATGGAAGTCATTTGAACCCTCGTTCATCTTCTGCTGTTCAATCACAACTTCTGCCTCAACACCATTCCTTTACACATAACCCGCAATTCCCAAAGCATCTAAAAACCTCCATCTTGCTGTTCTTCCCCAGAGTGATAGAGAATTCCAAAGATTACCTTCCTCTTAGATTACCATTTCTTTATTTTCCTGTGAATGCCTACAAGAATATGAATCTCAAAGTAACATACTGCATGGTAAAATAGACGTACTTTGTTAATAAATTTACTTTGAACTTTGAACCTCGTGCAGTAACCACCCCAATGATACCTCATTGCCATGTTAAGTATATTTCACAATCGTACACTATCACATTTTTCCCTCTCTGGTTTCTGATGTGGACAGTGTTGATAACATGGATTTTGCAATGACTTGTTCGCCGACTTTGGAACTGTCTTATTTATACTGTTTATATTGAAGAAATTATTAAGTGCGCACATGTTGTCACTGAGCAAAAAAATGTCACAGCCCAACATTTTTGTGCACACTGGTCATTACAAATTAGAGAGAACATTGCTCAACACTTCAAGTATATATCACAGGACCTGAATAACTCCCTCTCCTTTGTCAAGTAAGAAAAGTCCATATACAGAAGCACACTCTTTTTAAATTAGATTGCATTTTGTGATTTCACTTACAAAAGTCCCCAAAATATCTCAGCTACTCAAGATGAGGAAGTTCACTTGGACTCAGATTAGTTTGGCAGATGTCCTTTTCAAGAATAGTTCCAAAATGTCACATATTTCCTGGGTTTTAGTCACACTTGCCTGCTGTGGGAGTGTGGCCTCTCTTCATCCCACAGCTTTCTCACTGCAAAGCAGAATAGAATATGGTGTGAGTGGAATGTCCTGCTGATTTCGATATCCTTCACCTTTGGCGCTGGAATTTGGTAATTTGTATATTGTTTTCATGTGTACCAAGATACAGTGAAAAGCTGTGTTCACATGCCTTGCAGACTGATTAGTCAAATTATAAAATTCAAAGAAATTTATAAGCTCAAATATGTATGCTCAATGACCACTTTATTCGGTACCACATTTAACACAACTGTTAGGGAGGGTTTAATCTAATTTGGCAGGGGGATGGGAACTGCAGTGATAGGGCTGAGGAAAGGAAAAACAGAAATAAATCAAGGATAGCGTGCAACAGAGATTATAGAAAGAACAGGCAGGAGATGAGGCTTAAACACAGCCAGTGGCATGAGTTACAGGGAACTAAAGGCATGGAACAGTTAAAACAGAAAGTAACAAATACTGGACAGAAAGTGTTATATTTGAATGCAAGCAGCATAAGCAATAAAATGGACGGTTTTGAAATTCAGCAACAGATTGGCAAATATGACATTGTCGCCCTCTCTGAAACTTGGCTAAAGGATGGCTGCCATTGGGAGCAGAATGTCCAAGGATATACAGTATATCAGAAAGATAGGTTAGTAGACAGAGGGGGTGGTGTGGCTTTGTGTATAGGAAATAATATTAAATCCTTGGAAAGAGATGACATAGGCTTAGAAGGTGTAGAATCTCTATGGGTTGTTAAGAAATGACAAGGGTAAAAGAACCCCTAAAGGCAGTTGTATACAGGCCTCCAAACAGCAGCCGGGATGTGGATTACAAATTACAGCAGGAGATAGAAAAGGCGTGTCAGAAAGGCAATATCGTTGGGGATTTTAACATGAAAGTGAATTGGGAAAACCAGGTCCACACTGGACCTCAAGAGAGAGAATTTGTAGAACATCTAAAGGATGGCTTTTTAGAACAGCTTGTTGCTGAGGACACTAGGGGGTTGGCTGTGATGGATTGGGTGTGGGCGATAATAGGGAACAGTGACTACAGTATAATCGAGTTCACATTGAAAATTGAGAGGGAAAAAATGAAGTCCAATATGTCGGTATTTCATTGGAACAAAGGAAATTACAATGGCATGAGAGGGGAACTGGCCAAAGTTGGCTGGAGTTTCTGCGAAAAATGACGGAAGTACAAGACAGATATATTCCAAATAAGAAGGAGTTTTCAAAGGGAAGAAGGACACTACTGTGGCTGACAAGTGAAGTCACAGCCAAAGTAAAATCAAAAGAGAGGGCATACAAAGAAGCCAAAGAGTGTGGGAAGATAGAGGATTGGGGAGCTTTTAAAAACTTGCAGAAGGAAACTAAGAAGGTCATTTGGAAGGAAAAGATGAATTATGAGAGGAAGTTAGCGAGTAATATCAAAGAAGATACTAAAAGATTTTTAAGTATACAAGGGGTAAAGGGGAGACGAGGGTAGATATAGGACCAATACAAAATGATGCTGGAGATATGGTAATAAGAGATGCAGAGGTGGCAGAGGAACTGAATGTGTATTTTGCATTAGTCTTCACAGTGGAAGACGTCTGCAGTATACCAGACATTCAAGAGTGTCAGGGAAGTGAAGTTTGTGCAGTGAAAATTATGACTGAGAAGGTGCTCAGGAAGCTTAATGGTCTGAGGGTGAATAAATCTCCTGGTCCTGCTGGAATGCACCCTCAGGTTCTGAAGGATGTAGTTGGAGAGACTGTGGAGGCATCAACGATGATCTTTCAAGAATCAATAGATTCTGGCATTGTAATGGATGACTGGAAAATTGCAAATGTTACTCCACTATTTAAGAAGGGTAGGAGGCAGCAGAAAGGAAACTATAGACCTGTTAACCTGACATTTGTGGTTGGGATGTTATTGGTATTGATTGTTAGGGATGAGATTACGGAATACCTGGAGGCTCATGACAAAATAGGCCAAAGCCAGGAATGAAGGGGTTACCATATGAGGAGCATCTGACAGCTCTTGGGCTGTATTCCCTGGAGTTCAAGAGAATGATAGGGGATCTCATAGAAATGTTCTGAATGTTAAGAGGCCTGAACAGATTAGATATGGAAAATTATTTCCCATGGTAGGGGATTCTAGGACAAGAGGGCATGACTTCAGGATTGAAGGACAAACTTTTAGAACTGAATGCGGAGAAATTACTTTAGTCTGAGGGTGATAAATCAATGGAATTTGTTGCCACGAGCGACTGTGGAGGCCAAATCATTGGGTGTATTTAAGGCAGAGATAAATAGGTTCTTGATTATCCAGGGTATCAAAGGGTATGGGGTAAAAGCAAGGGAGTGGGGATGACTGGAAGAATTGGATCAGCCAATGATTGAATGGTGGAGCAGACTTGGGCCGAATGGCCTACTTCTGCTGCTATATCTTATGGTCTTATGTATGTTCATGGTCTTCTGCTTCTGTAGCCAATCCATTTTGAAGTTCAATGTGTTGTGCATTCAGAGATGCTCTTCTGCACATCACTTTTGTGATGTGTTGTACTGCTGTCTTCCTGTCAGCTTGAACTATCTTAACTCTCTCACTAACAAAGTATTTTCACCCAGAACTAGATATTTTTTCACAAACAGGAGAAAATCTGCAGATGCTGGAAATCCAAGCAGCACACACAAAATGCAGGAGGAACTCAGTAGGCCAGGCAGCATCTATGGAAAAGAGCATTGTCGCATTTTGGACTGAAACCCTTTGGCAGGACATTACTTTTTTTGTTTTTCACACATCTTTCTCTGTAATGTCTGGGGACTGTTCTGTATGAAAATCCAGATCAGCAGTTCCTGAGATACTCAAACCACCCTATCTGGCACCAACATTCATTCCGTGGTCAATGTCACTTTGATCAATTTCTTCCCCATTCTGTTGTTTGGTTTGAACAACACCTGAACCTCTTGACTGTGTCTGCATGCTTTTATCCACTGATGCCACAACATTAGCTTATTGTACATGCATATTTGCATAAATGCGTGGATGTACAGGTGTACCCAATAAAGTAGCCACTGATGGTAACTTACCATATGCCTCCAAAAGATTCATTTTCTTGCAGTAATTTACAGCGGATAAGACATACACTAGAATTTATGAGAAACTATGCATTAACAGGCAAATGCTGACAAACAACCAATGTGCAAAAGTAGAAAACCTGTGCAGTTAAAAAAAAATAATACTGAGAACATGAATTGTAAAGTGTCCTCAAAAGTGATTCTGTAGGTCATAGACTCTGTTCTGAGCTTTGTTGAGTCTCGTTCTCGAGGTCCATTCAAGTGTCTTATAACAGTGGGATAGACACTGTCGTTCATCCTGGTGGTGCAATTCTTCAGCTTTTGTGCCTTCTGCCCAAAGGAGGGGGAATAAGAGAGAATGATAAGGTGGGAAGGCCTTTGATTACACTGGCTGTTTTCCTGAATCAGGAGGGAAGTAAATAGAGGGAAGGCTGGTTTTTGTGATTTGCTGGATTTTGTTCACAAGTCTCTGCAGGTTTCCATAACTTCTTGCAGTCTTGGGCAAAGCAGTTGTCATGGTGAATACAGGTCAGATAATATCTATGGTGAATCTATAAAACTTGACAAGGGGCACCAGGAACAAGTGAAATTCCTTATTCCCTATCTTTCTGTGGAAATAAGTGTGTTGGTGATCTTTCTTGGCTGTAGCATCTACATGGCTGGACCATGACAAGTTGTTGGCATCATTTACACCTGGGAACGTGATGCTCGCCACCACCTCCACTCCAGCACAGGATGCTTCGTTGCTTCCTGTGGTCAAAGAACGGCTCTTTTATTGCACTGACATTATTGAGGGAGAGACTTCAGAAGTCCAGGATTGGAGGAAGGGAATCTGCTAGAGGAAGGGTACTGTAAAAGAACTGGAGAGGAATATTGGAGGAAGATTAAAAGAGATAGCTTAGAGAAGTATCAAAGAAAAGCAACTTCCTCATTTTTCCCATTGCTACTCTGCTGTTTTCCCTGCCAGCAGGTCCTTCCAATTTACTTTGGCCAACACCTCTCTCATACCACTGTAATTTCCCTTACTCCACTGAAATACTGCTACATCAGACTTTCTCCCTATCAAATTTCAAGTTGAACTCAATCTTCTTGTGATCACTGGCTCCTAAGAGCTTTTATATCTTAAGCTCCCTGATCACCTCTGGTTCATTACTTAACATCCATTTGAATATAACTGATCCCCTAGTAGGTTCAATCCAAATTGCTCTAAAAAGCCATCTCATAGGCATTCAACAAATGCACTCTCATGAGATCCGTTACCAACCTAATTTTCCTAATCAACCTGCATATTAAAATCTCCCATAACTATCATAACATTGGCCTTTTGACAAGCCTTTTATATTTCCTGCTGTAATCTGTGGTCTCCATCCCAGCTACTGTTGGGAGGCCTGTATAACTGCCATCAGGATCCTTTTACCTTTGCAGTTTCTTAACTCAAGCCACAAGGATTCAACATTTTCCAATCTTGTCACATCTTTCTATGATTTGATGCCATTCTTTAACAGCAGAGCCACACCATCCCCTCTGACACAACATGTAACCTTGGACGTTCAGCTTTCAACTACAACCATCCTTCAGCCATGATTCGGTGATGCCATAATGTCTTACCTGACTATCTGTAATAGTGCAACTAGATCATCCATCTTATTTCTTATATTCTGTGCATTGAGATATAACACATTTTGTGATATATTTGCTACCCTTTTTGATTTTGCATCCCTAATGCACTGATACTCACCCTGCTGGCTGCAATTTTGTCCTATCATCTGCCTGCTCTTCCTGACAGACTAACGGATGCATTGGTTATGACCTTTCTAGAATCACTTGATTCTGGCATGGTCCTGGAAGGCTCAAAGATTACAAATGCAATCCACACTTTAAGAAGGCAGGAAGGCAAAAGAAAGGAAATTATAGGCCAGATAGCCAAAACTCAGTGGTTGGGAAAGTGTTAGAGTTAAGGATGAAGTTTCAGGGTACTTGGAGACAAATGATAAAACAAGTGGAAGTCAGCATTGTTTCTGTAGAGAGAAATCTTGCCTGACAAATCTGTTAGAGTTCTTCGAGGAAGTAACAAGCAGGGTGGACAAGGAGACGTAGTGATTGTCATTTAATTGGATTCTCAGAAGGCATTTGATAAGGTACCACACATGAGGCTGCTTAAAAAGATAAAATCCTATGACGTTACATGAAGGATGCTGGCATGTATAGAGAAATGGCTGACAGGCAGGAGACAGTGACTGGGAAGTAAAGGGGCCTTTCCTGGTCAGTTGCTGGTGTCTACTGGTGTTCCTCAGGGTTCAATACTTTTCACGTTGCTTGTCAATGATTTGGATAATGGAATTGATGGCTTTGTGGCAAAGTTTGTGGATGATACAAAGATAGGTTGAGGGGGTAGCTAGTGCTGAGGAAGCAATGTGATTGCAGCTTGACTCAGACAAATTGGCAGAATGGGGAAAAAAGTGGCAGACGGAAGACAGTGTTGGGAAATGTATGATAATGCATTTTGGTAAAATGAATAATAATGCAAACTATTATCTAAACGGGGAGAAGGTTCAATCATCAGTGGTGCAGAGGGACATAGGAGTCCTTGTGTCAGACTCCCAGAAAGTTAATTTGCAGGTTGAGTCTCTTCTATAGAAGGCAAGTGCAAAGTTCGCATTTCTGTCCCAAGTTCTTTGGGCACAGAGCTCAGAAAAAGCAACACAACAGACCTTTAACACCATAATCCAGCAAGTTGTTTGTTATGTCTCCCCTCTGGCTGTGAAACAGGGACGCCTTTTATTCGCTTATTGGGGGAGAGAGAGAGAGCCTGTGGTTTGTCAAGTACAGGGTGAACAAGTAGGCTTTGGGGTACTGCAAGTCTGTGTCTTTATTGATGCGTTGCTGCATGCTTCAGTGCTCAGAGGAGCGGGCCGATGCTTTTTTGCTGTTGGGGGGTTATCGTCGCCTTGCTGCGCTTGTCTGTGGGAGAGGGGAGCTGGGAGGGGGACTTTGGGGTTCTAACGTTTAACTGTCATTCATTCTTTGGGGCACTCCTCTGTTTTTGTGGATGTTTGTGAAGGAAAAGAATTTCAGGATATATATTGTATACATTTCTCTGACATTAAATGTACTTATTGACCTATTGAACCTATTTCAAGGGGAATAGAATATAAAAGCAAGGAGATAAGGCTGAGGCCTTATAAGAATAGTCAGGATGCAGTTGGAGTATTGTCAACAGTTTTGGGCCTCATATCACAGAAAGGATGTGTTGTCATTGGAGAGAATCCAGAGGAGGTACACTAGGATGATTCTGGGAATGAAGGAGTTAACAGTTGAGGAGTATTTGACATTTTTGGGCCTGTACTCACTGGATTTAGAAGAATGCCAGAGAATCGCATTGAAACACACTGAATATTGAAAGGACTAGATAAGGTGGGTATGGAGAACATGTTTCCTATGATGGGGGAGTCCAGAACTGGAGGGCACAGCCTCAAAATTGAGGGACAGCCTTTTAGAACAGAAGTAAGGAGGAATTTTTTTAACCAGAGTGTAGTAAATCTGAGGAATGCTCTGTTACAGACTGTGGTGAAGACCAAGTCCATGGGTATATTTAAGGTGGAAGATGATAGTTTTCTGATCGGGCAGGGCATCAAAGGATATGTTGAGAAGGGATGTGTATGGGGTTGACTGGGATCTGGGATCAGCCATGATTGTATGGTGGAGCAGACTCGATGGGATGAATAGCCTAATTCTGCTATGTCTTATGGTCTTATGGTTGTATGGTCAACATATGAGGAGCATTTGATGGCTTTGTGCCTGGAATTTAGAAGAATGAGGGGGATCTCATTGAAACCAACTAAATATTGAAAGGAGTAGATGGAGAGGATAGAGAAGATGTGTCCTATAGTGGAGGAGTATAGGACCAGAGGGCAAGCCTCAGAATACAGGGGCATAGCTTTGGAACAGAGATTTGGAGCAATATCTTTAGCCAAAAGGTGGTGAATCTGTAGAATTAATTGCCACAGATGGCTGTGGAGGCCAAGTCTTTGGGAATATTTAAAGTGGAAATTGATTAGTTTGATTAGTCAGGGTACTGAAGGTTACAGAGAGAAGGCTGTAGGATGCGGTTGATTGAGGGGAGTACTAAATCAGACATGATAGAATAGTGGAGTACACCCAGGGGCCGAAATGCCTAAATCTGTTCCTCTTATAATTCTAATCTGCAGGTAATGTGAACAAGAAACCATTTCACTCATAAAATACTTTTATTAAGAGCAGTTCATTGGTTTGACAATCAATAATAATATAAATAAAATAAATAACAATAAAATCAACTTTCAATAAATACTTTAAAATAATAACTTAATCAGAATGAAACATTAAGACATACGGATAATTATAGACATCCTTAAAACAGATGTACGTTTGTAATTTATGTATATAATATATATATTTAAATCCTGATCTCCAGCCCAGGAAGCACCAGCAGTTTTCAATACAAGAGACAAGCAGATCACATCCCATCCAAAAAAACCCAACAATATGAACCAGGCCAAATTATTCCCTGTTCGGTATTTTTGCATGGGAGGAGCTGATTCACTTTGATTGTAGAATAAATGAGCTTTGGCTGGTTAGGTGGTCAGCATGGAAAAGGAAGCATCTTCTCAAGTCATGTTAGAGATGAAAGTTGGCTGTGGGGAATTTCACTTAGTCTCCTTATCAATTAGCATGTAAGAGTCCTTTGCCAGTACCTTAAAGATAAAGGTCCTTTTAAAGGTTAACTTTACGACCCGGATGTGCTTCCATACAGAGACACTATAGTATTGGTCAGACCTCCCAAGAGCTAAACTGTCTGAATATCAGACACAATGCCTTCCGGCTACCTCTTGGATTTGTCTGCTTACACTCTCCCTCAGGAGTATCTGTTTCAAAAAGAACCATAAATTTAAACATAAATTAAATATAAACTAATATTAGTTATGCCTTCAAAGGGACTACCATTATTCTGAGCATGGTCATCTCACAATACTCCTGCTTAGTATCAGGAACTTGGCACTGCACTGACATCACTGGATTGATGGATAGGAGGTGAAGCCATTTGACCCATCTTACAACCCATCAGTGAGGTCACGGCGGAGCCTTTGCCTTGAAGGCATTCCAGCTAAGTGTCGACACATCAGGTTACTTAGTCCTCTGGAAAGAGATCCAGGTCGGATGAGACCAACTTGGCAGTGCACTCCAGAATTGGGTTGTGAGCAAGGAGTGAGACAGGCTCCGGGTAAATCCAGAAAGGGAAGTCTGAACCTGACGCATCAGAAACTGTAAACACGTGTTAGTTTTTATAATAACCAAAATTTGCATCATGTGTCCCATCAAGTGTCTGTGGTGTTCCAGTCTGAAAATCCTGACCATTCACCAAGTTCTTCACAGGGCAAATATTCCAAAGAAGGTCTTTCCTAGGGTCCTGTCCACGTAGTGCACCACCTTCTCACTGACCCTGGAGAAGATATGGTCACCCTCCTCAAGCTGGAAGATAGCGCCCTGGTAGGAGGTCTTGTACCAGTACTGCTGGTGTGGGCCGTAGTGGCAGACAGACTTGGTGGCCTTCAGGAGCAGGGTCTCCTCATTTTCGTAGCTGTTTGTGTATGAAGTCATATTGTGGCTGAGATAGATGGTGTTATCCTGGCAGCCTTTGTGGTAGAAGACCACCTGGGTGTAGATGAAGTACAGGCCGGGGGTCTTAATGACCAAGCCGTTGTCCTCGAAGTCAACCCCTTCCCCAAACGTGGAGTCCGTTTCCTTCTGCCAGATGATTTGTCCGTCTTTGATGTTTGAATGTGCTGTGGGTGAGAAGGAGGTGGGGATTAAACCAAAGTCAGCACAGGACAACAGCACCCGCAGTGTAGCAGATAGCGTGACACTTTGCAATGCCAGTGATCAGGATTCAATTCCCGCCGCTGTCCGTAAGGAGTCAAGATGTTTCCCGACCCTGCTGCATGACCAGCTGCTCCAGATTTTCCCCCTAACCCAAAGTTGTACAAGTTAGGGTTAGTAAGTTGCTATGTTGGTACTGGAAGCATGGCAATACTTGTGGGCTGCCCCCAGCACATCCTTGGATTGCGTTGGTTGATGATGCAAACGACTTTGTTTTGATGTACATGTGACAAATAAAGCTAATCTTGCATAAAAAAAGGAGGCAGGTCACCTTCCAGGCAGCACAGAAAGATGGAGGAACACAAGGGGACAATTAGCATCAGTGGAGGGAAATGGACAGTTGATGTTTCTGTTCAAGACCCTGCATCTAGACCATTTCCCTCCATAGATGCTGCCCAATGCGCTGATCTCCTCCAGCAGGTTGTGTGTTGTTCCAGATTCCAGTGCCTGCACTCTTTCATGTTCCACACTCCACGCTACAGTCCTTTACAGGGAATGAGCTACTTCCTAGCAGAAGGAGGAAGTCACACCCCGTGGACAACAAGATCCCGTGTGGGTAAAAGTGGAGGGGAGGGGATATGGAGTGAAGTGAAGGTCATCAGTCGCGTCTTACCCAGCTATCAGCATGTCTCTGCACCCCGCACCTCCCAACTCTTGGTTTGAGAGAAACAGCTGATGTCCAGGCATTTCAAGTTAGTGAAGTGTCCCAGACCAAGGGAAGGTGAACTATGGCCATGTGTGTAGAAGGATGGAAGTCCCTGGTGAACTGCACAGGCTGACAGTCTCACATCGTGGGGCAGGGGGTGAGGTCCCGGCAGGGTTGGATGAGGAGGTGCAACCTCTTCCCCCTCCCCTTCCTCGGAGTGGGGGGGGGATGGTGCATTCACACGGCACAGGGCAACTGTCCATCGGCCCATCCCTCCAGGACTAAGCAACAGCACAATTAGGACCCAATCGGCCCTGCTGTCCTGTACGGCTCTCTCCTGCAGGGAGGGATGCCTTCTGGACGCGCGGTAGTCGGTGATGTGAAAAAAAAACCGGTTGCTTACCGACGAGGTGAGCAGCAATCTTCCCTCTCGAGTTGCTTCCCACCTGCTTCATGAGGCGAGGCAAACCTGTAGACAAGATAGGCATCGTCAGTGAGAGAACACACAACCTGAAGCAGAGGGAGAAGGAGAAAAAGAAAGTCTGGAGAGAGATAAAAAAAAAGAGACAGAAAAAATGAGAGACTTCTGGTGAGAGAAAAAGAGGTGGGGAGATAAGTGAGACGGGGGAATGAGAGGAGATACCGATAGAATGGAGGAAACACAAGAGATGCTGTAGATGCTGGAAGTCAAGAGTAACACTCACAAAGTGCCGGAGGAACTCTGCAGGTCAGGTAAGAGTTAACAGTCGACGTTTCGAGCCGAGACCCTTCATCAGAATATTAGGAGGAAGGGAAGGTTTCAGCAGATTTAGAGTTCAGGGGAGAGATGGAGAGGGGAGAGGCAACTATGTATATATGCATGTATCTATCTATCTATGTATATATACATAGGGAGAGAGAGAGAGAGAGAGAGAGAGAGAGAGAGAGATGGATAGACAGATAGATGGAGAGAGAAAGAGTGAGAGTTGGGAGATCGAAGGCTAATAACGCCGGAGGTTGTCGAAAGATGCAGAAGTAATAGCGGTAGCGGAATGCGAGAGCGGAGTTTCACAGCCAAGAGTTGCAGGAGACTGGGAATGCAGGACGGATGAATGGAGATAAAATGGTGGGGGGAGAGAAATACCTACCTCCATCGGCTGAAGTCTCCTCCAACTTCTGCAGCTCGGAAGCGTCAGTTTTCTGAAAAGAGAAGCAAGGGGGTCATAACATGTCCGGAGCTGCAGCCGGTGCGCGACCCCGCGTCCACAGCCCTATCTCCAAAAAGTGGTGAGAAAACGTCCGCCGCGCTCGATCGAACTGCTCCCAGCACCCAGCACCCAGCATCTCGCAGCCGTCTACCTACCTGTTGCGTCGGGAGCCCCCTCAGTTGACACAGGACCAAGAAAGAGATGACTGCGACCAAGCCGAGTATGGCCAGAGCGCAGAGCGTTGGCCAGAAGCAATCCCTCTTGGCCTTGGTCTCTCGGATGACGACGATGTTCCCGCTCTCAGGGTCCAGTAATGTCTCCTTGCTCATGATTTGTCCGAGTCTTGTTCTGCCTTATGTTTTCGGCGCCTTGACTTCGTTGTGTGCGACTTGGTCATGTGAAAGCAGCTCTATATAAAGCCGACGATCCACACACACAGACGGATAACACGCCTCATACAGGTGATGCAATGGCAGGGGAAATTACCCAGCAGTCGAACTGCACTGGAAAATAAAGCGAAAGAAGCCATCAGCTGAAAGCGATAGCTCGGAGAGTTGGGGGAGCCTGCTTTTCTAAATTTAACCCAATGAGCAGTTTCACAAACTTCTTTCACAGGTAACACATAGCCCCAGTCCCAGGAACCACGTGAGACGGCAGTTCCAAGACGTAGCGAGATTTGCCAGTCGCTTGATATGACAGGATCGAACAGGGAAACGGGTACACAGCAAGATCCCAGAAAGAGCATCGAGATAAAAGGAGGAAGGGCTATATATATTTGGAAATAAAAAAAAACACTGCAAAACTGAAAATTAAAAAAAAAATCTCCACAGGGGATATGTTATCCCGGTGTTACTGAATTCGGTACCGATCTCTTGCACGATAAGAGGGCCATTTGATCTCACAGACAACCTCGTATTGTTTCAGATTCAGATTGATTTATTCATCACATGGACTTCGAAAATGAACCAATTTGCACTCTTTTGCACTACGTATTAAATTTAATTATATGTGTATATTTCTTATTGTTATTTATAGATTTTAAAATTATGTATTGTACTGAACTGCTGCCGCAAGCCAACAAATTTCACGATATATGCCAGTGATATTAAACCAGATTCTCATAACTATCACAACCTAACGATGTGCTGGGGCAGCGTCGTCACACTGTTCCGGTACCAACATAGCATGTCCATATATCTTGCATCTTACTGTTTACTCGCACTGCACTTCCTCTGGAGCGCTTACACTTTATTCTGCATTGTTGTTGTTTACTTTGTTCTAACTTGGAGCACTCTGTCTGATCTGTGTGAACAGACAAGGCAAGCTTTTCACTGTATCTCGGCACGCATGACTACAATAAAAAGATCGGTCGTATGTGCCGTGTCCTTTGACGTGGGCACGATTGCTCTTGGCAAACTACGAAGAGATCAGTACCAAGATCAGATACTGAGCAGGGCAGGTGACATTTGTGGAGTTCGAAACAGTCTACTTGATCTCCGTGTTTCTGTGCCTCACTCCACAGAATGCTGCCTGATCTGGTGAGAATTCCCCACTTTCTGTTTCTTCTGCACTTTTAGATTTCTGAAGTATTCTTCATCTTGTTTCTGGTTCTCTATTAACGTGGACTGTTGAAAATTTCCAGCATTCACTGATCTTGGTTTCAGGATCAGGTTTACTCTCACGATCGCATACTTAGTGAAATTAGTTGTTTTATGTCAGCAGTGCAGTGCAAAAGAGAGAGGAAGTAATGAGTGCAGTGCAAAGACATGAAATTGCGATGGATTATAATGCACAAGGATTGTATATTATTGTTCAATGTCATTCCAGTACTCAGTGTTAAGGAGAATGAGATCATTTTTACTCCAGATCCAATGCAGCACAAACACAATAAGATAACGCCATAATAATAAAAACACAATAAATATAAATACATAAGATAGCTTATATACATGGATTCAATGCTCCCTCTAAAAAGATTCAAAGATTCAAAGATTCAAAAAACTTTATTGTCATTCTAACCATACATCAGCTCTGCAGGACAGAATGAGATAGCGTTTTCCAGGAGTAGTGCAATCATAACATAACAAATGCAACACTAAATAATAAACATAACAATAAATAGTAAAACAAAACAGCCACATGTCAGTTAAAATCAAGTTATAAGTGATAATAAATAGATAGAGTGGATAGCCAGCGCCTCTTCCCCAGGGCACCACTGCTCAGTACAAGAGGACATGGCTTTAAGGTAAGGGGTGGGAAGTTCAAGGGGGATATTAGAGGAAGGTTTTTTACTCAGAGAGTGGTTGGTTCATGGAATGCACTGCCTGAGTCAGTAGTGGAGGCAGATACACTAGTGTAGTTTAAGAGACTACTAGACAGGTATATGGAGGAATTTAAGGTGGGGGCTTATATGGGAGGCAGGGTTTGAGGGTCGGCACAACATTGTGGGCCGAAGGGCCTGTACTGTGGTGTACTATTCTATGTTCTATGTTCTATGTGTCCAGTGCAAGTTAAAAGTGTCCAAAAGCAGAGTCAGGTAGAGCAGCTATTTAGCAGTCTGACTGCCTGTGGGAGGAAGCTGTTTAGTAACCTTGTGGTTTTAGTTTTGATGCTCCTGTAATGTTTCCCTGATGGCAGAAGAACAAACAGTTCATGGAGAGGGTGTGAGGGGTCTTTAATGATGTACCGTGTCTTCTGGAGGCATTGACTGTGAAAGAGGTCTTGGACAGAAGGTAGGCAGACCCCAATAACCTTCTCTGCTCCCCTAACCACCCTCTGCAAGGCTTTTTTGTCGACAGCACTGCAGGTGGAGTAGCAGGTTGTGATGCAAAAGGTCAGCACACTCTCAACCACGCCTCTGTAGAATGTAGTTAAGACGTTAGTGGGGAGTGATGCTTGTTTAAGCTTCCTCAGAAAGTGCAATCTCTGCTGGGCCTGTTTCACAATCCCAGTGGTGTTCCTGGACCAGGTGAGATTGTCCGAGATCTGCACCCCAAGGAGCTTGATGTTTTCCACTCTCTCCACTGTGGAGCCGCTGATGCTGAGGAGTGTGTGCTCAGGCTGAGACCGTCTGAAATCGACGATCATCTCCTTGGTTTTGGTGCCATTAAGCATCAAGTTGTTATCACTGCACCAGCTCTCCAGGTGTTTGACCTCCTCCCTGTACATTGTTTCATCATTTTTGCTGATGAGCCCCACCACTGTGGTATCATCAGCAAATTTAATGATCAGGTTCTCCCGTATGACCATGCATTTTCCAACATTGTATTTCATACATCACTTTCTTGCCCATTCTCTTAATCTGTCTAAGTCCTTCTGCAGCCTACCTGTTTCCTCAACACTACCTGCCCTCTATCAATCTTCATATCATCTGCAAACTTGGCAACAAAGCCACCTATTCCAACATCTAAATAAACAGCATGAAAATAAATGCTCCCAACACCGAACCCTATGGATCACCACTAGTCTTTGGCAGCCACCAGAAAATGATCCTTTTATTCCCATTCTCATTATAATTGCAACAGTGTGTTGGGGCCAGAATCGATTTTTTAACCCAATTTCTACCAGTCACTAACTTTCTAAATTGTTAAATTGGTTTATTATTGTCACAGGTACTGAGACACCATGGTGTACAAAGGCTGTAATAAATCTAGTCAAGAAGATAAGAAAAGCTTACAAAAGGTTTAGAGAGCTAGGTAATGTTAGAGATCTAGAAGATCATAGAAACATAGAAACATAGAAAATAGGTGCAGGAGTAGGCCATTCGGCCCTTCGAGCTGCACCACCATTTATTATGATCATGGCTGATCATCCAACTCAGAACCCCGCCCCAGCCTTCCCTCCATACCCCGTGACCCCTGTAGCCACAAGGGCCATATCTAACTCCCTCTTAAACATAGCCAATGAACTGGCCTCAACAGTTTCCTGTGGCAGAGAATTCCACAGATTCACCACTCTCTGTGTGAAGAAGTTTTTCCTAATCTCGGTCCTAAAAGGCTTCCCCTCTATCCTCAAACTGTGACCCCTCGTTCTGGACTTCCCCAACATCGGGAACAATCTTCCTGCATCTAGCCTGTCCAATCCCTTTAGGATCTTATACGTTTCAATCAGATCCCCCCTCAATCTTCTAAATTCCAACGAGTACAAGCCCAGTTCATCCAGTCTTTCTTCATATGAAAGTCCTGCCATCCCAGGAATCAATCTGGTGAACCTTCTTTGTACTCCCTCTATGGCAAAGATGTCTTTCTTCAGACTAGGGGACCAAAACTGCACACAGTACTCCAGGTGTGGTCTCACCAAGGCCTTGTACAACTGCAGTAGTACCTCCCTGCTCCTGTACTCGAATCCTCTCGCTATAAATGCCAGCATACCATTCGCCTTTTTCACCGCCTGCTGTACCTGCATGCCCACTTTCAATGACTGGTGTATAATGACACCCAGGTCTCGTTGCACCTCCCCTTTTCCTAATCGGCCACCATTCAGATAATAATCTGTTTTCCTATTTTTGCCACCAAAGTGGATAACTTCACATTTATCCACATTAAATTGCATCTGCCATGAATTTGCCCACTCACCCAACCTATCCAAGTCACCCTGCATCCTCTTAGCATCCTCCTCACTGCTAACACTGCCACCCAGCTTCGTGTCATCCGCAAACTTGGAGATGCTGCATTTAATTCCCTCATCCAAGTCATTAATATATATTGTAAACAACTGGGGTCCCAGCACTGAGCCTTGCGGTACCCCACTAGTCACCGCCTGCCATTCTGAAAAGGTCCCCTTTATTCCCACTCTTTGCTTCCTGTCTGCTAACCAATTCTCCACCCACACCAATACCTTACCCCCAATACCGTGTGCTTTAAGTTTGCACACTAATCTCCTGTGTGGGACCTTGTCAAAAGCCTTTTGAAAATCCAAATATACCATATCCACTGGTTCTCCCCTATCCACTCTACTAGTTACATCCTCAAAAAATTCTACGAGATTCGTCAGACATGATTTTCCTTTCACAAATCCATGCTGACTTTGTCCGATCATTTCTCCGCTTTCCAAATGTGCTGTTATCACATCCTTGATAACTGACTCCAGCAGTTTCCCCACCACCGATGTTAGGCTAACCGGTCTATAATTCCCCGGTTTCTCTCTTCCTCCTTTTTTAAAAATTGGGGTTACATTAGCCACCCTCCTAAGGTGAATATGAAGGAGCTTAAGAAGGAAATTAAGAGAGCCAGAAGGGGCCATGAGAAGGCCTTGGTGGGCAGAATTAAGGAAAACCCCAAGGCATTCTACAAGTATGTGAAGAGCAAGAGGATAAGATGTGAAAGAATAGGACCTATCAAGTGTGACAGTGGGAAAGTATGTATGGAACTAGGGGAAATAACAGAGATACTTAATGAATACTTTACTTCAGTATTCACTATAGAAAAGGATCTTGGCGATTGTAGTGATGACTTGCAGTGGACTGAAAAGCTTGAGCATGTAGATATTAAGAAAGAGGATGTGATGGAGCTTTTGGAAAGCATCAAGTTGGATAAGTTTCTAGGACCGTACGAGATGTACCCCAGGCTACAGCGCAGTCGAGGGAGGAGATTGCTGAGCCTCTGGCAATGATCTTTGTATCATCAGTGGGGACAGGAGAGGTTCCGGAGGATTGGAGGGTTGTGGATGTTGTTCCTTTATTCAAGAAATTTAGTAGAGATAGCCCAGGAAATTATAGACCAGTGAGTCTTAACTCAGTGGTTAGTAAGTTGATGGAGAAGATCCTGAGAGGCAGGATTTATGAACATTTAGAGAGGTATAATATGATTAGGAATAGTCAGCATGACTTTGTCAAGGGCAGGTCGTGCCTTACGAGCTTGATTGAATTTTTTTGAGGATGTGACTAAACGCATTGATGAAGGAAGAGCAGTAGATGTAGTGTATATGGATTTCAGCAAGGCATTTGATAAGGTAACCCATGCAAGGCTTATTGAGAAAGTAAGGAGGCATGGGATCGAAGGCAACATTGCTTTGTGGATCCAGACCTGGCTTGTCCACAGAAGGCAAAGAGTGGTTGTAGATGGGTCATATTCTGCATGGAGTTCGGTGACCAGTGGAGTGCCTCAGGGATCTGTTCTGGGACCCTTAATCTTTGTGATTTTTATAAATGACCTGGATGAGGAAGTGGAGGGATGGGTTAGTAAGTCTGCTGACGACACAAAGGTTGGAGGTGTTGTGGATAGTGTGGAGGGCTATCAGAGGTTACAGCGGGACATTGATTGGATGCAAAACTGGGCTGAGAAGTGGCAGATGGGGTTCAACCCAGATAAGTGTGAAGTGGTTCATTTTGGTCGGTCAAATATGATGGCAGAATATACAAACATTTGTAGTATTAATGGTAAGACTCTTGGCAGTGTGGAGGATCAGAGGGATCTTGGGGTCCAAGTCCATAGGATACTCAAAGCAGCTGCACAGGTTGACTCTGTGGTTAAGAAGGCATACAGTGCATTAGCCTTCATCAATCATGGAATTGAATTTAGAAGCTGAGAGGTAATGTTGCAGCTATATAGGACCCTGGTCAGACGCCTCTTGGAGTACTGTGCTCAGTTCTGGTTGCCTCACTACAGGAAGGATGTGGAAGCCATAGAAAGGGTGCAGAGGAGACTTACAAGGATGTTGGCTGGATTGGGGAACATGCTTTATGAGAATAGGTTGAGTGAACTTGGCCTTTTCTCCTTGGAGCGATGGAGCATGAGAGGTGACCTGATAGAGGTGTATAAGATGATGAGAGGCATTGGTCGTGAGGATAGTCAGAGGCTTTTCCTGGGGCTGAAATGGTTGCCACAAGAGGTCACAGTTTTAAGGTGCTTGGAAGCAGGTACAGAGGAGATGTCAGGGGTATGCTTTTTCCGCAGAGAGTGGTGAGTGCGTGAAATGGGCTGCCAGCAACGGTGGTGGAGGCGGATACGATAAGGCCTTTTAAGAGACTTTTGGATAGGTACATGGAGCTTAGAAAAATAGAGTGCTATAGGTAAGCCTAGTAATTTTTAAGGTAGGGACATGTTTGGCACAACTTTGTGGGCCAAAGGGCCTGTATTGTGCTGTAGGCTTTCTATGTTTCTGCCTCCTACCAATCAGCTAATTCTCTATCCATGTCAGTAAATTTCCTGTAATACCATGCGGTCTTAACTTAGTAAGCAGCCTCATTTGTGGCATCTTTTCAAAGGCCTTCTGAAAGTCCAAATATAATCTCCTCAAAGAATTCCAAGCATGCATCGTGGCAGCACAAAGAAAGGCATTTACAGAATGCAGAATGACATGTTACATGTGCAGAGAAAGAGCCATGCAGACAGACAGTCAGGTGCAAAACCATAACAAGGTAGATTTGTAAATATTTTGTTATATATCAATACCCCCGATCACCTATCAGAATCAGGTTTAATATCCTCCGTATATGTTCTGAAATTTGTTAACTTTTTGGCAGCCTTAGAAGTTAACATATAACAGAGGAATACATAATAATAGAGAATAAACTGTAAACTATGGTAAGGACGTATATATTAAATAATTAGTGCAAATAAATTGAATTAAAAAAATTAGAGCAGAAGACCATGAGACCACAAGACATAGGAGCAGAATTAAGCAATTCAGGCCATCGAATCTGTTCCACCATCAAATCATAGCTGATCCCAGATCCTACTTAAACCCACACACTTGCCTTCTTGCTATAAC
Source organism: Mobula hypostoma (assembly GCF_963921235.1). NCBI lineage: Eukaryota > Metazoa > Chordata > Chondrichthyes > Myliobatiformes > Myliobatidae > Mobula > Mobula hypostoma. The sequence continues at coordinate 9,676,612 of NC_086101.1, read as the reverse complement.
CTTAGAATGAATGACCAACCTTGAAACTATCAACTTCCACCTTAAATATACCCACAGAATTGGCCTCCACCACAGCCTGTGGCCAATACTCTCTGATTAAAAAAAATTCCTCCTTATCTCTGTTCTAAAAGGTCACGTCTCTGTTTTGAGGCTGTGCTCTCTAGTTCTGGATACCCCCAACACAGGAAACATCCTCTCCACATCCACCCTATCTAGCCCTTTCAACATTTGGTAGGTTTCAATGAGATTCGCGCCCCCCCGCCCGCCACATACTTCTAAGTTCCACTGAGTACAGGCCCAAAGCTGTCAAATGCTCGTCATATGTTAACCCCTTTACTCCCGGAATCATCCTTGTGAAATCCTCTGGGCTCTCTCCAGGTCATGTTCGTGGGTTCAATGTTCATTCAGAAATCAGATGGCAGAGGGGATAAGGTTGTTCCTGAATTGCAGAGGGAGTGTCCTTGGGTGTCTGTGTCTCCTTCCTGATGTTAACAAGGAGAAGAGGGCATGTCGTGGGTGATGGGGGTCCTTAATGATGGACGCTGCCTGTTAGAGTCACTGCTCCTTGACGATATCCTGGATACTATGGAGGCTAGTGCGCATGATGGAGCAGACTAATCTTACAAGTCTGCAACTTATTTCATTCCTGTGCAATCGCCCCTAATGTACAGTGGTGTAGAATATTTTTTATATCAGTAAGCACAAGACTGTAGGAACTCAGAGAGTCAGGCAAACTGACAATTAGAGAGTTGAAACTCTGACTCCAGATCAAAGTTCAAAGTAAATTTGTTACCAAAGTACATGTTTGTCACCATATACAACCCTGGGATTGATCTCTTGTGGGCATTCACAGTAAGCACAATGAAACACGATAGAATTAATGAAAGACTCCGCACAACAAGGTGGACGCACAACCAATGTGCAAAAAACGGACTGTGCTGATATAAAAAAGAAAAACAAAACAAACAAAATAATAAAAATAAATAAATCAGCAATAACTATGGGGAGCATGAGATGATGAGCCCGTGAAAGCGGGTGCATAGATTGTGGAACAGTTCAGTGTTGGTGTGACTGAAGTTATCACTGCTGGCTCCAGGGCTCCCTCAGATGCTGCTCCACCCACTGCGTTCCACCAGCAACAACCTGCCAGCAGTTCAAACTTCTTTTACTTCTTCTTTGAAACACGTTTCTACAACTCAGCTATGTGCCATTGGAACCTGTGAATTACATCTGGGTGGTGTTGCTTTTGGGCTGATTGAGTGATTTGTTGTCTCCGAAGGCAAAGCTGGGGGTGGGGTCTGCGGTCTGGAGGTCTGGAAGCCTGGGAGCCTGGACGCGGAAAGTGAGCCCACGCTCCTCTTCGATTGACGCGTGAAGCGAAGTTGAAGTCGTTGAAGATGAGAATGGGGGATGGGCAGGTGTGCGGCACTGTTGGCCTGCATTTGACCAGTTGTCCTTTGCCTCTTGCTAGCTGCGGTTGGAAGGAATTGCAGGAGACTTAGGCTCCATGTTGTTCAGCGAGGCTCGTAGCTATGGAATTGTTTTGGGGTACTTTGCAGTTCATATTGCAAGTATTTCTGATTCTGAGTGCTCTTTTTTTCTGTTTTTGAATGGTTTGATTGGAGCGATCGGTGAGGAGGGGGTATCTTGGTGAAGACTTGCTCTGCAGGCTGTACTCGGCTAGTGGAGTGGAATTAAACTGAACCAAAGTGATTCTCCTGGACCCTTGGCTTGATGTTACTTTATTCTATGTGTTCTCTCGCTTTTTTCCATTTGCACAATTTGTTCTCTTTGTGCACATTTGGGGGGAGTCTGATGTTTTCTTTGAACGGGTCCCACAGAGTTTCCATAGAGCCTCATAGAGTGGCTGCATTTGGAAGAATGAATCCCAGAGATGTATTCTGTAAGCATATTTGGATAGTAAATGTACTTAAATCTTTGAATCCTTAGGCACAGGAGTGTATGCGCATTAGGTGACTCTGTTAGGAAATCATAAAGTAGTGGTGGTTGGGGCTGAGGAGGGTGAGTTAGTGGGTGGAGGTGTCGATCAGCCTTACTGCTTGAGGAAAGACACTGTTTCTGAGTGGTGGACCTGCAGCCTTCTCCTGGATGGGAGTGGGACAAGCAGCCCATGTGCAGGGTGTGTCAAACTGTGTGATCTAGGTGGCACGGGATGTGTGGTGACACCTGTGGGCTGCCCCCTGCTCATCCGTTTGCTGTCAATGCAAACAGCACATTTTACTGTAAGTTTCAATGTACATGTGATAAATAATTACGTCTGCATCTCTGATCACTCCGGCCATTTGGGCCTCGAGCTCTGGATTTCTGATCGACCTAGGGGCTTTGATCTTCACTCAGAGGATGGTGAGAGGGTGGAACGAGCTGCCAGTGGATGTGCTGGAAACAAGTTCTACTTCAACACTGAAGAGAAATTTGCATAGGTACATGGATGGGAAGGGGTTGCAGGTCAATAGAGTGAGGCAGAATGATAGTTTGGCATGATCTAGCTGGGCCAAATGGCAAGTTTCTGACTGTAGTTCTCTATCACTCTAAGATACTATCTCTGCAGTATTCCTGCTGTACACTTTTGCTTTCTGAAATATTGGGGCATAGATCCATATTCCTGAAATTAGAAACACAGGCCATTTGGCCCATTGGGTTAATCCCAGCTCCTGCTGGAGTAAACCCATTCCTCCCCTTATTCTGCTCACCCTATCCAGTCTCACAGGCACTTCACTTCTTTCTGATGACACATGGGGTAATACAATGTGACCAATCCACCTTCAGGATTTTAGAGGAAACCAGGGAACCCAGCAGGATATCCATGCAGACACAGGAGAGAGCGTGCAGACTCTACACAGAGAGAATACAATGGAAGGTCACTGTACTGGTGAGGTAGCAGCACAACTTTCACAGAACATAGAAGGGTACTGCACAGGAACAGGTCCCTTGGCCTGCAATGTCCGTGCTGATTCAACTACATCTCCCTGTCTTGAACACCACTGTCATACCCTTGGCAGTCCATTCCAGGCAACCAGCACTCTCTGTGTGAAAACTTCATCACACACAACTTCTTTAAGCTTTTCCCCTTACGTTAAATGCATACCCTCAAATATAAAACATTAATACCCTGGGACAAAGATATTACTGGTCTAACCCACCTCTGCCACCCATATTTTATAAACTTCTAATATCTAACATCTAACTTCTAACTTCTGAATTTCTAACAACTCAGACTTTAAAAGGCAGCAGAGGTGGAGTATGCTTTAAGATTAACTCATTGTGGTGCACAAACATGCCAGTTCTGTTTCAGTCCTGCTCACCCAACCTGGAACATCAAGCAGTCAAATGTCAATAGATAATAGACAATAGAAAATAGGTGCAGGAGTAGGCCATTCGGCCCTTCGAGCCAGCACCGCCATTCACTGTGATCATGGCTGATCATCCACAATCAGTATCCAGTTCCTTCCTTATCCCCATAACCCTTGATTCTGCTATCTTTAAGAGCTCTATCCATCTCTTTCTTGAAAGCATCCAAAGACTTGGCCTCCACAGCCTTCTGGGGCAGAGCATTCCATATATCTACCACTCTCTGGGTGAAAAAGTTTTTCCTCAACTCCATTCTAAATGGCCTACCCCTTATTCTTAAACTGTGGCCTCTGGTTCTGGACTCACCCATCAGCGGGAACATGCTTCCTGCCTGCAGTGTGTCCAATCCCTTAATAATCTTATATGTTTCAATAAGATCCCCTCTCAGCCTTCAAAATTCCAGAGTATACAAGCCCAGTCGCTCCAATCTTTCGACATATGACAGTCCTGCCATCCCGGGAATTAACCTTGTGAACCTACGCTGCACTCCCTCAATAGCAAGAATGTCCTTCCTCAAATTTGGAGACCAAAACTGCACACAGTACTCCAGGTGTGGTCTCACCAGGGCCCTGTACAGCTGCAGAACTTTATCTCGTCCACTTTATCTACCAAGGGGGCTTTCCTCCATCATCCTGGTAATGGTGTTCACTCCACCTCAAGGCAGGCTCAGGAGGAGTTGAGGAATGTTACCATCAGGCCCGAGATGGTGTACACCTCGATGCTTTCCTTATCATTGCAGGAGATTTCGACCAGGCCATCTTAAAGAAACCTCTGACCAAAGAGCAAGATGAGCTGCCTCAGCAACTATCACCCAGTGGCCGTCACGTCTATCGTGATGAAGTGCTTTGAGAGGTTGGTCATGGCTAGAATCAACTTATGCCTAAGGAAAGAGCAGGGCCCACTTCAATTTGCCTGTCACCACAAGAGGTTACAATGAATGCAGTCTCACTGGCTCTCCACTCGGTCTTGGATCAGCTGAACAACAGTAATACCTACATCAGACTGCTGTTTATTGACTACAACTCAGTGCTCAACACAATCATACCCTCCGTTCTAATCAAAAAGCTCCAAAACCAGGGCCTCTGCGACTGGATCCTTGACTTCCTCACCAGGAGACCACAGTCTGTGCGGAACAGAGATAACATCCCCTCCTCGCTGACAATCGACACTGACGCACTTCAAGGATGCGTGCTCAGCCCACGGCTCCACACCCACAACTGTGTGAACAGGTACGCCTCAAATGCCATCTATAAATCTGCCGATGCCACAACTATTGTTGGAGAATTTTAGATGGTGTTGAAGAGGCGTTAAGGGAGCAAGATAGAGTAGCGGCTGAGGTGGTGAGGCAGCAACAAGCTTGCACTCAGTGTAAGTCAGAACAAGGAATTGTTTGTGGACTGCAGGAAGGGGAAGTTAAGGGAACACAAACCAGTCTTCACTGAGAGATCAGAACTGGTAAAGGAAAGCAATTTCTGGGTATCACCTTTGCTGAGGACCTATCCTGAGCCCAACATATCGTTGTAATTACAAAGCTGGCAAGACGGTGGCTAAAATTCATTGAGCTTCAGGAGAATTGGTATGTCACCAAAGACGCTCGCAAATTTCTACAGGTATACGGTGGAAAGCATTCTAACTGGCTGCATCGCCATCTGGCATGGTGAGGCCATTACGCAGGTTCCGGAAAAAAGCTGCCAGAAGTTGTAAGCTCAGCCTGCTCCATCATGGGCACTAGCCTCCCTGGCATCCAAGACGCCTTCAAAAGGTGATGCCCAAAAAGGCAGCATCCATCGCTAAGGACCCCCATCACACTGGACGTGCCCTTTCTCATTGTTACCATTAAGGACGAGGTACAGGAGCCTGAAAACACTCACTCAACTATTCAGGCACAGTCTCTCCCCCTCCACCATCAGATTTCTGATGGGACAATGAACCCATGAACATTACCTCACTATTTTTTTCCTTTTTATTTTGCACTACTTATTGAATTTTAATACACAGCACTGTGCAGAAGTCTTTGGCACATATATACAGCGAGGATGCTTAAGACTTTTTCAGGGTTCTGTGTATATATTTCTAATTGTGATTTATAGTTATTTGTATTACATATTACACAGCAGTGCTGCCACAAAACAACAAGTTTCACAACATATGCCAGTGATATTAAACCTGGTCCTGACATATAATGAAATACATAGGGTGCATTTCATGGTAGTGTGGAGGAGCAGGGGGATCTGGGGGTACATGTCCACAGATCCCTGAGAGTTGCCTCACAGGTGGATAGGGTAGTGAAGAAAGCATATGGGGTGTTAGCTTTCATAAGTCGAGGGATAGAGTTTAAGAGTCATGAGGTAATGATGCAGCTCTATAAAACTCTGGTTAGGCCACACTTGGAGTACTGTGTCCAGTTCTGGTCACCTCACTATAGGAAGGATGTGGAAGCATTGGAAAGGGTACAGAGGAGATTTACCAGGATGCTGCCTGGTTTATAGAGCATGGATTATGATCAGAGATTAAGGGAGCTAGGGCTTTACTCTTTGGAGAGGAGGAGGATGAGAGGAGACATGATAGAGGTGTACAAGATAATAAGAGGAATAGATAGAGTGGACAGCCAGCGCCTCTTCCCCAGGGCACCACTGCTCAATACAAGGGGACATGGCTTTAAGGTAAGGGGTGGGAAATTCAAGCGAGATATTAGAGGAAGGTTTTTTACTTAGAGAGTGGTTGGTGTGTGGAATGCACTGCCTGAGTCAGTGGTGGAGGCAGATACACTAGTGAAGTTTAAGAGACTACTAGACAGGTATATGGAGGAATTTAAGGTGGGGGGGGCTTAAATGGGAGGCAGGGTTTGAGGGTCGGCACAACTATGTGGGCTGAAGGGCCTGTACTGTGCTGTACTATTCTATGTACATGTGATAAATAAATGAATCTAATTTTAGTTGTCAATTTTTACAAGAAAGAACACAATTGGAACAGATTAGTCACAAGGTTCATTTCACTGCAAAGAGATCAAAGTTACCCTAGTGTTTCAGTGGAATGGGGTGAATTACAGTGCTCAGGAGAGGGATTTTATGAGTTTACTTTGCCAGCCTATGGAGTCCTAACAGGAACATGGGCCCAGGATTCAGCATAGCTGCTGTCGTGTCAAATAGGTGATCGTTTAGAGAGGTTGGATAGATTGTGCCTGTGCTCGTGAGCAATTCATTTCTGGAAATTACCCTGACAACAATTGTTGCACCCAGGACCTGGTGTAACATGAACCAACATGGGTGTGGACTCTTTTATGTCAGAGCAGGATCAGAACCAGAATGAGGTTTATAATCACGCACTTACATGCCATGAAATTTGTTTTTTTGCAGCAGCAGAATGTGCAAAGGCATATGCTACCATAAATTATAACTTAAAAAAGAAGTGCAAGAAAAGGAGTGACAAGGTAGTGTTCGTGGGCTCATTCAGAAATCCGATGATGGAGGGGAAGAAGCTGTTCCTAAATCACCGAGTGTGGGTCTTCCACTCTGATGTTGGTTGTGAGAAGAGGACAAGTCTCAGATGGTTAGGCCCATTAATATGGATGCTGCTTTCTTGGGGCATTGTCGTTTGAAGATATCCTTGATGGTGGGATGGGCTGTGTTCGTGATCTGCAATGGAACTGGCCGAGCCTACAATCGTCTGTAGCGGGGACATGGTTTGCTGAAGAGTACAGGAGAAGCAACAGGACATTCGGCCCCGTGTGTCTGTCCAGATCTCATCACCTCTTACCTGCCTGACCCTTTAAAGTCCAAAACCCGTCAAACTTCTCCTTGAATATATTTTGTGTCTCTGCCCCCACAGCTCCAAGAGACCATAAGATCATAAGTCAGAGGAGCAGAATTAAGCTAGTCAGCCCATCGAGTCTGCTCCGCCGCTCCATCATCATTGATCCCGGATCTCGCTCAATCCCATACACCTGCCTTCTCGCCGTATCCTTTGATGTCCTGACTAATCAGGAAACTATCATCTTCCACCTTAAATATACACATGGACTTGGCTTCCGCTGCAGTCTGTGGCAGAGCATTCCACAGTTTCATTAATCTCTGGCTAAAAAAATTCATCCTTACCTGTTTTCTAAAAAGTTGTCTCTCAGTTCTGAGCCTGTGCCCTCTAGTTATGGATAGACCCACTATAGGAAACATCCTCTCCACATCTACCCTTTCCAGTCCTTTCAATATTCGGTAGGTTTCAATGAGATCCTCATGGATTCTTCTAAATTCCAGTCAGCACAGTCCCAAACCTGCCAAACGCTCCTCATATGTTAACTCCTTCATTTCCGGAATCATCCTTTTGAACCTCCTCTGGACTCTCTCCAATGACCGCACATCCTTTCTGAGATATGCGGTCAAAAACAGTCAACAATACTCTAAGTACGGCCTGATTAGTGTCTTATTAAGCCTCATCATTATCTACTTGTTTTTATATTCTATTCTTCTTGAAATAAATGCCAACATTGTATTTACCTTTTTCTGACAGACTCAACCTGTAAGTTAACCTTCTGGGAGTCTTGCACGAGGACTCCTAAATCCCTCATTATCCCCATTTAGATAATAGTCCACACTATTGTTCCTTTTACTAAAATGCATTATTAAATATTTTCCAACACTGTATTCTATCTGCCACTTTTTTGCCCATTCTTCCAATTTGTCTAAGTCCCGCTGCAATTCCGTTGTTTCCTCAGCACTATCTACCCTCCACTTATCATCCACAAACTTTGTCACAAAGCCATCAGTTCCATTATCCAAATCATTGACAAACAATACTGACCCTCGAGGAACACCACTAGTCCCTGGCAGCCAACCAGAAAAGGCCTCCTTTACTCCAAAACAAGAGGAAATCTGTAGATGCTTGAAATCGAAGCAACTCAGACAAAATGCTGGAGGAACTCAGCAGGCCAGGCAGCGTCTGTGGAAAAGTACAGTCAAGGTTTCGGGCCAAGACCCTTTGAAGAAAAAAGATGAAAAAGGTGGAGGGAGGGAGAGAGAATCACACGGTGATAGGTGAAACCAGGAGGGGAAGGGATGAAGTAAAGAGCTGGGAAGTTGATTGGTGAAAGAGATACAGGGTTGGAGAAGGGGGAGTCTGATAGGAGAGGACAGAAGGCCATGGAAGAAAGAAAAGTCGGAGGAGCACCAGAGGGAGGTGATGGGTGGGCAAGGAGATAAGATGAGAGAGGGAAAAGGGGATGGGGAATGGTGAAGGTGAAGGAAATGGGTGGGGGGGCCAATACAGGAAGTTTGATAAATCGATGTTCATGGCATCATGACTCTCTAACTCTCTAAACCTTTTGTAAGCTTTTCTTTTCTTTTTGACTAGATTTATTACAGCCTTTGTACACCACGGTTCCTGTACCCTACCATAACTTCCCTGTCTAATTGGAACGTACTTGTGCAGAACTCCACCCAAATATCCCCTGAACATTTGCCACATTTCTTCCATACTTTTCCCTGAGAACATCTGTTCCCAATTTAAGCTTCCAATTTCCTGCCTGATAGCCTCATAATTCCCCTTACTCCAATTAAACGCTTTTCTAACTTGTCTGTTCCTATCCCTCTCCAATGCTACTTTATAGGAGATAGAATTGTGATCACTATCTCCATAATGCTCTCCCACTGAGAGATCTGACACCTGACCAGGTTCATTTCCCAGTACCAAACCAAGTACAGTCTCTCCTCGTGTAGGCTTATCTACATAATGTGTCAAGAAACATTCCTGAACACAGCTAACAAACTCCACCCCATCTAAACCCTTCGCTTTAGGGGGATGCCAGTTGATATTTGGGAAATTAAAATCACCCATTGCAACAACTCTGTTATTATTACAACCTTCCAGGATCTGTTTCCCTATCTGCTCCTCGATATCCCTGTTACTATTGGGCGGCCTATAAAAAACACCCAGTAGAGTTATTGACCCCTTCCTAACCTCCACCCACAGAGACTCCATAGACAATCCCTCCATGACGTCCACCTTTTCTGCAGCCGTGATACTATCTCTGATCAGCAGTGCCACGCCCCCTCCTCTTTTGCCTTCTTCCCTGTCCTTTCTGAAACATCTAAAACCCAGCACTTGGATTAACCATTCCTGTCCCGGAGCCATCCAAGATTCTGTAATAGCCACCACATCATAGCTCCAAGTACTGATCCACGCTCTGAGGTCAACGGCTTTGTTCACAATACTCCTTGTGTTAAAATAGACACATCTCAAACCACCCATCTGAGCGCATCCCTTCTCCATCACCTGCCTATCCTCCCTCTCAGACAGTCTCCAAGCTTTCTCTATTTCTGAGCCAACCGCCTCTTCCCCAGTCTCCTGAGTTCAGTTCCCACCTCCAACAATTCTAGTTTAGACTCTCTCTGGTAGGTTATTGTTCTTTTATTGTTAATTTGCATGATTTTGATTGGGGCACTTTGACACAGAACAGGGTCTGTAGCCTGCAGTCAACAAATGAAACAGTGCTAAATTAAACTGGCCTGAACTAACTTAAATATTTCGAGGCTGTTTCAAGTACTCTGTGGTTTGACGTTTAATATACTGCGTGCTGTCGCCTGTTTTGTGCTATTTGCATGATTTGTTTTTTTTTCATGTTAGGTGGTTGATCGATATCTTCTCTGAACAGGTTTTGTGGTGTTTCATTTTTTTGTGGTTGCCTGCGGGAGGTGAACTTGAAGCTTGTCTATTGCATACGTACTTAGATAATAAATGTACTTCGACTTTGACTATATTTTTGTGTTATGTACAGATGATATACCCAACCTCATTAACAAAGGTCTCTTGAGTATGTTGTGTACATGTTTCTTCAGCATGGAATTGTTGACCCTGCCTGCCAAATGGCTTCCCCAATGACCCCCATCCGATACTGACTCGTTGATAAGTTGGGGGTCCACAGACAGGGATCGAGCCGAGGAGAGCCAGGAGGAGGGGGAGGGGTAAGTGGGAGGCAAATCAGCAATGGGGTTGGAATCTGGGGGTAAGGGGGTGGAAGATTCCAAGAGAAGGTCTGGAACATGGAGGTAGCAGTGGGAAGCCACTGATTGCTCACCATATAGGGGAAAGTCTGCAGAGATTCCTCTCAGCACAGAGAGAGATTAACATGTGGAGACTGTTACTGTAGGTTTCACGGTTACAGAGGAAGTGAGTACTACCAGCCCATCAACCCACACTCCGCCCCCACACTCTTTCTTCCAGTTTCCTTGGGGCTCTCCTTTCTCTGGGATTTCCCCTCCTTCCTCTCCCCATCCCGGGCAGAAGCAATAGCACCAAAAACCTGATTCAGTCATTCTCACTGTGCAGTGCGTGCAGTTTCACCATTTCACCCCAGGCTCTGCAGGCTGATTTGGAGCTTACTTACTGCGCTGTGAATGCAGTCCTTTGCAGCTACTCCAAGGGCTTGTTGGGGAAGGACCACAGTGTCGGGTTCTTCCACAACTGGATGATGAGGGGCAGGTTGGGTGAGGAAGCTCTTCGATTATTATAGCAGAGAACGACCCGGGGGGGGGGGGGTGGTGTCACATGAGTGGGAACAGTCCAACTGGTTTTAACAAATGTAATAGAGTACTGGTTAATGCACTGACTAGGAATGTAGGTATGAAAAGGCATTGCACGGTTTATTTGTGTAAATAAGTTTTATTGTGAATAATTGCAACAAGTCGGGATATCGCCTGATATGGGAACAAGAATGGAGAAGCCTACAAAAAGTGGTGGTTATAGCCCAGTCCATCCCAGGCGAAGTCTTCCCCACCACTGAACACATCCATAATGAGCACTGCCACTCATTGACGACATACCAGGCAGTGAGGCATCATAGTCAAAGTCATAGTCATACTTTATTGATCCCGAGGGAAATTGGTTTTCATTACAGTTGCACCATAAATAATTAAACAGTAAGAAAACCATAAATAGTTAAATAGTAATATGTAAATTATGCCAGGAAATAAGTCCAGGACCAGCCTATTGGCTCAGGGTATCTGACCCTCCAAGGGAGGAGTTGTAAAGTTTGATGGCCACAAGCAGGAATGACTTCCTATGACGCTCTGTGTTGCATCTCGGTGGAATGAGTCTCTGGCTGAATGTACTCCTGTGCCCAACCGGTACATTATGTAGTGGATGGGAGACATTGACCAAGATGGCATGCAACTTAGACAGCATCCTCTTTTCAGACACCACCGTCAGAGAGTCCAGTTCCATCCCCACAACATCACTGGCCTTACGAATGAGTTTGTTGATTCTGTTGGTGTTCAGTCAGTATACCCTCCACCACACATCTATGGAAGTTTGCAAAGTTTTAGGAGACATGCCAAATCTTTGCAAGCTTCTAAGAAAGTAGAGGTGCTGCTGTGTGTGCTGGACCCAGGACAGATCCTCTGAAATTATAACACTGAGGAATTGAAAGTTGCTGGCCCTCTCCACCTCTGATCTCCCCACGAGGACAGGCTCAAAGACTTCCAGTTTCCTCCTCCTGAAGCCAATAATCATCTCCTTGGTCTTTCTGACATTGAGTGACCGCTCAGTGAGATTTTCATTCTCCCTTCTATATGCTGATTCGTCACCACCATTGATTCGGCCACCGTCTGTGATATCATCGGCAAACTTTGTTATGGCATTGGAACTCAGAGTCATAAGGATAAAGCAAGTAGAACAGAGGCTGAGCATACAGCCCTGAGTTGCACCTGTGCTGAGAAAGATTATGGAGGAGATGTCATTGCCAACCCAATCAGACATGGGTCTGAAAGTGAGGAAATCAAGGATCCAGTTGCATAAGGAGGAATTGATAGCTAGGGCTTGAAGCTTATTGATTAATTTTGAAGGGATAATAGTATTGAATACTGAAATGTAGTCAATGAAGAGCATCCTGATGTATGCATCTTCACTGTACAGATGACGTAGATGTAAAATTAGTCAGCTCAATCACAGGTACTGGCCTCCATGGTATCCAAGATATCTTCAAGGAGCGGTGCCTCAAAAAGGCAGCATCCATCATTAAGGACCCCGCTAAGCAGGACACACCCTCTTTTCATTGTTACCATCAGGAATGAATGACAGAAGCCTGAAGGCACACACTCAGTGATTCAGGAACAGTTTCTTCCCCTCTGTCATCCAATTCCTAATTGGCCATTAAACCCATGAACCCTCACTACTTTTCTATTTCTGTTTTCTCATGACTTAATTAATTTAACTATTTAATATACATGTATACCCTTAAGGTTGTTGTAGCCAGGGGGTGGTAATGGGGATAGACTCCAATTGCCTATTAAATGCTACCAATGGCATGTGTCTCAAATAGCCTCTGACAACCAAGTCCAACAAAATGCTGGAGGAACTCAGCAGGCCAGGCAGCATCTATGGGAAAAAAGTACAGTTGATGTTTTGGACTGAAACCCTTCAGCAGGACTGGAGTAAAAAAAAGCTGAGGAGTAGATTTAAAAGGTGGAGGTAGGGGTGAGAGAACCACCAGGTGATAGGTGAAACTTGGAGCGGGAGGGATGAAGTTGATTGGTGAAAGAAGTAGAAGGCCATGGAAGAAAGAAAAAGGGGGCAGGCACACCAGAGGGTGGGATTGGCGGCCAAGGAGATGAGACAAGAGAGGGAAAGGGGGATGGGGAATGGAGGAGGAGAGGGTGGGGGTTGAGGGACATTACTGGAAGTTTGAGAAATCGATGTTCATACCATCAGGTTGGAGGTTACCCAAACAGAATATAAGGTATTGTTTCTCCAACCTAAGTGTGGGGAAGATGCTAGAGTCTATTATTAAAGATGAAATAACGGCATATCATGATAGCAGTGATAGGATTGGGCTGAGCCAGCATGGGTTTACCAAGGGCAAATCATGCTTGACTAATCTATTGGAGTTTTTCGAGGATGTAACCAGGAAGATAGACGTGGGAGATCCAGTGGATGTGGTGTACCTTGACTTTCAGAAGGCATTTGATAAGGTACCACATAGGAGATTGGTGGGTAAAATCAGAGCTCATGGCATTGGGGGGAGGATATTGACATGGATAGAAAACTGGTTGGCAGATAGAAAGCAAAGGGTAGCAGTGAATGGGTGTTTCTTGGAATGGTAGGTGGTGACTAGTGGGGTGCCACAGGGCTCGGTATTGGGACCACAGCTGTTTACGATTTACGTCAATGATTTAGAGGAAGGCATTGTGAATAACATCAGCAAGTTTGCTGATGATACTAAGCTGGGTGGCAGTGTGACATGTGATGAGGATGTTAGGAGAATTCAAGGTGACTTGGATAGGCTGGGTGAGTGGGCAGAAACTTGGCAGATGGCATTTAATGTGAATAAGTGTGAGGTTATTCACTTTGGGAGCAAGAACAGGAAGGCAGATTATTATCTGAACGGTGTGGAGTTAGGTAAGGGAGAAATACAAAGAGATCTAGGAGTACTTGTTCCTCAGTCTCTGAAGGTGAATGAGCAAGTGCAGCAGGCAGTGAAGGAGGCTAATGGAATGTTGGCCTTTATTACAAAGGGAATTGAGTACAAGAGCAAGTAAATCCTTTTGCATTTGTACAGGGCCCTGGTAAGACCACACCTGGAGTACTGTGCGCAGTTTTGGTCTCCAGGGTTAAGGAAGGACATCCTGGCTGTGGAGGAGGTGCAGCGTAGGTTCACTAGGTTAATTCCTAGGATGTTCGGACTGTCTTACGCAGAGAGGTTAAAGAGACTGGGCTTGTACACGCTGGAATTAAGGAGATTGAGGGCGGATCTGATTGAGACATATAAGATTATTAAGGGATTGGACAAGATAGAGGCAGGAAATATGTTCCAGATGCAGGGAGAGTCCAGTACCAGAGGGCATGGTTAAAGAATAAGGGGTACGTCATTTAGGACAGAGTTGAGGAAGAACTTCTTCTCCCAGAGAGTTGTGGAGGTGTGGAATGTGCTGCCTCAGAAGGCAGTGGAGGCCAATTCTCTGGATGCTTTCAAGAAGGAGCTAGGTGGGTATCTTATGGATAGGGGAATCAAAGGTTATGGGGACAAGGCAGGAACCGGGTATTGATAGTAGATGATCAGCCATGATCTCAGAATGGTGATGCAGGCTCAAAGGGCCGAATGGTCTACTTCTGCACCTATTGTCTATTGTGTGGCCTCGACATGAAAGTGGAGGAGGTCATGGATGGACATATCGGAATGGGAATGGGAAGTGGAATTAAAATGGGTGGCCACTGGGAGATCCTGCTTGTTCTGGCAGATGGAGCGTAGATGCCCGACGAAGCAGTCTCCTAATCTACATCGGTTCTCACCGATGTTCAGGAGGCCACACTGGAAACACTGAACACAGTAAGTGACCCCAACAGACTCACAGGTGAAGTGTCATCCCACCTGGAAGGACTGTTTAGGGCCCCGGATGGCAGTGACCAGTAATAAATATTAAACCTGATTCTGATAATAAACTTAGAACTTTGAGTTTATTTTGATATATAAAAAAATATGCAGTTGCCTCTGTCAAAGAACATGCTACTCTTTACTGAGGTCATCTCTGCACCTTAATGAACCTGCAGAGCTTCACAGAGGCAGAGATATTAACAGCACAGAAGCTGGGTACCATGGTAACGCAGATGTTAGCACAGCTCAGAGTTTAATTTTGGACCATTTGTAAGAAGTTTGTACTTCCTTCCTGTGAAGCGCGTGAGATACCTCAGGGTGCTCCGATTTCCTCCAATATTCTAAAGACACACCAGTCAGGAGGTTAATTGGTCGTTACGAATTGTACTGTGATTAGGCTAGGGTTAAACATACAGATTGCTGGGCAGTATAGTTTAGTAAATAAAAACAGGCCCTTCAGCCCAACTGACCAATGTGCCTTTGTGCGCGAGAGCCATTCACCTTATTTGGACTATTTCCCTTTAAACCTTTCCTTTTCATGTACAGTAACTATCCATATAGCTTTTAAATGCTGTAAAGATACTGTCACCTACCACTTCCTCTGTCAGCTTGTTACACATATGCACCACTTGCTGTGTGGAAAACCTGGCCCTCATATCCCCTTTCAATCTTTCCCCTCCCACCCTAATCTCACCCCTCTAGCTGTAGACTCCCCGACCCAGGGTAAAAGCCCGAGACCATTCATCTTATCTATGTTCCTTGTGATTCATGATTTTATAAACCTCTATGAGGTCACCCCTCTGCCTTCTTCACTTCAGTGGAAATAAGCTGCACAGATTCCATCTACCAGCCTGCAGATGATATTATCGTAGTGGGCTGAATCTCAAATAATGATGAGTCAGAGTGCAGGAAGGAGATGGTGAGCTTAGTGACATGGCGTCCTGACAACAACATTCCCCTCAAAGCAAAAGAGCTGGTCATTGATTTCAGGAAGGTGTGCTCCTGTCCAGTGGGTTTGAAAGGGTTAAGAGCTTCAAATACCCAGGAGTGAAGATCTCCAATAGCTTGTCCTGGTCGAAACACATTGATGTAACGACCCAGAAATCTCGTCAACTTCCTCAGGAGGCAAAAGCATAATGTCCCCACCAAACATCGAGGCAAATGGTTCCTGAGTTCAAATCCAGCTGGCCCCTTGCACTCTTCCCATCTGCCCGAGGCGGAGCATCAACCTATTCGGCTTTGTAAAAAACAGTCAAATGCTCTGGAAATGGCAAAATGCTGCGCAAGACATGGAAAGGAACAACAACCACCAATTCCTACTAACTTTTATTGAAACACGATATTCTTTCTGGATGCTCCGCAGCTTGGTAAGGCCACTGCGCTGGGCGCGATAGCAAGAAACTGCACAGAGTCGTGGACACCGCTTGGCGCATCACAGAAACAAGCCTCCTCTCTGTATCTCTCTCTTCCCTGGTAAAGCAGCCAGCATAATGAAAGACCCCACCCACTCTTAGGTGTTCTCTCTTCTCCCCTCTCCTATCTGGCAGAAGATACCACTGAGGGCTGTGTTCAGTTCTCATCGTCCGTTACAGGAAGGATGTCAAGAATCTTGAGCGGGTGCAGAAGAGGCATACAGGATACTTAAAAACGCAAACACGAGGAAATCTGCAGATGCTGGAATTTCAAGCAACACACATAAAAGTTGCTGGTGAATGCAGCAAATCGGGCAGTATCTCTAGGAAGAGGTACAGTCGATGTTTCGGGCCGAGACCCTTCATCAGGACTAACTGAAAGAAGAGCTAGTAAGAGATTTGAAGTTGACTTCTCAAACTTCCGATAAGGCCCCACCTTCCCCTCATATCCCATCCGTTATTTATTTATATACACACATTCTTTTTCTCTCTCTCCTTTTTCTCCCTCTGTCCCCCTCACTATACCCCTTGCCCATCCTCTGGTTTCCCCCCCCTTTTCTTTCTCCCTTGGCCTCCTGTCCCATGATCCTCTCACATCCCCTTTGCCAATCACCTGTCCAGCTCTTGGCTCCATCCCTCCCCCTCCTGTCTTCTCCTATCATTTCGGATCTCCCCCTCCCCTTCCCACTTTCAAATCTCTTACTAGCTCTTCCTTCAGGTAGTCCTGATGGAGGGTCTCGGCCTGAAATGTCGACTGTACCTCTTCCTAGAGATGCTGCCTGGCCTGCTGCGTTCACCAGCAACTTCTATGTGTGATACAGGATATTGTCTGGATTAGAGGGCAGGTGATACATGGAGAGGATGAACAAATTTGGATTGCTTTCTCTGGAGCATCGATCTTGACTGAGATTTAAAAAATTATGATGTCAGATAGTCAGTACCTTTCTTCCCAGGACAATACTAGAGGAGACAGCATTAAGGTGGGAGGGGAGGGTTTAAGGTGTGTGGGGTAAGTTTTTTACACAGAGAGTGGCAACTGCTTGAAACAGGCTGCCAGGAGAGCTGATGGAACTGGGTACAACAGAGGTGGTCAAGTGCCATTTAGACAGGTTCATCAGTTCACAGGGAATACAGGGACATGAATCAAGAACCTTGGATGAAGGACAGACGGAAGGGCTGAGCTTAATTTGGCATTGTGTTAGGTACGGGCTTCGGGAAAAAGATGTGGCAGCATGGATAAATGTCCTGTTTCAAAAAGAATTGTGGGGAGAGCGAGAGAGGGGAATGGAGAAAGAGAGAAAGAGATGGGGAGGGAGACAGATAGAGGATAAAGAGAGAGGGAGGAAAGAAAGAGAGAGAAGGACTCTTAAATGCCTCTATCTTGTTGGCTTCCAATACCGTCATCGTCGTCCTTGTGGCTATCCCTCGGAGTCGAGGATGATGGTCTTCATTCTGTTGATCTATTTATGGACTGTCAAGTGGCTTATGAGTCCAATGTTGGCTTTGAAAGTTCTTCTACATTCAGGACAGGTAGTTCCAGATGGCAGATCGGACTTTGGTTGTTGCTGCCTCTCTTTCTATTTTCTTCTCTTTTCTTCTAATTCTGTACATCTGTTGGCTTTGAACGTTGCTGTTCCTTCTCGGATGATGGCTCGCCAGAGTTTCCAGTCCTTGGCATTGGTTTCCCACTTGTTGATGTCGATGTTACATTTCTTCATGTTGGCTTTTAAGACGTCTTTGAATCTCTTCTGTTGTCCGCCTCTTTTACGTTTGTCTTCTTTAAGCTGGGAGTACAAGATTTGTTTTGGCAGATGTTCGTCTTTCATCTGAACAACATGACCGCTCCACCTTAGTTGGTTCTTGATGAAGTAGGTTTCAATACTTGTTGTTTTTGCTTCATTTAGCACGATGACGTTGGTTCTTCTCTCTTCCCAGCTGATATTTAAGACGTTTCAAAGACAGCACTGATGGAACTTTGCAAGTGCTTTCAGATGTCGTTTGCATGTTGTCCAGGTTTCTCATGCATACGGGAGTGTTGGGGTCACCACTGCTTTGTACACTAACATTTTGGTGTCTGTTCGGATGTCACGATCATGAAAGACTCTTGTTCGGAGACGTCCAAAGCTGTTCCAGCGCATTTAAGACGATGTTGGATCTTGTCATTAAGGATTGAAGGTTTTCCCCCTCACTTTAAATACATGCCCTCTCATATTAGACATGTTGACTACATGTGGAAGATACTGGCTGTCTCCTTGTTCCATGTGTCTCAGAATATTATTTTGTTTTATCAGGACTTCCCTCAGCCAAAATTCTAAGAAAGGGTCCACAGGAGCTTTAAGAAACTGATTTCTTGGGAACTAAAGGGTTAAAGTATCAGGAGTGTTTGAAGACACTGGGCCTGTACTTGCTGAAGTTTAGAAGGAAGGGGGGGGGGAATATCATTGAAACTTACTGAATATTGAAAGGCCTAGGTAGAGTGGATGTGGAGAGGACATTTCCTGTAGTGGGGAAGTCTGTAACTGGAGAGCACAGTCTCAGAGTAGAAGGACGTCACTTTAGAACAGAGATGTGAGGAAATTTCTTTAGCTGGAGGGTAGTGGATCTGAGGAATTCATTGCCACAGATGACTGGATAGGCCCAGTCATTGGGTATATTTAAAGTGGAAGTTGGTAGGTTCTTATTAGTAAGGGTGTCAAAGGTTACGGGGAGAAGGCAGGGCAACGGGGTAAGAGGGAAACTAGGTTAACCACAAGCAAAGGGTGGAGCAGCCCCAACGGACTGAAATGCCTAATTCTGCTCCAACGTCGTATGGTTTAATGGACTCAGCCTCCAATGCTCTAGAAAAAACAAACCAAGTTTGTTCAAACTCCAATTCTTTTGAGCTAGAATCAGAAAAACAAGAGATTAACCTCTTGTTTACCTCTCTCAGGATAAGGTTATGCCGTCTTGATGTAAGTAAAGGAAAAAAACAGCTGCGGAAACAGGAATTCCAAAATAGAAACAAGTACACGCCCAGGAAGGCCTCGACCTCTCCCATCCCTTCAGGCAGATCGTCCACAGGATAGTGCAGTGCTATTTAGGGGTGGCTTTGACTTGAAAAAGGAAGCCTGTTTCTCCCGCCCCAGATGCTGCCAGACCTGTTGAGTTTCCTGTATTCTCAGATTCCACCCCGTCTGAATATTGTGATTGCAATATGAAGCTCCGGTAAAAGGGAAATTGGAAAGGGGTGGATACAGCCCAGTCCATCACAGGTCAAGCCTTCCCCATCGTGGAGGACATCTACAAAGAGGGATGCCACAGGAAAGCAGCACCTGTCATCAAGTCACCTCAGCATCCACGCCATGCTCTTTTCTCATTGCTGCCACTAGGCAGGAGGGACGGGAGCCCAGGTCCCACACCACTAGGTTCAGGAACAACCATCAGGCTGCTGAACCAGCACAGTGTAGTTAATAAAGTGGTCACTGTGGGAGTCAATTTAAGAGATTGTCGAAGGCCTGAGAGAGATTTTTAAATCTTCCATCACAGTAGGTGAGCTATCAGGTGGCTAAGGGACAGCTGGTGTGGGAACTTGTCAAGAACAGCCCTCTGTTGGTCAGGGTCAACCATGGATGTTGCACCCTAGCTGCCGTTGTGATACGCGAGCCACCATGATGTTGAGTACAAGCTGTTGACCACGCAGCAAGCTTCCCCTCTCCACGCAGGTGATCAATCCAAGGCAATGGCAGAGACTGATAGCGTTCGGTGCCAACGTCCCAGGAGTTGCCAGTCAACGTAGAACTGCCTTAGGGTTTCCAGCTCCGGATTTTCCCTCAAGGTTTCCTCCGGAAGCCTCCACCAGGAGTGGGTATAGCGGCAAGGCGGCAGAGGCTTCTCTCAAGTGAGCAGCCAACCGTGTCTGAAATGCAGCAATGGGGAATAAAGCGGGTAATTAGAAATGCATGAGTCTGACACCAGTGGAAGAAAAGCTACTGTGAAACAAAGATCCTGAGTGCTGAATTTAAAGTAGGCTTGGTAAAATAGGAATTTATATTAAATAGACAGACTTCCATCGATGCACAGTGGAGAGTATTCCTACTGGTTACATCACAGCCTAGTATGGAAACACCAATGCCCAGGAATGGAAAAGCCTGCAAAAAGTAATGGACACAATCCAGGCCATCATGGGTAAAGGTCTCTCCACTGTTGAGCATATTTACGTCGAGCGCTGTCACAAGAAATCAGCAGCCATCATCAAGGACCACGCATCCCCCCCCCCCCAACTCAGGCCAGACTTTCTTCTCGCTGCTGCCATCAGGAAGCAGGTACGGAAACCTCAAGTCCCATACAACCGAGTTCAGGAACAGTTATTACCCTATAACCATCAGGCTCCCAAATCAGAACTCATTCTACAACCTATTGACCTGCTTTCAATAATCTGTAACCCATGTTCTCAGTATTATTTATTTACTTCCTTCATTTATTATGGACCTGATTTGCCTCCTTTCCCACTTTGGACATTTGTCAGTGTTTGTCAGAAACTAGACAGTATTTCTTCGCTTGCCTGTAAATGCCTGCAAGAAAATGAATCTCAGGGTAGAATATGGTGAAATATACATACCTTAATAATAAATTCTCTTTGGAACTTTGAACTTGAAGAGAAAGAGTGAAAGGTTTGGTACCCCTTGCTGCGAGGGGAAGGTGGCAGGAAGTCCTGATAGGCATCTTTGAGTGGGTCCAGGATGGGAAGCTTGGAGATGTGGCCAGGGACCAAAAATATTCTGAAGCTGTGAACAATTGTGAGTGATTTTGTGCCCTGTATCGAAGGTCGGATGTGTTGGCCTTAGAAAGGGTCCTGAAGGGTTTCACCAGAAAGATTCCAAGAATTGAAGGGTTAAGTTATGAAGAAAGTTTGATGTCTCTGGGCCTGTACTCGATGGAGGGGATCTGATATTAACCTACTGAATATTGAAAGGCTTGGATAGAGTGGACATGGGCAGGATGTTCCCAATAGTGGTGGAGTCCAGACCCGAGGGCACAGCCTCAGAATAGAAGGAAATCCCTTTAGAACAGAGATGAGGAGGAATTTCTTCAGCCAGAGGGTGGTGAAACTGTGGAAGTCATTGCTACAGTTGGCTGTGGCGGCCAAGCCATTGGGTATATTTACCTTATATCCCGTCTGGGTAGCCTCCAACCTGATGGCATGAACATTGACTTCTCTAACTTTCATTAATGCCCTACCTCCCCTTCGTACCCCATCCGTTATTATTTATTTATTATTATTAATTATTTGCTTTTTTTTCTCTCTCTCTGTCTTTTCTCCCTCTGCCCCCCTCGCTATACTCCTGGCCCATCCTCTGGGCTTCCCCTCCTCCCCCTTTTCTTTCTCCCTAGGCCTCCTATCCCATGATCCTCTCACATCCCCTTTGCCAATCACCTGTCCAGCTCTTGGCTCTATCCCTCCCACTCCTGTCTTCTCCTATCATTTTGGATCTCCCCCTCCCCCTCCCACTTTCAAATCTCTTACTAGCTCTTCCTTCAGTTAGTCCTGACGAAGGGTCTCGGCCTGAAACGTCGACTGTACCTCTTCCTAGAGATGCTGCCTAGCCTGCTGCGTTCACCAGCAATTTTTATGTGTGTTGCTTGAAATTCCAGCATCTGCAGATTTCCTCGTGTGTAGGTGTATTTTAAACAGTGATGAATTAGGTTCTTGGTTGATAAGGGGGTTAAAGGTTACCAGCAGGTTAGAACAGTGGAGGGATGAAAAGAAATCAGCCATGATTGAATGTTAGGCCAAATGACCTAATTCTGTCCCTAAATCTTCGAATCCTATGGTATGTCTGACACTCCCTTTGGGGGATCTTCTATATACAAGGAACGAGAGTAGATGACAGCTTGGGGCGTTGGAGTTTTGAATTCACTTCCGGTACCGTCCGTAAGGAGTTTGAACATTCTCCCCATGAACCTTGTTGGTTTCCTCCCAGTGCTCCAATGTCCACCCGTGTCCAAAGACAAACTGGGCAGTAGCTTAATTAGTCATTGTAGATCGTCCGGTGATGAGGTTAGTGTTCAATGAGTGGGTTTATTTATTTATCTGTTTGTTTATTTATTGAGATACAGCACAGAGTATGGCCCATCCAGCCCTTCGAGTCCTGCTGCCCAGCAGCCTCTGATTATGGGACAATGTCCAATGGCCAACTTACCTGCTATCCGGTACGTCTTTGGGCTGTGGGAGGAAACACTCGCCGTCACAGGGAGAACGTACACGCTGCTCACTGGCAGTGTTGGGAATTGAACCCAGTTCGCTGGCGTTGTAAATCATTGCGCTAACCACTGCATGACCCTGCCGGGCCGGGCGGCGTGGCTGTATTGCTAAATTTGAAAAAAAATAAGAAATTAAGTAAATAAATTGTAGAAGGGATTCATAGGATCATACAGTACAGATATAGGCCATGTGGCCCATTTCATCCATCTGTCCATGATGCCTGTTCACACGATACCTGTGTTAGATGCATGTTCCCCTGCTCGTTCTCCTTTGTCGGCAGCTGTGGCTTCTGAATATTGTAATAGCTCATCCTTCCCCTCTGGCAGCTCATTTCAGATATTCACTCACTCTGTGTGAAAAACCTACCCATCACATCTCCCTTAAACTTCTCCCGACCCCATCATTCGTGTCCTTTAGCTCTGGACTTCCAACAATATAGTCATAGGCACTTCCAGTACTACAGCACAGAACTGGGTCCTATGGTCCATCTAACCTATGAAAAGCTGTTATTCTGCCTAGCCCCTTTGACCTGCACCTGGACCATAACCCTCTAAACCCCTCCCATCCATATACTTTTCAAACGTCTCTTAAAAGTTGCAATCAAGCCCACATCCACCACTTCCGCTGGCAGCTCGTTCCACACTCTCACCGCCCTCTGAGTGATGAGGTTGCCTTTAATTGAATTACATTGACCTTATTAATTACATCCTTCATACATATGAGGATTAAAAATCTTTACGGTATGTCTGCATCTAAATGTGCAATTTATAGTATGTACAGCAGGCTAGTCAATATAACATAGAAATACAATTGTATCAGTGTGAGTTAATTAGTCTGATGGCCTGGTGGAAGAAGCTGTCCTGGCTATTATGCTGCGGTACCGTTTCCCGGATGGTAGCAGCTGGAAAAGTTTGTGGTTGGGGTGATTGGGGTCCCCAATGATCCTTCGGGCCCTTTTTACGCACCTGTCTTTGTAAACGTCCCGAATAGTGGGAAGATCACATCTACTGGTCTGCACCACTCTCTGCATTTCACCCTTCACCCTTAACCCATGACCTCTAGTTTTCATCTTAACTACCCTCAGTGGGAGAAGCCCATACCCTCATAATTTTCCACACCTCCAACAAATCTCCACTCATTCCCCAAGGAAATAAAGTCCTAAGCAACACACACAAAATGCCAGGGGAACTCAGCAGGCCAGGCAACACCTGTGGAAAAGTGAACAGTAGACTTTTCAGGCTGAGACCCTTGATCAGAACTTAAAGTCCTAACCTATTCAACCTTTCCCTACAACTCAGGTCCTCAAGTCCCACAACATCCTTGTAAATTTTCTCTGCACTCTTTAAAAAATCTTACCTTATAGCTTTTCTGTAGGTAGGGGAGCAACTCATTTGGCTTCACCAACATCTCATATGGTGTTAACATAACCTTCCAATTCCTGAAATCAATATATTGATTTATGACGGGCAATGTGCCAAAAATTCTTTTACCACCCTTTCTTCCTGTGACGTCACTCTCATGGAATTACGGGTCTGTCTCCTTGTCTTGGGAAGCCGGATGCTCTCTGTCATAGTGATTACCGTTAAACTGAAGAGCAGAGATAGACAGGGCAGGGTGGCCGCCTCTCGACTCCTGCATTGAACTGGTTCAAATCCTGACCTCGGGTGCTTTCCATGTAAATTTTTCCCGGTAACCATGCGGAACTCCCCCTGGTGCTCTGATTTCCTCCCACAACCCGAAGGGTGTGTGGCTTGGTGAGATAAACTGGCCGGTGAGAATTATGCCTGGGGAGTGGGAGGTTGGGGTGGGAGCTGCTGAGTATGTGGGGAGGATAAGAGGAGACGAGGGTCATGGTGGGTGTGGAACCGACAGGCAGGCGTTCCTGTCTCTGTGACTGGTGACTCCATGTTATCGGCATGCAGCCCAGAAACGGGGCTATATATCTGCTGCCCCACCTCCCTCCCGTGGACCAGAATGGCCTGTTTCTGCAGCACGAATAGAAATTAGAACACAGAAGAGTACAGCGGAGAGGTCACATGGCTCACAATGTCAGTGCCAGACATGATGCCAAATTAAACTAATTGTATTTGCCTACACATGAACCATACCCCGCCATTCTCTCCCCATTCCTGTGCCTGTCTAAATGATTCTCAGACATCACTGTCGTATCCGCCTCCACCCCCATCCCTGGCCTGGTCCTCTCTCTGTAAATAAACTGCTTTAAACTTTTAACTTTAAACATCACCTTTAAACCTTTCCTCCTCTACATCCTCCGGTATTTGACATTTCTCATACTTAGACATTTCTTCAAATTATTTCAGAGACATTTCTTAAAGTAATGTGCAACATCCTGGAAACTTAAACTCAGAAACGTGCAGTCAGCAAAATTAAAGTGCAGAGCTTCTGGGTGGCAGTCGATACGTGGAGCTGCTTCCTTTACAGTGGGGAGGACACCAAGTGAAAAGGAGTCGGGGAGGTGTGTACGGAAAAGTCAACAGTGGAAAATGCAAGCAGCTTCAAGTTCATTGGCGTTGGGATCTCTGGAGATCTATCCTGGGCCCAACATATTGATGCAATTCCAAAGAAATTATGCCAGTGGCTATATTTCATGAGGAACTGGAGAGGATTTCATCCGTCACCAAAGCTTCCAGCAAATTTCTACAGAGAGCATTCTGACTGATTGCATTAAGCATCTGGTCTGGAGGGGTCACAGCACAGGATCGGAAAAAGCTGCAGAGGGCTGTAAACTCAGCCAGATCCATCATGGGCTCCAGTCTCCCCACCATCGAGGGCATCTTCAAACGTGATGAGAATTGTGGCATGCATCATGAAAGTCCTTCAGTATCTAGGACATGCCCTCCTCATTACCACCACCAGCAAGGAGGCACACGAACCTGATAATGCACACTCAATGTTTTAGGAAAAGCTTCTTCCCCTCCACCATCTGATTTCTTAGATGCCCATAATCCCATAAACTACCTCATTATTGTGCTCTCTATTTGCACTACTTACCTTTTTGTGCAGTGTATACTTCTTAAACATAGAAACATAGAAAACTGACAGCAGAATAAAGGCCCTTCAGCCCACAATACTGTGCCGAACATGTCCTTACTTTAGAAATTACCTAGGGTTATCCAGAGCCCTCTATTTTTGTGAGCTCCATGTACCTATCTAGAAGTCTCTTAAAAGACCCTATCGTTTCCGCCTCCACCACTGTCGCTGGCAGCCCATTCCACACACTCACCTCTCTCTGTGACATCTCCTCTGTACCTGCTTCCAAGCACCTTAAAACTGTGCCCTCTCGTGCTAGCCATTTCAGTCCTGGGAAAAAGCCTCTGACTATCCACACGATCAACGCATCTCATCATCTTGTACACCTTTATCAGGTCACCTCTCATCCTCTGTCGCTCCAAGGAGAAAAGGCTAAGTTCACTCAACCTATTCTCATAAAGCATGTTCCCCAATCCAGCCAACATCCTTGTAAGTCTCCTCTGCACCCTTTCTATGGCTTCCACATCCTTCCTGTAGTGAGGTGAACAGAATTGAGCACAGTACTCCAAGTGGGGTTTGACCAGAATCCTATAAAGCTGCAACATTACCTCTCAGCTCTTGAACTTATTGTAAGTTATCATGATTTTTAACGTATTGCACTGTACTTCTGCAGCCATACAACAAATACGACAGCATGTATCGGTGATAATTGACCTGATTATGATACTACTGAACAGACCATGCTCAATGGGCTGAATGGCTAGCTTCCTCTTCTTAAGTCTTTAAAACACAGGAGCAGAATTAGACCATTCAGCTCTTTGAGTCTGCTCTGCTATTCCATCTTGGCCGATTTATTATCCCTCTCAACCCCACTCTCCCGCCTTTTCCGCATAATCTTTGATGCCCTGACTAATCAAGAAACTATCAAACTCTGCTTTAACTATATCCAATAACTTGGCCTCGACAGCTATCCATGGCAATGAACTGCACAGATTTAACACCCTCTGGGTAAAGAAATTCTTTCTCATCTCTGTTCTAAAAGGGCACCCTTCTATCCTCCCCTCATTCTTCTAAACTCCAGCAAGTACAGGCCTGGAGCTGGAATTTAGAAGAACGAGGGGAGGCTCATTCCGAATGTTGTAAATCTTTGAGTGTAACTGTCAGCGCTGGAAACCGTGCACGCAGTCAGATAGTGTGTGAAATGGTCTGCGCACTCCCAGCAAGCTTCCTCTGTCGTTAATTCATTCGCCCAACCTTGTCCGCTTTTGCACCAGTGCCGTGCTCCCCAACAGCTGCCACTCTGACAGATCAAAAGCAGGCGGAATCAGTAAAGATGGCAAGTGCAATATTAGCATTCGTTTTGAGAGGACCGGAATATAAAAGCAAGGATGTAATGCTGAGGCTTAGAATATGGTGAGCAGTTCTGGGCACCTTATCGAAGAAATGATGTGCTGGCTTTTAAGAAGGTCCAGAGTAGATTCATGAGAATAATTCCAGGATTGAATGGTTTTTCATATGAAGCTGACAGGGTTGGGTGAATGAATTAACGACAGAGGAAGCTTGCTGGGAGCATGCAGAGCATGTCACACACTATCTGACTGTGTGCCTGGTTTCCAGCGCTGTCAGTCACACTCAAGCATTTACAACTTCCAGTGACTACACTAAACGAGATATCACAGGGTATGAAATATAGCGTAATAGAGCCATAAAAGTGTTACAGTACAGAAAAAGGCCTTTTGGCCCATCTAGCCCTTGCTGACCTGTTACTCTGCTTCGAGCTGTCGACCCACACCTTGACCATAGACCTCTGTACACCTCCCCTCCATCTAGTTATCCAAACTTAAATATTGAAATCAAACCTGCATCCATCATTTCCACAGGCAGCTCATTCCACACTCTCACCACTCTGTGAAGAAATTCCTCTCAGGTTCTCCTTAAATATTTCATTTTTCACCCTTAACATACGACCTCTTGCTCTAGCTTCACTCGACTTCAGTGGAAAATGACTGCTTGTGTTTCTCCTATCTATATCTTTCTATCAGATCTCCTCTGACTCTCCTATGCTCCAAGGAATGAAGTCCTAATCTATTCAGCTTTTCCCTATAACCCAGATCCTCAAGTCCATAGAACCATAGAACACTACAGCACAGAAAACAGGCCATTTGGCCCTTCTAGTCTGTGCTGAAACTTTATTCCGTTAGTCCCATTGACCTCCACCCCCCCCAACCCAGTCCATAACCCTCCAGTCCTCTCCCATCTATGTATCTATCCAATTTGTTCTTAAAGCTTAAGAGTTTTACCACCTGACAACATTTTTGTAACTTCTCTCCGGACTCTTCCAATCTTAACTCTTTCCTGTAGGTAGGTGACCAGAACTGTACACATTACTCCAGATTGCCATATAAACTTCAACATAACGTGCCAACTCCTGTGCTCAGCACTCTGATTTATGAAGGCCTCTGTGCCAAAAACTTTCTTTACAGCTCTATATACATATGACTCATCTTTTAGAGAATTATGGTTCAGTATTCCCAGATCCCTTTGTTCCACTGCGCTCCTCTGTCCCTACGTTCACTGTGTAAGTCATATCCTGGTTTGTCCTCACAAATTTCAATACCATAATACCATAAGATATAGGAGCAGAATTAGGCCATTTGGCCCATTGAGTCTGCTCCACCATTTCAGCATGGCTGATCCAATTTTCCTCTCGGCCCCAATTTCCTGCCTCTTCCCTCTATCCCTTCATGCCCCAACCAATCAAGAATCTATCAACCTCTACCTTAAGTATACATAAAGACTTGGCCTCCACAGCTACCTGTGGCAAAGAACTCCACAGATTCACCACTCTCTGGCTAAAGATACTCCTGCTCAGCTCTATTCTAAAAGGACACCCTTTATTCTGAAGCTGTGTCCTCTGGTCTTGGACTCAAAGGAAACATCCTCTCCACATCCACTCTATCAAGATCTTTCATTATTCGATAGGTTTCAATTTGGTCAGCCCTCATTCTTTGGAATTCCAGTGAACACAGGCCCAGAGCCATCAAATGCTCCTCATATTTTTATATTCCTCAGCTTTTATAGATATGTAAAAAGGAAAAGACTGGTAAAGACAAATGTAGGTCCCCTGCAGACAGAAACAGGTGAATTGATTATGGGGAGCAAGGACATGGCAGACCAATTGAATAGTTACTTTGGTTCTGTCTTCACTAAGGAGGACATAAATAATCTTCCAGAAATAGTAAGGGACAGAGGGTCCAGTGGGATGGAGGAACTGAGCGAAATACATGTTAGTAGGGAAGTGGTGTTAGGTAAATTGAAGGGATTGAAGGCAAATTCCATGCAGAAGCCCAGGGCCAGATGGTCTGCATCCTAGAGTGCTTAAAGAAGTAGCCCAAGAAATAGTGGATGCATTAGTGATAATTTTTCAAAACTCGTTAGATTCTGGACTAGTTCCTGAGGATTGGAGGGTGGCAAATGTAACTCCACTTTTTAAAAAAGGAGGGAGAGAGAAACCAGGGAATTATAGACCGGTTAGCCTAACGTCGGTGGTGGGGAAACTGCTGGAGTCAGTTATCAAGGATGTGATAACAGCACATTTGGAAAGCGGTGAAATGATCGGACAAAGTCAGCATGGATTTGTGAAAGGAAAATCATGTCTGACGAATCTCATAGAATTTTTTGAGGATGTAACTAGTAGAGTGGATAGGGGAGAACCAGTGGATGTGGTATATTTGGATTTTCAAAAGGCTTTTGACAAGGTCCCACACAGGAGATTAGTGTGCAAACTTAAAGCACACGGTATTGGGGGTATGGTATTGATGTGGATGGAGAATTGGTTAGCAGACAGGAAGCAAAGAGTGGGAATAAACAGGACCTTTTCAGAATGGCAGGCGATGACTAGTGGGGTACCGCAAGGCTCAGTGCTGGGACCCCAGTTGTTTACAATATATATTAATGACTTGGATGAGGGAATTAAATGCAGCATCTCCAAGTTTGCGGATGACACGAAGCTGGGTGGCAGTGTTAGCAGTGAGGAGGATGCTAAGAGGATGCAGGGTGACTTGGATAGGTTGTGTGAGTGGGCAAATTCATGGCAGATGCAATTTAATGTGGATAAATGTGAAGTTATCCACTTTGGTGGCAAAAATAGGAAAACAGATTATTATCTGAATGGTGGCTGATTAGGAAAAGGGGAGGTGCAACGAGACCTGGGTGTCATTATACACCAGTCATTGAAAGTGGGCATGCAGGTACAGCAGGCGGTGAAAAAGGCGAATGGTATGCTGGCATTTATAGCGAGAGGATTCGAGTACAGGAGCAGGGACATACTGCTGCAGTTGTACAAGGCCTTGGTGAGACCACACCTGGAGTATTGTGTGCAGTTTTGGTCCCCTAATCTGAGGAAAGACATCTTTGCCATGGAGGGAGTACAAAGAAGGTTCACCAGATTGATTCCTGGGATGGCGGGACTTTCATATGAAGAAAGACTGGATGAATTGGGCTTGTACTCGTTGGAATTTAGAAGATTGAGGGGGGATCTGATTGAAACATATAAGATCCTAAAGGGATTGGACAGGCTAGATGCAGGAAGATTGTTCCCGATGTTGGGGAAGTCCAGAATGAGGGGTCACAGTTTGAGGATAGAGGGGAAGCCTTTTAGGACCGAGATTAGGAAAAACTTCTTCACACAGAGAGTGGTGAATCTGTGGAATTCTCTGCCACAGGAAACTGTTGAGGCCAGTTCATTGGCTATATTTAAGAGGGAGTTAGGTATGGCCCTTGTGGCTACGGGGGTCAGGGGGTATGGAGGGAAGGCTGGGGCGGGGTTCTGAGTTGGATGATCAGCCATGATCATAATAAATGGCGGTGCAGGCTCGAAGGGCCGAATGACCTACTCCTGCACCTATTTTCTATGTTTCTATGTTTCTATATGACAAGATATATGTTTCTGGACTCATGTTTGTGAACCTCCTTTGAACCCTCCCCAGTTTCTGTACGTCCTTTCTAAAATAAGGGGCCCAAAACTGCTCACAATACCCCAAGTGAGGCATCACTGGTGCTTTATAGAGTCCCAACATTACATCCTTGCTCTTATATTCTAGTCCTCTTCAAATGAACGCTAACATCACATTTGCCTTCCTCACCACAGTCTCAACCTGCAAATTAATCTTTAGACCCAGGACAGATCCTCTGTGGCCCTCTCCACCTCTGATCTCCCCACGAGGACAGGCTCAAGGACTTCCAGTTTCCTCCTCCTGAAGCCAATAATCATCTCCTTGGTCTTTCTGACATTGAGTGACCGCTCAGTGAGATTTTCATTCTCCCTTCTATATGCTGATTCGTCACCACCATTGATTCGGCCACCGTCTGTGATATCATCGGCAAATTTAGATATGGCATTGGAACTTAGAGTCATAAGGTTAAAGCGAGTAGAACAGGGGCTGAGCATACAGTCCTGTGTTGCACCTGTGCTGAGAAAGATTATGGAGGAGATGTCGTTGCCAATCCAATCAGACATGGGTCTGCAAGTGAGGAAATCGAGGATCCAGTTGTACAAGGGGGTAGCAATGCCTAGGACTTGAAGTTTATTGATTAATTTTGAAGGGATGATAGTACAGTATCGAATGCTGAACTGTAGTCACTGAAGAGCAGCCTGATGTATCCATCTTCACTGGGTACTAGCCTCCGTAGCATCCAGAATAACTTCGAGGAGCGGTGCCTCAGAAATGTGGCATCCGTGATTAAGAACCTCCATCACCTAGGACAAGCCCTCTTCTTATTGCTACCATCAGGTAGGAGGTACAGAAGCCTGAAGGCGCACACTCAGCGATTCAGGAACAGCTTCTTCTCCTCTGCCGTCCAATTTCTGAATGGACATTAAACCCATGAACAGTACCTCATTACTTCTTTAATTTATGTTTTTGCTCTACTTATTTAATTTAACTATTTGTCATACTATATATACTTTCTGTATTTCACAGTTTTTCTCACTGTATTATCATACACTGCCTTGTACTGCTGCTGCAAAGTTAACGAATTTCACAACCCGCGCATGATATTAAACCTGGTTCTGATTCAGAAAAAATAGTCCTAACCTCTTCAACCTTTCCCTATAAATCGGATTCTCAAGTCCCGGCAACATCTTCGTAAATTTTCTCTGCATTCTTTCAAACTTATTGACGTTAGGTCAAAACATTTCAGAAAGGCTTCACTCTCCATTTAATAAAAGTCTGCATCATCAAAATAAAAACAAGGCAGAGAAAATCCAGATGACGTCTACCAGCACCGATGAAAACAAGATAGCTTTCAAAATTCCTTAGTTTCACTTTTGCCGTAAAAACACCTTTGACACTGGAAGCGCGATGATCTCACTCTGAAACGACTTTGAGGGAATTCCCATATGGTGTGAAAAACATTCCACAGACTTCCTCCTTCCCCGCCTCCTTTCAGCCACAATCCTCTCTGTACAAAATTGCCCCGTATCCAGATTTGTTTTTCTCCTTTGGGTTGTGTCATTTCCTTACTGATGACAGAACATCCTTATGAAAAGCAACGTGTTTAGGTGAAGACTTATGGTGTCACGCAAATGGGAGGATGTTTCACTGACTAGCAGCTTTACAAACTGGTCATTTTGGTAAATGATAAGCATGCACTAATAAAAATGTAAAGGCTCATAATCTTTCTAAGCTGTTTCACAACTTCCATTGTCAACACTCACCCTGCTCAATAACAGCAAGGCATTCTTCACAAGAGCAGTTCTGATAGCTCAAGGTGCTTTTCCACAGCACTGGTAGGTATAATTTGATTCCATGTAAGGAGGCTTTAACAGAGATTCTGACAGGATAATTACACAGAGAGATTTCAGGAAGGAATTTTGGGACTTGGCATGGCCAACGCTGAAGGTGCAACAGAGAATGGGTTTTCAGAATGACCAACCTCTGCAGGTGGATCCTCGGTTTCCTGACTGGCCCATAGCGATAGCAATCAGCACCTACACTATGGTCATTCTGTGCATTGTTACCAAACAATGCAGAGTCCTCAGCCATTCTCCTGCCCCACCCCACCACTCCACTTCCTGTACACTAACAACCATGTGGCCAGATGCTGCTCGAACTCCATTCATGAGTCTGCAGATGATATCACTAGAATGAGCTGTATCTCAAATAATGATGAGTCAGAGTGCAGGAAGGAGATAGACAACTTAGATACATGGCATCATAACAACAACCATCCCCTCAACGCCAGTAAAACAAATAAGCTGGTCACAAACCTCAGGAAAAGGTTTAAACATATGCTCCTGTCTACATCATGGTGTTGAGGTTGAGAGCTTCAAGTTTCGAGGAGGCGACATCACCAATATCCTGTCCTGGTCCAACCACATAGATGGCTCAGCCAAGAGAGCTCACCAATGCCTCTAGTTCCTCAGAAGCTTAAATAAATCTAGCATGTCCCTGTCAACTCTTCCTTATCAATTTACCACAAATTGTATACTACCTGCATGCACCATGGCTACCCTGCATATCACCACAGAGAGTTGTGGACCGCAACTCAGCAGAACACAGAAACCATTGTCGCTTCCACTGAAAGACTGAAAACATGTACCACCAGGCTGAAGGACAGCTGCTATATATACATCAACATTTCCCTCGTAGGATAAGAGAGACTCTGGATCGCACAATCTACCTTATTTGATCTTGCACCTTATTGTCCACCTGCACTGCCCTTTTTCTGTAGCTGTATGCTTTATTCTACATTCTGTTATTGCTTTGCCTTATACTGCACCAATACGCCGTGTAATGAATTGATCTGTATAATCAGCTTACAAAATTGGTTTCTCACAATGCATAAACATAAAACACAGAGCAGTACAGCTCAGGAACAGGCCCTCTGATCCACGATGTCATGCCAAACCAATTAAATTAGTAAGCATGTACCACGGTGAATGCGTCAGCAATAAACCAATTGCAATTCCAGTGGAGTGCAGAATTCCCAGGAGGTCAGGGCATTGGTTCATACTTGATTCCTGAAGTTATACAGCAGAGGAATGTGGCCGTTGACCCACTGAGTCTGCATCATCCATCAAACGCTCGTCTACACCAATCCTGCTTTCAGCCCATTTTCCGGTCAAACCCACCTCCCTGGATTCCACCCCTCGTTTGTTGCAGCCAATGCACCCCCCCCCCGCCCCACCACTCCACGTTTTTGGGATGTGGCAGGAAAATGGAGCACTCGTAGTAAATCCACGCAAATGTAAGGAGGACATGAGAACTCCACATAAACAGCACTGGAGGCCGGGATCGAAACTGGGTCTCCAGAGCTGTGAGCTCTCTGTGTTGCCATTAACATTTAACCTGCTTCTCATGTTTAATGCGTTTAAACTTTTCAATTAAAGTCCACATCTCTGTCTGTCAGTGTTCTGACAGAATCAGAATCGGATCTGTCTGTTTGTTTGTTTCTTTGTTTATTTGTAGGGATACAGCGTGGAATAGACCCATCCAGCCCCTCGAGCCCACCACTCAGCAATCCCCCAATTTCATCCGCGCCGAATCACGGGACAATTAACCCACCAGCCAGTACGGTTTTGGACTGTGGGAGGAAACCCGCACAGTCATGGGGAGAACGTACAAATTCCTTACAGGCAGCAGCAGGGATTGAACCTGTGTCGCTGGTACCGTAAAGTACTGTGCTAACCACTACGCGATTGTGCTGTCCCAATGATCACGGAGATCATTTGTAAAGTGGGAACCACACTAGCACAGCATTTCGTCAAGTTCCCTGTCAACCTCTCCAGTATCTTTTTTCATTCACAGAACATGGAGCACTACAGCACCATACAGGCCCACGATGTTGTGCCGAACTTTCAACCTTTTCTAAGATCAATCTAACCCTTCTGTCCCTCACAGCCCTTCATTCTTCTATCATCCATGACCTTATCTGACAGTCTCTATTATCTCCCTAATGTATCTCCTCTTCCATCACTCCTGGCAGGGTGTTTCACGCACACAGTAAATAAGCCTACCTCAGGCATCCCCCATACTGTCCTCCAATCACCTTAAATCTTGCTTCAGTATTCACTACGGAAAAGGATCTTGGTGATTGTAGGGATGACTTACAGCGGACTGAAAAGCTTGAGCATGTAGACATTAAGAAAGAGGATGTACTGGAGCTTTCGGAAAGCATTAAGTTGCATAAGTCTCCGGGACTGGACGAGATGTACCCCAGGCTACTGTGGAAGGTGAGGGAGGAGATTGCTGAGCCTCTGGCAAAGACTTTGCATCATCAGCGGAGACAGAAAAGGTTCCAGAGGATTGGAGGGTTGCAGATGTTGTTCCCTTATTCAAGAAAACGAGTAGAGATAGCCCAGGAAATTATAGACCAGTGAGTCCTACTTCAGTGGTTGGTAAGTTGATGGAGAAGAGCCTGAGAGGGAGGATTTATGAACATTTGGAGAGGCATAATATGTTGAGGAATAGTCAGCATGGCTTTGTCAAAGGCAGGTCGTGCCTTACGAGCCTGACTGAATTTTCTGAGGATGTGACTAAACAATTGATGAAGGTAGAGCAGTAGATGTAGTGTATATGGAATCCAGCAAGGCACTTGATAAGGTACCCCATGCAAGGCTTATAGAGAAAGTAAGGAGGAATGGGATATAAGGGGACATTGCTTTCTGGATCCAGATGCTTGCCCATAGAAGGCAAAGAGTGGTTGTAGATGGGTCATATTCTGCATGGAGGTTGGTAACCAGTGGTGTGCCTCATGGATCTGTTCTGGGACCCCTACTCTTCATGATTTTTATAAGTGACCTGGATGAGGAAGTGGAGGGACACGTTAGTAAATTTGCTGATGACACAAAGGTTCGGGGTGTTGTGGATAGTGTGGAGGGCTGTCAGAGGTTACAGAGGGACATCAAAAGAATGAAAAACTGGGCTGAGAAGTGATAGATGGAGTTTAGCCCAGATAAGCGTAAGTTGGTTCATTTTGGTAGGTCAAATATGATGGCAGAATATAGTATTAATGTTAAGACTCTTGGCAGTGTGGAGGATCAGAGGGATCTTGGGGTCCGAGTCCATAGGACACTCAAAGCAGCTGCACAGGTTGACTCTGTGGTTAAGAACGCATATGGTGCATTGGCTTTCATTAATCATGGGACTGAGCTTAAGAGCCGAGAGGTAAAGTTGCAGCTATATAGGACCCTGCTCAGACCGCACTTGGAGTACTGTGCTCAGTTCTGGTTGCCTCACTACAGCAAGGATGTGGAAACCATAGAAAGGGTGCAGAGGAGATTTACAAGGATGTTGCCTGGATTGGGGGGCATGCCTTATGAGAATAGGATGAGTGAACATGGCCTTTTCTGCTTGGAGCGATGGAGGATGAGAGGTGACCTGATAGAGGTGTATAAGATGATGAGAGGCATTGATCATGTGGATAGTCAGAGGCTTTTTCCCAGGGCTGAAATGGCTAGCACGAGGGGGCACAGTTTTGAGGTGCTTGGAAGTAGATACAGAGGGGATGTCAGGGTTAAGTTTTTTTACGCAGAGAGTGGTGGGTGCGTGGGGTGGGCTGCCAGCGATGGTGGTGGAGGCGGATATGATAGGGTCTTTTAAAAGACTCCTGGATAGGTACATGGAGCTTAGCAAAATAGAGGGCTAAGGATAACCTTGAGTAATTTCTAGAGTAAGGACATGTTTGGAACAGCTTTCTGGGCCGAAGGGCCTGTATTGTGCTGTAGGCTTTCTATGTTTCTATGTTTCTAAATAATGCCCCCCTTGCATTAGCTTACAAAGCCCTAGAAAGAGTCTCAACGTCATAATTGTTTAAAAACAGAGAAGGTGATAAATCAAATGATTATCTGTCAGTTTGTTTAATTCTGCAGAAACGTAGCAGGTCAGACAGCATCTATGGAGAGGAATAAAGAGTCGATGTTTTGGGCTGGGATGTTGACCCTTCATTCCTCTCTGTTGATGCTGCCTGACCTGCTGAGTTCCTCCAACGTTTTGTACGTGTACCTGTGTGCGTCACCCTGTAGAGCTGACCAAATGTATAGATTGATAGATCTCTCTGTCATACCATGAGTCATTCTGGCTACTCATTATTCCAAACAAGGTTAGCCAAAACTACCAGGCAATGGAACTGACTAGTGCATTAGCTCAAATTCTGACCAAGCAATTTAATTCCAATTCACTCCCATTGCCCCGAACCATTCAGCTGTAAGATTGGCGTTTGATTGCCACCGCTGTCTGTACGCAGGTTGTACATTCTCCCCGTGACCTCACGGTTTTCCTCTGGGTGCTCTACTTTCTGGCTATGTTCCAAAGACTTGTAGACTTGCGTTTGTAAGTGTTCGTAAGTTGGTGTCAGAAGCATGGTGCTGCTGGATGATCAGCAGATCAGGGTCCCCGAAACCGACTGGACTCCCAGCACAGTAAAGATGCTCATAAGGGGATACTACCGATTGGCACACGTCCAGGCTGCAGGAGGACCTGCAGAGGGATGCACTGAAGCACAATGCAGCCAATACAAAGGCTCTGTGAGGATACACCATAGAATGGCCTCTTTCCATGACCAAACATGGAGAGGCTGAGATGGGTGGGGAAGCCCCTTGAACATTGACTCAGCCCAGGAGGCCACATAAGTGGCAATGGGGCAACGTACATGCTTTTCATTAAAGTTTACACAACTAAAGGTTCAAAAAGTTCAAAAGAAATTTATTATCAAAGTACATCAATAAAGAGGTGGCCTACAGGGAAGAAGCCATCTCTCTGACACAATAGTGTCAGGAAAACAACCTCTCCCTCAATGTCGCAAAAACGAAGGAGCTGGTTGTGGATTACAGGAGGAATGGAGATGGGCTAACCCCCATTGACATCAATGGATCTGGGGTTGAGAGGGTAAACAGCTTCAAGTTCCTTGGCATCCACATCACCGAGGACCTCACATGGTCTGTGCACAGAAGTTTGGTATGGGCCCCCAAAACCTAAGAACTTTCTACAGAGGCACAATAGAGAGCATCCTGACTGGCTGCATCACTGCCTGGTATGGGAACTGTACCTCCCTTCATCGCAGGACTCTGCAGAGAGTGGTGTGGACAGCCCAGCACATATGTAGTTGTGAACTTCCCATGATTCAGGATATTTACAAGGACAGGTGTATAAAAAGGGCCTGTAGGATCATTGGAGACCCAAGTCATCCCAACCACTATCTTTTCCAGCTGCTACCATCCGGGAAGTGGTACCGCAGCATAAAACTCAAGACCAACAGGCTCCGGG
Organism: Mobula hypostoma; assembly: GCF_963921235.1. Taxonomy (NCBI): domain Eukaryota; kingdom Metazoa; phylum Chordata; class Chondrichthyes; order Myliobatiformes; family Myliobatidae; genus Mobula; species Mobula hypostoma. The sequence continues at coordinate 9,638,977 of NC_086101.1, read as the reverse complement.
ACAGCTTCTTCCACCAGGCCATCAGACTGATGAACTCACACTGACTTGAGTGTACTCTATATTACATTGACTGTTCTATTTGTTATAAATTATTATGAATTACTATGATTACACTTTGGACATTTTGATGGAGATGTAACATAAAGATTTTTGCTCCTCATGTATGTGAAGGATGTAAAAAATAAAGTCAGTTCAATTCAGTATCACCATATACAACCCTGAGATTCATTTTCTTGTGGGCATTTATAGCAGATACGAAGAAACACAATAGAGTCAATAAAGGACCGCCCACAACAAGACAGACAAACACCAATGTGCAAAAGATATCTAACTGTGCAAATGCAAAAAGAGAAAAATAAATAAATAAATAAATAAATAAATAAATGTTGAGAAGATGAGATGAGATGTGCTTGCTAGTGAGTCCGAGGGTTGTGGGAACGGTTCAGCTATGGGGTGAGTGAAGTCATCCCCTGTTGTTGAAGAGCCTGATGGTTGACTGTTCACGAAGCTGTGGGAGTGGGTCCTGAGGCTCCTGTACCTCCTCCCTGAAGGCAGCAGTCTGGATGATGGATGCCGCTTTCCTGTAACAGGGCTTGTGTAGATGTGCTCAATGATAGGGAGGGCTTTAGTTGTGATGGATTGCGCTTTCCCATGAATTTTAAGACTCTTTCTTCCTTTGTGTACGTTAGTGTAATGCTTTTTTGAAAGAAAAAGGAAGTATTGACTTTAAGCTGACTTTAAATGTCACTTGCCCAATTATTTCCTATTCTCTCCATTTTGCCCATTGACAGCCGCCCCTCCAGCCCCTGATTCTGCTACATCAGGGGTAATTTACAGAGGCTGATTACCCTGCCAGATCAGCATGGCTCTGCAAATGGAAAATAACTGGAGCACCCGTGAGTCACAACCTCCACACACAGGCATCACCGGAGGTTGGGATCGAACCACCGGGCAGCACCTCCTTGCTGTCCCTGGAACACCCACGGGGCAGATTCTGATTTATTTATTTATCACCAGTACACTGAAACACATGAAATGCGTCATTTCTGTCAGCAGCCAACACAATCTACGGATGTTCTGGGGGCAGCCCGTAAGCGTCACCACACAGTCCAGTGCCAACATAGCATACCCACAGTGTTCAGCAGAGCAGTAACAAGCAACAATAACAAAGGCAACAAAACCAAACAACCACTGCTACTCAAGCTCCTTCCCTCCCTCCCACTCACCACCATACCTCACATACACTTCCATGGACAGGCCACGTCTCGTTCTCCAACCTACAATTCCTGGCCCGGACCAGCAGACTCTCCTATATCAGGCCTTCGGCTTCCTGACACACCACTGGGCCTTCCAGATCGCAGGCATCACAGACAGCGGAACTCTGACTCACAGACATTACTATTGGACCTCCGACTCCCAGACATTAGGCCTCCAGCTCAGAAAAATCTGTCCTCTGACTTTCGGATACACTATCGGGCCTCTGATTCGCCAACTTGCTGTCTGCAGAAGGTCCTTCCTCAGCAGTCTGCACACTGTCGCTCAGGCTCCGTCCCCAGAAGATAACATCTCCATTCCCAGAGCGTTCACGACATATCGAGCTGCACAGACTGGCCTCGGCAGCAGACCCCTCGATGCTGCCTGTCCATCTCCAACCTCATTCTTTGTTGCTAATATTGAAAGGAGCGTTGATGTGGGGACTGGATTTACCTGTTTAAACAGCACACTGCCTGCTCTGAAGATACCAGCATATTTACATGTTGACACACGAACAAAAGCTCCTTGTCTTTGAATGCTCCAAACTGAGTGCAATACACCCCTTAATGCCCAGAAGACAATGACCAGGGGCTCAGAAAACAACACAGTGGAAGACTGTGGGCTGAAGCCAGCTGAAGTGGCCTCATTTCAGGGTCAGTAGCGGAAAGGCTGAGCAGCTGCTGGTACCTGGGTGTCAGCATCTCTGAAGACCTCTCCTGGGCTCTGCATACAATGCAACCACCAAGAAAGCATGCCAGCCTCTCTATTTTTTTTCAGAGTTTAAGTAGATGCCGCATAACTTTGAAGACTCTGATCAACTTTCACAAATCCACAGTGTTAAGTGCTCCGACTGGCTGCATCACGGCTTCAAGTGGGAACACCAATACACGGGAACTCAAGGGGCTGTAGGGAGTGGTGAGCTCAGGCTGCTCTCCCACCATCCAGGACATCTACAAGATGTCCATCATTTGGGACATTTTGGCCATCCGGGCCATGCCCTCTCCTCATTCCTGCTATCAGACAGGAGGTACGAAAACCTGAAGACCCACACCTCAAGGTTCAAAGACAGTTTCTTCCCCACAGCCATTAAGATCTTGAACCAATGTAAAAAAAATCCAAAAGTGCTTCAGACTTTTTTTCCTTTTCACTCTCATCTTACACTTGCAGGCTAAAGAAATTTGACATGTCGACTTTGCTCCTCTCTGATTTCTCAAGGTCCACCGCAGGAAGCATTCTGTGCAGCTGTGTCATGGCTTCGCATAGCAACTGCTCGGCCCACAAGAAGGAACTGCAGAGAGTCGTGGACACAGCTCAGTTTTATCACAGAAACCAACCTGCCCTCCATGGGCTCTGTCTGTACTTCTCTCTCCCTCAGTCAAGCAGCCAGCATAACGAAAGATCGGACCCACCCATGAAATTCCCTCTTTTCCCCTCTCGGGCAGAAGACACAAAATCCTGAAAGCACATGCCACCGGGCTGAAGGACAGCTTTCTGTCCCACTGCTAGAAGATTATTGAACGACCCCCTGTAGACTCTTGGTCACAATCGATAATATCATGGCATTGAACTTGATTGTCTTTCTGCACTGCACTTTCTCCGTCACGGTAACCCTTTATTCTGCTTTTCCCTTGTATTACCTCAATGTACTGATGTGATGAAATGAGCTGTATGGAGAGCATTTAAAGCAATGTTTTACATTGAACCACGGTACATGAGACAGCAATGAACCAATTTAATAATTTACCATAATTAGGTTTATTATCACTGACATATCCTGTGAAATATGTTTTCTGGCAGCAACAGAGTGCAATACACAAAAAAACCACAAACCTTCAGCCTGAGATGTCAACTGCATAAAAATTACGAGAGGTCATAACAATATAAACAAGCAGCGCAACAAGAGAGCAAATTAGTTCAAGAAATCTGATGGTGGAGAGGAAGAAGCTGTTTCTGAAATGTTGAGTGTGGGTCTCTAGGCTCCTGTACCTCCTCCCTGATGGTAGCAATGAGAAGAAGGGGGAGCTTAATGATGGCTGCCTCCTTCCTGAGGCATCACATTTAAAAGTTTTTCTTTAATTTGCCACATGGAAAGTTTTGAGGCACTTTTGTCTGAGGTATGTACAGTATATATGTAACAATAGACTTAAACTACAACGTGAAGCAATATCATTGCCATCACCAAGTTCCCCACACTAACTGTAATGGCAGTAGACAAATGCCCCAAGTTAGCAAAGTGGAGGATTATGTAGAAGGAAGAGCTCCAGCATCAAGGACATCTTCCAAAGGAGATGTCTCAATCATCATTAAGAACCCCCAAACCCAAGACATGTCCAGGCCAGGACTCAATATGTCACCAAAGACACTCACAAATCTCTACAGATGTACCACGGAGAGCATTCGAACAAATTGCATCACCTTTCTGGTACAGAGAGGCCACTGCACAGGATTGGAAAAAGCTGCAGAACGTTGACAGCTCGGGCAGCTCCATCATGCACGCTAGCCTCCCTGGCATCCAGGACACCTTCAGCAGGCAACACTTCGAAAAGGTAGCATCATCATTCAAGATCCCCTGCGCCCAGGACGTGCCTGAAGACACAGACTCAGTGCTTCAGTAACAGCTTCTTCCCCTTCGCCATCAGATTCCTGAATGGACAATGAACCCATGAACACTATTTTGCTCGTTTTTTGCACTAATTTAATTTAGTTTTTAAACATGTATTTCTTATTGTAATTCATAGTTTTAAAATATTATTATGTGTTGCATTGCACTGCTGCGCAGAGCAACAAATTTCTAAATATATGACAATGATATTAAACCTGATTCTGAGTCTGATTGATCTTAGAGTAGATTAAAAGTTCGGCACAACGTTGTGGCCAAAGGGCCTGTACTAAGCTGTAACATTCTATGTTCTATATCCTTGTTCTATGTTCTATGTTCTACATTCCATGTTCTATGTTCTATGTTCTATGTTCTATGTTCATGTTTTAATTAGTGATCAGAATCTCAGCTGCGTGTGTTGCTTAAGTGCCACGGTCAATGTGTGACTCACCACCTAAGTATTTCCACCCTCCATGGACCTCATGTCCACAGATTATTGTAGCACTCTCCCCTTGTCTGAGTGAGTATAGCTCCAACAAACCTCAACCAAGCCATTCAGCTCAAAAGTCAAAGCCAAGTTTACCGTCCCAGGATCAGCAAGTTCAGAAGTCAGAGCGTCTGGAGGTCAGAGGTCTGCGAGTTGGTGAGTCCAGAGGGGAATGCAGGCAGCCTGTACTCGGGTTGGAGTTCTGAGTCTGTGTGTGTGTGTGTGTGTGTGTGTGTGTGTGTCTGTGTGTCTGTGTGTATGGGAAACAGCTTGCTTTGTTGTTGTTGTTGTTGCTAATGTTAAGACCATAACACCATAGGAAAAGAATTAGGCCATTTGGTTCTTCGAGTCTAATCTGCCATTCCATCATGGCTGATTTATTTGCCCCCTCAACTCCAATCTCCTGCCTTCTCCCCATAACCTTTGACACCCTTCCTAATCAAGAACCTATAAATATACCACTGACATGGCTTCCCTGACAACGAATTCCACAGATTTACTACTTTCTGGCTAAAGAAATTTCTCTTCATCTCTGTTCTAAAGGGACATTCTTCTATTCTGAGACTGTGCCCTCTGATCCTCGACTCACCTACTACAGGAATCATCCTCTCCATGTCCACTCTATCTAGACCTTACAATATTCTGTAGGTTTCAATGAGATTCCCCTTCGTTCATCTAAACTCCAGCGAGTACAGGCCCAGGGCCGCCATCAAAAGCTCCTCCGATATTAACTTTCTCATTCCTGGGCTCATCCTCGTAAACCTCCTCCGTACCCTCTCTGACAGAGAGGCAACATGGAATGTAGTTAGAGTCCATGGAGGGGAGGCTGATTTCCATGTCGAACTATACCTGTATCAGCTCTCCCCTCATTCTACTCGTGTGTATCCTGAGGGTCCCATCCCGGAGCGGTGTCTGTGATTCTGTGACTCAGTGCTGCCATTGTAGGGCTGCGCTCACACTAGGAATGACTTAATCAGGTCATGAAAACGAGTAATTGCATTAATCACTTTGGAACAGAAAAACTCCTGGAAAACAGGAAGTGGGAAAGCGTTGAGACAACCAACTAATGGGGATTCCCAGAGTGTCAGCTTATTTGTACAGTTAGAGCACAGACTGGTTGTTAGATGTTCAGTATGGACAGGAACAGCAATGGATAAGAAACAATGAAAACAGTAGAAAATACTTGTGCTGAACCAAAGGAAGAGCATGGCATGGAATAAAAACAGAAAATCTGGTAAAACTTAGCAGACCAGACAGCAAATGTGGAAAGGGGAGAAGATCAGAATCAGATATATTACCACTGATATACGTGAGATGAATTAGTTTATAGCAATACGGTTGTCTGGTCTGTCTGTCCAGCTCTCTATATTGCTCTTCATTATTCTTCACTAACCTTCTTTGTTCCATCAGATCTAGAATTTCTTGGGTTATCCACCCCTTGTTGGTGTGTTGGATTTCTTGTACTGGGATTATCTCCTCTGCTGATTGTTGTATAATTTTTAATTACCTTTAATTATCTTGGTAGCTTTCTATCACAAGATGCTGGAAGTAAAGTAGAAATAAAAAGAAGAATTGCCATTGCCAAAACCAACTTCCAAAAAATAAAAACAACAGGAATTCTGCAGATGCTGGAAATCCAAGCAACATACATCAAAGTTGCTGGTGAACGCAGCAGGCCAGGCAGCATCTATAGGAAGAGGTTCAGTCGACGTTTCCGGCCGAGACCCTTCGTCAGGACTAACTGAAGGAAGAGTGAGTAAGGGATTTGAAAGCTGGAGGGGGAGGGGGAGATGCAAAATGATAGGAGAAGACAGGAGGGGGAGGGATGGAGCCGAGAGCTGGACAGGTGATAGGCAAAAGGGGATACGAGAGGATCATGGGACAGGAGGTCCGGGAAGAAAGACAAGGGGGGGGGGGTGACCCAGAGGATGGGCAAGAGGTATATTCAGAGGGACAGAGGGAGAAAAAGGAGAGTGAGAGAAAGAATGTGTGCATAAAAATGAGTAACAGATGGGGTACGAGGGGGAGGTGGGGCCTTAGCGGAAGTTAGAGACGTCGATGTTCATGCCATCAGGTTGGAGGCTACCCAGACGGAATATAAGGTGTTGTTCCTCCAACCTGAGTGTGGCTTCATCTTTACAGTAGAGGAGGCCGTGGATAGACATGTCAGAATGGGAATGGGATGTGGAATTAAAATGTGTGGCCACTGGGAGATCCTGCTTTCTCTGGCGGACAGAGCGTAGATGTTCAGCAAAGCGGTCTCCCAGTCTGCGTCGGGTCTCACCAATATATAAAAGGCCACATCGGGAGCACCGGACGCAGTATATCACCCCAGTCGACTCACAGGTGAAGTGATGCCTCACCTGGAAGGACTGTTTGGGGCCCTGAATGGTGGTAAGGGAGGAAGTGTAAGGGCATATGTAGCACTTGTTCCGCTTACAAAAAATAAAACCCATTTTTACCAACAGATACATTTCTATGACAACAAGGCTTAGGCTACTAAAATGTTATATCTTGTCAATCTCATCATGCTTCCGAAACATGGACTATAACACCAGAACAGCAAAGAAACTTAGAAGCAACAGAAATGTGGTTTCTTAGAAGAATGCTGAAGATATCATAGAAACATAGAAACATAGAAACATAGAAAATAGGTGCAGGAGTAGGCCATTCGGCCCTTCGAGCCTGCACCGCCATTTATTATGATCATGGCTGATCATCCAACTCAGAACCCAGCCTTCCCTCCATACCCCCTGACCCCTGTAGCCACAAGGGCCATATCTAACTTCCTTTTAAACATAGCTAATGAACTGGCCTCAACAGTTTGCTGTGGCAGAGAATTCCACAGATTCACCACTCTCTGTGTGAAGAAGTTTTTCCTAACCTCGGTCCTAAAAGGCTTCCCCTCTATCCTCAAACTGTGACCCCTCGTTCTAGACCTCCCCAACATCGGGAACAATCTTCCTGCATCTAGCCTGTCCAATCCCTTTAGGATCTTATACGTTTCAATCAGATCCCCCCTCAATCTTCTAAATTCCAACGAGTACAAGCCCAGTTCATCCAGTCTTTCTTCATATGAAAGACCTGCCATCCCAGGAATCAATCTGGTGAACCTTCTTTGTACTCCCTCTATGGCAAAGATGTCTTTCCTCAGATTAGGGGACCAAAACTGCACACAATACTCCAGGTGTGGTCTCGCCAAGGCCTTGTACAACTGCAGTAGTACCTCCCTGCTCCTGTACTCGAATCCTCTCGCTATAAATGCCAGCATACCGTTCGCCTTTTTCACCGCCTGCTGTACCTGCATGCCCACTTTCAATGACTGGTGTATAATGACACCCAGGTCTCGTTGCACCTCCCCTTTTCCTAATCGGCCACCATTCAGATAATAATCTGTTTTCCTATTTTTGCCACCAAAGTGGATAACTTCACATTTATCCACATTAAATTGCATCTGCCAAGAGTTTGCCCACTCACCCAACCTATCCAAGTCACCCTGCATCCTCTTAGCATCCTCCTCACTGCTAACACTGCCACCCAGCTTCGTGTCATCCGCAAACTTGGAGATGCTGCATTTAATTCCCTCATCCAAGTCATTAATATATATTGTAAACAACTGGGGTCCCAGCACTGAGCCTTGCGGTACCCCACTAGTCACCGCCTGCCATTCTGAAAAGGTCCCGTTTATTCCCACTCTTTGCTTCCTGTCTGCTAACCAATTCTCCACCCACACCAATACCTTACCCCCAATACCGTGTGCTTTATAGAGATAGGGTAACTAATGAGACAGTACTCCAACGTGCCCATACAAAAAGATCTTTAATGAGAACATTAAATGAGAGGAAACTTAAATTCCTGGGCCATGTCATCAGAAAGGGAGAAATAGAATGCCTTACATTACAAGGCCGTGTGCCTGGGAAACGCGGAAGAGGAACGCAAAGAAGAAAATGTATGGACACTGTGAAAGAACTAACAGATCTAAGTGTGAGAGATATCATTGATGCTGTGAGGGATCGTTCGATGTGGAAAGCCATGATCGCCCAAGCGTGTAACACGCAAGGCACATGAAGAGGAAGAAGAAGAAGTGCAAGAACAGGAAATATAGAAGGACTTGAGTAGACAGCTGGCAAATGGATGAAAAAGATAGCCAAAAAATGATTCAGGGAAAATTGGCTGGATTGGAAAGAGTGTGAGCAACACGCACAAAAAGTCAGTGTCTATAGAAAGTAAAAAAGAGTCAAAGTTTTGAGCCGAGACCTTTCATCAGGACTGAAAGGGAAGGGGGGTGGGATGAAGCCAGAGTAAGAAGGTGGGAGAGGGGAAGGAGTACAAGCTTAGAGGTGATGGGTGAATCCAGGTGGGGGGTGGGGGGTGAAGCGAGAAGCTGGGAGGTGACAGGTGGAAAAGCAAGTCTGGTTGTTTGATGCAGTAACCTTTATTTGTGCATTCCCCACAAGCAGCGAAACCAATAAAAATCTTTCAGAGGAAAAAGGAGAGAAAATGAAAAAAAAACAGAAAATGCTGATAATACCAGTCAAACTGCATCTCTGGAGAGAGAAGAAAAGGTAATATTCCGGACTGATGACTTTTCTCAGATCTCAAGGGTGATAGGCCTACAGCAGGGATTCAATTGGATGGGGAATTCCAAAATAGAAAAAGGACCCACTGTCTGTGATGAAGTCTCCTGGCCAAAGAGATGACCAAAAAAAAGTTAAGGTTTATCATGTGAGATTCACAATTCTTTAGGGTTGTAGGGGATGTAGTTTAGGCCACTGCTAAAGACAGATCAATATGTGAGAGTGTTGGTAGCAACATATCTCCATCCAATGACACCACCCAATCATTTAGTAATTACCTTGTGCAAAACAGTAAAGGTAACAGAAGCCAATGGAGGTTAACAAGGACATTGAACCAAAGCAGAATTCCTGGAGAAAAGAACTCTCCAAAACGGTATTCCAAGAAAACAAGTAGTAGTAATGCAAAAGCAAAATATTAGAAGGAAATGGAAAATAAATACAGAAAATCCTAAACATATGCAGCAGGTCAGATAGCATTTGTGAAGAAAATGTTTCAGAAAGAAGAGAAATACTTTAGATCACTCTCAAAAGACTAACAATAACAAAAACATCCAAAGTTAGAAATATCAAATAGAAATTGACTGTTTATAATTAAGAGAGAGTGGAGTGCAAATTTTCTATCCAAGTTCACTTCCATGCAAAGAGCTGAACATCAAATCAATGAGATGCATCTTTAGGTGTTGAATGTCTGTTTATGTCATGGCTTCCAGGTAGCAGCCAAAGGTCAGTGTCAGTTTTTCAAAAAAGGTCTGAATCAAAATGCACATTTACAAAATACAATGTGAAGAATGCAAAATTCTCATTTCCAATCTCGCTTTTCCATTCAGTTTGAGAAAATTAATATCACAGACATAAATTATAATCTGTATCCAAAAGATTCATTCTGCTTCTCTTCCAATAAATGATTCCAGGCCTTTTAAGTGCTTACAACATCCAGCAACCAATGCTCCTGGTGTAGCCTCCTCTACATTGGTGAGACCCGTTGTGAATTGGAGGACTGCTTCGTCGAGCACCTCTGCTCCATCCACCAAAAGCAGAACTCAACGGGGGCCAAACATTCCCATTCCCATACCCATTCCAATATGTCAGTCCATGGCCTCCTCTTGTGCCACGGAGCCATCCTCAGGTTGGAGGAGCAGTATCTTATATTCTGACTGGGTAGCCCATATGATTACATGAATGTCGATTTCTCATTCCTGTAAAAAAAAAAATACCCTTCCCTATTCTGTTCCCTTCTCTTCTTCTATTCCGCATTCTGCCTTGGTACTTCTTCTCATGTGCCTATCACCTCCCCTTTGTGCCCCTCCTCCTTCCCTTTCTCTTATGGTCCACGTTCCTCTCCTACCAGATCCTCTCTAGCCCTTTACCTTTCCCACTCACCTGGCCTGTTTCTATGCACAGATGGCAAATAAAGCTGATCTTTAATCTCTATAATCAGAGTGAACTCTCACTCATGTTCAAAAACAACAATATTGAAAGAAGCAGAGTACAATATATATTCAATCTGCGGCCTGGACTGAAAATGGTACACTCGGAGTAGAAATTGTGATCGAAAGAATAAGAGTTGACTTTCTACTTTTCCTGTGCCTTTCTGGGTTACTGTTGTTCTTTTCAGTCTCAAAACCTTTTTTATATGAATTTTCGCTTTCTCTTGGTTTCTCTTAATTTCTTTCTCGTTGCTTAGTTGGCATCGTGACATTCTTGGTCTCTGCTGCCTGAGTCAAACCCTGCTCACCCACATATTGCACTAGAGTATCTCCTATCGGGTGGTGCACAGGGAATGGAGGGAACACTGGCTTTGAACGGTTGCCCCCTTGCTACTTGATGGCCTGGTCGATCAGGGTGTATGGCAATGGTATGAGGAAACATAGTGCAGTGTTCCAGCAGCAACACATCTCCACCCCACTTATCCCAGAAACAAATCAGAATCAGATTTATTACCAATGAGTTAGCTGGCATTAAATTTGGTGTTTTGTAGCAGCAACACAGTGCACGGACATAACATTACCATAAATTTAAATAATTAAGTAGTGCGTTACATAACTCATTTACAGTATGTGTGTGTGTGTGTGTGCGTGTGTGTGTGTTCTAGGCCCCTTATCTTAACAAGAATGAGCTGACACCGGAGAGGGTTCAAAGGTTTACAAAAAATGATAAATGATTCCGCGATTCAAAGGCTTGTCATAGGAGGAGCATTTGATGACTCTGGGTCTCTACTCACTGGAATTCAGAAGAGTGAAGGGTGCCTTCATTGAAACCAATCGGATGGTGAAAGGTCTTGATAGAGTGGATGTGGAGAGGATGTTTCCTGTGGTGGGAGAGTCTAAGACCAGAGGACACAGCCTCAGAATAGAGCGGTGTCCTTTTAGGGCGGAGGCGAGGAGGAATTTCTTTAGCCAGAGATGGAAAATCTGTGGAATTTGTTGCCACAGGCAGCTGTGGAGGTCAAGTCACTGGGCATATTTAAGGTACAGATTGATTGGTCAGGGCATGAAGTGATACGGGGAGGAGGCAGGAGATTGAGGCTGAGAGGGAAAATGGATTAGCCATCATGAAATGGCAGAGCAGACTCATAGAGGTGTAGAAGCATAAAAATAGGTGCAGGAGTAGGCCATTCGGCCCTTCGAGCCTGCACCACCATTCAGTACGATCATGGCTGATCATCCAACTCAGAACCCTGTACCTGCCTTCTCTCCATACCCCCTGATCCCTTTAGCCACAAGGGTCATATCTAACTCCCTCTTAAATATAGCCAATGAACTGGCCTCAACTGTTTCCTGTGGCAGAGAATTCCACAGATTCACCACTCTCTGTGTGAAGAAGTTTTTCCTAATCTCGGTCCTAAAAGGCTTCCCCTCTATCCTCAAACTGTGACCCCTCATTCTGGACTTCCCCAACATCAGGAACAATCTTCCTGCATCTAGCCTGTCCAATCCCTTTAGGATTTTATACGTTTCAATCAGATTCCCCCTCAATCTTCTAAATTCCAACGAGTACAAGCCAAGTTCATTCAGTCTTTCTTCATATGAAAGTCCTGCCATCCCAGGAATCAATCTGGTGAACCTTCTTTGTACTCCCTCTATGGCAAGGATGTCTTTCCTCAGATTAGGGGACCAAAACTGCACACAATACTCCAGGTGTGCTCTCACCAAGGCCTTGTACAACTGCAGTAGTACCTCCCTGCTCCTGTACTCGAATCCTCTCGCTATAAATGCCAGCATACCATTTGCCTTTTTCACTGCCTGCTGTACCTGCATGCCCACTTTCAATGACTGGTGTACAATGACACCCAGGTCTCGTTGCACCTCCCCTTTTCCTAATCGGCCTCCATTCAGATAATAATCTGCTTACCTGTTCTTGCCACCAAAGTGGATAACCTCACATTTATCCACAATAAATTGCATCTGCCATGAATTTGCCCACTCACCTTAACCTATCCAAGTCACCCTGCATCCTCTTAGCATCCTCCTCACAGCTAACACTGCCACCTAGCTTCGTGTCATCCGCAAATTTGGAGATGCTGCATTCAATTCCCTCGTCTAAGTCATTAATATATATTGTAAACAACTGGTTGTCCCAGCACTGAGCCTTGCGGTACCCCACTCGTCACTGCCTGCCATTCTGAAAAGGTCCCGTTTATTCCCACTCTTTGCTTCCTGTCTGCTAACCAATTCTCCACCCACACCAATACCTTACCCCCAATACCGCGTGCTTTAATGGCACAAATGGCCTAATTCTGCTCCTACATCTTATGGTCTTGTGGTCATTCAAGTGGCACTTAACAGGCTAATACTACTTTAAAATTATATTCCATTATAAACTAAATCAGTTTACATACAAGCATGGGAAGCTTAAATAGAAAAAAATTGTTGTGATCGTAAAAGAACAATTATTTTTATTGCATCTCCCATACCTTTGTGGATAGGAATTCGGCGAGCTTTGTTGGGCTGACTATCCTGTTCTTGTCAAAAGCTTTCTCAAATGTTCTAATGTTCTAACATATAAAAAAAACACGTCTTCATTTATACCAGGACTCCTCAATATAAAGGCCAGGTGTTCTCACTGATACCTGGATTTTTGCTGCTTTTGAACATAGGAACATAAGAAATAGAGGCAGGAGTTAGCCATCTGTACCAACTCTTTACAGACAGCAGTGGGAATTGAACACTGATTAGTAATCGTTGGCACTGTGAAGCATTACAATAACTGCTAGACTACCACGCTGCCATTTTAAGACACGTCAGTGTGTGATATTCATAGTGAATGGCAGGGACTTCTGGAGTGTTCTAATGTTGTAAAACAGAAGGACCAAGGAGTTGTAGTACATGGTTCACTTCAGATGGCATCACAGGTAGGCAGGGTGGTGAAGAAGGCTATTGGCTACTCCTGAAGAAGGGGTCTCAGCCTGAAATGTCGACTGTTTACTCTTATCCATAGAGGCTGCCTGGCCTTCTGAGTTCCTCCAGCAGTTTGTATGTGTTGCAAGGCGTTTGGCCTGGTAGTCTTCATCAAACAGGGCATTAAGTATAGAGAGACTTCGGGATGCTATGTTGCAGTTGAATAAAACATTGTTGAAGCCACATTTGGAGTTATGTGTTCATTTTTTGGCTGCCCAAATATAAGAAATATACTACAAAGCTGGTAAGCATGCAGAGGAGGTTTTGTAGGATCCTAACAAGCCACATCGCTGTTCGCTATGGAGACAACACTTCGAACAGGAAGGCTCTACAATGGGTATTCAAAACTGCCCAGCGCATCCCTGGCACCAGCCTGCCCACCATCAAGGGCATAGATATCGAAAGGTGCAGGTAAAGGGCCAGGATCCCACCACCCTGCTCGCGGATTGCTTGTCACCCTCCCATCAGGGAGGAAGCTACATGGCATCCACGCCAGGACCACCAGACTCAAAAACAGTGACTTTCCCCAGGCAGTAAGACTGACCACCCCTCCTCATCCCATCCCTCCCACCACTACTTTATCACTTACTGTCACTCACCTTGGGTGCAGACACTCCTGAGCTGGTGTCACTTTATGGACATCTATGTACCTAAGCTGTCTTATGTATTTATATTTATTGTGCTTTTAAAATTACTATTGTGTTCTTTATCCTATTGTGTTTCTTTTTTTGCGCTGCATGGGAGCCGGAATAACAATTATCTTGTTCTCCTTTACACTCTGTGCTGGAAATGACATTAAACAATCTTGAACCTTGTAGGGACATGGGGAAGTGAATGATGAAGAAACAGATTGAGAGGTTGAGACTGATTTCAATGCAGAGCAGGGGAATGAGGGGTAATCTTCCAGAGTTTTCAAGGGGGAGTATAGAGAGGTTGACATTTCTGCAGGGTTGGTGGATTCACAACTTGGGGACATAGATTTAAGAGAGGTAACTTTTTCACCCAGAGTATGGCCAGTATGTGGTATGAGCTGCCAGAGGAAGTGGTTGAGACAGGTACAGTACATTAATATTTAAAAGCCACTTGGACAGCTCCATGAATAGGAAAGGTTTAGAGGGCTATGAGCCAAGGTTGGCAAATTGTGATTGGGTGTACTTGGGCACCCTGGGCTCTTAGGGTTGACAGACCATAAGACATAGGAACATAATTCGGCTGTTCATCCCATCAAGTCCGTTCTGTCATTCCATCATGACTGATTTATTATCCTCCCTTACACCATTCTATTACCTTGTCCTTGTAACCTTTAACACCCTTACTAATCAAGAATCTATCAATCTCTGCTTAAATATACCCAATGACTTGGCCTGCACAGCCAGAAGTGGCAATGAATTCCAAAGATTGGCCATGCTCTGGCTAAAGAAATTCCTCTTCTTCCCTGGTCTAAAGGGATATACCTCTGAGGCTGTGCCCTCTGGTCCTAGAATCCCCCACCACAGGAAGCATCCTCACCACAACCACTGCCGAGGCCTTTCAACATTCAATAGGTTTCAATGAGATTCCCCCCGCCCCCATTCTTCAGAATTCCACCAAGTACAGGCCCAGAGCAATCAAACAGTCTGCAAACATTAACCCTTTCATTCCCAGAATCATTCCTGTGAACCTTCTCTGGACCCTCTCCAACGTCAGCACGTTCTTTCACAGATAAGGGGCCCAAAGCAGCTCACAGTACCTCAGGATGGGCCCGTTACGTTGTTGTATCTCTGAAGTAAGATGGGACTAGCTGAGGTGGAAACCTCAGTCGAAATTGACCAATTGTGTCAAAGAGTCAGTTATCACTGTATGGCTTGTGTCTCAAAAAGCAGTTATTAAAAGTGAAGAGAGGGAGGAAATTAACTCATAAAAATGACTGCATGTACTTAGGTTGAACATTTGAATTTATTAATATTTTGGGAACTTCTCAGCATTTATGTTTGATAGGCCCGTGGAACTTCCCTGCCCACTGCCCTCCAACCACAGAGGACAGGAAGCAGAGACAGAGTTCTAATCAATATACAGTGAGGTTACAACTGTTCTTCCACCCCACTGACACTCCCTTCATTAACCACACATCGCTCAATTACCTTAGTAGGTCCATGCTTCTGACTTGATCATCTTCAGTGAATAAGCCTCAGTGCCTTCTTGAGTGGAGAACTACGTCGACTCACTGCCCAGCTGTGTGAAGTAAACTCTTCTCGACTCAGCCTGGAAGGTGTGAGCATTCTCAAGTTCCTGGGTGTCAGCGTCTCTGAGGATCTGTCCTGGGCCCGACATGACGATGTAGTTACAAAGAAGGCACAATAGCGGCTATATTTCATCTGGAGTTTGAGGACACTTGGTATGTCACCGAAAACTGTAACGAAAACCAATTTCCCTCGGGATCAATAAAGTAAAAACTGCATAAAGTTGTCATCTCAGTCAGCTCCATTATGGGCAAAGACTCCCGAGCAGCAAGGACAGACGCTGTCTCAAAAAGGTGCATCCATCATTAATTCACCAAGGACATGCCCCCTTCTCATTGCTAGCATTAAAAGAAGCTAGAGGAGCTTGAGGACACACACTCAACATTTCAGGAACGGCTTCTTCCCTTCCGCCATCCAATTTCCGAACAAATATTGAACCCATGAACACTACTTCACTATATTCTGTTCTCTTTCTTTGCACTGCCTATTTAATTTACAGTAATTGTTATATATACTCTTTCTTGTAATTTATAGCTTTATGTTATGTATTGCAATATACTGCTGTCGCATAGCAACAGATTCAGAATCAGAATCAGGTTTACTATCACCGTGACGTGAAATTTGTTAACTGACCAGCAGCATTTCAATACAGTACATAATCTAGCAGAGAGAGAGAAAAAAAAATGAAGTAAAATAGAACATAATAATAAATAAACTAGTATATCAATTACGTATATTGAATAGATTCATAAAAAATGGGCAAAAACAGAAATACTGTATATTAAAGAAAGTGGGATGCGCAGAATCAAATATCGCTGTGATGATTGTACGTTCTAGTATCAATTGTTTGGCGACAATAAAGTATAAAGTAGTGTCCAAAGCTCCAAAGTCCATTCAAGAATCGGATGGCAGAGAGGAAGAAGCTGTTCCTGAATCGCTGAGTGTGTGCCTTCAGGCTTCTGTATCTCCGACTTGATGATAACAGTGAGAAAAGGGCATGCCCTGGGTGCTAGAGGTCTTTAATAATGGATGCTGCCTTTCTGAGACACCACCAGTGTCGCAGCATATGCCAGTGATAATAAAACTGATTCCGATCCCTAACTCTGGACACCCAGCCAGGGGAAACCGCATTGCTCTGCTCACCCTGTCGAGAGTTGTGGGGTGATCACAGGTCCTGAGCTGTGCAGAAGCCCAGGCTGGGGTCAGACTTCCTCCCCTGGCAGATGGTGGCAAGTTGGAGTCTAAATGGGGGGTAGAGAGGTGGAGAGGTTTAAGGAGGGGCTCCCAGAGCTCAGGACCTGGCAAATGAAGACAAGCCTGACAACAGAAGAGTGACTAAATCCTGGTGGAGAGGTGGATTAAAGTCTGAAACTGGAGGAACATGCCGAAAAGGTAATGGAAAAGACCGGAATCTTTTCAACTCTGACGTGAGGGATCGGGAAATAACTTTTTCTATGGTTTTCCATTCCACTGAGCAGTTGCCATGGAGTCATGGTAGGCCACGAGGGCTTGGCCTTTCCTTTGAGTCCCAGATCAGGCTGGTAGCTGTGTGGTGCTGGTTAATGTTTCACCCACTCCTTGTTGGCCAGTTGTTGTTCTCCAGGGCTGTTTGAGAGGGAGGGGAGCTGCTGGAAATTCCGTGGCTGATGTGAGATTGTGAAATTCTGTACCCCACTGGCCTCTTCAGGAATCTTTGTTCCCTCTGCCCTGCCCCTCCCTCCGTAACCTCCTCTGGCCCCACCACATCCCTCTATCACCAGCCCCTTCTGATCCCATTGTCATCAGATTCTCCCTCGTTATGATCTTGTATTTTATTGTTTACCTGCACAACAGTAGTTTTTTACATGACTATGCTTTAGAAGGCGTTGGTCATGCACACTTGGAATATTGTGGGTAGTTTTGGGTTCCTTATCAGAGAAAGGTTATGTTGTGTGCTGGATTTGGAGAAAGGGGGTGGGGGTGGGGGTTTATGAGAATGATTTCAGGAAAGGAAGGGTTAACATATGAGGAGCTTTTGATGGCTTTAGGTCTTTACTTGCTGGAGTTCAGAAGAACGAGGGGAGAATCTCATTGAAACCTATCAACTGTTGAAAGGCCTGGGTAGAGTGGATGTAGGGAGGATGTTTCCTGCAGTGGGGGAGTCCAGGGCCAAAGGACACAGCCTCAGAAAACAAACACTTCCCCACAGAGCAGAGATGTGGTGGTATTTCCGAAGCCAGAGGGAGGTGATTCTGTGGAGTTTGTTGCCACAGACGGCTGTGAGGGCCAGGTCGTCGAGTATATGTAAAGCCGAGGTTGATAGATTCTGGATTAGTCAGGGTGTCAACGGTTATGGGGAGAAGGTAGGACAATAGGGTTGCGATGGACAAATCAGTCATGATGGAATAGCAAAGTTGACTCGATGGGCTGAAAGGCCACCTGCTCCTCTGTTTTACCTTGTTCTGCCTCGATGCACTGTGCCATGATCTGATCTGTACGAGCAGTACGCAAGATAAGCTTTTCACTGTATCTCGGTGTACGTGACAACAAATAAATGAATAAACTGATAAAGCAAAGCCTCTGTCGTACTCCCCTCCCAATCAAGATGAAAACTTCCTTACGATAAGGAGGAGGTTGTTTGGCTCATGGAGTCAGTGTTAGCCCCCAGTGTATTCCAATTAGTCTTAATTCCCACTTATTGCCCTTTAACCTACTGCTCCTTACCTGCCCATGAACTGCTCCAATTCTATTCACACACTCGGACCACCATGGGCACTTCAAAGCAGCCAACTAACCTCTGAGGCTTTATAAGGCGTTGGTCTGACAGCACTGAGAATAGGGTGAGCTGACTTGGAGCCCTTCTCTGAGTAAGGATGTGTTGCATTGGAGAGGGTCCAGAGGAGGTTCACAAGAATGATCCTGCGAATGAAAGGGTTAACGTATGAGGTGTGCTTGATGGCTCTAAGCCTGACTCACCGGCGGTCAGAAGAATGAGGGGTGACTTCATTGAAACCTGTCGCATATTCAAAGGCCTGGATAGAGTGGATGTGAAGAGAATGCTTCCAATAGTGGGAGAGTCTCACACCAGACGGCGGAGCCTCAGAATAGACAGACATCCATCTAGAACGGAGATAGATTTCATTAGCTAGAGTGTGGTGAATCAGTGGAATTCTTTGCCACAGATGGTTGCAGAGGAAAGGTCTTCTGATATATTTAAAGCAGAGTTTGATAGGATGTTGATTAGTATAGGCATCAAAGATTACGGGGAGAAGGCAGGAGAATGAGATTGAGAGGGCAAATGAATATCACTGACTTGTTTTGAAATTTGTTTTGTGGCAGCAGTACAGGGCAAGACATATCAAGTTACTATAAGTTACAACAAAGATATCGAACAAATATTGCCGAAGGTGAGTGAGGTAGTGTTCCATTCAGAAATCTGATGGCAGAGATGAAGCAGTTGCTAAAATGTAGAGTGTGTGTTTTCGGGCTCCGTACTTCCTCCTAAATGAAAAATAATGAGAAGAAGGCATGTCCTGGATGGTGAGGGTCCTTGATAACAAAAACTGCTGAACCTGGCAGATATTTCCAACACCTTCTGGATTTGTTTCAGACTTCTAGCAACACAGAACACATAACAAAGATTATAGAACAGAGAACATAGGGCCCCTTTGGCCCACAATGTTGTGCTGACTTTTTAAACTACTTCGATATCAATCTAACCTTTCTCTCCTACATTGCCCTTCATTTTTCTATCATCCATGTGCCTATCTAATAGTCTCTTAAATGTCCCTAGTGTATCTGCCTCAACCATCACCACCCCTGGCAGGATGCTCGACAAACCCACCACTCTCTGTGTGAAACAAGCATCCATTTGTCCCCCTGTACTTTCCTCCAATCACCTTAAAATCCTAACCCTTCACATTAGCTGTGTCCACCCTGAGGGAAAATCCCTGTCTGTTAACCCTTTAGTTCCCAGGATCACATCCATATTGGCTACAGTTGAGCATCAGCCCCATTGCCTTCTATCTGTGACCCTGCAACTTACGCTCTCTCTTAGTCATTTGGAAAGAATGACTCCACCGATTCTTAGCTTTGAATGCGCTGTAAAAGTTACGCTAACTGTAATGATACCCCGCTCTTTGACCCCAAACAGCCTTCAAGGTCAGGGTCGAATCCAGGCCCACGATTAGAGAGCATGTCTTATGAGGGTAGGTTGAATGAGCTGGGCCTTCTCTCTTTGGAGTAAGGGAGGATGAGAGGTGACTCGATAGAGATGTACAAGATGAATCGAGGCACAGATTGAGTAGGCAGCCTGAGCCATTTCCCCCAGGACAGAAATGGCGAGTACAGTGGGGAATCATTATGCCGATTGAAGGAAAGCATTGGGGGATGTAAGAGGTAGGCTTTCTAACAGAGAGTGGTGGCTGCATGGAACTGCCCGGGGAGCTGGTCGAGGCAGGTACATTAGGGACATTTAAGGGACTCTTAAACAGGCACATGGATGAAAGGAAAATGGAGGGCTATGTCAGAAGGAAGGGTTAGGCCGCTCCTAGAGCAGGTTAAAGGATCAACACAACATTCAGAACCAAAGAGGCTGTACTCTGCTGTACTTTTCTATGCTCCACATTCAAAAACCTTTCCCATCTGTCAGGCTTTGGAAACACCCAAAATAAAAACTTTATGCTTCTTATGGAGACGTGCTGCATTTCTGGTTTTGGATGACTGTTTGTGAATCGGGACACCCCCAGGATACTGCTTGCTGTCGGGGGAGTACAGAAATTGTTACCGGGATCTGAAAGTTTCGGCCCATTCAGGAGAGAAACAAATTGGTCGCACCCCCTCGGTGCTGACTCACCACAGCTGGAAGAGGTGCGGTCAGATTAAACAGCAGTGCAAACATGCACCAATTACCTGCCCTGATTTGCAATGACTTGTGCATCAGCAACCACAGCAGTGGGATTACTAGGCAGTGCTGTAGCTCTGTGATGTGTCGCTGTGTCTGTGTGGGTTTGTGTGTGCCTGGTCTGCAGTTACCTGTGTGTTTCTTATTCACCAGTGTGTCTGTGGCCCCTCCGGCCTTTGTCCATGTAATGCAGTGGTTATAGATCGCTTGTTGCCTGGTTATCTCCAAGTGTGAAGACACAAGAGACAGCACATATAGTGTGTGTTTGTGTGTGTGTCTGTGTCTGTGTACTCCGCAAATCCATAGAATAGTAACTATAACAGGATCACTGAAAGATCAGTTAGAATGCAGAAGACAACAAACTGCAAATACAAATATAAATAAATAGCAATAAATAATGACAACCTAAAATAACATGAAAAAATGTCCTTAAAGTGAAATCATTGGCAATGGGAACATCTCAATAGATGAGTGTAGTTATCCTTGTGGTTCAAGAGCCTGATAGTTGAGGGGTAGTAACTGTTCATGACCCTGGTCATATGAGTCCTGAGGCTCTTGTACCTTCTACCTGATGGCAACAGTGAGAAAGGAGCATGGCCTGGGTGGTGAGAATCTCTGATGATGGATGCTGCTTTTCTAAGGCAACGTTTCATGTAGATGTGCTCAATGGCTTATCCATGATATACTGGGCTGAATCCATTACATTTTATAGGACTTTCTGTTCTAAAGCATCGGTATTTCCATACCAGGCTATGTGTCCATCCCTGTCCATCTGTGTGTTTGTGTGTGTGTGTGTGTGTGTGTGTGTGTGTGTGTGTGTGTGTGTGTGTGCGCGCGCGCGCGCGTGTGTGCACGTCTCAAACAGAATTCGATTTATAATCATTGATATAGATAATGAAATTTATTGTTTGTAGCAGCAGTACATGAGAAGATATGAACTACAAAAAAACAAACCAATTGTGCCAAGAAAATGGAGTATTGTGGTAATGTTCATAGGCTCAGAAATCTGATGGCAGAGGGGAAGAAACTGTTTTTGAAACAGTGAGTGTGGGTCTCCAGGCTTCTCAATGGTATTACTAAGGAGAGGGCATGTTCCCAATGGTGATAACATCTTCTTGAGGCCATTTCTCTGGAAGATGTCCTCAATGGTGGGTAGCGATGTGCCCCTCTCCTTCTCAACTGCTTCTGTTTAGGTATCTGCACGCTGATAGGCCTGGATAGAGTGAACATGGAGAGTTTGTTTCCCTAAGGATTGGAGGGCCCAGCCTCAGAACAAATGATATCCTTTTAGAACAGAGATGAGGAGAATTTTCTTCAGCTAGAGGGTGGTGAATCTGTTCCCACAGAGGGCTATGGGGGACAAGTTTATTTGGCTGTATTTAAGACAAATACGAACAGGTTCCTGATTGGTAAAGTTGGTGGGGGGGCTTATGGTTACAAGAAAAAGGCAGGAAAAGGGGGTTGAAAAGAAGATCATCAATAATTGAATAACAGTGTAAACACAATGGGCTGGATGGGCTGGTTCTGCTCCTATACCTTATGGTCTCAAGTTATCACTTTTCTAAATGTCATTTAAAAGTTGCTGCTGGGAGCTCATTACATATACACACCAGCCTCTGCATGAAGAGGTTGCCCCCAGGTGCCTTTTAAATCTTTCACATCTCACCTTAAACCTAGGTCCTTTGTTTTTAATTCTGCTTCCCCGGGAAAAGGACTATGTACATGCACTCTGCCTTTGCTCCTCGTCATCTTATACACCTCTAGAAAGTGTACCCTAAGTCTCCTACATTCCTGCCAGCCTACACAACTTCTCCCCATAACCAGGCCCTCAGGACTTGACATCTCTTTGTAAATCTTTTCTGCATCCTTTCCGTTTAGTGATGTTAAGCACTTACTCATAAAACATTTTCTCTTTCCTATAAAACTGCCCGTACGTAATAAAGTGGCCAACGAGTGTATGTTCGTTTTTTTCTGCTGTAGCCCATCCACTTTAGGGTTCAAGGTGCTGAGCATTCAGAGTTCTCGCCTCCACACCATGGTTGTAGTGCATGTTTATTTGAGATGCTGCTGCCTTCCCATTCGATTGAATCAGTCTAGCTATTCCCCACTGACCCCCTTCATTAACAAGGCACTTTCAAACACAGAACTGCCAATCACTGGATTTCTTTTGTTATTTCCACCATTTTTATAAACTGTAGAGTGGGAATGCCCACTCTGATGTCCATGCACCTTGCTTAATGGTATTGGTCCATGACATAAGAAAGGTTGGGAACCCCTGTTCTAGAGAGTGTTTTGCATGAAAATCCAGGAGATCAGCAGTTTCTGAGATGTTCAAACAACCCCATCTGGCACCAACAATCATTCCACAGTCAAGGTCACATTTCTTCCCCATTCTGATGTTTGGTCTGAACAACATCTGAGCCCCTTGACCACATCAGCATGCTTTTATGCATCAGATTGCTGCCAGATAATTGGCTGATTAGATATTTGCATTAATGAGCAGGTGTACAGGTGTCTCAATTAAAATGGTCACTCAGTGTGGGAAGTGGGGTTGTCCAGGTTGGGTCCTTACTCAGAATCAGAATCAGGTTTATCATCACTGACTGAAATAACGTGTGATTTGTTGCTTTGTGACAGGAGTATGGTACAAAGACATTAGAATGACCATAAATTAGTAAAACAGAAAACATAGAAAACCTACAGCACAATACAGGCCCATTGACCCAAAAAGCTGTGTTGAACATGTCCTTACCTGTGAAATTACCTTGGGTGATGCATAGCCCTCTATTTTTCTGTGCTCCATGTACCTATCCAGAAGTCTCTTCAAAGACCCGATTGTATCCGCCTCCACCACTGTTGCCGGCAGTCTACTTCACGCACTCACCACTCTCTGCGTAAAAAAACCCTACCCCTGACATCTCCTCTGTACCTACTTCCAAGCACCTCAAAACTGTGCCCTCTCATGTTAGCCATTTCAGCCCTGGGAAAAAGCCTCTGACTATCCACATGATCAATGCCTCTCATCATCCTATACACCTCTATCAGGTCACCTCTCATCCTCCGTTACTCCAAGGTGAAAAGGCCATGTTCACTCAACCTATTCCCATAAGACATGCTCCCCAATCCAGGCAGCATCCTTGTAAGCAACACACATCAAAGTTGCTGGTGAACGCAGCAGGCCAGGCAGCATCTCTAGGAAGAGGTACAGTCGACGTTTCAGGCTGAGACCCTTCGTCAGGACGTCAGGGTTTCGGCCTGAAATTTCAACTGTACCTCTTCCTAGAGATGCTGCCTGGCCTGCTGCGTTCACCAGCAACTTTGATGTGTGTTGCTTGAATTTCCAGCATCTGCAGAATTCCTGTTGTTTACCTCACATTTATCTGGTTGAACTCCTTCTGCCATTTCTCAGCACAGTTTTGCATCCTATCAATGTCCCGCTGTAACTTCTGACAGCCCTCCACACTATCCACAACACCCCCAACCTTTCTGTCATCAGCAAACTTACTAACCCATCCCACCACTTCCTCATCCAGGTCATTTATAAAAATCACAAAGAGAAGGGGTCCCAGAACAGATCCCTGAGGCACACCACTGGTCACCGACCTCCATGCAGAATATGACCTGTCTACAACCACTCTTTGCCTTCTATGGGCAAGCAAAGTTCTGGATCCAAAAAGCAATGTCCCCTTGGATCCCATGCCTACTTACTTTCTCAATAAACCTTGCATGGGATACCTTGTCAAATGCCTTGCTGAAATCCATATATACTACATCTATGTTCTACCTTCATCAATGTGTTTAATCACATCCTCAAAAAATTCAGTCAGGCTCGTAAGGCACGACTTGCCTCTCACAAAGCCATGCTGACTATTCCTAATCATATTATGCCTCTCCAAATGTTCACAAATCCTGTCTCTCAGAATATTCTCCATCAACTTCCCAACCATTAAAGTAAGACTCACTAGTCTATAATTTCCTGGGCCATCTCTACTCCCTTTCTTCAATAATGGAACAACATCCGCAACCCTCTAATCCTCCGGAACCTCTCCCGTCCCTATTAATGATGTAAGGATCATTGTCAGAGGCTCAGCAATCTCCTCCTTTGCCTCCTACAGTAGCCTGGGGTACATTCCGTCCGGTCCCCATGACTTATCCAACTTGATGCTTTCCAAAAGCTCCAGCACATCCCCTTTCTTAATACCTACATACTCAAGCTTTTCAGTCCACTGTAAATCATTCCTACAATCACCAAGATCCTTTTCCGTAGTGAATACTGAAGCAAAGTACTCATTAAATATCTCTGCTGTCTCCTCTAGTTCCATACACACTTTCCACTGTCACACTTAATTGGTCCTATTTGTTCACATCTTATCCTCTTGCTCTTTACATACTTGTGGAATGCCTTGGGGTTTTCCTTAATCCTGTCCGACAAGGCTTTCTCATGGTGCCTTCTGGCTCTCCTAATTTCTTTATTAAGCTCCTTCCTACTAGCTTTATAATCTTCTAGATCTCTATCATTACCTAGTTTTTTTAACCTTTCATAAGCTCTTCATTTCTTCTTGATTAGATTTACAACAGCCTTTGTACACCACGGTTCCTGTACCCTACCATCCTTGCCCTGTCTGATTGGAACATACCTATGCATTACTCCATGCAAGTATCCCCTGAACATTTGCCACATTTCTTCCATACATTTCCCTGAGAACATCTGTTCCCAATTTATGCTTCCAAGATCCTGCCTGATAGCCACATATTTCCCCTTACTCCAACTGAACATTTTCCTAACTTGTCCGTTCCTATCCCTTTCCCTCTATGGCAAATGAGATAGAACTATGATCACTATCTCCAAAATGCTCTCCCACTGAGAGACCTGACACCTGACCAGGTACATTTCCCAATACCAGATCAAGTACAGCCTCTCCTCTTGTAGGCTTATCTACATATTGTGTCAAGAAACCTTTTTGAACACACCTAACAAACTTCACCCCATCTAAACCCCTGCTCGAGGGAGATGCCAATGAATATTTGGGAAATTAATATCTCCCACCACAACAACCCTTTTATTATTACGCCTTTCCAGAATCTGTCTCCCTATCTGCTTTTCAATGTCCTTGTTACTATTTTTTAAAACCACTCAGTGGAGTTATTAACCCATTCCTGTTCCTAACTTCCACCCACAGAGATTCCTTGTCTTCTTTCTTTTCTGCAGCTGTGACACTATCTCTGATCAACAGTGCCATGCCTCCACCTCTTTTGCCTCCCTCCCTATCCTTTCTGAAACATCTAAAGCCTGGCACTCGAAGTAACCATTCCTGCACCTGAGCCATCCACGTCTCTGTAATGGCCACAACATCATAGCTCCAAATACTGATCCACACTCTAAGCTCCTCGGTTTTGTTCATAATACTCCTTGCATTAAAATAGACACATCTCAAACCATGGGTCTGAGCGAGTCCCTTCTCTATCTCCTACCTATCCCCCCTCTCGCACTGTCTCTAAGCTTTCTCTATTTGTGAGCCAACCACCTCTTCCTCTGCCTCTTCAGTTTGGTTTCCACTCCCCAGCAATCCCAGTTTGAACTCTCCCCATAGCCTTTGCAAATCTCCCCACCACCATATTGGTCCCCCTGGGATTCAAGTGCAACCCATCCTTTTTTGTACAGGTCACACCTGCCCCAAAAGAGGTCCCAATGATACAGAAATCTGAATCCCTGCTGTCTGCTCCAATCTCTCAGCCACGCATTTATCCTCCACCTCACTCTATGCCTATACGCACTGTCATGTGGCACAGGCAGTAATCCCGAGATTACTTTGTGGTCCTGCTTCTCAACTTCCTTCCTAACTTCCTGTAGCCTGTAGTCTGCTTTCAGGACCTCCTCCCTTTTCTTGCCTATTTTGTTGGTACCAAAATGTACCACGACCTCTGACTGCTCTCATTCCCACTTCAGGGTATTGTGGACACGATCAGAAACATCCCGGACCCTGGCACCTGGGAGGTAAACTACCATCTGTACTTCTTTCCTGCGTCCACAGAGTCGCCTGTCTGACCCCCTAATTATAGAGTCCCCTATCGGCAATGTTACCTCTAATTTTTAGTAGTCAGTGTGTGCAAAAATCTTATGTTGTGCAAATTGTTTTCCTGTGACAAAAGTATGTGCACACTGAATGCACGTATGGGACAGTTTATGTAGCTTTACAAAATATTTGACATAAAACTGCACAGAATAACAACAAAATAACAGACATACTTAAGTCACTAGCTAACAGAAACATTTAGCTAAAAGATTATTTTCAGTAAGTATAATTATTGATTACTACATTATTTTAGGTAACTAACCTTTTACGCGCACATTAATTTCCTTTGTGCGCTGGTTGAAAAACGTGTGCGCACACACATGCGCGCAGCTTAGAGGGAACATAGACTATCACTACTGCCATTCTCTTCCTTTCCCTACCCTTCTGAGCCACTGGGCCAGACTCTTGTATTAATTACAAGAACAAATAGTGCAATCAAAAGGAGGCAGTGTCAATTGGTTCGTAGACTATTCAGAAATCTGATGGCAGCTGGGAAGAAGCTGTTCCTGAATCCTTGAGGGTGGATATTCAGGCTTCTGTACTCCTTCCCTGATGGAATTAATGAGAAGGGGGCCCCGCAGGTGGCGAGGGTTCTTTGTGATGGATGCCTCTTTTGAAGTTGTGCTCAGTGCTGGTCTGAGTTAAGACTGTGATGCAGCTGGAAGTGTCTTCAACCCCCAGTAGCCTCGTGCACACCTATTCATTGGAGCCGCCATGTCAGTCAGAGTGGACTACATCATACATCTGTAGGAATTTGTAATCGTATGCAGTGACATGCCAAGTCACCTCAAGCTGTTGATGAGATATAGTGACTGGTGTTTTGCTTCTTTATTCCATCAACGTGTGGGGACCAGGAGTCTCCACTTTGTGTTGGTTATAACACTTGGCCCGGTCTCTTCACATTCACAGGGATAATTCCTGGAATGAAAGGGTTGTATTTGTTGGCTCTGGGCCTGTACACGCTGGAGCTTAGAAGAATGAGGGGGGATGTCATTGAATCCTATTGAATATTGAAAGGCTTAAATAGAGTAGTTGTTTCCTATCGTGGGGGAGTATAAAACCAGAGGGCACGGCCTCAGAATAGAGAGATGTCCATTTAGAAGATAGATGAGGAGGGTGAAGAATCTGTGGAATTCATTTCCACAGATGGTTGTGGAGGCCGAGCCATAGGGTATATTTGGAGCAGAGGCAGGTAGTTTCTTGATTAGTCATGGTGTCAAAGAGTACATGGAGAAAGCAGGAGAAATAGGTTGAGAGGGATTATAACTCTGCCTTGATGGAGTAGACTCAACTGGCCAAATGGCTTACTTCTACTCTTCAGTCTTATGGTCTCTTCAGTTCTGCTGTAATTGGAGAGAGTGTGTAGTCACTACAGTCACTAGCCCATTGTGTGCTGACAGCAGCCATCTTGCTGAAACTGGGCCACATCCTGTGGTTTTAATTGTTGACAGCACAACATGTCACACCAGCATTGCTCAGATAATAATGATTTTTAGATGTTGTGTCATCGGTGTCTGGGCAGCTGACGTGATTAAAATGATTGAACTATCAAAATGAGAAACTGTAGGTAGTCAGGTCCAAATTCGTAAAAAAATACCATGTCATGGGGCAACGTGACTAATCCTCCTCATTCCTCCCCTCCATCCTTTGCAGGGACTGGGACAGCCTCACAGAAACGCCAGACTCTTTTCGTTTTCATTCTCCATCTGACGACTAATCCAAATCGTCAATGTGTGATATTGCTCTGAGTGTGAGGGTGCAGAGGGGATTTTCTAGGATGCTGCCTGATTAGAGAGCATTTCTTATGAAGGTAGGTTGAGTGAGTTAGGGCTTATCTCTTTGGTGTGAAGGAGGATGAGAGGGGAATTGATCGAGGTGTATAAGATGGTAAAAGGTACAGATTGAAGGGATAAGCAGTGACTCTTTCCCAGAGCAGAAATGGTTAATATGAAGGGGCATAATATCAAAGTGATTGGAGGAATATGCAGGGGGGATATCAGAAGTATGACTTTTACATGGAGAGAGAGGTGGGTGTGTGGAATGTGCTGCCTGGGGTGGTGAATTAGTGCCATTTAAGAGAATCGTGGATAGGCACATGGGTGAAAGAAGGATGAAGGGTTGTGTGAGAGGGAATGGTTAGATTGATCTTTGAGTAGATTAACAGGCCAGCATTGCATCTGTACTTTATGTTTAGCATGGATCGTGATATTCCGATCTTTGTTGCACAGCTGTGATTAAAAATGGTTGGAAAGTTTGCTACAACTTTACAAGGAGCAGGTAATAAACACTGGAGTTGTGTAAAGGGCCTGTTTTCAGTAGATAAGGAAGTGTGTTGTTGAATTGCAGGCAAAGCAAAGTCATAGTCGTAGTCATACATTATTGATCCCGAGGGAAATTTGGTTTCGTTACAGTTGCACCAACCAAGAGCAGAGTATAAATATAGCCATATAAAGCAATAAATAATTAAATAATAATATGTAAATTATGCCAGGAAATAAGTCCAGGACCAGCCTATTGGCTCGGGGTATCTGACCCTCCAAGGGAGGAGTTGTAAAGTTTGATGGCCACAGGCAGAAATGACTTCCTATGACGCTCTGTGTTGCATCTCGGTGGAATGAGTCTCCGGCTGAATGTACTCCTGTGCCCACCCAGTACATTATGTAGTGGATGGGAGACATTGTCCAAGATGGCATGCAACTTGGACAGCATCCTCTTTTCAGACACCACCGTCAGAGAGTCCAGTTCCATCCCTACAACATCACTGGACTTACGAATGAGTTTGCTGATTCTGTTGGTGTCTGCTACCCTCAGCCTGCTGCCCCAGCACACAACAGCAAATATGATAGCACTGGCCACCACAGACTCGTAGAACATCGTCAGCATCGTCCGGCAGATGTTAAAGGACCTCAGTCTCCTCAGGAAATAGAGACGGCTCTGACCCTTCTTGTAGACAGCCTCAGTGTTCTTTCACCAGTCCAGTTTATTGTCAATTCGTATCCCCAGGTATTTGTAATCCTCCACCATGTCCACACTGACCCCCTGGATGGAAACAGGGGTCACTGGTGCCTTAGCCCTCCTCAGGTCCGTACCAGCTCCTTAGTCTTTTTCACATTAAGCTGCAGATAATTCTGCTCACACCATGTGACAAAGTTTCCTACCGTAGCCCTGTACTCAGCCTCATCTCCCTTGCTGATGCATCCAACTATGGCACAGTCATCAGAAAACTTCTGAAGGTGGCAAGACTCTGTGCAGTAGTTGAAGTCTGAGGTGTAAATGGTGAAGAGAAAGGGAGACAAAACAGTCCCCTGTGGAGCCCCAGTGCTGCTGATCACTCTGTCGGACACACAGTGTTGCAAGCACACGTACTGTGGTCTGCCAGTCAGGTAATCAAGAATCCATGATACTAGGAAAGCATCCACTTGCATCGCTGTCAGCTTCTCCCCCAGCAGAGCAGGGTGGATGGTGTTGAACGCACTGGAGAAGTCAAAAAACATGACCCTCACAGTGCTCGCTGGCTTGTCCAGGTGGGCGTAGACACGGTTCAGCAGGTAGACAATGGCTTTATAAGGCGTTGGTCAGAACACATTTGGAATACCTTGAGAAGTTTCATGCCCCGTATCTAAGAATGGATGTGCTTGTACTGGAGAGAGTCCAGAGCAAATTCACAAGAATGATCCTGGGAATGAAAGGGTTAACCTAGGAGAGCTGTTTCTTGGCTCTGGGCCTGTACTTGCTTGAGATTAGAAGAATGAAGGGCAATGTTCCCTCAAAGGTGTGTGCACGCACATAACTTTTGCTACTCGTGCACAAAGGAATTTAAACTGTGCACAAAAGGTTGGTGCCCTCTGCCTCGTTGGAACTCTTAGTTCACGATCGTACACAATCACATTTCTGTTTCCAGTGTCTGATGCAGACGGTGCTGACAACATGAAGTTTGCAATGATTTGAACTGGCTTCTTTATACTGTTTTTATTGAAGAAATTATTCAGTGCGCACATGCCGTTGTCACTGGGCAATAAAAATTGCACAACACAAAATGTTTGCACACACTGCTCATTACAAATTAAAGGGAACATTGATGAAAGGGGAATCTCATTGAAATCTACTTTGAATATCAAGGTCTAGATAAAATATCCAATAGTTGGGTGTTGGAGTGGAGATACGACTCTGGCAAAGGAGGTGTAAGGTGCTGCTTCCCTCTGCTAGCCTGCAGGTCACCCTTGGACAAGGTGTAGCACCTACTAAACCCCCGATCGGGGTCACATGAAGCCATGGGAGCAGTGGGGGGGGGGGGTGGTCATATGAGCAGCTGGTGCACATCACAAGTCCTGGTTATGTGGCCACAGGCACCAGGCAGATGATCTCTGAGGAGTATTGATAATGGCTGGGGTCACCCATCTTGTAAAGACACTTGCCCAGAAGAAGTCAATGGCAAACCACTTCTGTAGAAAAATTTGTCAGAGCAATCATGGAGGAGCACCGGAGGGATTCTCTGGCAGACCAGAAGAAGCAGGATCTCCCAGTGGCCACTGATTTTAATTCCACTTCCCATTCCCATTCCGATATGTTAATCCATAGCCTCCTCTACTGTCGTGATGAGGCCACACTCAGGTTGGAGGAACAACACCTTATATTCCATCTGGGTAGCCTCCAACCTAATGGCAGGAACATCGATTTCTCGAACTTCCAGTAATGGCTCCCCCATCCCTGCCCTCTCCTTCACCAGGCCCATCCCCTTTTCCTTCTCTTATGCCTGCCCATTGCCTCCCTCTGGTGCTCCTCCCCACCTTTTCTTTATTCCATAGCCTTCTATCCCCACCTACCAGATTCCCCCTTCTCCAGCCCTGTACCTCTTTCGCCAATCAACTTCCCAGCTCTTAAATTCATCCCTCACCCTCCCGGTTTCACCTATCAGCTTATGTTTCTCTCTTCCCTTCCCCCCGCCCCCTGCTTTTAAATCTACTCCTCATCTTTCTTTCTCCAGTCCTGCTGAACGGTCTCAGCCTGAAACGTCGACTGTACATTTTTCATAAATGCTGTCTGGCCTGCTGAGTTCCTCCAGTATTTTGTGTGTGTTACCTGGATTTCCAGCATCTGTTGTTTCTCTCTTGTTTGTAACACATCCAGGTAGGATGCTTTCTCTGGCAAATCTGTAAACATTGGTGAGGGATGAGTGGAGACCTACTGAATTTCCTTAGCCTTCTGAGGAAATAGAGTCACTGGGGTAGTTTCTTGGCAGTGCGTTTATGGGACAGGACTAAGACATATTTATTTACGAGGAGATCCCGTGTCGAGCAGACCTTTCTGGTCCAACAAGCCACACTGACCAGCAACTTGCCTATATTTAACACTAGCCTAATTACAGAATAATTTACAATGACCAAGTGACCTACTCATTGGTACATCTTTAGACTGTGGAAGGAAAGCCGAACACCTGGAACAAACCTGTACACTCGCGAGGAGAACATTGTGTAAACCTCCTGGGTTTTATTTTAATAACACTTCGTTTCAAATAAAAGATTATAACCAGAAGTTATATCCTGGCTCAGGATTTGGACTCCTGTAGTTACAGGAGGTCCTCAGGGTTACTGATCTTGCACCATAATCGCTGCACTGCCGGTCAGTCCTGGCAAGGATACATTGGGGAGAAGGAGTGTGTTAGACGATCACCAGTGGTGACAAGGCTCTCAGTCTATTCATGGATCAAAAATGAGAAAAGTAAACTCCACTGGTTCTTTAGAACACTAGGATCTGACCACAGCTCAGTGAATCACCAGATGGAACATTTTTAGTGCGTGACTAATAGGTCCTTCATTGTTGACTTCATGTTAAACAAAACGGGTGGCTGAAGAGAGCTGAGGTGGATATTGAGGAAAGGTTCATGATGCAATTATCTCTGCAATGAGCGCACTGTTTTATTAGTGTTTAGAATATTCTGGGTTCGAAATCTCCTTTTTAAGTGATGCAGACGATTGATGAAATATGAGTTGTATTGGTGGGTGACAATCGGCTCTCTGATTGGTTGCCACGGTGAGAGGGCGATCTGTCCCTCACTGATGTTCTCTCCATTCTGGAGCATTGGTGAGGGGTGGGAGCTGCTCAGTGAGGGTCCTCACAACCCTCGGGGGCAAGGTTGGAAGGTGGGTGCAAGGGGAGCTCGGCAAGGGGAAGTGGAGGGAGACAGCGGGGCTTGAGGAGATGTTTCAGAAGGGGATTGGAGAAGAGGGCCTCACATTAAGTGAATGACACTGAGAAAAGAGCGTAAGAAAAGGAGAGGGAAGGGCTAGGGTCCAGGCCGTAAAATTGTGTCAGGTATTGGGAAATAGAGGCAGGAGGAAAAGGAGGCATGGAAGTGGGATTCAGGGAGTGGGTTAGAAGGCAAGAGAGATAGCAATGTGGCATTGGAGGGTATTTGAGGGGGAATAAGGATAGTGAAGAGGTTGGTCTAGATCACACAACACAGAACAGGAACAGGCCCTTCGGCCCACAAAGTCTGTGCTGACCACGATGATAATCATAAAAGATTCAGAAGATGATGGAAATCTTAAGCAGCACACACAAAATGCTGCAGGAACAGCAGGTCAGGCAGCATCTATGGAAAAGGATAAACTACTTTTCATTCTGTACATGGTCCACACCCCTCCACATAGTCATGCATATTCATGTGTCTGCCTAACAGCCTCTTAAATGCACTGCCGTATCAGCTTCCACTGTCGCCCCAGGCAAATTGTTGCAGGTGCCTGCCGACCTGCTTTTATCCTGGCCCGGAGAAACATCAATGATCAGGAGAGGAAAAGCCTTCAGAAAGCGAGGGATGCCATCCAGTCCATCACAGGCAAACCCCTCTCCACCACTGAGCACATCTACAAGAAGCACTGCTACAGGAAAGCAGCATCCATCTTCAGGGACCCCCACCATCTAGGCCATGGTCTCTTCTCACTGCTACCATCAGGAAGGAGGTGCAGAGCTCTCAGGTCCCACACCAGCAGGGTTCAGGAACAGTTATTATACTACAGGCATCAGGCACCTGAACTTCATTCATGTCCTGACGAAGGGTCTCGGCCTGAAACGTCGACTGCGCCTCTTCCTATAGATACTGCTTGGCCTGCTGCGTTCACCAGCAACTTTGATGTATGTTGCTTGAATTTCCAGCATCTGCAGAATTCCTGTTGTTTTCATTCACCTCAACTCCGATTTGAACATAGAACATAGCACAGCACAGTACAGGCCCTTCGGCCCACAATGTTGTGTTGACCCTCAAACCCTGCCTCCCATATAAGCCCCCACCTTAAATTCCTCCATATACCTGCCTAGTAGTCTCTTAAATTTCACTAGTGTATCTGCCTCCACCACTGACTCAGGCAGTGCATTCCACGCACCAACCACTCCCTGAGTAAAAAACCTTCCTCTAATATCCCCCTTGAACTTCCCACTCCTTACCTTAAAGCCATGTCCTCTTGTATTGAGCAGTGGTGCCCTGGGGAAGAGGCACTGGCTATCCACTCTATCTATTCCTCTTAGCATCTTGTACACCTCTATCATGTCTCCTCTCATCCTCCTTCTCTCCAAAGAGTAAAGCCCTAGCTCCCACATTTGATCCCACAACCCTACAGACTCACTTTCAGGAACCGTTCAACTCATGTTGTCTGTATTATTTATTTAATAAATTGTAATTTTGTTTATTTATTTATCTTCACAGTCTGTCTTCTTTTGCACACTGGTTGTTTGTCAGTCTTGGTTTACATATGGTTTTCAGAAATTTTATTGTATTTCTTTACTTTCTGATAAATGCCTGCAAGAAAATGAATTTCAAGGTAGTACATGGTGACATATACAGAGTAGGTAGAAATTTCACAGCACACGACAGGCCCTTTGGCCCACAGTATTGTAACCTACTCTGGAGACTGCCTAGAATTTCCCTAGCACATAGCCTTCTATTTTTCTGAGCTCCATGTACCTACCTAAGAGGCTCTTAAAAGACCCTATTGTATCCACTTCCAACACCGCTGCCAGCAGTGCATTCCACGCACCCACCACTCTGTGTGAAAAACTTAGCCCTGACATCCCCTCGGTACCTATTTCCAAGCACCTTAAATCTATGCCCCATTGTGCTAGCCATTTCAGCCCTGGGAAAAAGCCTCCGGCTATCCACATGAGCAATAACTCTCATCATCTTGTACACCTCTATCAGGTCACCTCTCATCCTTTGTCGCTCCAAGGAGAAAAAGTCAAGTTCACTCAACCTATTCTCATAAGTTATGCCCTCCAACTCGGGCAACATCTCTGCACTCACTCTGTAGTATCCACATCCTTCCTGTAGTGAGGTGACCAGAACTGAGCACAGTACTCCAAGTGGGGTCTGACCATAGTCTTATATTTTTGGATTAAATTCTGTCCCGAGCCTTGTGGCCCATCAGGCCGGTGCTTATGCCAGTTTCCGTGGTGTGAAGCGACTGAGAGTACGAGACTCCATCCCACCCCCCCCCCCCCCCGGATAGGACGCCAGTCTATCACGAGGTTAACCCCCAGCATTTTTGCCGGTACCCATTTTCAGCTGGGTAGACTGGAGCATTGTGTGGTTAAGTACTCTGCTCAAGGACACACACACTGCCTCATAGCTGTAACATTACTTCACGGTTCTTGAACTCAATCCCACGGTTGCTGAATGCCAACACACCATATGCCTTCTTAACACAATACTTTGATAATAAATCTTAATTTGAACTCTGCATAAAAAGAAAACTTGCCCAACACATCCTGTTTAAATATTCCCCCTCTCACCCGAAGTGCATATTCTCTTGTGCCTGCTACCCCTAACCTGGGAGAAAGGTTCCGACTGCCTCCTCTATTTATGCCTCTCATAACCTTATAAACGCTAGCATTTCTACAGATGTGCTGTGGAGAGCGTTCTGACTCGTGGCCCCCACACCTGCTATGGAGGCTCCAATGCACAGGATCAGGGAAAGCTGCAGAGCTTCGCAGAATCAGCCATCTCCAGCACGGCCAGCATCCTCCCCACCATCGAGGATTTCGTCAAGCGGTGGTGTCTCAAGAAAATGGCGTCCATCACTGGGGATTCTCACCATCCAGGACAGTGAGTCTTACTTCAGTGGTTGGTAAGTTGATGGAGAAGATCCTGAGATCTATGAACAATTGGAGAGGCGTAATACGATTAGGAGCAGTCAGCTTGGCTTTGTCAAAGGCAGGTGGTGCCTTGCGAGCCTGATTGAGTTTTTTTAAGGATGTGACTAAACACATTGATGAAGGTAGAGCAGTAGATGCAGTGTATATGGCATTTGATAAGGTACCCCATGCAAGGCTTATTGAGAAAGTAAGGAGGCATGGGATCCAAGGGGACCTTGCTTTCTGGATCGAGAATTGGCTTGCCCACAGGAAGCAAAGAGTGGATGTAGATGGGTCATATTCTGCATGGAGGTCGGTGACCAGTGGTGTGCCTCAGGGATCTGTTCTGGGACCCCTACTCTTCGTGATTTTTATAGATGACCTGGATGAGGAAGTGGAGGGATGGGTTAATAAATTTGCTGATGACACAAAGGTTGGGGGTATTGTGGATAGTGTGGAGGGTTGCCGAAGATTACAGCGGGACATTGATAGGATGCAAAACTGGGCTGAGAAGTGGCAGATGGAGTTCAACCCAGATAAGAGTGAGTTGGTTCATTTTGGTAGGTCAAATAAGATGGCAGGATATAGTACTAATGGTAAAACTCTTGGCAGTGTGGAGGATCAGAGCGATCTTGGGGTCCCAGTCCTTAGGACACTTAAAGCTGCTGTGCAGGTCAACTCTGTGGTTAAGAAGTCCTACGGTGTA
The DNA here is from genome assembly GCF_963921235.1 of Mobula hypostoma. Lineage (NCBI taxonomy): Eukaryota > Metazoa > Chordata > Chondrichthyes > Myliobatiformes > Myliobatidae > Mobula > Mobula hypostoma. Next base: position 9,602,659 of record NC_086101.1, on the reverse strand, counting down.
TTGGCCTTCATCAATCGTGGGATTGAGTTTAACAGCCAAAGGTAATGTTACAGCTTTATAGGACCCTGGTCAGTCCCCACTTGGAGTACTGTGTTCAGTTCTGGTCACCTCACTACAGGAAGGATGTGGAAACTATAGAAAGGATGCAGAAGAGATTGACAAGGATGTTGCCTGGATTGGGGAGCATGCCCTATAAGAACAGGTTGGATGAACTCAGCCTTTTCTCCTTGGAGTGGTGGAGGATGAGAGGTGAATTAGGTGATGAGAGGCATTGATCGTGTGGATAATAAGAGGCTTTTTCCCAAGACTTAAATGGCTAACACGAGCGGGCACAGTTTGAAGGTGCTTGGAAGTAGGTACAGAGGAGATGTCAGATGCAAGTTTTTTTACGCAGAGGGTGGAATGGGCTGCCGGCGACAGTAGCGGAGGTGGATATGATAGGGTCTTTTAAGAGACTCTTGGATAGGTACATGGAGCTTAGAAAAATGGAGGGCTATGGGCAACCCTAGTTAATTTCTAAAGTAAGTGCTTGTGTGGCACAGCATTGTGGGCCGAAGGGCCTGTGTTGTGCTGTAGGTTTTCAGTGTTCTATGTTCTACATGCCCTCTTTCCATACCATCACAGAGGAGGAAGAGGAGGCTGAAGTCACACTCTCAACATTTTTGGAACAGCTTCTTCTCCTCTGCCATCAAATTTCTGAACGGTCTGTGAACCCACAAGCACTCGTTCGTTCGTTCGTTATGTGCCACTGCAAGTGACGTAGGCATTCATTGTCTTTCCAGTTGCTCAAACGAACATCCACCACCTTCTCCCATGGCTTCATGTGACCCCTGATCAGGGGGGCGAAGCAGGTGGTACACCTTGCCCAAAGGTGACCTGCAGACCAGCGGAGGGAAGGAGCATCTTGCACCTCCTCTGGTGGAGAGGCATCTCTACCCCACCACCCATGAACACCACCTCACTATTTTCCTGTTTTTTTGCATGATTGAGAAGGCACTTCAGTCCTACCCTTCTTGAGGGCATTTACTGTCTGGCAGTAGCTATCACATGGGTGATGTCCTGCTGTCTCACAAACATGCTACCTAACCTGCCCACAGGCACTCCGCCATGTGTGTGACCCAGACCCATATCAAAATTCAAAAGAGCTCATTGTCATTCTTCAGTGCAGGAGTGTAAAGGAGAATGAAGTGATTGTTACTTTGGATCCGATGCAGCATAAAAGAAAACGCTATTAGCATAAAGGGCACAATAAGAAAAACTAACACGCACAATAACTACAAATATAAAATAAATTGTGTAAGTTACAATGTACAAGTAACTGCTGCATACTGTACATAGACTGATTGTATGTAGATCAAAACACACAGGAGCAGAATGAGCCATTCAACCCATCAAAATTGCTCCGCCATTTGATCATGGCTAATTTATTACCCCTCTCAACCCCATTCTCCCTGCCCCCAACTCCTCCCCATAACCCTTGATGCACTGACTAAATAAAAACCTATTAACCTCTAATTTAATTATACCCAATGACATGGCCTCCACACCGCCTGTGGCAACGAATTCGACAGATTCATCACCCTCTGGATAAACAAATTCCTCCTCATCTCTGTTATAAAGCAATTCCCTTCTGTTCTGAAGCCATGCCCTCTAGTCCGAGACTCCCCCACTATAGGAAACAACCTCTCCAGATTCACTCTTTTGAGGCCTTTAAATACTCAATAGGTTTCAATAAGATCCGCCCCTTGTTCTTCTAAACTCTAGCAAGTACAGGCCCAGGAGACATCAAATGCTCCTCATATGTTAAGCATTCCATTCAAGGAATCATTCTCATGAACCTGCTCTGGACTAACTCCAATGCCAGCACATGCTTTCATAGATAAAGGTCCTTGAACTGCTCACATAAGGTGATGCTGGATCATGTGTATGTAATGGTGATTGGGGTTGTGGAGGGGTTGATCAGCCTTACTACTTGGGGAAAGTAACTGTTTTTGAGTCTGGTGGTCCTGGCGTAGATGCTACGTTTCCTTTTTCCTGATGGGAGTAGGACAAAGAGCAGGGCGGGTGGAATCCTTCATGATGTTGCTTCGAGCCATCACGTTTGTGCTCCAGTCTCTTGTTTATTCTTACCGTGAGTAATATTCCCAAAGGAATTTACAGAGTATTGCAACACAATCTTCCCTCCTGTCCGCTGATGCAACAGGGTATCACCAGAGGTGGTTTGTACAACAGGAATGGCAGGTTTGAAATCAACCAGTTATCCCCGAGGCTAGGAAAGATTCTCTCACGCTGTTCCACTGAGCCTGAGGTTCAGAAACCTCCATCAGCTCATGCAACTCGCAGGAGGGCTGGAGCCACACCACAGAGGCCCTCTCAGCTCGTTGACAGCTTTGCTTTGGGAAGGAACGGTCACCCAAGAAGGAAGAGATTGTGTCAGGAGTTCAGTGATGGCCAAGCTGCAGTTGGTGGAGGGGGGGACACAGACACGGAAAGAAGAGTTCACTGGGCTTTCAAAGCAACTGGACAGAACAGAGGAAAATAATAAACATGAGACCAACTAAAACCTCTCAAACTAACTAAACACGAAAGCCATCACTGTGCCTCAAAAGCAGAAACCTAAAACTAAATTAACGCCTCTCCTTTAACAGCAGCTATCTAATTCACGTATCTTTCCCAGAACGTGGACTAAGGTAGCAGGGAGCACTGTCATTGCTGTGCTTTCAACAAGACTGAAACAAAATTGGAACAACAGGAAGGGAGTTAAGTACAATTACAAAGAAACTCTGAATGGCCAGAATGTTCTCACGTGTGCGATTGCCATCTTCTTTCAGCTGCCCGCCTGCGAAAGCATCATTACTCCGTGTCAGTGTCTGCGGTTATGACAAGTTGGGTTCCTTTCCTGACTGAGTGAAGATAATGGCACTGCTGGAGAATAGAGATTAAAATGGAGATTATTAGGAGATTAAAACTCAGCAGCATAAATAAAGGACATTCTCCTGGGAAAGGAAGCTTTGGAGTGGTATGTGCAATCCTGGTCAAATTGTTAAATTGGCTAATTATTTTAGATTACTAAGACACGTAGTTCTCTTTTATTGTCATTTCATAATGCATGCATTAAGAAATGGTACAATATTCCTCCGGTGTGATATCGCAAAACACAGGACAGACCAAGACTGAAAAACTGACAAAACCACATAATTATAACATATAGTTACAACAGTGCAACAATACCATAACTTGATGAAGAAGTCCATGAGCACAGTAAAAATTCAAAATCTCTCAAATGTCCCATATCTCACGCAGACGGGAGAAGGAAGAAAAACTCTCCCTGCCGTATCTGACCACGGTCCAACCCTGAGTCATCCGAAAACTTCGAGCTCTGATCAGCTGTCCGACACCGAGTACCAAGCGCCATCTCTAACTGAACGATTCAACCTCAACCTCGGTCGCCAACAGCAGGCAAACCTGGGGATTTTGAGGCCTACCCTCTGAAAGATTCCCGTTCACACAGTACCAACAGCAGCGAACGAGCGTTTCAGAAATTTCTCCAGATGTTCCTCTGTGCTTTCACGTCCATTCTCCATCAAATCAGAATTGTCCATGGCCCCTATTTAACAGATACGATACCATTTTTCACCGGAGAGCTGCGCACGCGCAGGCGCGCTGTTCTCTCTCCTCCCGCCTTTTACCAAGATACAGTGTTTTGTCTGTGTGCCATCCATACAGATTGTTTGGCCACAACAGTGTATTGAGGTAGTGCGTGGGAAACCAATAACAGAGTGCAGATTAAAGTATTACAGGGAAGCTACAGTGCAAGACCATGACAAGGTAGATTGTGAGGTCCAGAGTCCATCTTATTGCATTTCACTTTCTTGTGCAGTGGGATAGAAGCTGTCCTTGAGCCTGGTGGTATGTGGTTCTGTATGTTGTTGGAGGGAGGGGTAGCAGCTCCGCTGAAGGGGCTTGTCATGTCCATTCTGGGGCAGCTCACTCATCTTCGGTCCCTGTCAGACACTCAGCTCTCACTTGTGGCTCCAGGTAGATGTTTGGATGTGAGGGTGGCCACACCCTGGTACACTGTTTCCACAGGCAGGCTAAGCCAAGTGAGGGTAGCCGGCGAGTCTCATACCCCAGTGAGATAGGGACGTGTCTGACCTGGCATGTGAAGTCAGCTCCCACGGACTGGGTGGATGAGATCTACAGGGAGATCTAATGGCCAGAAAAGGCATGGCAAGGCACAGGAGAAGTCATGGTCTTCCACTGCTACCAAGGAAGTTCCCAGTTGTGACAACTACTCATACCCCAGGACCCAGGACCCAGAGTTCTGAGGTTGAGAGAGTGAAACTGCTCCAGTACAACAGCTTTCCCACTTTAAAAACTCTCCTGCACAGGTTTCCTATCTTCATTGGATATGATGGAAAACTACCATTTTCAGACTGATGGGAGGGGGAGCAAACAAGAACGTCCAGGGTGGGTGAGTTTTTTTTTACGGAGTTGGCTGTTTTATCGAGGTTGTGAGAAATGTAGACTGTTGATGGAAGGAGGGCTGGATCCCATGATGGGTCTGAGCTGTGTCCACGACCCTCTGCGGTTTCTCGCAGTCTTGGGCCAAGAGTCGGCCTGAGGAATTTAATAATCTGTGGAAAAACTGGGCAGAACAAGTCAAAGACAGTGGAGGTACAGACAAAACAAATACCAGGGGAGGGAAGAAATGGAAGGTGGTGTTTTTCTGAATTAATTCTTTCTGGATTGAAGTATACACCACAGAAAACATTCTGTGTGGACGCATACTGGCTTGGTATGGCAACTGCTCTGCCTGAGAACTCAGTGGACTAACAAGTGAGCACTCAGGGAACTAACAAGCAAGAACCCCAGAGACCCTGGTACAATTCAATACCTACTAATAAAAAAAATCTACAAATTACAAAAGAAAATACATATCTATAAAAAACAATTAAATAAATAGAGCAAAAAGTGAGCAAAAGAAGAAAAAATAGTGAGATAATGTTTGTGGGTTCATTGTACATTCGGAAACCTGATGGCTGAGGGGAAGAAGCTGTTCCTAAAACATGTGTTTTCAGGCTCCTGTACCTCCTCCCTGATGGTAGAAATGAGAAAAGGACACGTCCTGGGTAATTGGGGTCCTTAACAATGGATACCACCCTTTCAAGGTGTGCTCAATGCTGTGGAGGCTACAGCCCATGACGGACTGAGTTCTTACTCATAAGTCCTTGGAGTTTACAATTTTCTGCAGCATTTTCCAATCCAGTGCAGTCGCCCTCCGTGCAATCAGTTAGAAAGCTCTCCACGGTACATCTGTAGAAACTTTGCTGGAGTCGCAGGTGACATACCAAGTCCCCTCAAACTCCTAATGAAATATAGCTGCTGTCATGCCTTCAGGCGCAAGGAGAGACTGCGTGGGTTGGGTGTGTTTTCCCTGGAGTAGCAGAGGGTTGGCGGAGGGCGGGTGAGGGGGTGTGATCCGAAGGAGGTGTATTACAATGTGAGACAAACGGAAAGAATCTGTTTTTCCCTTTTGTGGGGGGAATCGAAAGCAAGAGCATAGAGGTGTAAGGTGAAAGGGTTCGAGTGGATGTGGGGGGGGTGATTTCTTCACCTAGAGGGTGGGTGAAATCTGGAATGCACTGTCTGAGAGGGTGGTGGGAGACTAAGACTCTCAGAACAGTTAGGAGGCATCTTCTCACTTTTGCTTGTGATAAACTGTGCTGCTGCTGTGAGAGGCTAGTTTTCAGACCAGAGTCAGATTCACATTCAGTTATTTATCACGTGTACGTCGGACTGGACAGAGAAATGGTTCCAGAGGAGGTTCACGAGAATGGTCCCAGGAATGAATGGTTTCATATAGGAAGAGCATTTATTAGCTTTGGGCCTGTACTCGCTGGAGTTTAGAAGAATTAGGAGACAAATCTCACAGAAACTATCGAATATTGAAAGGCCTAGACAGAGTTACGTGGAGTTAATGTTTCCTATAGTGAGTGAGTCTAGGACCAGAGGGCACAGAGGGTGTGCCCTCTGTAGAGGGTAGTTAATCTGTAGAATTCATTGCCACAAACAGCTTTGGCAGTCAAGTCTTTGGGTATATTTAAAGCAGAGGTTGATAAGTTCTTGATTAGTCGGGGCATCCAAGGCTACAGGGTTAAAGGAGGAGAATGGGATTGAGAAGGACAATAAATCAGTAACGATGGAATGGTGGAGCAGACCAGATGAGCCGAATGGCTCCTATGTCTTATGGTCTTGTGGGCCCCTCCCTCTTAACGACCGCACTCTATCCAGTCCTGATGAAGGGTCTCAGTCCGAAACATCGACTGTTTACTCTTTTCCATAGATGCTGCCTGGCCTACCGAGTTCCTCCAGCGTTTTGGGTGCGTTGCTTGGATTTCCAACATCTGCAGATGTTCTTATGTTTGGCACTTCCTCCTTGTCAATATCTTCCTCTTACTGACTATTCCATCATGAATCTTCAATCTTCAGTCTTGAAAAAATGTCCAGACTCTTTCCTCTCCCTCTCTCCGCCCCTCCTCCCCCCTCCTTCTTACCTTTCAAGGTAGTGAGGTAGTGTGCTTCAACATTTTGCTCTCTTTTTGTACTGTCTTTTCAAAAATTTTTATATACAGTAATTCTCATTGTAGTTTATGGGTTTTTTTTATGTCTTGCACTGTACTGCTGCTGTGAAGCAGCAAATCTCACAACATATGACAGTGATCGTAAACCCAGTTCTGCTTCTACCCTCGGGAAGAAGGTACAGGGGCCTCAGGCCCCACACCATCACATTCAGGGACAGCTATTACCCCACAACCATCAGGATCTTGAACCAAAGGGGATAACTTCACTCTACTTCACTCGCACAGGAGTACATTCAGCCAGAGACTCATTCCACCGAGATGCAACACAGAGCGTCATAGGAAGTCATTCCTGCCTGTGGCCATCAAACTTTACAACTCCTCCCTTGGAGGGTCAGATACCCCGAGCCAGGAATTATTTCCTGGCATAATTTACATATTACTATTTAACTATTTATGGTTTTATTACTATTTATTATTTATGGTGCAACTGTAACGAAAACCAGCTTCCCCCGGGATCAATAAAGTATGACTATGACTATATCCCTTTTGTCAATCAACTGTCCAGCTCTTGGCTCCATCCCTCCCCCTCCTGTCTTTTCCTATCATTTTGGATCTCCCCCTCCTCCCCCCACTTTCAAATCTCTTACTAACTCTTCTTTCAGTTAGTCCTGACGAAGGGTCTCGGCCCGAAACGTTGACTGTACCTCTTCCTATTGATGCTGCCTGGCCTGCTGCGTTCACCAGCAACTTTTATGTGACTCACTTTTAAGGATTCTTCATTATGTTTTCTCAATACTTATTGCTTATTTATTTATTTATTTATTTATTTATTTATTTATTTATTTATTTATTTATTTATTTATTTATTTATTATTTCATTCTTTATGTATTTGCAGACTGGTTGAACACCCACGTTGGTGTCGTCTCTTTTTAATTCAGCTATGGTTATTATTCTGTGGATTTATTGAGTATGCCTGCAAGAAAATGAAACAGGGTTATATATGGTGATATGTATGTACTACTTTGATTCTTACTCCTTCCCCTCATTTCTCCCGACCACATCCCTCCCACTGAACTCTCACCCTGACCCCTCGTTCTCAATGACCCCATACCCCCTTACTGACTCCTCCTTCCCCACTGCTCTCTCCAGCCTTCAGGAATTTGTACCATTGGACCCCATGACCACCATCATCCAAGGAAGAGAGAAACTGGGCAGTAATTCTGGGCTTCCCGGGGATTTTTACTTTCCAAACTACCCGCTGACTGACTGGTGTATCGCACAGTGGCTGGTTCCTGCTCTTGGCCACATGTAGCCATGAGCCTTCTGGGGATTTCTCCATCAGCCACTGAAGCAGAGGTTAGCAGTGAGAAAGAGGAACCCTCAGTGCAGGACGGAGACAAGCTTTCAGCTCAGGCACCCTTGTGTTATCTCTCTCTCTCTCTCTGTCCCGATTGTGGTTGATCTTGCTCTCACAGATCACAGGAAACCAAGATGCTAATTAGGTCAATGATCTGTTGTCATGTTTTGCAAAGCTGCTTGTCCTGTGACCATGTGATGGGACAGTGCAGAAAAAGCACTATTCTCTGTCTAATCCATGCCCTGGGACCATCTCATAGGACAGAGGGAACATCTCTATGTCTAATACAGGGAATGTGTGATGGGACAATTTAGAGGGAGCTTCACTCTGTGTCAGACCCTAGGAGTGCGTGATGGGACAGTTTATTCATTTCCATAGATGCTGCTTGACCTGCTGAGTTCCTCCAGCATTTTGTGTGTGGGTTGTTCTGAATTTCCAGCTTCTACAGAATCTCTTGTGTCACTTATTGCCCAAGACTTTTTGGAGAAGAGGTACAGAAACCTGAAGACCCACACTCAATGATTCAGAAACAGCTTCTTCCCCTCCTCCATCAGATCTTTGAACGGTCCGATGTGAGCACAATGTTCGTGACCCCATGAACGATTCAGAGTTAGATATTTAATCACACCTACATCAAAACGTACTGAGACATGTGTCCTTCGTGTTAAAAACCAACACAGCCAAGGATTTGCTGAGGCAGCTCAAAAGTATCACCAAACATTCCGCCATAGGGTGCCCAGAATGTTCAGAACAACAGCACAACAAAAACAAGACCACAATATCAAAACAGACCTCTTTCACACCCTCTCTCTCACACACACACACACTTACTTCCAACCACAAGACAGCACACCTTCGGTCTTGGCGCTGAACAGGCTGCCTCTAGGTCAACCACAGGACAGGCCTCCTCTAGGCCTTCAGTCCTTGGCTCTGTTAGGCTGCCGCTAGGATAACCACAGGACAGGCTGCCTCTTGGCCTTCGGTCCTTGGCGCTGAACAGGCTGCCTCTAGGCCAACCACAGGACAGGCTGCCTCTAGGCCTTCAGTCCTTGACTACAACCCCACATCCTGGATCAGACTCGCAGACAACAGACCTCTGACCCCCGGACAATCTAACCCAGGGCTTCAGCCATCGGACCTCTACATTTTCTGCTTTATTCTTTTTTCTTACACTGTATTTAGAAACATAGAAACAGAGAAAACCTACAGCACAATACAGACCCTTCGGCCCAAAAAGTTGTGTCGAACATGTCCCTACCTTAGAAATTACTAGACCTACCCATAGCCTTCTATTTTTCTTAGCTCCATGTACCTATCCAAAAGTCTCTTAAAAGACCCTATCGTATCGGCCTCCACCACCGTTGCCGGCAGCCCATTCCATGCACTCACCACTCTCTGCGTAAAAAACTTACCCTGATATCTCCTCTGTACCTGCTCCCCAGCATCTTAAACCTGTGTCCTCTTGTGGCAGCCATTTCAGCCCAGGGAAAAAGCCTCTGACTATCTACAGGATCAATGCCTCTCATCACCTTATACACCTCTATCAGGTCACTTCTCATCCTCTGTCACTCCAAGGAGAAAAGGTCGAGTTCACTCAACCTGTTTTCATAAAGCATGCTCCCCCAATCCAGGCAACATCCTTGTAAATCTCCTCTGCACCCTTTCTATAGCTTCCACATCCTTCCTGAGGCGACCAGAACCGAGCACAGTACGCCAAGTGAGGTCTGACCAGGGTCACATATAGCTGTAACATTATCTCTTGGCTCCTAAATTCATTTTCATGATTGATGAAGGCCAATACACTGTGTGCCTTCTCAACCACAGAGTCAACCTGTGCAGCAGCTTTGAGCCTCCGATGGACTTGGACCCAAAGATCCCTCTGATCCTCCACACTGCCAAGAGTCTTACCATTAATACTATATTCTGCCATCATATTTGATTTTTGTAGTTTCTAGTGTTTCTATGTCATCACATTGCACCCTTCTCTCGCTGCTGCCATCAGGCAGAAAGTACAAGAGCATCACGACTGGCCACACTACCACCTTCAAAACAGCTACTACCCCTCAACCATCAGTTTCTTTTACAAAAGGGGATAAATCCATTCATTCTACTTCTGGTGTTCCCACAACCAGTTGTCTCATTTTTAGGACTCTTTATGTTGTTATTCATGATCATTATTTATTGCTATTTATTTATATTTGTATTTACACAGCTTGCTGTCCGTCGATCCTGTTTACAGTTACTGTTCTATAGATTTGCCCAGTATGCCCACAGGAAAAGAATCTCGGGGCTCGGGGTTGTATCTGGTGACATGTGTGTACTCTGACAATAAGTTTTGCTTTCAGTTTTCAAGTTTGCTGCCGGAAAACAACACATGTAAGTCAGTGATGATAAATGTGTGATTCTGAGAATTGGAATCAGTCCTGGGGAGGAGGGCCACGTTTTAGGGAAAACCTGGAGGATGTAGAAAGAGTGCAGAAATGTTCGATAGGAATTAGTCCAGGGATGAGAGGTGGCAGTTCCATGCGTATTCTGGGGACCCTGGGGCTATTCCACATGGAGCAGAAGAGGATCTGATTGGTAACACCATGAGGGTTGCCTCATCGCAGGAAGGGTTTGGAGAAGTGTCAAACATTAAACCACACAAACCAGAAAATAAAATGAGACTACTTTGAGGAGACCATTTAGCCCCTTGACATTGTCCTCTCTATCTGTGGGATCATGTCCTATTTGGATGCACCAAGGCTTGGCATGGCCACCGCTGTGCCCAGGAATGCCGGAAACTGCAGAGAGTTGTGGACACAGCTCAGCACAACACAGAAAGGCGTCTCGCTGCCTTGGTAACGGAGTGAACATAGTCGAAGAGGCACGTTGGTAAGTTGTGGGTACACGATGTTGGTGCCAGACACAAGGCAGCATAAGGGCTGCCCCCAGCACAAGCCTCGGACTGCTGATCATTGGTGTAAATGACACATTTCACTGTATGTTTTGATGTTTTGATGTACACATGACAGAGTTTAAGCTTTCTTAAAAATAAACTTTCTTAGTTAGTGTAAAACTACAGACTCAACCTGCAAGTTAGCCTTTAGGGAATCCCACACAAAGATTCTCAAGTCACTTTGCAACTCAGTTTTTCGTAGTTTCTCTCCATTTAGAAAATAGTTAGCCCTTTCATTTCTTCTTCCAAAGTGCATGATCATACACTTCCCAACACTGTATTCCATCTGCCATTCCTTTACCCACTCTCCTAATCTGTCTAAGTCCTCCTCTACTTCCTCAAAATTACCTCCCCGCCACCTATCTTCATTTCATCTGTAAACTTTGCAGCAGAGCCATCAATTCCATCATCCAAATCATTGACACGTAACGTAAAAAGAATCTGTCACAACACAGACCTCTGTGGAGCACCAATGATCACCAGTAGCCACCCAGAAAATGCTCCCTTTATTCTCACTCTTTGCCTCCTTCCAAGCAGCCACTGCTTTATCCACACTCGTACCTTTCCTGTAATACCAGGGGCTTGTAGCCTGTTCAGCAACATCAACGCCTTCCGAAAATCCAAGTACACAACATCAACCAATTCTCCTTTGTCTATCCTGCTTCTTATTTAAGACCGTAAGACCATAAGACATAGGAGCAGAATTAGGCCATTCAGCCCATCTAGTCCTCTCCGCCATTTTATCATGGCTGATCCAGGATCCCATTCAACCCTATACACCTGCCCTCTTACCATGTCCCTTAATGCTCTGACCAATCAGGAATCTATCATCTTTTGCTTTAAATGTACCCACGTACTTGGCCTCTACAGCAGTCTGTGGCAGAGCATTCCACAGATTCACCACTCACTGGCTAAAAAATAAATTCCTCCTTACTTCTGTTCTAAAGGATCGCCCCTTAATTTTGAGTCTGTGCCCTCCAGTTCTGGATACGCCACCGCAGGAAACATCCTTTCTTCAAAGAATTTCAACAGATATGTCAGTCAAGATTTTCCCTTGAGGAAAACATTCAGACTACGGCCTATTTTATCATGTGCCTCCAAGTAACCTGAGAACTCATTCTTAATAATCGACTGGAACATCTTCCCATCCACTGAGGTCAGACTAACTGGCTAATAATTTCATTTCTTCTGCCTCTCTCCCTTTCTGAAGAGTGGATTGGTATTTGCAATTTTCCTGTCTTTTGGAAATCATTCCAGAATCTATGATCCTTGAAAGATCATTCCTAATGCCTCCACTATCTCTTCAGCCCCCTCTTTCAGGACACGGGGTTCTACACAATCTGGTTCAGTTGACTGATCGACCTTCAGGCCTTTCAGTTTCTCATCAACCTTCTGGTAATGGCAACTTCACGCATTCCTGACCCCTGACACTCCTGAACTTCCAGCATCCTGCTAGAGTCTTCCACAGTGAAGACTGATGCAAAATACTTATTCAGTTCATCCGCCATTTCCTTGCTCTCCCATTACTACCTCTCCAGCATTGTTTTCCAGCGGTCTGATATCCACTTTTGCCTCTCCTTTACACTTTATGTATCTGAAGGAACTTTTGGTATCCTCTTTAATATTATCAGCGAGTTTATTTTGTATTCCAATTACAGCTGAGCAGCTGAAAGTCCTGAGAGTCCTCTGCCCCCCTCAATACCTGTTACCCCATCCTGCACTCAATCACACTCAACTTGCTTTGGCCCTTGGAGACCGGTGGATGCTCCATTCTAGCACTCAGAGGCCAACCAGCTCCTCGCCTACTCACACCTTCTGATCCACCGTCACCATCAGCTCTCCCGGCCTCAGACACAGCTGAACACCCCGCCATCAAGCCCCGGAGGTTAATTCAGTCAGGGAGGCTGGAAGTGGAGAGATTGATGACCTCACTGATGAAAATCAACGCCACCTCATTTCCCCTGAACCTATGGGGTTTAGTTACTCTGGGGAGGCTGTCAGACTACAGGGGAAGTTTATATTTAAACTGACAGTCACACCCTTCTCTGCTCATCAATATTCAAAAATCCCACTGTCACGCTGGGCAAACATTTCTGTTTCTCATCATTTCCCACTTCTTCATCACTTTCCGTCGCTTCTCACCGAAGAAGCTCTGTCTGGTTTAACCCTCAACCAGCCTGGGTCCTGTGATCAATACAGGTTATAAATGTTGAAATTGTTGCCTCGTTCTGAACTCCCTCTTGGGGATGCATGCTTCCCTGTGTTCACACAGTTGACTTAAGGTGTATTAAAGGCACCTTGTTGCTCCTGGTTTTCTGCCCCACGAGTAGCAGAGTAGCCCTGACAGTGCATTTTGTAGACAGTGCATGCACATTGGGAAAATGATTCGTCATTGTCACAGGTCCTGTGTTATTTAAGACCGTACGGTGTATTAAAGGCACTTTTTGCTCATGGTTTCCTGCCACTCAACATAGGTTGTCTTATGGAGATGACCTTTGGAGTCCTTTCAGAGTAACCCTGACAGTGCATGTTGTAGACAGTGCATGCACATTGGTAAAATAGTTTGTCCTTGTCACAGGTACGGAGGTACAGTGAAATACTTTGTTCTGCATGCCTCCCTTACAGATTATTTCATCACATCAGTGCATTGAAGGAATGCAAGTGAAAAGCAGTAACAGATTGCAGAATAAAGTGTTACAGTGACAGGGAAAGTGCAGTGCAGGAAGACAATGAAGAGTGCGGACATAACCAGGTAGACGGGTGAGATCAGTAGTCTGTCCATCATACTCTGGCAATATTCAGCAGAACAACACACAGAACAACAACGAAACAATACCCGGCAACAGGGAAACAACACCATCCCTTGTCTCTCTGCAGTTTTACAAAATATGGTTGGCTTTACAGCTTGATCCATGTGACTTTTCATGTTCTTTGTGCAGTCGGTCAGACTGACTGACCCACTTTTCAGGGAGATGAAGGCTTTTCACCTCAGGATGTCCTGGCTGCTTCTTCACCCTGAGACCCACAATACGACCGCACATCTCGTACTGGTTTGGGCATCTCCCTCAGAGGGTGTCACAGAACGGAAAACAGAAATTTGGGTAAGTACCTGGATGCGGAGTATGGGGGGCTATGGTCCAGGTGCAGTTTGCTGCGACTAAGCATAAGACCATAAGACATAGGAGCAGAATTAGGCTATTTGGCCCATCAAGTCTCCTCTGCTATTCAATCATGGTTGATCCTTTATTCCCCTCCTCAGCCCCACTCCCTGTAACCTTTGATTTTGTGTCCAATCAATAACCTATCAACTCTGTCTTAAATACACCCAATGGCCTGGCCTCCACAGCGGCCTGTGGTAACAAATTCCACAAATTCACCACCTCTGGTTAAAGAAGTTTCTTCAGCATGTTTTAAATGGACACCCCTCTATTCTGAGGGTGTGCTCTCTTGTCCTGGACTCTCTGTCCATGGGAAACATCCTTTCCACATTGACTCTGTCTGCACCTTTCAATATTCAAAAGGTTTCAATGAGATCTCCTCTCATCTTTCTAAATTCCTGTGAGTACAGACCCAGAGCCATTAAACGTTCCTCGTATCATTCCTGGAATCATCCTTGTGAACCTCCTCTGGTCCCTCTCCAATGCCAGCACATCCTTTCTCAGATGGGAAGCCCAAAATTGTTGACAATGCTCAAGGTGAGGCCTCACCAGTGCCTTATAAAGCCTCAGCATCACATCCCTGCTCTTGTATTCCTGAATGTGCTTTACATCACCGACTCAACCTGCAAGTTAGCATTTAGCATGTTCTGTAGAAGGACTCCAGTTCCTTTGCATCTCAGATTTTTGGATTTTGCGCTCATTTACAAAATAGTCTGCAGATTTATTTCTGCTACCAAAGTGCATGACCATGCATTTTTGAACATTGTATTTCATTGTATTTTGGTATTTTCATGCCCATTTCCCTAACCTGTCTTAGTCCTTCTGCAGCCTGCCTGTTTTCCAACACTACCTGCCCCTCCACCAGTCTTCAGATCATCTGCAGACTTGGCAACACAGCCACCTATTCCACCATCTATCCCACTTGTAATCTCCTCAAAGAATTCTAACAGGCTCGTCAGGTACAACTTTTCCTTAAGGAAACCATTCTGACTTTGTCCTATCTAGTCCTGTGTCATTAAGTGCTCCATAACTCCATCCTTAAAAATTGACTCCATTATCTTCCCAGGTACCGAGGTCAGGCTACCGGGTCTATAATTTCCTTTCTGCTACCTTCCTTCTTTCTTAAAGGGTGGTGTGACATTTGCAAATTTCCAGTCCTCTGGCACCAGGCCAGAGTCCAATGATTTTTGAACAATCATTGTTGACTCCACGATTTCTACTGCATCCTCTTTCAGACCCCCAGAGTGCAGTTCATCTGGTCTGGGTGACTTATAAACCCTTTGGTCTTCCAGAATAATCGTTCATCACAGAATATATGGACTGAGGGCCTATTTCTGTTGCTGTGCTGTAGTGAGACTGCAAGATACAGTAGCAGAATTACGCCATTTGGCCATGGAGTCTGCTCCACCATTTCATCACGGCTGATCAATTTTCCCTTTCAGAATCAGAATCAACTTCTGACCTATCATCAGATTCTCCTTGCTTGGAGTGTCACCACACACAGCCTCTGTTCGTAAACCAATGACCTCATTGTCCAGTTCCCACCCCCCTGCTAAATTAGTTTAAAACCTTCCCGAAAATCTCTAGCAAACCTATCCGCAAGAATATTGGTCCCTTTCGGGTTCAGGTGTAATTCGTCCTTTTTGTACATATTGTACCTTCCCCAGAAGAGATCCCAATGATTCAGAAATCTGAACCCCTGCCCCCTGCACCAGTTCCTCAGCCACGCATTCACCTGCCAAATCATCCCATTCTTACCCTCACTGGGACACTGCATGGGCAGCACCCTGGAGGTCCTGTTTTTCAACTTTCTACCTTGTTCTCTAAAACCTCTCTTCAGATACTCCTCACCTTGTCTACCTATGAGTTAGATATGGCCCTTATGGCTAAAGGGATCGGGGGTACGGAGAGAAGGCAGGTACAGGGTTCTGAGTTGGATGATCAGCCATGATCATACTGAATGGCGGTGCAGGCTCGAAGGGCCGAATGGCCTACTCCTGCACCTATTTTCTATGTTTCCATGTTTCTATGTTATTGGTGCCAATATATGCCAAGACTTCCGGCTGCTTACCCTTGCCCTTGAGGATGCCGTCGACCCGAACTGAGACATCCCTGAACCTGGCACCTGGGAGGCAACATACCATCCGCATGTCTCTATCGTGCCCACAGAACCTCCGATCAACATGGCAGTCCTCTTCACCTCTCTGCTCTTCTGTGCCACAGCACCAGACTCAATGCAGAGACCCGGTCACTATTGCTCCCCCAGTCAGTCGTCTGCCTCAACAATGGCTAAAGTTGTAGACTTATTATTGAGGGGAATGGCCACAGGAGTTCTCTGCACTGGCTATGCATTTCCCCTCTTTGTCCTGACAGTCACCCAGTTACCTGTCTTCTGTAACCAAGAGGTGACTACCACCCTGCAGCTCCTGTCTATCCCCTCCTCAGCCTCCTGTATGAGTTGAAGGTCATCGAGCTGCAGCTCCAGTTCCTTAGTGCGTTCCCTGAGGAGCTGCAGCTCGGTGCACCTGGTGCCGATGTGGTTATCCAGGAGACAGGAGGTCTCCCAGATTTCCCACATCTCACACTCAGTTCAAAGCTGGAGTACTCTGGAGTCATTCTCTCTGCAGTATTATGCCCAAACAGTCGAGGAATGAATAATTAAGTACAAAAAAGGGGAACTTATCAGATGGTTTACTTCAACCGAGCCTGAACTCGCAGAAGCCAGACGAGCCAAAGTCACTCTAAACACTGGCACAATCAAAGGAATGGCCGCTCTGCTTGCAATTGTGTTATTTGTATTTGCATTTTGGAAGGAATCCCACTTGGTGGTTGGTCGCAGTCCAACGCTGAGAAACTGCCACAAAGTTCTGCCTTTTAAATCTCCATTGTGGACCTGGTTGAAAATGAGAATCAAGTTTATTATCACCAGCATGTGATGTGAAATTTGTTAACTTAGCAGCAGCAGTTCAATGCAATATGTAATTTAGCTGAAAGAGAGAGAGAAAAAAATAAAACATCATAATAAATAAACAAGTAATTCAATTATGTATATTCAATAGATTTTTTTTAAATGTGCAGAAACAGAAATACTGTATATTAAAAAAAGTGAGGTAGTGTCCAAAGCTTCAATGTCCATTGAGGAGTCAGGTGGCAGAGAGGAGGAAGCTGTTACTGAATCGCTGAATGTGTGCCTTCAGGTTTCTGTACCTCGTACCTGATGGTAACAGTGAGAAAAGGGCACGCCCTGGGTGCTGGAGGTCCTTAATAATGGATGCTACCTTTCTGAGACACCGCTCCCTAAAGATGTCCTG
Source organism: Mobula hypostoma (assembly GCF_963921235.1). NCBI lineage: Eukaryota > Metazoa > Chordata > Chondrichthyes > Myliobatiformes > Myliobatidae > Mobula > Mobula hypostoma. Next base: position 9,585,310 of record NC_086101.1, on the reverse strand, counting down.
GGTACTTTGTAGGCTAGACCCAAGGTGGAGCTGACTTGATTTACAACCTTCTGCAGCTTCTTTTGGCCCTGTGCAATAGCCCCTCCGTACCAGACAGTGATGCAGCCGGTCAGAATGCTCTCCACGGTACAACTATATGTACAACAAAACGTGGCTCTCTTAATGCATTCCTGCTGATTGATTGGTCGCAGTCCAACATTGTCATGTTCTATGATTCGATGCTTTTACGAGGAAGAGAGTCGAGTACTCGAGGGCACAGTCACAGATTAAAGGGATGTATCTTTAGACTGAAGATGGGGAAAAATTTTTTTCAGACTGATTGTGATGTATCTGTGAAATTCATTGCCTCAGAGGGCTGTGGAGGCCAAGTCAGTGGGTGGACTTCGGAGTTTGGAGTCCAATGCTGGCGTTCTCTGTAAGCAAATTTGTGCATTCCTTCCTGTGTGTGTGTGGGTTTCCTCTGGGTGATCCCGTTTCCTCCCACAGTGTAGGGATCTACCAGTTAATTGGGTAATTGTCATTGTAAATTGTCCAGTGATTAGGCCGGGGTTAGGTAGCTGGGTTGCTGGGCAGTGGAGCTTGTTGGGCTGGAAGGGTGTGTTATGTGCTGTATCTCTAAATAAAATAAAACAATAAAATTAATATCACTGACATATGTTGTTTTGCAGTAGCAGTACAGAGTAACACATAAACATTATATAAACTTCAAGAAGAAATGTACACAGAAAATTAAATTAAATTAAAGTGAAAAGAGAGAGCAGAAAAGAGATCAAGGTAGGTTTTTGATCGATGAGGGGTGGTTAAGGGCAATGGAGAATGGGGAAACGAGGGAAGGCAAAATCAGCCAGAATTGAGTGGTGGAACAAACTCGATGGGCCAAATAGTCTAATTCGGCCCCTGTATCTTGCTGCCTGATGGAGTGTGGGAAGCACGACATGGGATTAGTTGGTGCTTGATGGTCGGTGTGGAATTGCTGGGCTCAGGACCTGTGTGCAGATGCTGGAAATTTGAAAGACAGTAAGCAAACCCTGTGTGCAGCATGTCAAGATGTGGTCTAACCAATGGCCTACATAACTGAAGGAAATATCTCACTTTTTTGCATTCATTTCTGTTGGGCAGATAAATGACAGATAAAGATGATGTTTCGTATGAAAAGAGACAGTCAGATAGAAATGCAAACCAGACTGACAAATAAAGACTTTGGCCTGCTGATTGTCAGGAAAATAACACCTTCAGTGGTTTCACAGAAAAGGAAGCTGAAATATTTGTGTATAATTTGTGCATCATTTATATTATGTGGTTATGTGTCTGTGATGGAGCTGCAAGGGAGTTTTCACTGTACCAGTACCTCACTGTTCTTGATATTGAACTAAACTTGAGAAAATTGCCCAGGTTTTCACATCACAGACATCCCGTGCCCACTGGGCTGGAGCTGGAGGTCTGTGCTGCGGTTAAAGACTGTGTTTGTACGAGGGAGGAATGAGGCTTCTTCTTGCTGTTGTTTTGTTGCTTATTGTGTTCCGTGTTGCTCTGCCGGGCATTGTGGGCATGCTGTGTTGGCACTGGTATGTGTGGCGACACCTGCCCCCAGCACTCTCTTGGGTGCGCTGGTAGTTAATGCAAACGACACATTTCACTGCATGCTTTGATGTAGGAGAGACCCCCGTTGATTGGGGTCTACCATGAATGATGTGTCCTGGCTATCTACAGGGTATACGCAAGGCAGGGCAACACAATATGGAGAGGAGGATGATGCCTCTGTATCAGGCTCCGCCGCTGATCGATCCAAACTACAGCAGAGACCAATACAGGTTGGCACCAGCAGTGTTGCAGGAGTTGCCAGTTTGCACTGAACTCAGCGCAGGCCTGTCTTTGGGACATCATCTCCAGATTTTTCCTCAAGGTTTACTCCCAAAGCCTTCTCTGCGAGTGGGTGTAGCCTCAAGGCAGCGGAGGTTTCAGATCGGAGTTTTCATTCTCCCATGTGCACCTCCAACCATGGCTGAGGAGCCCCATTTTCCCAAACCGACTGGTTTAAGGCAGCAGTAACCCGCCTTTGCCCCTTCTCCTGTCAGTAGCAGTGGCTCCATGGGATTAGTAGCGAAGGCAGGGAGCTTGACTTGGTTGTCAGAGGCTAATTGAGACACACACCATTGGTAGGTAGTGGGAGCTTACCACTGCACCCACCCCTGGCAATGACAACCTTAAGGAGACTGTTTTGATGTGCAGATGACAAATAAACTTCAATCTTGAATCTTGAATCCCTTTTCTTCTCTGCCGCTGAGACTAAAAAGCTTTCTCTTCGTCTCATCTCCGTTGTCGGTCCTTCAGCTTGAAATGTTAACCGGTTTCTTCCACAGATTCTGTTTAACTGGCTGAGTCCGTCCAGCATTTCTGCTTTGCTCTCAGTGTCTGCGGTTCCTTGTTCAGCAGCTTCAGCTGTCATGAGCGACTTCTTGGAGTCTGACCTCAGGGTTACAGAGGGTCAGAGAGCCCCAGGATAGCAGCCTGCCTGGAAAGTGCACTCACCATAAATGGTTAAAACATCACTCGTCTGGATTGGTTTCCGTCCTGACACGAGGTTTCGGAAACTCAGTAAAGATGCCGATCTGGTGGGATCTGAGTGGAGGTAGGTGTTTCTGCTCATACAGAAAGTAGCATTATTCATTCCGTGTGACAGCCAGAGGAAACTTTGCAACTTGAAGATGGAAAATGCAGAAGTGCTACATTTTCCCTTTCACACATCGAGCGATGGCATTCGGGAAGCCCCTTCCACGTGATATTTACATCATTCCTGCCTTGCCTTCTGTCCCCTGAGGTCCCCTGGAAAGGAAGTGGGAAGAAGCCAGAATAAGAAGGTGAGGGCAGAAGCTGAGGACGTGGAGAAGGTGTGACAGGTGAGTCCAGCTGAGTGGGAAGCTGGGTGGACTGGGGAGGTGGGGGCGTTGGTTGATGGAATAAGTTGTGGGGTGAAAGGTGGAAGAGGTAAAGATCTGAAAAAGAAGGAATCTGGTCAGAGAGGACACTGGTCCATGAAGACAGGGAGGAGAAGGGGGCACCAGAGGGAGATGATGGGCAGGTGAGGAGAAGAGAAGGGCTGAGAGTGTAACCAGAATGAGGAATGGAAAAGTAAGTTATTCTGGCTTCTGCCCCCTTCCTTTCCGGTCCTGATGAAGTGTCTCAGCCTAAAATGTCGACTGTTCATTCCTCTCTGTAAATTCTGCCTGATCTGCTGAGTTGCTCCAGCATTTGTGTGTATTGCTCTGGATTTCCTCTATCTGCAGGATCTCTTGTGTTTAGGATGTGCATTGTGTTAGCATTGAACTCTGGAGTTAGTCATTAAACACAAGGCAATGTCGATTGTGCAATCAGTCCATCATCTGTCACTGAGGCCAGGAAGAAGTTCCTGAGCAATAACGAAACAGTTCTCAAACAAAACGCCCTGGTAGGACTTCAGTTTTACACAGCACGAGGTGCACTCGCTTGCAAGCAGCGAGCTACAACTTCCTTGTGGCTCTTTCAGAAGCCAGATCCCGTTTCCAGCGCAACTCTTGCCCTGACACATGCGCTGGTGCTTGTGAGTGCGGGTTCGCTGTCGGATAGCGTGGGTTGGGGCGGGTTTGGTTTGGCGTCGGACCAATAGGATTACCTGCGAGATTGTGAGTCAGGAAGTAGCTGTGGTCAGTCACTGTAACTGTTCTTGGGCAGTGATCGGTGATGATTTGGCCATATCCACTTCTAATTACACAACTCACATTGCAATGTTATTTATTGGCCGACTAATTTTAGCAGTCAGCATAAACACAGCTGGCCTGGATACTTCTCCCTGATGCGCCAGCATTTCTGTAGCGCCATTAAAAAAAGCAGAGCCCTGGAGTTGAGAGAGCAGGGAAACAGTTCCTTGGGCCCAGCTCACCCATGCCAACTGAGTCCTGATGCGCCGACAATTCCTACCATCTCTTCAAGATTCAAAGATTCAAAAAACTTTATTATCATTCTAACCATACATCAGCTCTGCAGGGCAGAATGAGACAGCGTTTCTCAGGGGCAGTGCAATCATAACATAGCAAACGCAACACTAAATAATAAACATAACAATAAATAGTAAAACACAACAGCCACATGTCAGTTAAAATCAGTAATAAGTGTCCAGTGCAAGTTAAAAGTGTCCAAAGCAGAGTCAGGTGGAGCAGCTATTTAGCAGTCTGACTCCCTGTGGGAGGAAGCTGTTTAGTAGCCTTGTGGTTTTAGTTTTGATGCTCCTGTAACTGATGGCAGAAGAACAAACAGTTCATGGAGAGGGTGTGAGGGGTCTTTAATGATGTACTGTGTCTTCTGGAGGCATCGACTCTGAAAGAGGTCTTGGACAGAAGGTAGGGAGACCCCAATAACCTTCTCTGCTCCCCTAACCACCCTCTGCAAGGCTTTTTTGTCGACAGCATTGCAGCTGGAGTACCAGGTTGTGATGCAAAAGGTCAGCACGCTCTCAACCACGCCTCTGTAGAATGTAGTTAAGATGTTAGTGGGGAGTGATGCTTGTTTAAGCTTCCTCAGAAAGTGCAATCTCTGCTGGGCCCGTTTCACAATCCCAGTGGTGTTCCTGGAGCAGGTGATATTGTCTCTCAGATCAGAATCAGAATTCCTATTTTTGTATGACTATTTCCAGATACAGCACCGATCAGGCGCTTCTGGCCCAACAAGCTGCACCACACAGCGACCCTCCGACTTAACCCTGAACGATTTACAATACCTCATTAACCTACGAACTGGTACATCTTTGGAATGTGGGAGGAAACAGGAGCACCTGGAGGAAACCCACACACTGACAGGATGGATGCACAAACTTCGTAAAGACAACATGGGAATTGAACTCTGAACTCTGATGCCCCGAGCTGCAACACAACCGTGATTATCAGTCTGATCTTTCTATTTTTTTTTTGTAGTTTTAGATTTCTGAAGTATTCTTCAGCTTCTTGCTGTTTCTCTCCCCACATGCACTGAGCAGTTGAGAATTTCCACTGTTCACTAATCTAGTTTTCAGAATCAGGCTGATTATCATGAGTCCTGACGAAGGGTCTCGGCCCGAAATGTTGACTGTTCGTTTCCACAGATGCTGCCTGACCTGCTGAGTTCCTCCAGCATGTTTTACGTGTTACTGGAAAATAAATGCCGTCGAATTAATAAAGAACTCCACATAAACAAAGACTGACAAACAACCAATGTGCAAGAGAAGACATATTGTGCAAATAATTAACAAATAAATAAATAACAATACTGAGAACATGAACTGTCGAGTTCTTGAAAGTGAGGCTCTCAGTTGTGGAATCAGTTCAGTGTTGAGGTGAGTGATGTTATCCACACTGATTCAGGAGCTGATGGTTGTCAGGTAATAACTGTTCCTGGACCTGGTGGTGTGGGTCTCAGGCTCCTGTACCTGCTGCCCGATGGTTAAAGTGAGAAGACAGCGTGAGGTGACAAGACTTTCCCAAGTCTGACGAAGGTCTCAGCCCAAAATATCGACTGTTTATTCCTCTCCAAGAATGCTGCCTGACCTGCTGAGTTTCTTCAGCGTTTTGTGTGTGTTACTCAGGATTTCCAAAATCTTCGTGTCTATGCTTTTTTACACAAGTTTTTACACAAAACATGGTGTATTTTTGGAATGAGCTGATGGAGGAAGTGGTTGAGGCTGCTGTATTAACAACTTTTAACAGGTGGTTGGACAGGGACTTGGATAGAACATGGAACATTACAGAACAGCAGGCCCTTCAGCCCACAATGTTGTGCTCACCTTTCAACCTGCTCCAAGATCAATCTACCCTTCCCTCCGTTTTGCTATCATCTGTGTGCCTGTCTAAGTGTCTCTTAAATGTCCCTGAAGTATCTGCCTCCACCAGCGTCCCTGTCACCACTAATCTCTGCGAAAAAAACCTACCTCTGACATCTACCCTCCCCTTTCCTTTAAACACCCCAATGTTATGCCTTCTTGAATCAACCATTTCTGTCCTGGGAAAAATACGCTAACTGTCCACTCTTTTTATAGGCATCCATTAGTCTCGTGAGACCATGGATTTGCGCCTTGGAAGGTTTCCAGGGCACAGGCCTGGGCAAGGTTGTATGGAAGACCAGCAGTTGCCCATGCTGCAAGACTCCCCTCTCCACAACACCGATGTTGACCAAGGGAAGGGCACTCCGGCCGATGCAGCTTGGCATCGGTGTCGTTGCAGGGCAATGTGTGGTTAAGTGCCTTGCTCAAGGACACAACACGCTGCCTCAGCTGAGGCTCGAACTAGTGAACCTCAGATCACTAGACCGACGCCTTAACCATCTGGCCACGCGCCAACTCTATTGTCCACTCTATCAACTATTTTTATTGGATAGGAAAGTTTTAGATGGTTATGGACCAATACTGGCAAATGGGACTATACATTATGATGGCAGAATATAGTATTAATGGTAAGACTCTTAGCAGTGTGGAAGATCAGATGGATCTTGGGGTCCGAGTCCATAGGACGCTCAAAGCTGCTGCGCAGGGTGACTCTGTGGTTAAGAAGGCACACGGTGTTTTGACCTTCATAAATCGTGGAATTGAATTTAGGAGCCGAGAGGTAATGTTGCAGCTTTATAGGACCCTGGTCAGACCCCACTTGGAGTACTGTGCTCAGTTCTGGTTGCCTCACTACAGGAAGGATGTGGAAACCATAGAAAGAGTGCAGGGGAGATTTACAAGGATGTTGCCTGGATTGGGGGAGCATGCCTTATGAAAACAGGTTGAGTGAACTAGGCCTTTTCTCCTTGGAACGAAGGAAGATGAGAGGTGACCTGACAGAGGTGTATAAGATGATGAGAGGCATTGATCGTGTGGATAGTCAGAGGCTTTTTCCCAGGGTTGAAATGGTTGCCACAAGCGGACAGTGGTTTAAGGTGCTGGGGAGTAGGTACTGAGGAGATGTCGGGGTTAAGTTTTTTATGCAGAGAGTGGTGAGTGCGTGGAATGGGCTGCCGGCACGGTGGTGGAGGCGGAAACGATAGGGTCTTTTAAGAGACTTTTGGATAGGTGCATGGAGCTTAGTAAAATAGAGGGCTATGGGTAAGCCTAGTAATTTCTAAGGTAGGGACATGTTCGGCACAACTCTGTGGGTTGAAGTGCCTGTATTGTGCTGTAGATTTCCTATGTTTTTTTTAAATGGGTGTCTCGGCTGGCATGGACTAGTTGGGCTGAAGGGCCTGTTTCTGTGATGTTTGACCCTGTGACTGTGAGAACAGGAGTTGCAGAATGGACATTGGCCGAGTCCACCAGGCTGGCAAATCCCCCTGCACCCTCTCCTGCTTCTCACTTCATTCTACTCCCCTCCACCCACCACCAACCACTCACCTGGTCTCACCTATTACCTGCCAGCTTGTAGTCCTTCCTCTCCCCTCACCTTCTTATTCTGGTTTTTGCCCCTCCCTTCCCAGTCCTGATAAATGTTCTTGGCCCCAAATATCAACTGTTGATTCCCTCCACAGCTACTGCCTGCCTGCTGAGTTCCTCCAGCACTTTGCTCTGGGTTTCCAGCTTCTGCAGAATCTCTGGTGTTTATAATTGAAATTAGAATCATAAAGACAAGATCTGCTGGAAATCGAGACTCTGTTGCTCGGATGGGGTCTGTCTGACTGATCAGCTCAGGTTCAGCCAGTAGGTGAGAGGGTGATCGGCTCGATGGCGCTGTTGGTAGAGTCATTGTCCCACGTTCTATCCTGACACTTCCTGCTCAGTCTGCCTCCCTCATCTCAAAGATGTGGGGAGTCTGTCCCTGGCCACTGTTGGATAACTCACCGATATACCTGAGAGGAATTGTTGGGATGAAGGGGAGAGTGAAATGGGTGGTCTATGGTGGGGATGGAGTTGCTCGGCTGAAGGGCCTGTTCCCCTGGTGTACGTCTCTGTGACGAGGAACAGAACCAGTTCTAGGGACGGAATGAGCATCGATACCACAATTCCTGGGACCCTGGTGTGTCTGTGTGTCTGAGAGAGAGAGAGAGAGAGACCTGAGTTTCTTTTGCAACTTTGGGATATTCCACAAAGATTTTTATTCAAACTTTTGTAAAGTGGAAGCTGCAGTCATGGGGTTGGTTTGCAAATTTCCTGCAGTGTGGACATTAGTGTGGAGCACCAGGGTGGGAAAGTCCCCATCCTCCTTCAAAATAACCCTCCAACAGAGGGATGCACCATTAACACTGACCCTCCCACAGTACAGCACAACATCAGCATACACACTCTCCCACAACTAACCCCATCATTATCACCCCTCCCTCAGCACTATGTCCTCCCTCTAAACCCCACACCTCAGCACCATACCCTTCCTCTGTAAAACCCCCTCAGTACTACCTCACTTCAATTTCACCCCACTCAGTACCATCCACCCCCTCAATACCACCCCCCAAATACAACCCCCTCAATATCCCCCCCAGTACCATCCACCCCCTCAATACCACCCCCCAAAGCCAACCCCCTCAATACCCCTCCCAGTACCATCCACCCCTTCAATATCCCCCCCCCCAAGTACAACCCCCTCAATATCCCTCCCGGTACCATCCACCCCCTCAATACTATTTACCCCCGCATTACCTCCCCCCGAGCACCATCCCTTTCTCAGTACCACCCCTCCTCATTACCACCCCCTCCACCACCCCTCTGTCATTACACCCATCCTCACTCCCCCCCCATCCTGTAGTACTGGCCCCTCCCACACCACAAATCTCCCCCAGCACCACATTAACAACTGGCCTCTCCTTTCCACAGTCCACATCAAACTCATAACTTTCGGAATACAAAGAAACGCAGAACAGTATAGTACAGGAACAGGCCCTTTGGCCCACAGTGTTGCTATTTCAAGTTTATTTTTATTCATTGAAAACCTACGCGGGTGCAACATTCACAGTGCATGACTCAGATTCAAATTCATTTATTTATCGCAGGTACATCGACACATGCAGCGAAGTGAGTCGTTTGTGTTAACAACCAACACAATCTATGGATGGGCCAGGGGCAGCCCAGCAAGTGTCCAAGATTCAAGGTTGTTTAATGCCATTTACTGTGCACAAGAATAAGATGAACAGAATTATTGTTACTTCGGAATTGATGCAGCACAAAAACACACAGACAAAATACATGGAACACAACAATAATAACTTTAAAAGTCACACAATAGATGTAAATACACAAGACAGCTTATATACATTGATTGTATGTCCATAAAGTGACTCTAGTTTGTACGTAAAGTGACTGACGGGAAATAATAAAGTCATTATTATTTCCAGCACCTGCGTAACATGTGCACGTCTGCCCTCTGTACGTGAGCAGGTAGGAATGGATGTCTCTGTCTGTACTTGTCGTTTTGCTCATTCAACACAGTTCAGATGGATCCTGTACATCAACAGTGTGGGCACACAGATCCACTGCCAGCCATGTGGCCTCCAGGGTGCGTTGAACTTCAGGGGGCTTTGAGGGGCTTCTATACCAGACACGGCCCAGGAGCAGAAGGTTAGACTGCCGCCCTTCCCTGTCAGAACCCATAACTTTCCGATGTTGAATTTCAGGCGAGGTATGTTTTATGAGGAAAGCTTAAGCCAGCTGTTTTTTTTTCCCTTTGGAATGAAGGAGGATGAGAGATGACTTGATGGAGGTGTACAAGAGGGATCGCCAGAAGCCTATTCCCAGGGTGCAAGTGGTTAGTGCCAGCGGGGCAGAATTTTATGCTGATTGGAGGAAATTAAAGAGGGGATGTCAGCGGTAAGTCCTTTACCAAGGGAGTGGAGGGTGTGTGGATTGCACTGCTGGGGTGGCAGTAGAGGTGGATACATTAGGTTCATTTAACAAACTCTTAGACAGGGTAGGTAGAATGGCAGCGGTTGAGGGGAGATCTGATAGAGGTTTATAAGATTATGGAAGGCAGAGATAGAATAGGCAGACAGGATATTTTTCCTGGAGTTGAAATATCTAATACTAGAGGGTATACATTTAAGGTGGGAGGGGGGTAAGTTGAAAGGAATTGACGGGCGTTTCCTTTACACAGAGGCTGGTGGGAGTCTGGAACGTGCTGCCTGTGGTGATGGTTGTGGCAGAAACATTAGAGGCTTCTAAGAGACATTCAGATAGGCACATGAATGTGAGCAAAATGGAGGGATGTGGACATTGTGTAGGCAGAAGGGATTAGTTTAGTTGGACATTTGATCAATAATTTAATTTGTTCAGTACAACATTGTTGGCCGAAGGGCCTGTTCTATGTTCTGTATGTCTACAGGTACGTGGATGATAGAAACATGGAGGGCTATGTCGGATGGAAGAGTTAGGTTGATCTTAGAACAAGTTTTAAAAGTTTGGCACAACATTGCGGGCAGAAGCGCCAGCAGTGTTCTACTGCAGTATTCTGTGTTTCTGATTGTGAGCCGCAGTTGCCTCAGCTTCTGTCAGTGAAGGGTGGGGACTGTACCTAACTCGCCACATTTAAATCATCAGCCGGACTTGAAAGGAACCATTTGCCCTTTTCGAATTGAGAGCCGCTCCTTGAGGTTTGGTCCTTTCTCGATGGCAGCCGCTTGCCGAAATCTAACCCTCACCTCCCTCTGCAACGGGATTCTCGACTTCCTGACCAACAGACCGCAGCCAGCAATGACAGGCAGCAACATCTCTGCCACAAATATCTTCAACGCTGGTGCCCCGTAAAGCTGAGTCTTCAGCCCACTGCTCTGCTCTCTCTACACTGGCAACAAACATACAGGGATGGGTTGGGTTGGGTTTAGAGATGGGTTGTCATAGGACATAGAATATGCTCTAGAACAGTACAGGCCTTTCAGTCCACAATGTTGTACCAACCTTTCAACTGAGTCCAAGATCAATCTAACCCTTTCCTCCCATAAAACTCTCTATTCTCTATCAGCCACGTATCTATCCACATTCAGTGGTCACTTTACTGGATACTTCCTGTTCCACACACCTCCCACTCTCTGTGTAAAAATCCTACCTCTGACATCTCCCCTGTATGTTGAAAAAAATTACACCTGCTTTAACCATTTCCGTCCTGGGACGATGTATATGACTGTCCACTCGATCTATTCTTCTTATCATCCTGTAAACCTCTATCAATTCATCTCCCATCCTCTTATGCTCCAAAGAGAAAAGCCCTAGCTCGCATAGCCTATCCTAATCAGATGCTCATTGCAACTCTGAGGGATTATCACAGGGGATTTTAACTTTATTTACATATACTGGGACTGTCATAATCTTGAAAGGCATCCGTTAGACTTGTAAGACCATGGATCTGCGACTGGAAAGTCTTCACTCTCTAGGGCGCAGGCCTGGGCAAGGTTGTATGGAAGACCGGCAGTTGCCCTTGCTGAAAGTCTCCCAATGTGTCCAAGGGCCGATACAGCTTGGCACCAGTGTCATCTCTGAGCACTGTATGGTTAACTGCCTTGCTCAAAGACCCAACACGCTGCCTCGGCTGGGGCTCGAACTCACGACCTTCAGATCGCTAGTCCAATGCCTTAACCACTTGGCCACGTGCCCACACATCATAATCTTAAAGGCTTAGATAATGCGGTATTTGCTCAGGATACATTCATCGAGCAATATAATGAGGACCCTACCCAGGACAGACCAAAGTTTAACCTACTCTGGGGTAGGTCAGTTGACAGTGAAGAAGAACTTCAGGGGTCAGTGATCGTAGTTCTATTAGTTTTAAGCTATAGATCATAAGACACAGGAGCAGAAATGGCCATTCAGCCCATCATGCCTTCTCCTCCTCTAGGACGTGGGTGGAAACCGGATCACTTGGTTCTTTCGTGGTTGTTTTCCAATTGATACGAGCTTGTGATGTGTCAGTGAAGCACAGGTTTCCGTTCCCCCCACTGCCTCAAACTCCCCAAAGATTCCACTGGCCTCCACCTTGCTGGAGGGCTGCACTGAAGGCGATGGAAGGAAGTGAGAACGTTCCCTCACGTCCGATACCGGTTCGCAGCGACAGCTTCCTGCTCCCGTCTCCGTGAGTGCAACTGAGGACAGAGCCCGAAACTGCTGCTGCTCGCAGTCACCCGGGCGACGTTTTCTCCCCAGTTCAATGTTTAACATTCAGAGTAAATGTACTTATATGACACCATATTCATTTTCTGAGATTCAGTTTCCTGCAGGCATTCACGAGTAAACAACTAAACACAATAGAATCAATGAAAAACCACCGCAAAAACCAATCTGCAAAAGAAGACAGCCTGTGCAAATACAAAGATAGACAGATAGATAGACAGACAGATTGATAAGCAGATAGATAAAGCACACAAAATACTGGAGGAACTCAGTCGTCACGCTGCATCGATGGAAAGCAATAAACATTCGACGTATCAGGCAGTGACCCTTCGCCAGGACCGGAAAGGAAGGGGAAGAAGCCAGAATAAGAAGGTGGGGGAGGGGAAGGAGTACAAGCCGACAGGTGACAGGTGAGACCAGGTGGGTGGGGAGGGGCGATGGATAAAAAAGGTAAAGGACTGGAGAGGAAGGAATCTATTAGGGGAAGAGAATGGACCCTGGGAGAAAGGAAAGGAGGAACATTAGGGGGAAGTGATCTGCAGGTGAGGAGAGAGGAAGAGGTAAGAAAAGGAATGGACGAGGAGGGAAGTGAAAGAGGAAAAATTACCAAAAGTTAGAGAAATCAGGACATCAGGTTGGAGGTCATCTCTGATTATATGTTGTCAGACCGTAATACCATAAGATATAGGAGCAGAAGTAGGCCATTCAGCCCATCAAGTTGGCTCAGCCATTGAATCATAGCCTGATCCAATTCTTCCAGTCATCCCCACTCCCCTGCTTTCACCCCATACCCTTTGATGCTCTGGCCAATCAAGAACCTATCTATCTCTGCCTTAAATACACCTAATGACTTGGCCTCCACAGATGCTTGTGGCAACAAATTCTACAGATTTACCACCCTCTGACTGAAGTAATTTCTCTGCATCTCAATTCTAAAAGGAGGTTTTTCAATCCTGGAGTCATGCCCTCCTGCTCCAGAATTCCCTACCATGGGAAATAACTTTGCCATATCTAATCTGTTCGGGCCTTTTAACATTTGGAATGTTTCTATGAGATCCCCCCTCCCATTCTCCTGAAATCCAGGGAATACAGCCCAAGAGCTGCCAGACATCCCTCATACCGTAACCTTTTCATTCCTGGAGTCATTCTCGTGAATCTTCTCTGAACCTTCTCCAATGTCAGTATATCCTTCCTAAAATAAGGAGCCCAAAACTACACACAATGCTTCAAGTGTGGTCTCACAAGTGCCTTTTAGAGCCTCAACATCACATCCCTGCTCTTATATTCTCTACCTCTAGAAATGAATACCAACATTGCATTCGCCTTCTTCACAATCGACTCAACCTGGAGGTTAACATTCAGGGTATCCTGCACAAGGACTCCCAAGTCCCTTTGCATCTCTGCATTTTGAATTCTCTCCTCATCTAAATAATAGTCTGCTCATTTATTTCTTCCACCAAAGTGCATGGCCATACACTTTCCAACATTGTATTTCATTTGCCACTTCTTTGCCCATTCCCCTAAACTATCTAAGTCTCTCTGCAAGCCCTCTGTTTCCTCAACACTACCCGCTCCTCCACCTATCTTTGTATCATTGGCAAATTTAGCCACAAATCTATTTATACTATACTGCAGATCATTGACGTACATTGTAAAAAGCAACGATCCCAACGCCGACCCCTGCGGAACTCCACTGGTAACTGGCAGCCAGCCAGAATAGGATCCCTTTATTCCCACTTTCTGTTTTCTGCCGACAGCCAATGCTCCACCCATGCTAGTAACCTCCCTGTAATTCCATGGGGCTTTATCTTACTAAGCAGCCACATGTGCAGCATCTTGTTAAAGGCCTTCTGAGAAACCAAGTACACCACATCTACTACATCTCCCTTGTCCACCCTGCTTGTAAATTCCTCAAAGAATTGCAGTAGGTTTGTCAGGCAGGATTTTCCTTTCAGGAAACCATGTTGGCTTTGGCCTATCTTATCATGTGCCTCCAGGTACTCCATAATCTCATCCATAACAATCGATTCCAACAACTTCCCAACCACTGATGCTAGGCTAACAGGTCTATAGTTTCCTTTCTGCTACTTCCTACCCTTCTTAAATAGCAGTGTAACATATACAATTTTCCAGTCATCTGGTACAATGCCAAAATCTAGCGATTCTTGAAAGATCATCATTAATGCCTCCGCAATCTCTCCAGCTACTTCCTTCAGAACCCAAGGCTGCATTCCATCAGGTCCAGGAGATTTATCCACCCTCAGACCATTAAGCTTCCTGAGCACCTTCTCAGTCGTAATTTTCACTGCAGAAACTTCACTTCCCTGACACTCTTGAATGTCCGGTATACTGCATACATCTTCCACTGTGAAGACTGATGCAAAATACACATTCAGTTCCTCTGCCATCTCTGCATCTCTCATTACAATATCTCCAGAGTCATTTTATATTGGTCCTATATCTACCCTTGACTCTTGTTTACCCTTTATATACTTTAAAAAGCTTTTAGTATCGTCTTTGATATTAGTCATTGGCTTCCTCTCATAATTCATCTTTTCCTTCCGAATAACCTTCTTAGTTTCCTGCTGCAAGTTTTTACAATCTCCCCAATCCTCTATCTTCCCACTAGCTCTGGCTTCCTTGTATGCCCTCTCTTTTGATTTAACTTTGGTTCTGACTTCAGTTGTCAGCCACAGTCGTGTCCTTCTTCCCTTTGAAAATTTATTCTTATTTGGAATATATCTGTCTTGCACTTCCCTCATTTTTCACAGAAACTCCAGCCATTTCTGCTGTCCTTCCTGCAAATGTCCTTTCCACTCAACTTCGGCCAGCTCCCCTCTCATGCCATTGTAATTTCCTTTATTCCACTGACATTCTGACACATTGGATTTTATACTTTTCCTGTCAAATTTCAATGTGTTGGACTTAAGTATGTCAAATATCAGGGCGGAGAAATGGAAGCTGGTGTTTAATCAAGCCAGCTGTGAGGGGCCACACTTTGGAAGACCACTTGTACAGGGACAATGCACAGTTAATGTCAGGACCTTATCTTGGAGTCGAATTCCCTGGCTCTGTAGCCAGATGGTGGTGAATCTGTGGAATTCATTGCCACAGATGGCTATGGAGGCCCAGTCATTGGGAGGTTTATTAACAGGGTAGGGGTTAATATGTTTTTGATTAGTAAAGGCATTAAAGGTTGTGGAAAGAAGGCTGGAGCATGGGTTTGAGATGGAAAATAAATCAGCCATGACTGACTGGCAGAGCAAACGCGATCAGCCAAATGGCCTAATTTTGTTTCTATGCCTTATGGAGAGTGGCCGGCAGGTCGATATGGTGGTAAAGAAGGTGTATGGGTTGCTTGCATTTATTAGTCAAGGAAATGAGCCCAAGGGTCAGGAAGATATGTTGCAACCTTATTAAACATTGATTAGTGCACATCTGGTTAGGCTTTAAAATGGTGCTGGTGAGACGCAGTGACGTCTTACTGGCAGCAAAGAAATCTGCTAATGACTCTATCAATCGCATCTTTTCTCAACAACCATCACTGCAATAAATAGACCGTAATCTCCCTTTTGAAGTTGTGCTTTAGAACCACCTGTACGACCTGACATTTTATGGTGTGAACTTGAGTCTTGAAGATGCTGTAAAGTTGTGGCGTGGTGGGTTCGTGACGAATCAAGGTGGCAGGACTGTGAACTTCTCCTGAACCTGATGGTTGTGGCCTGTGAGTGAGGAATGAGACAATGTTTGGCCATTGCTGGAGCCGAACTGCAGCCAAAATGAAACAGCAGGTCCCAGGCCCAAGAGCCAATGTTTGGCCAATTTAAGCGCTGGTCCAGATTGAAAAGGTCAGAAACAGGCTGAATTGAGGCGATGGAGACTGGGTCCTAGAGCAAAGAATGCGCTGATGTTTGGTCAATATAAGGACAGGGCCAGAAGCAATAAATATCAAGATCATGAGACAAAGTGAGTCCATAGGTGTGGGAACAGTTCAGTGATAGGACAAGTGAAGTTAGCCCCTCTGGTTCAAGAGCCTGATGGGGGTAATAACTTCTCCTGAACCTGATGGTATGGGTCCTGAAGTTCCTGTGCTTTTATCCTGATGGTAGCAGTGACAAGACAGCAGAGAGAATGAGCTCAGCGGTGGGGGTCCTTGATGAGGATGCGGCTTTTCTGTGACAGTGCTCTGTGTAGCTGTGCTCAATGATGAGTAGAACTTCACACATCATGGACTGGGCATTATACACTACTGTTCGTAGTTTTTTGTGTACGAGGGCATTGGTGTTCCCATATCAGGTCATGATGCAACCAGTCAATATACTCTTCACCTCACATCTATAGAAGTTTGTCAAACTGTTGCGAACTTCTAAGTAGAGGCACTGTCACGACTTCTTCATAAGGCTGTTTTGTCCTGGACCCCGGACAGATTCTCTGAAATGATAACACTGAGGAATTTAAAGTTGATGACTGTCCCTACTTCAGATCTCCTGATGAGGACCTGCTCATGGACCTCCAGTTTCCTCTTCCTGAAGTCAATAATCATTTCCTCAGTCTTGCTGACATTGAGTGAGAGGTTGGTGTTGTGGATCGCTGAATTTCCAATCTCCCTCCATGTGCTAATTCGTCACTGTTGCTTTGGCCAGTGACAGTGGTGTTGTGAGCAGACTTAAATCTGGCACTGGAGCTCTGCTTAGCCTCACAGTCATAAGTATACATCAAGTAGAGCAGGCGGCTAAGCCCACAGACCTGTGCTGATGGAGATTGTGGAGGAGATGTTGTTGCCAATCCGAATTGACCGGGGTCTGCAAGTGAGGAAATCCAGGATCCAGTTGCACATTGAGGTATTGAGGCCGAGGTCTTGAAGCTTATTAATTAGTTTCAAGGTTTCAAGGTTATTGTACTGTTGAATGCAGAGCTGTAGTCAATGAAGAACATCCTGATGTATATTTCTTCGCTTCCAGATGTTCTAGGGTTGAATGAAGGGCCAATGAAATGGCATCTGCTGTTAACCTGTTGTGATGACAGGCAGGTTGGAGCGGACCCAAGTTGCCTGTCAGACAGGAAGTGATATGTTTCATCACCAACATCTCAAAGCACTTCATCACAGTGGATGTAGGTGCTACTGGATGATAGTCATTGAGACAGGTTGCCATGTTCGTCTTAGTTTAATATTCCAAAGGAGATGTGCAGACACGTTTTGTTACAGAGGGAGTAAAGGGTGCCTGGAAAGCACTGCCTGGGGTGGTGGTGGGGGCGGATACAACAGAGGCATATAAAAGCACTTGGGGCACAGAGGATGGAGCTACGTGGACATTGTGTAGGCAGGAGGGATTGGATTAGTTATATGTTTAATTACTAGTTACTGTACATAATATGGTGGGCCCGTATCTGTGCTGTACTGTTCTGTGTTGTGTGTTGCGTCGGGCGTGACTGTACAGAAGTTGTCACAAGTGGATGAATGCACTCTCACCCCCTCCTGCTTCTATTTCTTATACTCTGGGGAAGTCGTGACAAGGTAAGGGTTAAGGTAATGTCTGTGCAGGAACAGATTACACATTGTGTGCAGGCCGGAGGGGCCTTTGAAGAACATTGCTTTCCTTTGCTCAGCATGGGACTGAAACCATTGGTTTACGGAGATAAGATAAATATGCAAACAAAGCATGACGGCAAAGATGCATTCAGTCTGATGGTTTGAGATGTGTCTATTTTAACGCAAGGAGTACCATAAATAAGGCGGATGAACTTAGAGCGCAGATCAATACATGGATTTATGACATTGTGGCCATTACAGAGACTTGGATGTCTCAGGAGCAGGAAAGACTGCTGAGTGTACTAGGCTATAAAAGATTCAAAAAGAACAGAGAGGGAGGCAAAAAAGGTGGGGTGTGGCATTGCTAATCAGGGATGGTGTCACAGTTGCAGAAAAGGAGGAAGTCATGGAGGGACGGTCTACTGAGTCAGTGTGGGTGGAAGTCAGAAACAGGAAAGGGGCAGTAACTCAACCGGGTGTTTTTATAGAACCCCCCCCCCCACCCCCGAATAGAGATAAGGATATCGAGAAGCGGATAGGGAAGCAGATTCTGGAACGGTGCAAAATTAATAGGGTTGTTGTGATGAGATATTTTAACTTTCCTAATATAGCTTGGCATCTCTTTAGCACAAGGGGTTTAGATGGGGTGGGGTTTGTTAGGTGTGTTCAGGAAGGTTTCCTGACACAATATGTAGATAAGCCAACTGGAGGAGAGGCTGTACTTGATCTGGTATTGGGAAATGAACCTGGTCAGGTGTCAGATCTCTCGGAGGGAGAGCATTTTGGAGGTAGTGACGACAACTCTATCTCCTTTACCATAGCACTGGAGAGGGATAGGAGCAGACAATTTGGGAAAACATTTAATTGGGGTAGGGGGAAATTATGATGCTATTAGGTAGGAATTTGGGAGCATGAATTTGGGAGCATAAATTGGGAGCAGATATTCTCAGGGAAATGCACCGCAGAAATGTGGGAAATGTTCAGGGAACATTTGCATGGTGTTCTGCGTAGATGTGTTCCATTGAGTCAGGGAAAGGATGGTAGGGTTAAAGAACCATGGCCACAAAAGTTGTAGAAAATCTAGTTAAGAAAAAAAGAAAAGTTGACAAAAGATTCAAGAAACAAGCTATAGAAAATTACAAGCAACACACATAAAAGTTGCTGGTGAACGCAACAGGCCAGGCAGCATCTCTAGGAAGAGGTGCAGTCGACCTTTCAGGCCGAGACCCTTTGTCAGGACTAACTGAAGGAAGAGTGAGTAAGGGTCCTGACGAAGGGTCTCGGCCTGAAAGGTCGACTGCACCTCTTCCTAGAGATGCTGCCTGGCCTGCTGCGTTCACCAGCAATTTTTATGTGTGTTGCTTGAATTTCCAGCATCTGCAGAATTCCTGTTGTTTGCATAGAAAATTACAAGATTGTTGAGGAAGGAGCTTAAGAATGGAATGAGGAGAGCCAGAGGGGGCCATGAGAAGGCCTTGGTGAGCAGGATTAAGGAAAACCCCAAGGCATTCTAGAAGTATGTGAAGAACAAGAGGATGAGCCATGTGAGAATAGGACCAATCAGCTGCGACAGTGGAAACGTGCGCATGGAGTCGGAGAAGGTCACAGAGGTACTTAATGAATACCTTGCTTCAGTATTCACCAAGGAAAAAGACCTTGGCAATTGTGGGAATGACTTATAGTAGACTGAAATGCTTGAGCGTATAGACTTAAGAAGGAGGATGTGCTGGAGCTTTTGAAAAGCATTAAGTCAGATTAGTCACAGGGACCGGATAAGATATACTCTAGGCTACTGTGAATCACCAGTGATGGGAGAAGGGATGGGAGAAGTACCGGAGAATTGGAGCGTTGCAAATATTGTTCCTGTGTTCAAGAAAGAGAGTAGAGATAACCTAGGAAATTATAGAGCAGGGAGTCTGATATCAGTGGTGAGCAAGTTGTTGGAGAAGATCCTGAGAGGCAGGATTTATGAGCATTTGAAGAGACATAATCTGATTAGGGATAGTCAGCACGGTTTTGTCAAGGACAGGTCGTGCCTTATGAGCCTGATTGAATTCTTTGGGGGTGTAAAAAAACACATCGATGAGGTACAACAGTGGATGTAGTGCATCTGGATTTCAGCAAGGTATTTGATAAGGTTCCCTATGCAAGGCTCCTTCAGAAAGTATGGAGGCATGGGATCCAAGGAGACCTTACTTTGTGGATCCAGAACTGGCTTCCCCACAGAAGGCAAAGGGTAGTTGCAGATGGTTTGTATTCTGCATGGAGGTCGGTGACCTGTGGTGTTCCACAGGGATCTGTCCTGGGACCCCTCTACTATGTGATTTTTATAAATGACCTGGAAGGAGAAGTGGAGGGACGGGTTAGTAAATTTGCTGATGACACAAAGGTTGGTGTGCTGTGGATAGTGTGGAGGGATGTCAGAGGTTAGAGCAAGACATTGATAGGATGAAAAACTGGGCTGAGAAATGGCAGATGGAATTCAACCCAGATAAGTGCAAAGTGGTTCATTTTGGTAGTTCTAATTTAAAGACAGAATATAATATAAATGGTAAGACTCTTGGCAGTGTGGAGGATTTGAGTGATCTTGGGTTCAGTGTCGATAGGACACTCTAAGCTGCTGCACAGGTTGGCAGTGTTGTTAAGAAGGTGTATGGTCTGTTGGCATTCATCAACCATGGATTAGTTCAAGAGCGGTGAGGTAATGTTACAGCTGTATCAGACTGTGGTCTGACCCCACTTGGAGTACTCTGTACAGTTCTGGTCACCTCACTACAGGAAGGATGCGGATACTAAAGAGAGAGTGCAGAGGAGATTTACAAGGATGTTGTCTGGATTGGAGAGTGCACCTTATGAGAATAGGTTGAGTGTACTTGGCCTTTTCTCCTTGGAGTGACGGAGGATGAGAGGTGACCTGATAGAGGTGTATCAGATGATGAGGGGCATTGATCGTGTGGATAGCCAGAGGCTTTTTCCCAGGGCTGAAATGGCTAACACAAGGGGGCACAGTTTTAAGGTGCTTGGAAATAGGTACCAGGGGGATGTCAGGGGTAAGTTTTTCACACAGAGAGTGGTGGGTGCGTGGAATGCATTGCCAGCGGCAATGTTGGAAGCCGATTCAATAGGGTCTTTCAAGAGCCTCTTAGATAGGTACACAGAGCTTTGAAAATCAGAGGCCCACACGCTAGGGAAATTCTAGGCAGTCTCTAGAATAAGTTACAACATTGTGGGCCAAAGGTCCTGAAATGTGCTATAAATTCCTATATTCTATGTTCTAAAGGATACGAGAGTGACATTTACTCTACCTTGCAGCTTACTGGTTAGGGTATCGCTTTACAACACCAGCGATCGGGCTTCAATTCCCACTGCTGACTGTGAGGAATTTGAACATTTTCCCCATGTCTGTGTGGGTTTCCTCCGGGTGTTCCAGTTTCCTCCCACATTCCAGGAACATATGGTTAGTAGGTTAATTATTCGTGTGAGAGTAATTGGGTATTGTGGGCCCATGCTGCATCTCTAAATAAAGAAAATAAAAGCATAAATACATAAAACATGTTTACAACTCGGTATTAATTATTTACATGTTTAAATTTTTACATGATTTGTCTTCTTTTGCACATTGGTTGCTTGTCAGTCTTTTTTTATATATACTTTTTCATAAATTCTATTGTATTTCTTTATTTTCCTCTAAATGCCCGCAAAAATACGAATCTGAAAGTAGTATATAGTGACGTATATGTACTTTAATAATTTACTTTGAACTTCAGACAGTTACTTCCCTAATTCTGAAGTATTATAGGTGTTTGACATATAGATTTTATTGGCTATTAATACCTTTCTATTTGGGTTGGCGCGTTAGTGCAGCAGTTGGTGCGATCGCTTTACAGTGCCTGTGACCACTCAGGGCTCGATTTCGCCCTCTGTCTGTCAGGACTTTGTGCATTCTCCCAGTGACCATGTCAGTTCATTCTAGGTGCTCTGATTTCCTCCCACATTCCAAAGACAGACAGGTTAGGGACAGTAAATTGTGGGCATGCTATGTCAACACCAGAAGTGTGGCGAATTTTGCAGGCTTCCCTCAGCACACTCTTCGAGCTGTGTTGGTCGTTGAGGCAAAGCTATGCATTTCACTGAATGCTTCGATTTACATGTGATAAAATAAAGCTGCTCTTTGTAGTGCGAACAGGAATTCTGCAGACGCTGGAAATTCAAGCAACACACATAAAAGTTGCTGGTGAACGCAGCAGGCCAGGCAGCATCTCTAGGAAGAGGTGCAGTTGACGTTTCAGGCTGAGACCCTTCTTCAGGACTAACTGAAGGAAGAGTGAGAAAGGGATTTGAAAGTTGGAGGGGGAGGGGGAGATCCAAAATGATAGGAGAAGACAGGAGGGGGAGGGATAGAGCCAAGAGCTGGACAGGTGATAGGCAAAAGGGGATACGAGAAGATCATGGGACAGGAGGTCCGGGAAGAAAGACAAGGGGGGTGGGGACCCAGAGGATGGGCAAGAGGTATATTCAGAGGGACAGAGGGAGAAAAAGGAGAGTGAGAGAAAGAATGTGTGCATAAAAATAAGTAACAGATGGGGTACGAGGGGAAGGTGGGGCCTAGCGGAAGTTAGAGAAGTCGATGTTCATGCCATCAGGTTGGAGGCTACCCAGACGGAATATAAGGTGTTGTTCCTCCAACCTGAGTGTGGCTTCATCTTTACAGTAGAGGAGGCCGTGGATAGACATGTCAGAATGGGAATGGGATGTGGAATTAAAATGTGTGGCCACTGAGAGATCCTGCTTTCTCTGGTGGACAGAGCAAAGACTGTGAGACCGCTTTGCTGAACACCTACGCTCTGTCTGCCAGAGAAAGCAGGATCTCCCAGTGGCCACACATTTTAATTCCACATCCCATTCCCATTCTGACATGTCTATCCACGGCCTCCTCTACTGTAAAGATAAAGCCACACTCAGGTTGGAGGAACAACATCTTATATTCCGTCTGGGTAGCTTCCAACCTGATGGCATGAACATTGACTTCTCTAACTTCCGCTAATGCCCCACCTCCCCCTCGTACTCCATCTGTTACTTATTTTTATACAGACATTCTTTCTCTCACTCTCCTGTTCCTCCCTCTGTCCCTCTGAATATACCCCTTGCCCATCCTCTGGGTCCCCCCCCCACCTTGTCTTTCTTCCCGGACCTCCTGTCCCATGATCCTCTTGCATCCCTTTTGCCCATCACCTGTCCAGCTCTTGGCTCCATCCCTCCCCCTCCTGTCTTCTCCTATCATTTTGGATCACCCCCTCCCCCTCCCACTTTCAAATCTCTTACTATCTCTTCTTTCAGTTAGTGCTGACGAAGGGTCTCGGCCCGAAACGCCAACTGTACCTCTTCCTAGAGATGCTGCCTGGCCTGCTGCGTTCACCAGCAACTTTTATGTGTGTTGCTTTGTAGTGCGATTGGTGATTGATTATGCAAATTTCCACCAGGTTACCAATTGGTCAATATATCTCCAACTGATCAGTTTCTGTATAAAAACAACATTCCTTTGTTCAGACTTCAGAACAGTTTGGCAGCAGCGCCCTGGCTGTTCTCCTTGTGCACAAGAAGTAAAATGTGATTGAGGGACAAGTCCGAGTTCTCAGAGATGAGTAAGTCGGCAATGACAGTTCAAGGCAAACCGGTTTCACTTGGTGAGGTACGGGTATGAAAAACTTGCAGCTGTATGACAGGCCTATCATACACACAGCAACAGTTACACATGAAAGGGTGAAAGGAAGACCTTATCACAAAGGAATAAACACAAAGACACGTCCATGGTATTGCAAGAATCCCAGAGCAACCACCTGAGAGCTGCTGGATACATATGCAAACCTTGGCAGCAGCAGCACCTCCAACATGGTTGTTAGATAGATAGAGAGAGAGAGAGAGAGAGAGAGAGAGAGAGAGAGAGAGAGAGAGAGAGAGAGAGAGGATAGAGAGAGAGGGGATAGAGAGAGATAGAGAGAGAGAGAGGATAGAGAGAGAGGGGATAGAGAGAGAGAGAGAGAGGATATATATATATATATATAGAGAGAGAGAGAGAGGATAGAGAGAGATAGAGAGAGGATAGAGATAGAGAGAGAGAGAGAGAGGATAGGGAGAGATAGAGAGAGAGAGAGAGAGAGAGAGAGAGAGGATAGAGAGAGGATAGAGATAGAGAGAGAGAGAGGGGATAGAGAGAGATAGAGAGAGAGATAGAGAGAGGATAGAGATAGAGAGAGAAAGATAGATAGAGAGAGATAGAGAGAGAGAGAGAGAAGGAGAGAGATAGATGGATACACAGAGAGATGGAAGATAGAGAGAGAAATAGAGAGATGGAGAGATAGAGAGAGATTGATAGGAGAAGGGACAATTTAAATGAGAGGTCGGAGAACCGGAAGTTGAACATGGACGGGGAGATGTGGGGTACCTCTATCATTCAGTGGAAGTGGAAGGAAAGGTTGAGAAAGTTGTTTACAAAGTACACAGGATATGGGCTTGGTAAATGGAAAACAGAAGCAAGGAAGTCCAGACAACCATTTGGAAATTTCTTTTAATTTATGGACAAACTTTGAACTTAGAGAATTACAACACAATACAGGCCCCAACTTTTAACCCACTCCAAGATCAATCTAATCCTTCAAGATAGCCTCCTATTTGTCTATCATCCATCTGTCTACCTAACAGTCTCTTAATGTCCCTGATGTGCCTCTCCCGACCATCACCCCTGGCAGCGTTGTCCCACACACCCACCACTCTCTGCGTAATCTGTGGTCTTATGGAAGGACGACGAGATGTGATTTGATAGAGAGATAACAAGTTTCATAGACAGCAAGCACCTATTTCCCAGAGCAGCGATGACTAATATGAGAGGGCATAATTTTAAGTTGATCGGAGGAAAGTATAGGGGGGATGTCAGAGATAGGTTTATTTAGACTTACTCACAGATAGGCATATGGATGAAAGGAAAATGGAAGCCTTTGTGGGAAAGGAGGGTTAGATTGATCTTGGAGTAGGTTAAAAGGCTGGCACAACATCGTGGGCTGAAGGGCCTGTACTGTGCTGTAGTGTCGTATGTCCTGTGCTTGAAGACTGACAGGCACACAGAGAAAGTGAGGGAGTCAGAGAGAGTGAGTGGAAATGGAGTAAGAGACAGGAAGATAGTGAAGAGAGGACACACATATAGAGAATAACAGAGACAGAGGCAGAGAGTGAGAGGGGGACGGAGAGTAAGAGGGAGAGAAAAGAGAGAGGCAGACAAATAGATACAGAGGGAGAGAGTGCAAGATGGGGATAGAGTGGGTGAAGGTGAGACTTGGAGAGAGGGAGGGGAGGAGAGAAGAGGCGATAGGGAGGGAGAGAGAAAGAGGGCATGGAGAGAGTGAAAGAGAAATTGAAATGGGGAGAGAGGGAAATTGGAATAGACTGAAAGAGAATGGGAAAGGGAAGAGAGTGTGAGAGGAAGAGAGAAAGAAAGAGAGGGAGCAAGTGTGTATGAGTGAGTCGGGGACAGGGAGAGGGGTAAGGGTTCAGTGGAGTGAGGGAAAGGAATGACGCACAGAGAGGAACAAGTGTGCAATGCGTGTGGTGGACGACGAAGTGGGGACATGGATAATCTGACATAGCAGGGAGGGGGAAGTAGAGATAAGAGAGTTCAGGACTGAAAAGGGCAGCAGAAGGTTGTGGGGGAGGAAGGAGAGCAAGAAGAAAGTAGGTCAAAGGTGCAGAGGGATAAAGCGAGATGGGAAGCTTGGAGCAGAGGACTTTAGAAACTTAACTCATCACTGTTTCCAGAGCACTGTATCAGGAGTGGGAATTTCTCCCCTGACCACTTCCTCCTCGAATTAAAATGATTTTCATGATTTCACAACTGTAACAAAAACAAAGAGGGAAACTTGCTTTACTTAAAGATTTACAGGCCCATCCCTCCTTCTCCTGAAGACACACACCAGGTTTCGGTCAACTGACCCTGGGCCCAGCTCAGAACTATTGGACAGCTCTTCCACTGTGGAAGGTGTGGGCAAAGTAGGCCCATGGCTTCGGCTGGATAAACACTGGTCCCCCCCAACCCCAGCCCACCCCACCCCACGGCCAACCCCATGGAAGTCCTCCCTATCCCCCATCCTCTTCTCTTCATTAGCGCCTCGTTGTCCTCAGAGAGCCCAATGTTTTCTGATGAAAACGGATGACTCTCGGTCCGAGGGAGAATGTCAGGAGAGTGTGATCAAGCAGAGAGAAAGAAATAAAGTTAAAGAGAGAGTCAGACAGACAGACAGACATAGACAGAAACAGAGACAGACAGATTCCTACTGGGCAGTAGGTCAATGTTCAGAGATTTGAAAGACAGGAAAGTTCTCCCACCGACGAAGGAATCTCTCTGCAGTTTCTTAAAGATGCCTGACTCAGCTTCTCCATCTTCCCAAAATCCTGACAGTTCCATAGCACCGTAAGAGCTAGGAGCAGAATGAGGCCATTCAGCCCATTGAGTCTGCTCTACCATCCTATCACGGTGGGTTTATTTTCCCTCTCAACACTATTCCCCAATCTTATTCTTGTAACCTTTGACACCCTTACTAATCAAGAGCCTGTCAACCTCTGTGTTAAATATACCCAAATATATTTGGCTTCCATGGCTGTCTGTGGCAATGAATTCCATAGATTCACTACCTCTAGCTACAGAAATTCCTCATCGTCTCTGTTCTTGTGTGCTGAAGCCGTGTCCTATAGTCCTAGACTGTCCCAACTTTGGAAACGTCTTCCCCACATCCACTCTATCGAGGCCTTTCATTATTTGGTACATTTTAATGAGATCTCCCAACATTCTCAAAAACAGCAGCGATTACAGACCCAGAGCCATCAAATTCTCCACATACATTAACTGTTTCTTTCCTAGGATCATCCTCATAAACCTCTCCTGGACTCTCTCCAAAGTCACAACCTGAAATTCTTACTCTTCACAAACATCCACACAACAGAAAAATGTCCGAATAATGAATGACAGAGATGCCAGAAGGCCAAAGCCCCAGCAAAAGCATCAACCCTTCCCCCTCCTCCCAACGCTCCAGCAAAAACACCAGCCCCCTCCTCCCCCACCATGCAAGCAATAGCAAAAGCCCCCACAGAGACCTTATTCTGGAGTCCCATCAGAAAACTACAGTCCATAACCCAGCCCTTTGGTACCTCAGACAGGCTTTCTCTCACTGGTGAGTGAGGGAGAGGTCACTCCTGCAACAATCGAGAACAGGAGACCAGCAGCTCGCTGTTTCGATGTTACAATCACTTCTCCCAGTCCCCGGCTTGAGGATCAACAAGTTCTCACCCTCCGTCAATGAGACAGGGGTCACTCGAGTGCCGAGGCCTCCCTCCGACAGCCGCGCACACTGCCCGCTGTCCCACTGTTTCAGCCTCCTGCAACGCTGCAGTCGGTGACATCAACGAGGAACCGGGTGGCCCACAGGGCCGCATCCAATGGCGCACGTCTCCCAGGCCGCGCCTGGAGATACTGAAACGCCCGACCGCACGATGCGAACCCACTCCCCGTGGAGAACCATAGTTGAAGCTGCAACTGTAGATCACTGACAGGACCCCAGCCACCTTGAAGTGAAAAGAAATGAGCCTATCTAAACATATCTTAAAAGTTCCAAATGTACCCAAACCACCCCAGGTACCCAGCACTCTCTGTGTAAAAAAAAAACTTTCCCCTCACACCTCCTTTGAAAATTCCCCCTCTCATCTTAACTATAAGCCCTCTGGTATTAGAGATTTCAACCCGAGAAAACAGATGCTGTCTGTCTACTCAATCTATTCCTCTCATAACCTTATAAACCTCTATCAGATCTCTCATCAGCTTCCATTGCTCTTGTTATCATGCTCGGTAATCTAGGCAGCACCCTGGTAAAAAAAATTGAATTATGAAATGAAATAAAATAAAATAATTGTATTTTATTTTTTTTTAATCTACCCCCACTACCAAAATGAGCTGGTTAGTTAAAAAAAAGAGAAGGAAAAAAAGAAATACCTTACCATATAATATTATAATAATAATGGCTCAGATCCATACTTTAATAACAGTTCAAAGATTATGAAAGTAACTCAGAAAGGGTCCCCATAACATTAGGAAATCGTTTAGAATCAGAAATCGAACAACGAATCTTCTCTAGATCAAGGCCTAACATAACATCAGATGGCCATTGAACATGAACGGGCGGGGCGGCCTCCTTCCCCTTGAGCAAGATCACCCTCCTGGCCATCACAGACATAAAGGCCAATACTCGCAAGTTACACACACTAAAAATGCTGGCGAACGCAGCAGCCCAGGCAACATCTATAGGAAGAGGTACAGTCGACATTTCCGGCCGAGACCCTTCGTCAGGACTAACTGAAAAAAGAGATAGTAAGAGATTTGAAAGTGGGAGGGGGAGGGGGAGGGGGAGATCCGAAATGATAGAAGACAGGAGGGGAGGGATGGAGCCAAGAGCTGGACAGGTGATTGGCAAAAGGGATATGAGAGGATCATGGGACAGGAGGCCCAGGGAGAAAGAAAGGGGCGGGGGGGGTGGAACCCAGAGGATGGACAAGGGGTATAGTGAGAGGGACAGAGGGAGAAAAAAGGAGGAAGAATGAATGAATGAATGAATGAATGAATAAATAAATAAATAAATAAGGGATGGGGTACGAGGGGGAGGTGGGGCATTAACGGATGTTTGAGAAGTCAATGTTCATGCCATCAGGTTGGAGGCTACCCAGACAGAATATAAGTTGTTGTTCCTCCAACCTGAGTGTGGCTTCATCTTGACAGTAGAGGAGGCCGTGGATAAACATATCAGAATGGGATTGGGACGTGGAATTAAAATGCGTGGCCACTGGGAGATCTTGCTTTCTCTGGCGGACAGAGCGTAGGTGTTCAGCAAAACGGTCTCCCAGCCTGCGTCAGGTCTTGCCAATATATAGGCCGCACTGGGAGCACCGGACGCAGTATATCACCCCAGCCGACTCACAGGTGAAGTGTCGCCTCACCTGGAAGGACTGTCTGGGGCCCTGAATGGTGGTGAGGGAGGAAATGTAAGGGCATGTGTAGCACTTGTTCTGCTTATACGGATAAGTGCCAGGAGGGAGATCAGTGGGGAGAGATGGGGGGGGGGAAGAATGGACAACGGAGTCACGTAGGGAACGATCCCTGCGGAAAGCAGAAACGGGGGGAGGGAAAGATGTGGTTAGTGGTGGGATCCCGTTGGAGGTGTCAAAAGTTACGGAGAATTATATGTCGGACCCAGAGGCTGGTGGGGTGGTAGGTGAGGACAAGGGGAACACTATTCCTAGTGGGGTGGCAGGAGGATGGGGTGAGAGCAGATGTGCGTGAAATGGGAGAGATGCGTTTGAGAGCAGAGTTGATGGTGGAGGAAGGGAAGCCCCTTTCTTTAAACACGGAGGACACCTCCTTCGTCCTGAGAGCAGATGTGGCGGAGACAGAGGAATTGTGAAAAGGGGATGGCGTTTTTGCAAGAGACAGTCTGGGAGGAGGAATAGTCCAGGTAGCTGTGAGTGTCCGTAGGCTTATAGTAGACATCAGTGGATAAGCTGTCTCCAGAGATAGAGACAGAAAGATCTAGAAAGGGGAGGGAGGTGTCAGAAATCGACCAGGTAAACTTGAGGGCAGGGTGAAAGTTGGAGGCAAAGTTAATGAAGTCAACGAGCTCAGCATGCGTGCAGGAGCATTTTTGTGTGTGTTGCTTGAATTTCCAGCATCTGCAGATGTCCTCGTGTTTACCTGCAAATTAGATGGCTTCAGTTATGTTGCACTATCCTCGACAATACCAAACATGGCAGTCAAAGGTTTGGGCTTAAAACTAACACTGAAAAGTACAGAAAAAGTTTGAAATACATCTTTCCAATATTTATCAAGGCTTGGACATGTCAAAAACATATGAATTATTGTGGCCACTCTATTAGTACATCGATCACAGTAAGGGGAAATATCTGTGTAGCAACGAGAGAGTTTGTCTTTAGACATATGAACTCATAATACACAAAATATTATGTTCTGGATATATTACATTAACCATGAGAATTGCCCTATAAGGGTTTCTTTGGAAGTTAACTCAGTTATGAAATTTTCCGTTGTTTCTTTACTTGGATCCTCACCTCCTTTATCTTTAAATAAACTAACTGACAATGTGGTGGTCAAACATACTTTGAGGATTTGGCTACAGTTTAGAAAACATTTTGGTTTACTGAGATTCTCCCTCTCAAGTCCCATCTTTTCTCGTTGTTTTTTAAAACCATCTTTAATTGACTTATCTTTTAAAGAATGGGATAGTTTGGGTATTAAACGATTTCAGGATTTGTTTGATGGAAAGAATCTCTCTTCTTTTGTGCAACTTTTAACAAAATTTAACCTTTCCAATACTCACTTTTTTCAAAACTTACAGATTAGAGATGTTTTAAGATCTCAATTACATACATTTCCGACAAGTCCAGATAAGAATATAATAGATACAATTTTTAATCTGAAACCCTTTGACAACAGTTCAATATCTTACATTTATAGTCTGCTGTTGGGGCTGAAAAAGGCCTCTTTAGAGGAGACTGGGAAAAGTATTTACATATTTTCATATCTGAAGAGAGCTGGAAGATTATTTTAAAATTGATTCTGTGTTCGTCGTCATTGTGTGTTTGTCATTCTTTATTACAATTCAAAGTGGTACTGAAAGAGATTTGAACTCACTTGAACTTTTACTTTCTGAGATCAACTGGGGGTGGAGTTTGAATATTGTGATCCTCGGGACCCTACTTGGCTTGGCTGACACTTAATATCAGCTTAACTTCTTCTCCCTTTGTCCTTTCCTGTCCACTTGACCCAAGAACAGCATGAAGGTGGGAAGTGTGGTCAGAGGGTATCACATTGACTCAGAGATCAACACACATCATCACCTTGCAGGGGTGGGAAATATGTCTCGACCCCAAGCAGGTATCTCCCACACAACAGCACCTCCCCCAACACCCACACAAGAGCTCAGCAACATTCTGATTCCCAAAAAAAAAACCCTCTTCCCAGAGGTTGGTTTAACTGCGATGCCAGCTTCACCCGTGCTTGCCCGATCTTCTCCTGCTGCGGAACCAACTCCTGAGGCTGCGGGTGACCTTCTGGTAAAGGTGAGCGCCGGAGACCAGAAGCACAGTTTACACGCCTGATGTGATGAGTGTGGCAAGGTCTCGTACCAGTTAGCGTAACGCTCCACCGCACCAGCAATCAGAGTTTCATTCCTGCCACTTGTCTGTAAGGAGCTTGTAAGGGCTTTCCTTCGCATGCTCTGGTTTCTGCCCACAGTACAAAGATGTACGGGTTAGGATTAATAAGTCGTGGCCACATTACGTTGGCTCTAGAAACATGGTGACACTTGCCGGCTGCCCCCAACACATCCTCGGAATGTGGGCTCATTGTTGACGCAAATGACTCATTCCAATCTCTGTTCTGATGTGACAAGTAAAAGCTGCTCGTATCTTCTCTGGAAACAAGGAATAAAGGCAGAGAATATTTTCTAAACGGGAGGGAATTCCGAAATCAGAGGTGCAAAGGGACCTGGGAGAGCGAGTGCAGAATACCCTAAAGATTAACTTGGAGGTTGAGACGGCAGTAAGGAAGGCAAATGCAATGTTAGCATTCATTTCAAAGGTAGTGAAATATAAGAGCAAAGATATACTGTAATGATGAGTCTTTATAAATCATCGGTCAGGCCACATTTGGTGTATTGGCAGCAGTTTTAGGCACCATATCTTGGAAAGGATCGACTGGTGTTGGAGTAGGTCCAGAGGAGGTTCATCAGAATGATCCAGGATATGAAGGGGTTAATATCTGAAGAGGGTCTCTACTTGCTGGGATGCAGAGGGATGGAGAGGGGGGAGGGGAATCCCAATGAAACCTATCAAATACTGAAAGGCCGAGGTGGAGTGAACGTCGTCAGGATGTTTCCTGTAGTGGGAGAGTCTATGACCAGAGGGCACAGCCTCAGAATAAAAGGATATCCATTTACAACAGAGATGAGGAGGGATGTGTCAGGAGAGGATGGTGAATCTGTGGAATCCATTGGTACTGATGCCTATGGAGGCCAAGCCGTTGGGTGTATTTTGAGCGGAGGGTAATAGGTTAACAAGCTTGTCAGGTTTACTGGGAGAAGGCAGAAGGACGGGGGTTGAGATGGAAAGTACATCGGCCATCATCAAGCTCAAGTTCAAGTTTACTGTCATCTGACTGTTCATAAACACAAACGAATCAATGTTCTTCCAGACCATTGAGCACCCACAACACATATATCACACACATCGCATAAAACAAAATATTACCACAAATAAGATAATAAACTATCATTCAAAATGCATATCAAGTGTGGAGCACAGGTAAATACTGAACAGCTCCCTGTCCTAGTGACAAGACCTTAGTGGTGGCAGGGTAGTCATTCGTCTCACAGCCAGAGGGTAGAAATTGTAACCCGTCTGGCATTTCTATCCTCATGCTCCTGCATCTCCTTCCTGGTGGTCGTGGGTCGAAGAGATTGTGGTGGTGGTGTTCCTCAACAATGCTTTGGTCCCTTTCTATTTAACCCTCCCGGTAAATGTAACAACCCGGGGGCAGGGGGAGACCCCAGTGATCCTCTTGGCAGTCTTTACTATCCTCTGTAGGGCTTTGTGGCCTGAGGACTTGCAGCTTCCTTCTTCTGGATCAGCATCGAAAGGCAGACCAGACTCGATGGACTGAATGGCCTCATTCTGTGCCCGTGCCTCATGGTCTTATTGTTCTTGAGATCTTGCAGATGCTGAAAATACTGACAACACACAGAAAATGCTGGAGGAGCTCAGTTCAAAGCAAAACTATTGTCAAAGTACATTTTCATCACCCTGACATTCATTTCCTTGCAGGCATTTACAGTAGACACAAAGAAACACAATAGAATCAATGAAAAACTCCACACAAACAAACAACATATAATCAATGTGCAGAAGAAGACAAACTGTGTGACTACAAGAAGAAACAATTGCTATTAATAAATAAATATGTAATAAATAACACTGAGAACGAGTTGTCGATTCCTTGAAAGTGAGTCCCTAGGTTGTGGAATCAGTCAATTTTCAGGTGCGTGAAGTGGAAAATGAGAGGAGAGTAAAGGATGAGTAATTACCAGAATTTGTAATTATCTACTGTAATTGCCCTGTGCATCGTCTACACAGCGGATCATCCGCAGTTGTCGGCGTCTCGTTCTCTCGCTTTAGGAACCCATCATCAGCAGTTTCCTACTGACAGGCTTGACTTACTAAGGGTGCTTCGCTATTGCCGACTTCCTGTGGTGCAAACCCAACACCCCCTCCTCAACCCCCAGACACAGTCAGACTCGGAGGGGGCTTCCCTTCAAGGTCGCCTCCCAGACCCGCTGTTGTCGAGCCGAATCCAACGTGACAATGTGCAGAACGGTCCCTCATCGCCCCCTTGTGGTGACTGACAGTAGCTGGGAGAGTCAGACAAACCAGATTTCAGTCCCCAGAGACGGTGAAGCAAGCTTGAGAAAACTTCTGTAACCGAATGAAATCAGTAGAAGGTATTTGTGGTACAGGGAATACGACCAAGAAAGTGCCCCAGGGCCTCTTCCTCCTCAGGGGACCAGAGAAGTCTGGCATGTCCCTTCAAATTCAAGTTCAAGTTTCATAT
Organism: Mobula hypostoma; assembly: GCF_963921235.1. NCBI lineage: Eukaryota > Metazoa > Chordata > Chondrichthyes > Myliobatiformes > Myliobatidae > Mobula > Mobula hypostoma. Next base: position 9,552,010 of record NC_086101.1, on the reverse strand, counting down.
CAGCGGACTGTACATATATACAATCAAACAAAATAACATTCTTCCAGACCATGCTGCATCCACAAAACATATATCACACACAGCACATTAACAAAAATATTATATTACAATGAAGTTTATAAAATCTAATTCAAAATGCATGCAATAAACCACAGCACAGGTGAACAGCAAATGGCTTTTTGTCCCAGTGACAAGACCTTGGTGGTGACAGGGTATTCATTAGTCTCACAGCCTGAGGGAAGTGGCTGACACCCAGTCTGGCAGTCCTAGTCCTGATGCTCCTGTACCTATTACTGACGGTAGTGGTTCAAAGTGTTTTAAAAACTTGCAGAAGGAAAATAAGAAGGACAGTCAGAAGGAAAAGATGAATTATGATGAACATCAAAGAAGATACTAAAAGCTTTTTCAAAGTATATAAAGGGTAAAAGAGAGTCGAGGGTAGATATAGGACCAATACAAAATGACACTGGAGATATTGTAATGAGAAATGAAGAGATGGCAGAGGAACTGAATGCATATATTGCAACAGTCTTCACAGTGGAAGACAACATCTGCAGTATACCGAACATTCAAGAGTGTCAGGGAAGGAAGTTTGTGCAGTGAAAATTACGACTGAGAAGGTTCTCAGGAAGCTTGATGGTCTGAGGGTGAATAAATCTCCTGGACCTGATGGAATGCACCCTCGGGTTCTGAAGGAAGTAGCTGGAGAGAATGCGGAGGCATTAACAATGCTCTTTCAAGAATTGATAGATTCTGCCGTTGTACCCGATGACTGCAAAATTGGAAATGTTACGCTGCTATTTAAGAAGGGTGGGAGGCAGCAGAAAGGAAACTAGACCTGTTAGCCTGACATCAGTGGTTGGGAAGTTGTTGGAATGGATAGGTAGGGATGAGATTACGAAGTACCTGGAGGCACATGACAAAGTAGGCCAAAACCAGTATCGTTTCCTGAAAGGAAAATACTGCCTGACAAACCTACTACAATTCTTTGAGGAAATTTCGGGCAGACTACTATTTAGATGGGGAGAGAATTGGAAATGCCTCCTCCCATCGACCTGTACCAGGACCATAGTCCTCCATATGCCTGCCATCCATGTACCTATCCAAACTTCTCTTAAACCTTCAAATTGAGCTCACATGCACCTCTTGTGCTGGCAGCTCATTCCACACTCTCACAACCTGAGTGAAGAAGTGTCCCCTCATGTTCCCCTTAAACTTTCCACCTTTCACCCTTACCAGTGACCTTGTTGTAATCCCACCCAACCAAAGTGGAAAAAACCTGCTTGCATTTACCCTATCTATACCACTCAGGCTTTTGTTTACCTCTATCAAATTTCCCCTCAATCTTCTACATTCCACGGAATAAAGTCTTTCAACCTTTCCTTATAACTTGGGGTCTCCAGTCCCAGCGATATCCTTGTCAATTTTTTCTGTACCCTTTCAACCTTATTAACATCTTTCCTGTAGGAAAAACTGCACACAATACTCCAAATTAGGCCTCGTAAACATCTGATACAACTTCAACATAACATCCCATCTCTTGTAATCTATATTTTGGTTTATGAAGGCCAACGCGCCTAAAGCTTTCCTTACGACCCGATCAACCTGAGACACCACTTTCAATGAATGTTGGACCGTATTCCCAGATCTCTTTGTTCTACTGCACTCCTCACTCAGGTAGGTCCTACCAAAGTGCAACATCTTGCAATTGTCCACATTAAATTCCATCTGCCATCTTCCAGTCCAATTTCAGCTGGACCAGATCCCACAGCAAGCTCTGATAGTCTCCCTTGCTGTCCACTACACCCCCAATCTTGCTATCGTCTGCAAATTTTCTAATCCTCAGCGATGAGCCCATTTACATGGAGCCTGGCCACAAGAAAGCAGCGACCGTCATCAAGGACTCCAACCATCCACACCATGCTCTCTTCTCTCCACTCCCATCGAGCAGGACATACAGAACCCTTAGGTCCCACACCGCCAGGTTCATGGACAGCTGTTACCCTACAACCATCAGGCTCTTGAACCGGTGTGGATAACTCACTCACCACAACTCTGAACCAATCCCACAACCTACAGACTCACCTTCAACAACTCTTTGCAAATAATGTTCTCAGTATATTTTTCTTTATTTGAACAATTTATCTTCTTTTGCACATTGATTCATTGTCAGTCTCTGTTTATGTACAGTTTTCATAAATTCTATTGCTTTCTTTATTGCCCTGTAAATGCCGGCATGAAAAGGAATTTCAAGGTAGTACATGGTAACAAATAGGTACTTTGACAATGAATTTTACTGAACTTTGAGTACTGGTATTGAGGGCAATACAGGGCCATCCCCAACATCCTGGCCAATGTTAATCACACAAACAACACCAAACAAAAGAGCCGTTTTGGTTGTTTTCAGCTTGTTATGTATGAATACACAAGATTCTGCAGATACTGGAAATCCAGAGTAAAACTCACAAAATGACGGAGGAACTCAGCAGGTCAGGCAGCATCTATGGAGACAAAGAAAGAGCCAGCTTCTCAGGTCGAGACCATCCATCAGGATGCGATGATCTGAAATACTGACGAAGGGCCTCGGTCCAAAATATCGACTCTTTATTCCTCTCCATAAATACAACACCGTACAGACTCTTCGACCAATGATGCAGTGCTGACATTTTAACCTGCTCTACGATAAACATAACCCTTCCCTTCCACATAGCTCTCCACTTTTCTTTCATCCACGTGCTTGTCTGAGTATCTTCAATGCCCCGAAAGTATCTGCCTCTACCACCACTCTTCCAGAGCGTTCTGCATGCCCACCAACCTCTATGTAGTAATCTACCTCTGACAACCCCCCAGACCTTCCTCCATTCTCCTGAAAATGATGCCCCCTGGTATTAGCCATTGCTGCCCTAGGAAATACTTCCTATTGCTTATGCTGACCACTCTCCAGGTGAAAACATTGGCCTCAGATTCCTGTTAACTCACTTCATACCAATTAGTCCTTCAGTCTCCAGTCCTGGGAAAAAGATATTTGGCCAGTTAAACCTGACACAAGAGCTCGAACCTTTTCACTATTGACTAAGGATGTAATATCAACTAAACCTAGCCTTAAGTAAATACTAGCATCGCTGATGGTGACATTTTTACAGGATTGTTGTGAAAACCCACCCAATTTGGGTGTCACGGTAGCCCAGCAGTAAGTGTAACGCTATTACAGAGCCAGTGGCCCGGGGTCAATTCCAGCTGCTGTCTGTAAGGAGTTTGTAGATTCTTCCTGTGACTGTGTGAGTTTCCTCTGGATGCTCCGGTTTCCTCCCACACTCCAAAGATGTGTAGGTTAGGGTCAGTAAGTTGTGGGCGTGCTATCTTGGTGCCAGAAATGTGGTGACTCTTGGCCTGAGCACACAGAATGTGTTGGTGATTGACACAAACAGCCCGATTCACTGTATCTTTCAATGTGACAAGAAAAGCCAATTTACATTCACAAATGTTGTTCAGGGGGGACAACTGCCTTCCTTACCCCCTCTGGATTGGACAAGACTTCAAATTCTTGGCAATATCATCGTCCCAGAGTTTACCCCGCTAAGCTGATCGTCAAGCCACCCGACCCAGGAGTGAAGGATGAGAGACAAAATGGGGCAGGCGAGAGAACCGATCATCCCTGGAGTACAACAGTAAAACACTTTGAAAAGAAACGTGTTCAGCAGCTGACTTGAAACGGGCTGTCAAAGAGTGAAGAGCAGATTTAGGTCAACAGGTTCTGAAGGAAGTCAAGTTTCAGAATGAGAAGGCAATGGGATAGAATTACAGTCGTGTGTTACCAGACTTAACCCACACAAGAAGCTGTAATGATGAACAACTAGAATGTCAAGTTATTAGGTGAGACAGAGAACAGGAGAAAAATAGATTAGCGCTATGTGTGAGGGGGTGGGGGAGACTGGTGAGTCATATCTCTTCTGAAAGAGAGGACAGGTGAACAAGGAAGCAAAGCTGAGAGCAAAAGCTGTGAACAGAAACTCCGGCAGGGGAAATTACAAACAATGGGAACGTCTCCGCAGCTGAGCGATAGAGACTGAACTCCAATTCTACTCACTGCATTTTAGGAAGACAGGATTTGTCAGCGGACTTGTCCTGGATGGCGAGGATTTTAATGATGGACTCCACACTCCTGAGGCAGCCTCATTTGACGATATCCATAATGGCGGGGAGGCTAGTGCCCATGATGGAGCCAGCTGAGTTTTCAAACCTTTGTAATGGTTTCCGATCCTGTGCAATGGTACCTCCACACGGTCAGTATGTACCCAGACTGAATGCTCCCTGCAGTACATCTGTGGAAGTTTACTTGAGTGAGGGATTTTGGCTGTGCAAAAAGACTGGGAGGATGTAAGAGAGGTATCCTCGAAGTGAAGTAAGATGAAGTGAAGTCATGCTGAATTTATTGTCGTGTGTAAAAGGCACCGTGACAGTCTGGAGACACGACAGGCTGCAGATGCTGAAATCCAGAGCAACACACAAAATGCTGGCTAGATGCATCTCCTGCCTCAGCAAGGACCTGGGCCCACTGCAATTTGCCTATCGCCACAATAGGTCAACAGTAGACACGATCTCAATGGCTGTTCACATGGCCTTGGGTCACCTGGACAATACAAATACCTACGTCAGGATGCTGACCATTGACTGTAGCTCAGTCATCATCATTCCTACAGCCCTGATCAATACGCTACGGAACCTGAGTCTCTGTATCTCCCTCTGCATCTGGATCATTGACTTCCAAACTGGAGGACCACAATATGTGCTGATTGGTAATAATATCTCCATCTCGCTGACGATCAATGCTGGCACAGAACAGGGATGTGTACTCAACCCACAGCTCTACTTTCTCTGTGTGACTGGGTGTAGCTCAAATGCCATCTATATGTTTGCTGATGACAGAGCCATTGCTGGCAGAATCTCAGGTGGTGACGAGAGGGCGTACAGGAATGAGATATTCCAGCTGGTTGAGTGGAGTCACAGCAACAACCTTGCACTCAACGTCGGTGAGACCAAAGAACTGATTGTGGACTTCAGAACGGGTAAGACGAGGGAACACATACCAATCCTCATAGAGGGATCAGAACTGGAGAGAGTGAGCGATTTCAGGTTCCTGGGTGTCAAGATCTCTGAAGATCTAATCTGGTCTAACCAGAACAGCAGCTATCTTTCATTAGGAGTTTGAGGAGATTTGGTTTGTCACCTAAAACAGTTGAGAACTTCTAAAGATGAACCATGGAGAGCATTCTGACAGGCGGCATCACTGCCTGGTTTGGGGAAGGTGCGGGGGGTGCGACTGCACAGGTTCAAAAGAAGCTACATAAACTTGTAAAATTAGTCAGCTCTATCTTCAGTACTAGCCTCCATGGTATTCAAATATCTCCAAGGAGCAGTGCGTCAGAAAGGACCCCCAAGACCCAGGACATGCCCTCTTCTCCTTGTTACCATCAGGAAGGAGGTACAGAATCCTGAAGGCACACACTCAGCGATTCACGAACTATTTCTTCCCCTCTGACATCCAATTCCTAAATGGACATTGAACATTACCTCAGTTTTTACTATATTATTTCTGCGTTTGCAATATTTTAATTTCACTTTTTAATACAGATATATACTCTCTGTGACAGATCTACTTTTTTTCTATATTGTCATGTATTGCATCGTACTGCTGCCGCTAAGATACAAATGTTATGACGTATGCCGGTGACCTGGACCTCTGTACCTCCCTCTGCAATTGGATCCTCGACTTCCCAGCTGGAAGATCACAGTCTGTGCGGATCGGTGACAGTATCTCCTCCTCACTGAGGATCAACACTGATGCAACTCAGGGATGTGTGCTTAGCCCACTGCTCTACTCTTCAATACCAATGACAGTGTGACTAGGCACACCTCAAACAGCATTTATAAATTTGCTGATGATACAACCATTGTTTGTAGAATCTCAGATGGAGTCGAGAAGGCGTACAGGAGCAAGATATACCAACTAGTGGAGTGGTGTCACAACAACCTTGCACTCAACGTCACTCAGTCAGATGAAAGAGCTGATTGTGGACTTCAGGAAGGGTAAGAGGAAGGAACACATACCAATCCTCGTAGTGGGATCAGAATTGGAGAGAGGAAGCAGTTTCAAGTTCCTGGGTGTCAAGATCTCTGAGGACCTAAGCTGGTCCCAACATATCAATGCAGCTACAAAGAAGGCAAGACAGTGACTATACTTCATTAGGGGCTTGAAGAGATTTCGTATGTCAACAAATATACTCAAAAACTTCTCTAGATGTAACGTGGAGAGCATTCTGACAGGCTGCATCACTGTCTGGTATGCGGGGGGGGGTGGGGGTGCTACTGCACAGGACCAAAAGAAGCTGCAGAGGGTCGTAAATATAGTCGGCTTCATCTTGGGTACAAGCCTACAGAGTACCTAGATCTTCAAGCAGCGGTGTCTCCGAAAGGCAGCGTCCATTATTGAGGACGGCCAGCACCCAGGGCATGCCCTTTTCTCACTGTTACCATCAGGCAGGAGGCACAGACTCAGCGATTCAGAAACAGCTTCTTCCCCTCTGCTATCCGATTCCTAAATGCACATTGACCCCGTGAACACTACCTCACTTTTTTAATATAATTGTTTTTGCATGATTTTTCATCTATTCAATATACATATACTGCAATTGATTTACTTATTCATTTACTTATTATTTTTCGTTCTTCTATATTATGTATTGAATTGAACTGCTGCTGCTAAGCTAACACAAGCCGGTGATAATATAATCAACGGGATTTGATGCTGATTCCTTCCTCTGTTTAGCGATCTGTCTGTGTACGAGTGGGCCACAAGTAGCTCATTTCGACTTTCTTTTGGGCAGTCGGCGGGCAGTAAATGTTGGCCCCGCTACCGATGCCCACATTCCAGCCGAGTTACAGCATTGTGTTTCTGCTCTTCCTGCAGTACCGGTTTCCAGCAGCAGGTGGCGATCCTGCACCGTGAAACTATAAACAAGAGACAATCTGCAGATGCTGGAAATAGTTAATCTCTCCCTCTCCCAGTGTAGAGTAACTTCCTGCTTCAAATTATCCTGCATTGTCCCTGAACCAAACAAGACCAAGGTAACATGCCTGAACGACGGACATCCTGTTGCACTCACCTCAATAATAAGCAAATGCTTTGAGAGGCTGGTCAAGGATTACATCTGCAGCAAGCTGCCATCCACACTGGAGCCCCTACAATTTGCCTACTGACACAAGCAATCAACAGACGATGCAATAGCCACTGCTCTACATACCATCCCTACATATCTGGAGAAGAGGGATGCTTATGTGAGAATGCTGTTATTGGACTACAGTATTCAACACCATAATTCCCTCCAGGCTAGACAGGAAGCTCAGAGACCTCGGCCTTGACCCTGCCTTGTGCATCTGGATCCTGGACTTCCTGTCAGATCGCCAGCAGGTGTTAAGAGTGGGCTCCCTCACCTCCACCCCTCTGACTCTCAATACACGAGCTCCTCAGGGCTGTGTCGCCACCCACAGCTCTAATCTGCTAATTAAATTTGCCGACAACACTACATTGATTGGCCTAATCTCAAACAATAACGAGGTGGTCCACAGGGAGGAAGTCATCTCTCTGACACAGCGGTGTCAAGAAAACAACCTCTTCCTCAATGTCGCAAAAACAAAGGAGCTGGTTGTGGATTACAGGAGGAATGGAGATGGGCTAACCCCTATTGACATCAATGGATCTGGGTTTGAGAGAGCGAACAGCTTCAAGTTCTTCGGCATCCACATCACCGAGGACCTCACCACCAGCCGTGTGGTGAAAAAGGCACAACAGCACCACTTTCACCTCAGACAGTTGAGGAAGTTTGGTATGGGCCCCCAGATCCTAAGTACTTTCTACAGGGGCACAACTGAGAGCATCCTGACCGGTATGGGGACTGTACCTCCCTTAATCGCAGGATTCTGCAGAGAGTGGTGCCGACAGCCCAGCACATCTGTACTTGTGAACTTCCCATGATTCAGGACATTTACAAAGACAGGTGTGTAAAAAGGGCCCGTAGGATCATTGGGGACCCAAGGCACCCCAACCACAATCTATTCCAGCTGCTACAATCCGGGAAACGGTACCGCAGCATAAAAGCCAGGACCAGCAGGCTCCGAGACAGCTTCTTCCAGCAGACCATCAGACTGATTAACTCACACTGATCTGAGTGTATTTCTATGTTACACTGACTGTTCTATTTATTATAAATTATGATGATTGCATACATAGATGGAGAGGTAAAGATTTTTGCTCCTCATGTATGTGAAGGATGTAAGAAATAAAGTCAATTCAATTCAATCCAAGCAACACACACAAAATGCTGGAGGAACCCAGCAGGGCAGGCAGCATCTACGAGAAAAAGTACAGTCGACGTTTCAGGCCAAAGCTCTTCAGCAGGACTGGAGAAAAAAGATGAGGAATCACATTTGAAAGGTGGGGGAGAAACACGAGGTGATCGGTGAAACCGGAAGCTGGGAAGTTGAATGGGTGAAAGAGATCCAGGACTGGGGAAGGGTGAGTCCTACAGGAGAGGACAGAAGGTCATGGAAGAAAAGTGGGAGGAGCACCAGAGGGAGGCGATGGGCAGGCAAGGAGATAAAGTGAGAGAGGGAAAAGGGCACGGGGAATGGTGAAGGAGGGGTGGCCATTACTGGAAGTTCGATAAATCGATGTTCATGCCATCAGCTTGGATGCTACCCAGACGGAATATGAGATATTGCTCCTCCAACTGAGTGTGGCCTCATCGTGACAGTAGAGGGGGCCCTCGATGGACATATGGGAATAGGCAGTGGAATTAAAATGGGTGGCTACTAGGATGCAGCTTTTTCTGGTGCCTGATGAAGCAGATTCCCAATCTATGTCGGGTCTCACTGATATACAGGAGGCCACACCAGAAGCACCAAACACAGTCTATGACCCCACCTGACACACAGGTGAAGTGTCGCCTCACCTGGAAGTGCCAGGAGGGAGTTCAGTGGGATGGGACAAATGGATAAGGGAGTCGTGTAGGGAGTGATCCCTGCTGAAAGCAGAAAGTGGGGGAGAGGGAAAGGCTGTAATCCAGAACTTCACTAAGATCTTGGGACTGTTGAAATGAAAATGTTGTTATCGTCAAAGTTCGAATAAGTGGTGAATTAACTCTTGCTACAATTGTAATTTGCAACTATTTCAATCATTCATCTCTCAAACATTATCTATTTTTCTACTTTGCCTGGTAAGCAGCAAGTTTTCTCTAGCTTGTCCAATGGGTCACTACTGATTACAAGATTGAAGACTGACAAAAAGCCAAAGGAAAAAGTAACTTCGAAAGGAACATGAGGGACCAGAGAATGACATTTGACAGTGAGCCACAAGCTCTTTTAAGGCATTCTTATTTAGATAGAGTACCATCAACTGCAGATATGATGAATGCACTTGTGAAAAATTACATGACCTCTGTAGAGCTGATGGCACAGGACCTTTATCAGATACAATTGCTCTTTCTGCCACTTTAGCCGTGGAAGGCTGGTTGTTCTTCAGTAGGTGATGGAATACTGGGTCTGTGACAGACCAGATAAATTTGTTATCTTCTGTTTGAATGTGTGTATCGAACGAGAAGGGAAGAAAGATTAGAGTTCAGGCAGAGAAAAGCAAACTCTATGAGATATACTGACACACAAAAAAGTCTGTATTTCAAGTCAATGGCATTTTTGTTCTGTGCCATAGATACTGAAGTGAGCAACTTCATGCGGCGAACATCAGCCGTGCTGCTCTGCGAGAGCTGCCCGGTTTTTAATGGAAGCAGTGGCAAGTTTGGTGTATCGTTTCCTCCCTTCAGTGTGGTTCTGTGCCAGCGGTGGGTAATGAGGACGGTTGGGAGGACGGAGTGCTCTCATCTGTGCTAACCCCTGCTCAGGTGGAATTACTCTTGGGACTTGAGGCCCGAGGTTTCTGTCAACTCCTCAGACAGGGGAAACGTCCTCCCTGCATCCTGTCTGTTGAGCCCTGAAAGAGTTTTGTGTTTCGCTGAGATCTCTCATTCTTCTAAACGGGGAACATAGAACAGTACAGCCCAGGAACAGACACAGAAACTGAAGTTGGTCATGTGTTGGACAGTGAAGTCTGTCTAAAGTCACAACAGGACCTCAATCAACTGGGAATCTGGGCAATGGAATGGCAGAAAGAATTTAACACAGAAATGTGCAAAGTGATGCATTTCAGGAAGTTAAAACCAGGACAGAATGTAGACAGTGAATGTCAGGGCCCTGGGGAGTGTTGTAGAATAGAAATACCCAGGGGAACAAGTACATAGTTCCTGAGAGTAGAGACACAGGTAGACAGTGTAGTGAAGAAGGTGTCTGGTACGCTGGCCTTCATCGATCGGGGCATTAAGTACATGAGATAGTTTGTCATGTTACAGCTGTACAAGACATTGGTGAGACCACACTCAGAGTACTGGGTGCAGTTCTGGTCACCGAGCTGTAGAAAGGATGACATTCAGCTGGAATGTGTGCAGACAAGAGTCACAGGAATGTTACCGGGGCTCAAGGGCTTCAGGAGAATCTGGATCGACCTCTGAATCCAAAACACTATCCACATCTCTCCTCAACATAGTTGATGTGTAAATGTGCAGAGCCCTGTTAGATTATGAGCTGGGTAAATACATTTATTCACCTCTGAATGGTCGTCCCCTCACTGTTCCTCCTCACCCTGACACCCCCGTTACCAGAAACATCATCCCTGCATCTACCTGGGGAGCCCGGAGCAAGTCTCAGACTCTCTCTCTGTCTCCACCATACACAAATACACACAGGGGACATCACCATTTACATTTCCCCATTGCGTCAATGACCAACACAGTCTGCCCGAGGATTGTGCTGGGATCAGCCTGCATGTGTTGCCACACTTCCGGCTCCAAAATATCATGTCCACGTCTCTCTACCCTTCACCGTACCTCTCCGGGTAGTTCCAACCTGAGCATCGATTTCTCTAATGGTCCACTCCCCTTTCCGAGCACATTCCTTCTTCCTTATCCCCGTTCCAGAGGAAATTACACTGCACTCCCATTTTTTTCTTGAATCAGATGCTGGAAGAACTAAAACAAAACAGAAATTATTTGAAACCCGCAACAGAGCAGGCAGTGTTTGAATCAATTCCGGGAGAGGTCACCGACGTGGAACGTGAAGCCAGTTCCTCTCTCCACAGATCCTGACCAACCTGCTGTATTTTTCCTGCATTCCTGGGTATAAACTATGTCCCAAAATGAATATCTGATTTAACGTAGAGATCCCGGCTCTATTTGTCTCATAAATTAGAGGAACAGCTCCCCATGTTCCGTCAGGGTGATCGTCAACCTGACAGCATCAACATTGAATATTGAAACTTTTGGTAGCTGTTCCCTGTCACTTTTACTATGTAAATGTCTCTCTCCTCCTAATCCACCAGCCCCATCACCCTATCTCTTTCCCCTCCCTCCCCCACCCTCTCCGTTCCCCATCACCCACACACTCCTCCCCACCTCCCTCCCTTTACTCCGGCCTCCACTTTCCCCTCCTGTCAGATTCCAAAATCTTCAGCCCTTTGTCACTGACACCTCTCACCTCCCAGTTTCTGACACATTTCCAAACTCCACTCCTCCCTCATCTATTACCCCTCACCTGGATCCACCCCTCACCTGTCCATTTCCCTCCACAGATGTTACCTGACACACTGGGAGATCCCGCCGCTTCGTGTATTACCGACAGTACATGTCCCGTGTTACCAAGATTCACCGTGACCTCCCTCTCCCAGTCAGCCCCACCACCACTTGTCCCAGTTACCCGGTCAGTCCCGGTGGAGCCGGGGAGCTCAGGACCCGCCGCCCGCGGCTGCTGCTGAATCCGCGGTGTTTCTGTTCCGTTGACGGATGCGGTGAACGAGTTAAAATTAATGGATCGATAATTCTCACATCGTGTTTATTTCACTCTTCGCACATTTATATTTACACTGACTTACTCCTGACGCCGGTCCCGGACCCGACCCGTTTACAGACCCGGAGCGGAACCAGAGCAGATTCTCAGCCGCTCGTTTGGATATACTGTCCTGAAGAAAGGATAAATTTTCCCCGTGAATTTATTCCCAGTGAAGGTGTGGAGATGGGACTTGGTCTCCGCGTTGTAAAATGAAACTGTCCCGGACTGGTAACTGAGATAAACTCCCACCCTCCCGGGGATGGGACCGGCAGGGAGACGGGACTCAGGGGAGGTGTAAACCCACATCTCGTCATCAACCCGCCCGATGATCCAGAATCCGGTCTCCGGACTCGGTGTGACCGATCCCTTCCTCTTCACAGACTCTGCGGCGACTCCCAGACACCACCACCGATTCCCCGTCACCTCCACCTCCCAGTAATGTCTCCCCGATGTGAATCCCTCCGATCCCAGCACACAAGCCCGGTCTGTGAACCTCTTCCCGGTGTCCGGGAGATTCCTCCGGGTCCCGGTCCGTCTCACACTCTTCCGATCCTCAGACACCTCGAGCCGCGGACTCGCCGTTTCCACATCCAGGGTGACAGAGACTGGGGGGAGAAGCAGAGAATTAGAGAGTCCCCGGGGATCGGGGGGAGACTCGGGCAGCGCGGCCCCGGGACCGGACCGGGGGAGAGGCCGCTGGGCCTCAGGCTCAGTCGTGTGGCCGACAGGACCCTTTCCCGGGATTTTACCCAAACACAGCGGATGGGCAACCAGCATCTTCCCGAGGTTTTTCCCCGACATGGAGAGCGGATTTTTTTCCGATCAACACACACAAAATTCTGGAGGATCACAACGGGTCAAGCAGCATGTGTTAAGGGAGATTGCAAGCAGAGACTTTACCTCAGGATTGGAAAGAAAGACGGGAGATAGCAGTGGAAACGGGTATGAGGAAGGAGAGGAGCAACAACTGGATCCAGATGAGGATGGAGTGAGTAAACACTGGAGGCATTTAAAGAGGAGGTCAGGCAGAATTCATTCATGCTGACCAACTCACTTTAATGAACTTGTTCCATTTGCCTGTATTTGCTCAATATTCCTTTAACCCTTTCCTACCCATGTAACCGCCCAGATGTCTTTTAAATCATTGCAACTGTATTCACCTCTACAGTTTCGTCTGGCAGCGTCCTGAACTCTAGGAAAAAAGACCCAGAATATCCAGCCTCTCCTTATAACCCAAACCCTCCAGTCCCAGTAACATCCTTGTAAATCTGTTCCATACCCTCTCAGTTTAATGACATTCTTCCTGCAGAAAGATCACCAGACCTGTACAGAGTGATCCAAATCATAAAGACGACAAAGTCTGCGGATGCTGGAAATCCAAAGCAACACACACAAAACCTTGACCCAAAACATCGACTGTTTATTCATATCCGTAGATGCTGCCTGACCTGCTGATTTCCTCCAGCAGTTTGTGTGTATTACTCTGCTCCAAATGTGGCCTTCCCAATGTCTTGTACACTCTTAACGTAAAGTCCCAGCTCCTGTACTCAGTATTCTGACTGATGAAGGCAATCACCTCTTGGTCTCTCTGTTCCACAACACTCTCCATGGCCCCACTGATTCCTGTGTAATCCTGTCCTGGTTTGCCTTCCAAAATGCAACACCCTCATCTCTGAATTAAAATCAATTTCCATCCAATGGCCCAGAGACCCAATTAATCGAGATCTCATTGTAATCTTGGACAAAGCATAAGCAACAGGGTTATGCAGTGAATAACACAAAACTGTTTCACCATGGGGCATTCTGGAGTTCAGAATTCAATTGCGACACCATCTGTAAGGAGTTTGTATGGTCTCCCCGAGACCTCGTGCTTTTCCTCTGGGTGCTTGCGATTCATCCCTCAGATTGGGGAGGAGTGGACAGTGAGGAAGACCATCATTACTTGCAGTGGGATCTGGAGCAGCTGGAAAAATGGGCTGAAAAGTGTCAGCTGGAGTTTAATGCAGACAAGTGTGAGCTGTTGCACTTCTGTAGGACCCCAGTGTAGGTCTTACACAGTGAATGGTCGGGCACTGAGGACTCTGTTCCACAGCAGATCTGGGAACACAGGGCCATAGTGCATCGAAAGTGGTGTCACAGGTAGATAATGTTAAAAAAAAGCTTTTGTCACATTGGGCTTCATAAATCAAAGTATTGAATACAGGAGATGGGATGTTATGTTGAAGTTGTATGAGACCTGGTGAGGCCTAATTTGCGATATTGTGTACAGTTTTGGTCACCTACCTACAGGAAAGATGTAAACAAGATTGAAACAGTACAGAGAAAATTTACAGGGATGTAGCTAGGACTGCAGGACCTGAGACATAAGGAAAGATTGAATAGTTCAGGACTTTATTCCTGTAACATAGAAGACTGAGGAGAGATTTAATAGAGGTATACAAAATTATGAGGGTATGGATAGGGTGACTGCAAGCAGGCTTCTTCCACGGAGGTTGGGTGGGATTACAACCAGAGGTCATGTGTTAAAGGTGAAAGATGAAAAGTTTAAGGGGAACCCTCTGTTTCATTCAGAAGGTTGTGAGAGTGTGAACAAGCTGCCAATGCAAGTGGTCCATACAAGCTCGATTTAAACATTTTAGAGAAGTTTGGACAGGTACATGGATGGTAGAAGTTGGAGGACGATGGTCCCGGTGCAGGTCGATGGGAGCAGGTAGTTTAAATGTTTCAGTATAGACTAGGTGGGCTGAAGGGCCTGTGTTGTTAGTTTCTATCACTCTGTGACGCTCGTACAAAGAGATAACGGTTTGTAGGTTAAATGGTCATTGTACATTGCCTCGTGATGAGGCTAGTTTTAAATAGTTGGGGTGCTGGGTGGAGCAGGTCATTGGTCTGGGATGGTCTGTTTCACACTGTATCTAAATAAATAAATAACCTCTTCACTGTCCATGAAACCACCAATTTTAGAGTCCTTCACAAACCTACTAAACACGTCACCTACATTCTCTCCAAATCATTCATATGAATGATGAAAAACAATGGACCCAGCACCGATCCCTGCAGCACAACCGCTGGTCACAGGACTCCACCCAGACAATTCTGTATCCTATTCCAGATCGTACTGTATCCAATGTGATCTAACTCTCTGCTACCTTGTCAAATCCCTCGCTAAACTCCATGGAGACGATGTCTACTGCACTTTCATCAGCTGTAATTTATTTATTGAGATACAACACGGAATAGGCCCTTCCGGCCCTTTGACCCCCACCACCCAGAAACCCCTGATTTAATCCGAGCCTGACCATGGGACAAGTTACAATGACCCCCACCACCCAGCAACCCCTGATTTAATCCGAGTCTGACCATGGGACGAGTTACAATGACCAATTAACCTGCCAACCGGTACGGGTTTGGACTGTGATGGGACATGAACCCGGGTCGCTGGTACTGTAAAGCGTTGTGCTAGCCACTATGCTACTGTACTGTCCATGCAGAGAACCAAGCTGGGTATCCCTGATTAGTCCTCACCTTTCCAAATGAATGTAGATCCTGTCTCTCAGAATTCCCTCCATTAATGTTCCCTCCACTGACGTTAGGCTCACCGGTCTGTACTTCCCAGGCTTTTCCCTACAGCCGATCTTCAATAAATGTTCAACATTAGTCTCCCTCCAGTCTTCTGACCCCTCACCCACAGCTATCGATGACACACATATCTCCAAAATGGGCTCCACACCTTCCTCCTGAGCTTCCCACAAAGTCCTGGGATACACTTGATCAGGACCTGGGGATATATCGAACTTTATGCATTTCAGGACCTGCAGCACATTCGCTTCTGTAATGTGGTAGAAAATGAGGTCGATCATTTTCTGTAACACGGGGGAATTGAGGACCCTGTGGAACTGGCACAGAAGAGGAGTTGAGAAATGATGACAGGGAAGGTTTAGCAGGATACAGGCAAAATGCAGGTAAATGGACTGGTGGCGGGGGGTGATCTGACAGAAACATTTAAGGTAACGAGGGGTTAGATTGAGCAGATGGTTGAAATCTTCTTCCCACAGGAGGGGGGATCAAATACAAGAGGTCACATGTCTCAGGTGAGAGGAAGGAGTTTAAAGGTGAGTTTACTGGAACAGTCAGTGGTTGATGTTGGAACTTGCTGCCAGAGGAGGTGATGGAATCAGATACAATCACTGTGTTTCCGAGAAACTCAGCCAGACACTTTAATGGACAGGACACAGAAGGAGACTGACATAAATAGGTCAGAACAGAGGTGACGGGCCGAAGGGCCCATTTCGATACTGTACAACGATGACTCTGTGACTTTAAATGAACTGAATGACTGAGACCCCACAGCCTCCGGTGCAGAGAATTCCAGTCACACCATCCTCTGAGGGTCCACCCCATCCTGAGACAGTGACCCCTGACCCTCGACTCCTCAGACAGGGGAAACATCCTCCCTGCATCCTGCCTGCTGCATTTGGAAAGACAAGGACAGATCAGGGACAGTCAGCATGCTGTTGTGCATGGAAAATCACTGCTCACAAACTCCAGTTTGTTGAAGAGGTGACAGAGAGGACTGACCAGGACAAGGTGGTAGACATTGTCCACATGAACTTCACCAAGGCCTTTGATGTTGATGATAGACCACACTTGGAGTATTGTGGACATTTCTGGTTCCCCGACTATGGGAAGATGTCATTACACTGGTCAGGAAGCTTCAGGAGGCTGTAACAATGGCCGGAGGGCTTGGGTTAAAAGGAGATACTGGATAAGCTGGGGACATTTCCCTGGAGCGATGGATGTTGAGGGGTGACCCCATTTCAAGGTATATAAAATCATAAGGGGCAGATGTAAGGTGTAGGCTCATGGTCTTTTTCCCATAAGCAGGGAGTCCAAAACCAGAGGGCAGAGAGGGAAGGTGAGAGGGGGAAGTTTTTTAAGGGAGCTGCAGGGCAACCAGTGACCAATCGGCATCTGGGATTGATTAGGAAGAGCAAATTAAAGGAAGACAGGCAAACACAACAGCCATCGTCTGAGTGGACATTGTCAGAGTGGTGATCTTGAGGCTTCAGCTCTTCAAGGCTTCGAGACCATGGATCTGTGCCTGGAAAGTCTTCACTCTCCAGGGCGCAGGCCTGGACAAGGTTGTATGGAAGACCAGCAGTTGCCCATGCTGCAAGTCTCCCCTCTCCACGACACTGATGTTGTCCAAGGGAAGGGCATTAGGACTCATACAGCTTGGCACCAGTGTCGTCGCAGAGCACTGTGTGATTAAGACACAACACACTGCCTCGGTTGGGGCTCAAACTCACCACCTGGTTAAGAGAAAGCAAAGGAAAGAAAAGCTCTTCTTTTTTCCTTCTCTTCTTTGTATCTGCTCAGCCAGGACAGTAGAGATGCCAGGCAGGATAGACAAATGCTCCTCTTGCGGGATGTGGGAAGGCAGGGAGACTTCCAGTGTCCCGGAGGACTACAACTGTGAGATGTACATCCAGCTGCAGCTTCTGACAAACCACGTTAAGGAGTTGTAGCTGGAACTGGGTGAACTCCGGATCATTCGGGAGGCTGAAGGGATGAGAGACAGGACGTACAGGGAGGTAATTATAACAAGGTGCAGGACACGGAAACTGGGTGACAGTCAGGAAGGGGAAAGGGTTGAGGGAGCCAGTGTATAGTACCCCTGTGGACATCCCCCTCAACAATCCTGTCCGGGGGGGATGACCTAACAGAGGAAGGTCACAGTGGTCGGGTCCCGGCTACTGAGTCTGCCTCTGTGACTCAGAAGGGAAGGGGGAGAAGAGGGATGCTGTGGTGACAGGGGATTTGTTAGTTGGGGAAAAGGACAGGAGGCTTTGTGGGCGAGAACGAGATTCCCAGATGGGATGTTGCCTCCCGTGTGCCAGGGTCTGGGATATCTCGGACTGAGTCCTCAGCATTCTTAAGTGTGAGGGTGAACAGCCAGAAGTCGTGCTCCATATTGATACCACTGACATGGGTAGGATGAGTGACGAGGTTCTGCAAAGGGAGTTCAAGGCGTTAGGTGCTGAGTTAAAGGGCAGGACCTCCAGGGTTGTGATCTCAGGATTGCTCTCCGTGCCACGTGCTGGTGAGGCCAGAACAAGCAAGATTATACAGTTTAATATGTGACTAAGGAGTTGGTGTAGGAGGCAGGGCATAACATTTTTGGATCATTGGGCTCCTGTGATCACAATTCTATCTCCTTTACCATAGCATTGGAGAGGGATAGGAACAGGCAAGTTAGGAAAGCGTTTAATTGGACTAAGGGGAAATATGAGGCTATCAGGCAGGAACTTGGAAGCATAAATTGGAAACAGATGTTCTCAGGGAAACAAATAGGGTTAGGACAGGATTAAGGAAAATCCCAAGGCATTCTACAAATATGTGAAGAGGATAAGATGTGAGAGAATAGGATCAATCAAGTGTGACAGTGGAAAAGTGTACATGGAACCACACGAGATAGCAGAGGTACTTAATGAATACTTGGCTTCAGTATTCACCATGGAAAAGGATCTTGGCGTTTGTAGGGATGGTTTACAGCGGTCTGAAAAGCTTGATCATGTAGATATTAAGAAACAGGATGTGCTGGAGCTTTTGGAAAGTATCAAGTTGGATAAGTCACTGGGACCAGACGAGATGTACCCCAGGCTACTGTGGGAAGCGAGGAAGGAGATTGCTGAACCTCTGGAGAGTTTCTGGAGGATTGGAGGGTTGAGGATGTTTTTCTCTTATTCAAGAAAGCGAGTAGGGATAGCCCAGGAAATTATAGACCAGTGAGTCTTACTTCAGTGGTCAGTAAGTTGAAGGAGAAGATCCTGAGGGGCAGGATTTATGAACATTTGGAGAGGCATAATATGATTAGGAATAGTCAGCATGGCTTTGTCAAAGGCAGGTCGTGCCTTACAAGCCTGATTGAATTTTGGAGGATGTGACTAAACACATTGATGATGGTAGAAAAGTATATGGATTTCAGCAAGGCATTTGACAAGATACCCCATGCAAGGCTTTTTGAGAAAGTAAGGAGGCATGGGATCCAAAGGGACATTGCTTTGTCGATCCAGAACTGGCTTACCCACAGAAGGCAAAGAGTGGTTGTAGACTGGTCATATTATGCATGGAGGTCGGGGAGCAGTGGTGTGCCTCAGGGATCTGTTCTGGGACCCCTACTCTTCGTGATTTTTATAAATGACCTGGAGGAGGAAGTGGAGGGATGGGTTAGTAAATTTGCTGATGACACAAAGGTTGGGGTGTTGTGGATAGTGTGGAGGGCTGTCAGAGGTTACAGCGGGAAATTGATAGGATGCAAAACTGGGCTGAGAAGAGGCAGATGGAGTTCAACCCAGATAACTGTAAGGTGGTTCATTCTGACAGGTCAAATATGATGGCAGAATATAGTATTAATGACACTTGGACTCTTGGCAGTGTGGAGGATCAGAGGGTTCTTGGGGTCGGAGTCCATCGGACACTCAAAGCTGCTACGTAGGTTGACTCTGTAGTTAAGAAGGCAGGCAGTGCATAGGCCTTCATCAATTGAGGTAATGAGTTTGGGAGCCAAGAGATAATGTTGCAGTAATATAGGACCCTGGTCAGACCCCACTTGGAGTGCTGTGCTCAATTCCGGTCACCTCACTACAGGAAGGATGTGGAAACCATGCAAAGGATGGCGAGGATATTCACAAGGATGCTGCCTGGATTGGGAAGCATGCCTTATGAGAATAGGTTGAGTGAACTTAGCCTTTTTTCCTTGGAGCGACGAACGATGAGAAATGACCTGATAGAGGTGCATAAGATGATGAGAGGTATTGATCGTGTGGATAGTCAGAGGCTTTTTCCCGGGGCTGAAATGGCTAACATAAGAGGGCACAGTTTTAAGCTGCTTGGAAGTAGGTACAGAGGAGATGTCAAGAGTAAGTTTTTTTTAAACACAGAGTGTGGTGAGTGCGTGGAATGGGTTGCCAGTGACGGTGGTGGAGGCAGATATGATCGGGTCGTTTAAGAGCCTCCTGGATAGGTACATGAATCTTAGAAAAATAGAGGGCTTTGTGTAACCCCAGGTAAATTCTCAGGTAAGGACATGTTTGGCACAGCTTTGTGGGCCAAAGGGTTTGTATTGTGCTGTAGGTTTTCTATGTCTTTTTGTTTCTACATCCCACAGAAGAAGTACTCTAAAGGCAAGATGTGGCTAACAAGAGAAGTCAAAGCCAACATAAAAGCCAAAGAGAGGGCATAAAACAGAGCAAAGAGTAGTGGAAAGTCAGAGGATTGGGAAGCTTTCAAAAGGCAACTAAAAAAGTAATTAGGGTAAAGAGGGATTACAAAACTAAGTTAGCCAATAATATTAAAAAGGCAACAAATTTTCTTCAGATACATAAAGTTTAAAAGACCATAAGACACAGGAGCAGAATTAGGCCATCTGCCCATCGACTCTGCTTCACCATTCAGTCATGGCTGATCCTATTTTTTATTTCCTCCTCAAGCCCAGTTTCCATCCTTCTCCCCGTAATCTTTAAAACCATGTCCATTCAAGAACTTATCAATCTCTGCCTTAAATACACCCAACGACCTGTCCTCCACAGCTGCATGTGGCAACAAATTTAACAAACTCTCTACCCTTTGGCTAAAGAAATTTCTCCTCATCTCTGCTTTGAAAGGGCGCCCCTCTATCCTGAGGCTGTGCCCTTTTGTCCTGGACTCTCCCACCGTGGGAAACATCCTTTCCACATCTACTCTGTCTCGGCGTTTCCACATTTGAAAGGTTTCAATGAGATCCCCCCCTCATCCTTCTGAATTTCAGCGAGTACAGACACAGAGCCATGAAATGTTCCTTGTATGATAACCCTTTCATTCCTGGAATTATCCTTGTGAACCTCCTCTGGAACCTCTCCAATGCCAGCACATCTTCCTCAGATGAGGAGCCCAAAACTCTTCACAATATTCAAGGTGAGGCCTCACCAGTGACTTTTAAAGCCTCAGCATCACATCCTTGCTCTTGTATTCTAGACCTCTTGAAATGAATGCTAACATGGCATTTGCCTTCCTCACTACCGACTCAAGCTGCAAGTTAACCTTTAGGGTGTTCTGCACAAGGACTCCCAAGTCCCTGTGCATCTCAGATTTAGATATCAGATCCCATTTAGAAAATAGTCTGCACATTTATTTCTACTAGCAATGTGCATGACCATACATTTTCCAACATTGTATTTCATTTGCCACTTTCTTGCCCATACTCTTAATGTGTCTAAGTCCTTCTGCATCCTACCTGTTTCCTCAAAGCGACCTGCCCATCCACCAATCTTCGTATCATCTGCAAACTTGGCAAAAAACCCATCTATTCCATCATCTAAATCATTAATATACAGCATAAAAAGAAGTGGTCCCAACACTGACCCCTGCCGAACACCACAAGTCACTGACAGCCAACCAGAAAATGATCCTTTGGTTCCCTCTTGCTGCCTCCTTCCAATCAGTCAATGCTGTAACCATGCCAGTATCTTTCCTGTATAACATGGGTTCTAACTCGGTAAGCAGCCTTTTGTGTGGGACCTTGTCAAAGGCCTTCTGAATGTCCAGATACACAACATCCACTGCAGCCCCTTTGTCTATCCTACTTGTAATCTCCTCAAAGAATTCCAACATGTTCGTCAGGCAGGAGTTTCCCTGAAGGAAACCATGCTGACTTTGTACTATCTCGTCCTGTGTCACCATGTACTCCATCACCTTATCCTTAACAATTGACTCAAACATCTTCCCAGCTACTGAAGTCAGGCTAATTGGTCTATAATTTCCTTTCTGCTGCCTTCCTCCTTTCTTAAAGAGTGGAGTGACATTTGCAAATTTCCAGTCCTCTGACACCATGCCAGAGTCCGATCATTTTTGAAAGGTCATTTCTAATGCCACCACAATCTCTAATGCGACCTCTTTCAAAACCCTAGGGTGCAGTTCCTCTGGTCTGGGTGACTTATGAACCTTTAGGTCTTTCAGCTTTTTGAGCACCTTCTCTCTTGTAACAGTAATTTCACCAACTTCTCTTCCTTCACACACTACAACATCAGGCACACTGCCAGTGTCTTCCACAGTGCAGCCTGATGCAAATACTCATTTTGTTCATCAGCCGTCTCCTTGTCCCCTGTTATTATTTCTCCTGCCTCATTTTCTAGCGGTCCTATATCCACTCTCATTTCTCTGTTATTTTTAACACACTTGAAAAAACTTTTACCGTCTACTTTGATATTATTTGCTAGCTTGCTTTCATATTTCATTTTTTTCCCTTCCAATGATTTTTTTAGTTGCTCTCTGTAGGTTTTTAAAAACTTCCCAATCCGCTATCATCCCACTAATTTTTTGTTTGTTGTCTGCTCTTTCTTTTGCTTTTACAATAGCTTGGACTTCCCTTGTCAGCCATGGTTGTACTATTTTACCATTTGAGTATTTCTTCAGTTTTGGAAGAAATGAAGAAATACTCGTGTCCTGCACCTTCCTCATTTTTCCTAGAAACACACACCATTGCTGCTCTGCTGACATCCCTGCCAGCAGCTCTTTCCAAATTACTTTGGCCAACTCCTCTCATACCACTGTAATTTCCCTTACTCCACTGAAATACTGCTACATCAGCCTTTACTTTCTCCCTATCCAGTTACAAGTTGAACTCAATCATACTGTGATCTCTGATTCCGAAGGGTTCTTTTACCTTCAGCTCCCTAACTGCCTCCGGATCTTTACATAACAGCCAGTCCAGTATAGCTCATCCCCTGGTAGATCAATGCAAACTGATTTAAATGCCATCTCTTAGGCATTCAACAAACTCACTCTCTTGAGATCCATTACCAACCTGATTTTCCCAATCGACCTGCATGTTAAAATCTCCCATCACTACCATAACATTGCCCTTTTGACATGCCTGTTCTATTTCCTGTTGTAATCTGTGTTCCAACTCCCAGCTCTGTTGGGAGGCCTGTATATAACTGCCATCAACGTCTTTTTATCCTTGCAGTTTCTTAACTCAACCCACAAGTATTCAACATCTTCCGATCCTATGTCACATTCTTCTACTGATTTGATGTCATTCTTTACCAGTAGAGCCACACCACCCCCTCTGCCTACCTTCCTATCACTCCGATATAATGTGTAACCTTGGATATTCAGCTCCCAACTACAACCATCCTTCAACCACAATTCAGTGATGGCTACAAAATTCTACCTGGCAATTTGTAATCATGCAACAAGATCATCCACTTTACTTCTTACACTACGTGCATTTAGATACATCACCTTGAGTACCGTATTTGCTGTCCTTTCTGATTCTGCATCCCTAATGTTTTGATACTCAGCCTGTTGGCTGCAACTGAGGCCCATCACATGCCTGCCCTTCCTGACAGTCTGACTGCACGCTATCTTTATTTTTCACTATCCGTCCTATCCTGAGTCCCTTCACTTCGGTTCCCACCCAGCTACCACATTAGTTTAAACCGTCCCCAACAGCTCTAACAAACCTGCCCGCGAGAATATTGGTTCCCCTCGGTTCAGGTGCAACCCATCACTTTTGAACAGGTCATACCTCCCCCAGAAGAGATCCCAGTGATCCAAGAACCTGAAGCCCTGCCCCCTGCACCAGCTTCTCAGCCACACATTTATCTGCCAAATCATCCCGTTTCTACCCTCACTGGCACGTGGCATCAGGGGCAATCTAGAAATTAGTACCTGGGAGACGCTATTTTCTGGATTAGAGGGAGGCAAGAGTGGATATCAGACTGCTGGAAAACAATGTTGGGGAGGTAGTAATGGGGGACAATGAAGGGGTGGATGAACTGAAGACGTATTTTGCATCAGTCTTCACTGTGGAAGAGACGAGCAGTATGGTGAAAGTTACAGGTGTCAGGTGGCATGCCGTGCGTGAAGTTCGCATTACCAGAGAACAGGTTCGTGGGAAACTGAAAGATATTAAGGTAGCTGTCACCTGGACTAGATGGTGAACATGCCAGAGTTCTGAAAGAGTTGGCTGAAGAGATCGTGGAGGCATTAGTAATGATCCTTCAAGAATCACCAGATTCTTGAATGGTTCTGGAAGGCTGGAAAGTTCTAAATGTCTCTCCACTGTTCAAGAAGAGAGAGGCAGAATAAAGGAAACTCTGGGCCAGTTAGTCTGACCTCAGTGGCTGGGAAGATGTTGAAGGTGATTATTGAGGAGGAGTTGTCAGGGTACTTGGAGGCGCAGGATAAAATAGGCCGTAGTCAGCATGGTTTACTCACGGAAAAATCTTGCCTGACAAATCTGTTGGAATTCTTTGAAGAAATAACAAGCCAGATAAACAAAGAAGAATCATTGATGTTGTGTACTTGGATTTTCAGAAAGTCTTTGACAAGGTGCCACACATGAGGCTACTTAACAAGCTACGAGCCCACGGTATTACAGGAAAGATCCCAGTATGGACAAAGCAGTGGCTGATTGGCAGGAGGCAAAGAGTGGGAATAAATGGAGCCTTTTCTGGCTGGCTGCCAGTGGCTAGTGGTATTCCACAGGGGTCTGTGTTGGGACTGATTCTTTATACATTGTATGTCAATTATTTGAATGATAGAATTAATGGCTTTGTTAAAGAGTTTACAGGCGATATGAAGATAGGTGGAAGGGCAGGTACTTTCGAGGAAGTAGAGAAGCTACAGAAGGACTTAGATAATTCTGGAGAATAAGACCATAAGACAAAGGAGCAGAAGCCGGCCATTCGGCCCATGGAGTCTGCTCCGCCATTCTATCATGATCTGATCCATTCTCCCATTTAGTCCCACTCACCCGCCTTCTCACCATAACCTTTGATGCCTTGGCTACTCAGATACGAATCAATCTCTGCCTTAAATACACCCAATGACTTGGCCTTCACTGCTGCCCATGGCAACAAATTCCATAGATTCACCACCCTCTGACGAAAAAAATTTCTTCGCATTTCTGTTCTGAATGGGCGCCCTTCAATCCTTAAGTCATGCCCTCTCGTACTAGACTCCCCCATCATGGGAAACAACTTTGCCACATCCACTTTGTCCATGCCTTTCAGCATTCAAAATATTTCTATGAGGTC
The DNA here is from genome assembly GCF_963921235.1 of Mobula hypostoma. Classification (NCBI taxonomy): domain Eukaryota; kingdom Metazoa; phylum Chordata; class Chondrichthyes; order Myliobatiformes; family Myliobatidae; genus Mobula; species Mobula hypostoma. The sequence continues at coordinate 9,526,940 of NC_086101.1, read as the reverse complement.
TCCCCTCATTCTTCTAAACTCAAAGGAATAAAATCCAAGAGCGGACAAATGTTCCTCATATGTTAACCCTCTCATTCACGGAATCATTCTCGTGAATCTTCTCTGTACCCTCTCCAATGTCAGCACATCCTTTCTTAAATAAGGAGTCCAACATTGCCCACAGTACTCCAAGTGAGGTTTCACCAGCACTTTATAGAGCCTCAGCATCACATCCCTGCTCCTATACTCTATTCCTCTAGAAATGAATGCCAACATTGCATTCGCGTTCTTCACTACTGATTCAACCTGGAGGTTAACTTTAAGGGTACCCTGTACGAGAACTCCCAAGTCCCGTTGCATCTCTGAACTTTGAATTCCTTCCCCATTTAAATAATAGTCTGCCCATTTATTTTTTCTGCCAAAGTGCATAGCCATGCACTTTCCAACATTCCAACATTTGCCACTTCCCTGCCCATTCTTCCAATCTATCCAAGTCTCTCTGCAGACTCTCCGTTTCCTCAGCACTACCGGCCCCTCCACCTATCTTCGTATCGTCAGCAAACTTAACCACAAAGCCATCGATTTCATAATCCAAATCGTCGATGTACAATGTAAAAAGAAGCGGCCCCAACACGGACCTGGTGGAACACCACTGGTAACCGGCAGTCAACCAGAATAGGATCCCTTTATTCCCACTTTCTGTTTCCTGCCAATCAGCCAACGCTCTATCCAAGTATGTAACTTTCCTGTAATTCCATGGGCTCTTATCTTGTTAAGTAGCCTCATGTGTGGCACCTTGTCAAAGGCCTTTGGAAAATCCAAATATACAACATCCACTGCATCTCCCTTGTCTAACCTACTGGTAATTTCCTCAAAAAATTGTAATAGGTTTGTCAGGCAGGATTTTCCTTTAAGGAATCTATGCTGAGTTCTGCCTATCTTGTCATATGCCTCCAGGTACTCTGTAACCTCATCCTTGACGATCGACTCCAACAACTTCCCTACCACCAATGTCAAGCTAACAGGTCTATAATTTCCTTTTTGCTTCCTTGCCCCCTTCATAAATAGTGGAGTGACATTTGCAATCTTCCAGTCCTCCGGAACCATGCCAGAGTGTATCGACTTTTGAAAGATTATCGCTAATGCCTCCGCAATCTCCACAGCTACTTTCTTCAGAACACGAGGGTGCATTCCATCTGGTCCAGGAGATATATCTACCTTTAGACTATTCAGCTTCCTGAGTACTTTTTCTGTCGTAATTGCGACTGCGCACATTTCTCTTCCCTGCCACCCTTGAGTGTCCGGTATACTGCTGATGTCTTCCTCAGTGAAGACTGATGCAAAATACTCGTTCAGTTCCTCTGCCATCTCCTTATCTCCCATGACAATTTCTCCAGCATCATTTTCTATCGGTCCAAATCTACTCTCACCTGTCTTTTACTCTTTATATACTTGGAAAAGCTTTTAGTATCCTCTTTGATATTATTTGCTAGCTTCCTTTCATGGCTAATCTTTTCTCTCTTAATGACCTTCTTGGTTTCCTTTTGTAAGGTTTTAAAAACTTCCCAATCCTCTGTCTTCCCACGAATTTTTGCTTCCTTGTATGCCCTCTGCTTTGCTTTAACTTTGGCTTTGACTTCTCTTGTCAACCACGGTTGCATCCTTTTTCCAGTCGAAAATTTATTCCTTTTTGGAATATACCTGTCCTGCACCTTCCTCACTTCTCGCATAAACTCCAGCCACTGCTGCTCTGCTGTCTTTCCCGCCAGTGTCCCTTTCCAGTCAACTTTGGCCAGTTCCTCTCTCATGCCACTGTAATTTCCTTTACTCCACTGAAATACCGACACATCAGATTTCAGCTTCTCTTCTTCAAATTTCACAGTGAACTCAATTATGTTATGATCACTGCCTCCTAAGGGTTCCTTCACCTCAATCTCTCTAATCACCTCCGGTTCATTACACAATACCCAATCCAGTACAGCCGATCCCCTAGTGGGCTCAACAACAAGCTGTTCTAAAAAGCCATCTCGCAGACATTCTACAAATTCTCTCTCTTGAGATCCAGTGCCGACCTGATTTTCCCAATCCACTCGCATGTTAAAATCCCCCACAATTATCACAACACTGCCCTTCTGACAAGCCTTTTCCATTTCCTGTTGTAATTTGTAGTCCACATCCCTGCAGCTGTTTGGAGGCTTATAAATAACTGCCATCAGGGTCCTCTTACCCCTGCAACTTCTCAGCTCAACCCATAAAGATTCTGCACCTTCCGATCCTATATCACCTCTTTCTAATGATTTAATATCATTTCTTACCAATAAAGCCACGCCTTCCCCTCTGCCTCCCTTCCTGTCCTTCTGATACACCATGTATCCTCGGATGTTCAGCTCCCAGAGACATGCATCCTTTAGCCATGTCTCAGTGATGGCCACAATATCATACCTGCCAATCTGTAGCTGTACAACAAGATCATCCACCTTATTCCTTATGCTGCGTGCATTTAAGTATAACACCTTAAGACCAGTATTTGGTACTTTTCGCTTTGATTTCACTGCAACTTTACTGCACTGCAACTCATCCCAATGGCTACAAATTTGCCCATCACCTGCCTGTCTTTCCTGCTCACTATCTTAGATTTCCCCTTCCTCTGCTCTGTCATTCCGGTTCCCATCCCCCTGCCAAATTAGTTTAAACCCTCCCTAACAGCTCCATTAAACTTTCCCACCAGGATATTGGTCCCCTTCGGGTTCAGGTGTAATCTGTCCTTTTTGAACAGGTCATTCTTCCCCCAGAAGAGATCCCAATTATCCAAGCAACTGAAGCCCTGCCCCCTGCACCAGTCTCTTAGCCATACATTCACCTGCCTGATCCTACTATTCTTGCCCTCACTAGTACGTGTCACAGGTAGCAATCCCGAGATTACTACCCTGGAGGTCCTGCTTCTCAGCTTCCTTCCTAACTCCTGGAAATCTCTCTTCAGGCAAAGAAATGGCAGATGGAATACAGTGTCGGGAAGTGTATGGTCGTGCACTTTGGTGAAAAAAACATATGTCTTAACTATTTTCTAAATGGAGAGAAAATATAAAAAAACTGAGGGGCAAAGGGAGTTGGGAGATCTTGTGCAGCATTCCGTAAATGTTAATTTGCAGGTTGAGTCTGTGGTGAGGAAGGGAAATCTGATGTTAGGATTCATTTCAAGAAGACTGGAACATAAAAGCAAGGATGTAATGTTGAAATTTTATAAGGCACTGGTCAGACCTCACCTGGAGTATTGTGAGCAGGTTTGGGCCCTTTATCTCAGAAAGGATGAGCTGAAACTGCAGAGAGAGTTCAAACGAGGTTCATGAAAATGATTCTAGTGTTGAATGGCTTGTCATATGAGCTTTGTTTGATGGCTCTGGGCCTGTATTCACTGGAATTCAGAAGAATGAGGGGTGATCTCATTGAAATCTATCATTGAAAGGATTTGATAGAGTGGATATGGAGAGGATGTTTCCTGTGGTGGGAGAGTCTAAGACCAGAGGACACAGTCTCAAAATGGGGAAGCATTCTTTTAGGACGGAGATGTGGAGGAATTTCTGTAGCCAGAGAGTGGTGAATCTGTGGAATTCTTTGCCACAAGTTGAGGTTGAGGTCAAGTCTTTATGTATATTTAAGGCAGAGGTTGATAGATTCTTGACTGGTCAGGGCATGAAGGGATGTGGGGAGATGGCAGGAGATTCGAGCTGAGAGGAAAATTGGATCAGCTACGATCAGATGGTGGAGCAGACTCAATGGGAAAAATGGCCTAATTCTGCTCCTATATCTTAGTCTTATGGTCTATGGTTTAATGAAAATATTTTAAAATAAATCTAGACAGGTACACGGATAGGAAATGGTTAGAGGGATATGGGACAAACACACGGAAATGGGACTTACTCAGGAAGACATCTTAGCCCGGATGGATGAGTTGGGCCATGGGTTCAACCTCTACCAAACCCCTTCCCAGATCATCCACCTGCGGAATCTCACCCTGGAGTCTGTCTGTGAACTGTTGGTGTGACGTCAGTTCAGAGGGCAGTTCAGTGCCACAAAAACAGGCAGATTGGATAAGGTGGCAGATTTCATTCTTAAATGTAAATTTGTGTCTGTGTCTCTGACTATGTGTCCCAGTCTGCTGGTGCGTCTGGGTATTTATCACTGGTGTGTGTGTGTGTGTGTGTGCAATGCTGAGGTTCGGACTACAATTTATCAATCGTCCTTGTGCATGTGTGTGAGGGAGATTTGCCAGGCTGGTTACATGATCTTCTCCCATCGTTCACCGAGGTCAATGCTGATCAGTGTGTCCGGGCTTAGTCTGACGATGCGTCAATGTGGTGGTTTGATAACAACAGTGAGACTCGCGAGTCCAGCAGGGGGCAGAGTTGAGTCAATCAGACTGCGGTCACGGACAGGTCAGACACGGTGAGTGGCACGAAGGACTGGTGTATTTTTCTGACAATCCCTGTCACCACAGTGATACCAGATTTTATCCCCTTTAATGTCATTCATTGAATGTTAATTCCAGAGCTACTGTGTTGGGATTCAAACTCATGCATTGGCGTATTTGTCCAGTGTGAATGGGATCAGGACGCAGTGGTTCACATAACAGTGCCGTGTGTTGGTTGTATGTTACCCCTGTGTTGGTCTGTTCAGGGATTTGACATCTCCAGCTGACCATGTGACAGTGATGCTTCCCAACAGGTGGGGTTGGTGCCGGAATTAACCTCAATTCCGACGACCCGATTAGAGGCATGAGCAGGACTCAGTGATGAGGTTTCCATCAGGTTTGCGATGCTTGTTTAAAAGTAGAGAAGGGACAAGTGGAGCGGCCATTGTCGGGGTGATCATTGTTGGGATTAGGTCAGTGGTGAGAGTAGGAGTGTCAGGCTTTGGCTCAAAGGAGGCTTCACCATTAAAAGAGGCATTACTCTGGGTAAACTTCTGTTAAAGTTCTCTTTTTTTTCCCTCTTACTGTACCTTGTGTAGTAAATGGCTGTTGTGTGTTCTTCAATCCAGATGTTGGAGTCCTGGGAGACCAGAGTCTCCCAGTGAACACCATCTGTGTGAAGTGCATCCAGCTCCAGCTCCCTGAAGACTGTATTCGGGATCTGGAGCAGCAGCTGGATGACCTTCGGATTGTAGAGGGGAGTGAGGAGATAATCGATCAGAATTACTGGAAAGTAGTCACTCCAAAGTTGCAGGAGGCGAGTAGCTGGGAGTCTGTCATGAGAAATGGAAATGTAAATAGGCAGTCAGCGCAGTGAAAAGAGGTCCTGAACAGAGAACTTAGAGAGCTAGGTAGAAAGTTGAGAAGCAGGACCTCCCAGGAAGTAATTTCTCGATTGCTGCTTGTGCTGTGTGCCAGTGTGGGTAGAAACAGGATGATTTGGCCAATTAATGCATGGCTGGGAAATTGGTGGAAGGGGCAGGGCTTCAGGTTCTTGGATCATTGGGATCTCTTCTGAGGGAGATATAACCTGTTCAAAAGTAACAGGTTGCACCTGGACCCGAGGGGAACCAAAATTCTCACGGGCAGGTTTGTTAGAGCTGTTGCGGAAGGTTTAAACTAATTTGGCAGGGGGGTGGGAACCGGAGTGAGGGGACTCAGGATAGGATGGATGGTAAAAAAACAAAGATAGCCTGCAGTCAGACTGTCAGGAAGGGCAGACAGATGACAGGTCATAATTGCAGCCAGCAGGGTGAGTATCAGTGCATTAGGGATGCAAAATCAAAAAGGGTAGCAAATACAGTACTCAAAGTGTTATATTTTAATGCATGGAGGATAAGAAATAAAGTGGATGATCTTGTTGCACTATTACAGATTGTCAAATGTGATGTTGTGGCCATCACTGAATTGTGGCTGAAGGATGGTTGTAGTTGGGAGCTGACACATTATATCGGAGTGACAGGAAGGTAGGCAGAGGGGGTGGTGTGGCTCTACTGGTGACGAATGGCATCAAATCAGTAGAAAGATGTGACATAGGAATGGAAGATGTTGAATCCTTGTGGGCTGAGTTAAGAAAATGCAAGGGTATATACAGGCCTCCCAATAGTAGCTGGGATATGGACCACAGATTACAAGAGAGTAGGAGAGAATTAAAAATGCAGAGATGCAAAGGGACTCGGGAGTCCTTGTGCGAGATACCCTAAAGGTTAACCTCCAGGTTGAGTCGGTTGTGAAGAAGGTGAATGCAATATTCGTTTCTAGAGGTATAGAATATAAGATCAGGGACGTGATGTTGAGGCTCTATAAGTGAGACCACAGTTGGAATACAGTGTGCAATTTTGCGTTCCTTGTTTTAGAAAGGATGTATTTAGAAAGGGTTCAGAGAAGATTCACGAGAATGATTCCAGGAATGAAAGAGTTACCGTATGAGAAACATCTGGCAGCTCTTGGTCTGTATTCCCTGGAGTTCAGGAGAGTGAGGGGGGATCTCATAGAAACATTCTGAATGTCAAAAGGCCTGAACAGATTAGGTATGGCAAAGTTATTTCCTATGGTAGGGGTTTCTAGGACAAGAGGGCACGACTTCAGGATTGAATCGGCGCTGGACCCGGTAGCGGAGGTTCCTGGGTTCGAAACCAGTCGGGTCTGCTCCTGAGTACGTTTTCCATCCGTGCCGTGTTGAGTGTCGAGATCGCAATTCGACCTCGTAAAATAAAGGGAAAAATACTGCGAAAATGTCTGCATGAGGAGTGGCGTGCCACACAGTCTCTCTCTCTCTCTCTCGCTCCGCGCCTTGTAAAAGCCATGAAAAAGACACGCACGCCAAAAAAAAACTGAGATGCGGAGAAATTACTTTCATGAGAAGGCGGTAAATCTGTGGAATTTCTTCCCACGAGTGGCTGTGGAGGCCAAGTCATTGGGTGTGTTCAAGGCAGAGATTGATAGGTTCTTGATCAGCCAGGGCATCAAAGGGTATGGGGTGAAGGCAGGGGAGTGGGGATGACTGGAAGAATTCGATCAGCCCATGATTGAACAACGTAGCAGACTCGATGGGCCAAATGGCCTACTTCTGCTCCTATATCTTATGATCTTATGGAAAGCGGTTAAGGAACCATTGTCGAGTGCCCCTGTAGCCATCCCCCTCAACAACACGTACAGTATATTATCTTGGATACTGTTGGGGGTTTGACCTAACAGAGGAGAGTCATGGTGGTGGGACGCTGGAACTGAGTCCGGTTCTGTGACCATAAAGCATAGGAGCAGAGTTAGGCTGTTCAGCCCATCGCGTCTGCTCTGCCATTCCATCATGGCTGACCCTGGATCTCACTCCATGACCTACACCTGCCTTCTCGCCATATCCTTTGATGCCCTGAACGATCAGGAAACTATCAACTTCCGCCTTAAATATACACATGGACTCGGCCTCCACCACAGTCTGTGGCAGAGCATTCCACAGATTTGCTACTCTCAGCCTAAAATTAAGTAGTAACGGGGGACAAGGAGGTGGCAGAAGAACTAAGTGAGTGTAGTTAATTTTACAAGGTAAAAGGTGCTCAAAAAGCTGAAAGACCTAAGGGTACATAAATGACCCAGACCAGATGAACTGCAAGAGGTAGTGGTACAGATTGTGGAGCCATTAGTAATGATCTTTCAAAAATCATTTGACTCTGGCATGGTGCCAGACGACCGGAATATTGCAAATGTCACTCCACTCTTTAAGAAAGGCGGAAGGCAGCAGACAGGGAATTATGACCAGTTAGCCTGACTTCAGTGTCTGGGAAGATGCTGCAGTCAATTGTTAAGGATGAGGTGATGGAGTACTTGGTGACCCAGGACAAGATAGGACAAATTCAGCATGGAATTAAGGAAAAATTAAGGAAAAATCTCGACAGACAAACCTGTTGGAATTCGTTGAGGAGATTCCGCGTAGGATAGATAACGGGGAAGTTGTATATATGGATTTTCAGAAGGCCTTTGACAAGGTGCCACACGAGGCTACTCACCAAGTTAAGAGCCCATGGTATTACAGGAAAGTTACTGGCATGTTTAGAGCATTGGCTGATCGGTAGGAGACAGCGAGTGGGAATAAAATTATCACATCCTAGCTGGTTGCCAGTGACTAGTGGGGTTCCGCAAGGGTCGGTGTTGGGACGACTTCCACTTATGCCGTATATAAATGACTTACGAGGGGTGATTGATAAGTTCATGGCCTAATGTAGAAGGAGATGAGTTATACAGCTCTCGTTACATTCACGTGCAGTTCAACTCTTTGAGTGATTATGCAGAAAGTTTGAAGTTAATAACTTTTGTGGTATTTCTGTTTCAGGTAATTGAAAATTGCAAGTAAGCACTGTCTGAGAACTTACCAATCACCCTCGTAGATGATGGGATGGATGGCTTTGTTGCTATGTTTGCAGCTGATGCAAAGATTGGTAGAGGGGCAGGTAGTGTTGAGGAAACAGATAGGCTGCAGAAGGACTTAGGCAGATTCGCAGAATGGACAAGAAAGTGGCAAATGAAATACCATGTTGGAAAATGCATGCTCATGCACTTTGCTAGTAGAAATAAATCTGCAGACTGTATTCTAAGTGGGGAGAAAATCCAAAAACCTGAGATGCAAAGGGACTTGGGAGTCCTTGTGCAGAACACCCTAAAGGATAACTTGCAGACTGAGTCAGTGGTGAGGAAGGAAATTCAATGTTAGCATCTGATTTAAGAGGTCTAGAATACAAGAGCAAGGATGTGATACTCAGGATTTATAAGGAACTAGTGAGGCCTCAACTTGAGTGTTGTGAACAGTTCTGGGCTCCTCATCTAAGAAAAGATGTGCTGGCATTGGAGAGGGTTCAAGGGAGGGTCACAATGATGATTCTGGGAATGAAATGGTTATCATACGAGGAACGTTTGACATTTCTGTGTCTGTACTCGCTGGAATTTAGAAGGATGGGGGGGCTGCCATTGAAACCTTTCGAATGCTGAAATGCCTGGACAGAGTAGATGTAGAAAGGATGTTCCCCATGGAGGGGAATCTAGGACAAGAGGGCACAGCCTCAGGATAGAGGGACATCCATTTAAACAGAGATGCGGAGAAATTTCTTCAGCCAGAGGTTGGTGAATTTAATGAATTTATTGCCACAGGCAGCAGTGGAGGCCAGTTCATTGGGTGTACGTAAGGCAGAGCTCAATAGATTCTTGATTGAACATGGACATGGACATTGGACATTGGACGTGGCATCAAAGGTTACAGGGAGAAGGCCGGGGAGAGGGGCTGAGGAGGGGAAGAAAGGATCAGCCATGATTAAATGGCGGAGCAAACTCAATGTGCCAAAGAGACTAATTCTGCTCCTATGTCTTATTGTCTATAGTTTCCCTTCAGCCTATAATTACAGCCATATTTTGTGTCTAATTATAACTTAGTTGTGTCTCATAAACAAGGACAAATGAATCTTATGTTTTACCTTTTTTAATGCAGTCAATCACTTCTTCCGACGCTATGTCAAGCAAATAGGGGTGATCGAATTTTTCAACCAGTAGGGCACCATCTGTCACTGACAATTTCTGGGCATCCTCACTAATCCTGTAAATATTATACATGTAGTTATAAACTGAGCATCAGTGATATTTGAACTATTTTACAAATCCATCCAGAGTTTCAGTAAAGACCATGTCCTACCTCCTCTTCCGACGAGGTTCCTCCTGAAATAAACAAAACACAGATTTCAATTGACTGACACTGACCCGTCGGCATCCCGACAGCAGGAATCTGAGCTAAGTTTATTAAAAACTGTTGAAAATTCCCATTTACTCCCACTGACACACACGGAGAAAGAGGGAGACTGAACCACAGGAGAAAGTCCAAGGAATATGTATGAAATTTATACCATAACTGAGAGGGTGGAACTTACAGGAGAGACTGGACAGGTTGTCTATTTTTAGCTGGGTATAATGTCAGGGAGGATCAGATGGAGGAATTTAAGATTCCGAATGGATTTGATAGAAAATATTTCTGCTTGTATGGGGACCATAAGTCAAAGATAAAACATCAGTTGGTTGTTAATAAATTCCACAAGAAATGTAGTGAAGAGAACGTGGACTCACTGCCACAGGAGTGGTTGAAGTGGAACAGCAGAGAGTGAATGTGATGGGGAAGCTTCATAAACACATGACGGACCATGGAGTTGGGGTCACTGTTACTGGGTGTGGTGAGTAGGTGGGAGGAGGCTTGTGAAGCAGGGAAACTGATAGGAGAGAATGGACTGAAAGGCCTGTCTATGATGGAAAATGGGATATATTCCGATGAAGACTATTTCTGAGAAACAAAAAGACAGTGCAAAATTCTCCTAAACACCAAACCTGATACAAACCAGATATAGATTGTAAATCTGATGTGTAGGTCACATTCTGGAATTCAACCTCAGTTCCCACTGATCAACAGAGAGACCCTCACACCCACTGCACCAGACACACTCACAGTCTGTGACTGTAGTGGGTTGTTACTCTGTGTCTCGGGATATTATACGTGGGGAATCACAGAAATGATCACTGGCTCAGTGTTCTGATCAGAGTGAACACTCCCGAGAAGGTTGCAGACTGTCCTGTGATGTACAGAATTTGTGGGAGGCCAGTTTGGGGACAAGAACAATCCTGAACAGTCAGAACATCTGTCTGGTTCAAATCAGTTTAGAACTACAGTATTTGTAAATGCCACACTGAGTTAAAATACATAGAGGTACCAATGAGAGAAGGGGCAGTGTTGAATCTTCTGTTAGGGAATGAGAAAGGTCAGGTGATGGAGGTATGTGTTGGGGGGCATTTCGGGTCCAGTGATCACAATACCATTAGTTTCAATATAATTATGGAGAAGGATAGGACTGGACCCAGGGTTGAGATTTTTGATTGGAGGAAGACTACTTTTAAGGAGATGTGAAAGGATTTAGGAGGAGTGGATTAGGACAATTTGTTTTATAGGAAGGATGTAATAGAGAATTGGAGGTCATTTAAAGGTGAAATTTTGAGGGTACAGAATCTTTATGTTCCTGTTAGGTTGAAAGGAAAGGTTAAAAGTTTGAGAGAGCCATGATTTCAAGGGATATTGGAAACTTGGTTCGGAAAAAGAGAGAGATCTACAATAAATATAGGAAGAATGGAGTAAATGAGGTACTCGAGGAATATAAAGAATGTAAAAAGAATCTTAAGAAAGAGATTAGAAAAGCTAAAAGAAAATATGAGGTTGCTTTGGCAAGTAAAGTGAAAATAAATCCAAAGGGTTTCTACAGTTATATTAATAGCAATAGGATAGTGAGGGATAAAATTGGTTCCTTAGAGAAACAGAGTGGACAGCTATATGCGGAGCTAAAAGAGATGGGGAGATTTTGAACAATTTCTTTCCTTCAGTCTTCACTAAAGAGATGAATATTGAAAACACGAAATACTCTGCAAATGCTGGGGTCAAAGCAACATTCACAACATGCTGGAGGAACTCAGCAGGTTGGGCAGCATCAATGGAAACAATCAGTCAACATTTGGGCTGGAACCCTTTGTCAGGACTGAAGAGGGAAAGGGCAGAGGCCCTATAAGGAAGGTGGGGGGAGGGTGGGATGGAGAATGCTGGTAGGTTCCAGGTGAAAAACCAGTAAGGGGAAAGATAAAGGGGTGGGGGAGAGGAGGCAGGGAGGTGATAGGCAGGAAAGGTAAAGAAGTTATAGGGGAAAACACAACGGGTAGTAGAAGGAGGCGGAACCATGAGGGAGGTGATAGGCAGCTGGAGGAGGGGGCAGAGTGGAATAGGGATAGGGGAAGGGAGGGGGAGGGAATTACCAAAATTTGGAGAATTCTATGTTCATACCAAGGGGCTGGAGACTACCTAGACGGTATATGAGGTGTTGCTCCTCCAACCTGAGTTTAGCCTCATCATGGCAGTAGAGGAGGCCATGTATGGACATATCCGAATGGGAGTGGGAAGCAGAGTTGAAGTGGGTGGCAACCGGGAGATCCTGTCTGTTGTGGCGGACCCGACGCAGATTGGGGGACCGCTTCGTCGAGCACCTCCGCTTCGTCCGCCACAACAGACAGGATCTCCCGGTTGCCGACAGTGTTGCCAACGGTTCAACAGTGGCTGGATGGGAGATGCCGGAGAGTAGTGGTAGATAACTGTTTGTCAGATTGTGGAGATTGCCTGTGGCCATCGAACTTTGTAGCTCCTCCTGTGGAGGGTCAGACACCCTGAGCCAATAGGCTGGTCCTGGACTTATCTCCATCTGGCATAGTTTGCATTTTGTTGTTTGATTGTTTGTGGTTTTTGTATTGCTATATTTATGCTATATTCTTGGTTGGTGCAGCTGTAATGAAACCCAATTTCCCTCGGGATCAATAAAGTATATCTATCTATTTATCTACCTACATAATCAATCTATCCAGATTGGAGGCCGGTGACTAGTGGTGTGCCTCAGGGATCTGTACTGGGTCCGGTGTTGTTTGTCATATACATTAATGATCTGGATGATGTGGTGGTAAATTGGATTAGTAAATATGCAGATGATACTAAGATAGGTGTCATTGTGGATAATGAAGTAGGTTTTCAAAGCTTGCAGAGAGACTTGGGCCAGTTAGAAGAGTGGGCTGAAAGGTAGCAGAGTGAGATTAATGCTAATAAGTGTGAGGTGCTACATTTTGCTATGACTAATCAAAATAGGACATACATGGTAAATGGTAGGGCATTGAGGAATGCAGTAGGACAGAGGGATATAGGAATAATGGTGCATAGTTCCTTGAAGGTGGAATCTCATGTGGATAGGGTGGTGAAGAAAGCTTTTGGTATGCTGGCCTTTATCAATCAGAACACTGAGTATAGGAGTTGGGATGTAATGTTAAAATTGTACAAGGCATTGGTGAGGCCAAATTTGGAGTACTGTGTACAGTTCTGGTCACCGAATTGTAGATATCCTCAAAATAGAGAGTGTACAGAGGAGATTTACTGGAATGTTACCTGGGTTTCAGCACCAAAGATACAGAGAAAGGTTGAACAGGTTAGGTCTTTATTCTTTGGAGCGTAGAAGGTTGAGGGGGGACTTCATAGAGGTATTTTAAATTATGAGAGGGATAGATAGAGTTGATGTGGATAGGCTTTTTCCATTGAGAGTGGGGGAGATTCAAACAAGAGGACATGAGTTGAGAGTTAAGGGGCAAAAGTTTAGGGGTAACACAAGGGAAAACTTCTTTATTCAGAGAGTGGTAGCTGTGTGGAATGAGCTTCCAGTAGAAGTGGTAGAGGCAGGTTCGATTTTGTCATTAAAAAAAAAATTGGATAGGTATATGGACAGGAAAGGAATGGAGGGTTATGGGCTGAGTGCAGGTAGATGGGACTAGGTGAGAGTAAGCGTTCGGCATGGACTCTAGGGGCCGTGATGGCCTGTTTCCGTGCTGTAATTGTTATATGGTTATATGGTTAAAATAGATCATTTTGTGACTCTGCACTTTTACAGAAACAAACTGAAATCTCTCACCATGAGGAATATGATATTGTCTTGTTGATCCATCTGTTCCTGTAACCTTGAGATTTCCTCCTGGATGGAATTTAAATTCTCTTGAATTACTTGAAGATTTTTCTCCATTGGATTTAGGATCCTCTCCTCTTCTTCCCTGAGATCACGGAGCGCACGCTGCTCTTTCTCGGTGATAATCCAGCGCAGTTCAGCAAACTGGGATGTGATGTGGGACTGAACGCTTTGTGACTGTTCCTGTCAAATGAAAGGAGAGGATAGTTTATTATTTGGCCCTGATGTATTTCCTTATGATATGGAAGGTCTATCCAGCCCATTATCATACAAGAGGACCACAACCTTGCCGTTGGGTTTGGAGGCTTGTGTGCCTCACTGACCCAAAGCACTATATTGGCTGGAGTCAGGGCTTTATGCTTTGACTCTTGGTAGGGTCACCCATGCCAAACAAGTCAAAGGGTAGAGGCCAGAGTAAGAGTGGTCTACTAGTCCTCCAGGTTAATGGGTTCAGCTCAGGGCTAACAATACTGACTGGTAAAACAAAATTGTTATGGAAACAGCAATGAAGAGTCATTCTACATCTGAGTGCCATGTTATTCCTGAATCTCCACTCAGGACTTGCATGACTGACAGTAGTGAAAACCAAGAAGTAGCGACTGACATGTTCAATGAAGACATGAACACTGCTAGAGATGGAGGACTGTCCTAAACGCCGGTGGCATAACAGGCAGTAAGTCAGTGGCTCTCAGATCTTCGATCACATTTCCCTGAAACCCAGTCTTCCTCACTGACCCATTAACTCCCACCTGATTCACATACAAAGCCCCTCAAGGGGTTAATTACAGTAGACAATTAATCATTCAATCAGGATTTCTTGGCAATGTCGGCCCCTCGTGATCATCCAGAGAACGTGCAAACTCCACGCAGACAGCACCAGAGGTTAGGATCGAACCCCAGGCACTGAAGCTGCGATACTCTGCTATTCTACATTAAAGGGAACAAAACTACACAACGATATTGGAAATTCTGCTCAGGAAGCCTCACCCGAACTCCAGCAATCTTCCCTTTCTGTTCCTGCTTCATTTCCTGAAAGTCTGATTTCTTTTTTGTGAGAGAGTCCAAGGAAGATTTAACCCGATCCTGGGAATTAAAGAGTGAATGGATTAGACAGGAAAAAAGACACAACATAAACAGACGATTGAAAGCGGGTTATTTTTACCTTGTAAATTTTAACGGCTTCTTTAATCGGCAGGAAGCGGTGCTCTCTGTGTTCCAGTGCATCTCTACAGATCAGACAGATCAGTTTCCTGTCCGTCTCGCAAAACAGCTTCAGTTCTTCTTCATGTTCCTCGCAGTGAAGTTTACTTTCCTTCTCTTTCGGATTCAGGTTTAGTTTTCGAGCTTTCTCAGACAGGTTTGCTAAAACCCGATTGACCCTGAGGGTGCGGTCTGCAATCTCCTCTCTACATTCCGGACAGAAGTTTCTCTCCTCCCTTTCCCAACACCGTGTGATACAGGAGCGGCAGAAGTAGTGACCACATTCCAGTGACACCGGCTCGGTGAAGAAATCCAGGCAGATGGGACAAATTACCTCCTCGGTCCAGCTCTCGACTTGTCCTTTCGAAGCCATGTTAATTCCGGCACTTCCGGGTTCAGGATCCTTTCACTTTCGGGAGTTGCTGAACCCCTGCAGTACTGCGATTGTCCAGTATGCGCGCTGCAGTCTCGGGAATGAACATAATTCTGCTACATGTGTTGTCCGGGAAGGATTCGCGGCAATTTCCACGTCAGGGTGGGATCAGAAACACATCAAAGAGGTCCGATTATAAATGAATCCGGAGCGCGGAGCCTGGTTCAGTGTAAGGCAGAAATGAAAGGGACAATTCCTGAAAAGCGAGATAGTCATTTGGCCTATGTCCCTGCTTGCTCCAGCCCCACTGAACTCCTGTCCTCATACATTGACTCCATTCTAACCCCTTCAAGTCAATCCCTTCCAACCTACATCCGCGACACTTCTCACGTCCTCAATCTCCTCAGCAATTTTCAATTCCCATGCACTGACCACCTCATCTTCACCATGGATGTCAATTTATAACTTCTATGCCCCATCAAGAAGGCCTTAGAGCTCCACATTTCTTTCTCAATAAAAGAACAAACCAGTTCCCCTCCATCTGGAAGGACTGGTCCTCATACTCAACAATTTTCCTTCTGATCCTCCCACATTCTCCAGACTCGAAGGCTATCAACGGGTATCTGCATGAGCTCCAGCAATGCCTGTCTCTTTGTTGGCTACATAGAACAGTCCATGTTCTCGGCCTTCCCCAGTAATGCTCCCCAAATCTTCCTCAGAAACATTAATGACTGCATTGGTGCTGGTTCATTCACCCATGCTGAGTTTATCAATTTCATTAACTTTGCCACTAACTTCCACCCTGCACTTGAATTCACTTGGTCCATTTCAAACACCCCCCTTCCCTTTGCCCATCTCTCTGCCTCCATCTCTGGAAACATACTGTCAACCGACATACTCTATAAACCTACTGATTCCCACAGGTATCTTGACTATGCCTCTTCCCACCCTGTCTCCTGTAACTTTTCTAAATTCCTTCATTTCCACTGTATCTCCGGTGGAAAATTGTGTCGTATCTGTTAAATAGGGGCTGTGGACAATTCTGATTTGATGGAGAATGGACTTGAAAGCACAGGGGAACATCTGGAGAAATTTCTGAAACGCCCATCCGCTGTTGTCCTTGCTGTGTGGTTGAGTATCTTTCAGAGCATAGGCCTTAAAATCCGCACCTTGCCTGCTTTTGGCAACTGAGAAGGAGGTCAAATCGTTTGGCAGAGATGGCGCTCAGTGCTCGGTGTCGGAGAGCTGATCAGAGCTCGAAGTTTTCGGATGACTCAGAGTCAGATTGTGGTCGGCATGGCAGGGAGAGTTTTTCTTCCTTCTCCCGTCTGCGTGAGATGTGGGACATTTGAGAAACTTTGAACTTTATTGTGCTCAGGGACTTTCTTCATCAAGTTATGGTATTGTTACACTGTTTGTAACTACATGTATAATTATGTGGTTTTGTCAGTTTTTTCAGTCTTGGTTTTTCCTGTGTTTTGTGATATCACACCGGAGGAAATAATGTATCACTTCTTAATGCATGCATTACTAAATGACAATAAAAGGGGACTACGTGTCTTCATAATCTACATCTGTTCCCAGAATGTAGTTTCCCCTTCCAGAACATCAGGTACATCCTCCTCTGCAAAGAACAGGGTTTCCTTTCCTCCACTATTGATGCTGTCCATACCTGCATCTCCTCCATTTCCTGAACATCTGTGCTCACTCCATCTTCCCTCTGCCTTAACAGTGATAGAGTTCCTCTTGTCCTAACCTACCACCACATAAGTGTCCGCATCCAACACATCATCCTCCAAAACCTCCACCATCTCAGAACCAGAATCAGAATCAGGTTTATTATCACCGGCATGTGTTGTGAAATTTGTTAACTTAGCAGCAGCAGTTCAATACAATACATAATATAGAAGTACTATATATATATATTAAGTAAATCAATTAAAGTATATGTATATTGAATAGATTAAAAATTGTGCAAAAACAGAAATATATTAAAAACATGAGGTAGTGTTCTTGGGTTCAATATGTCCATTTAGGAATCGAATGGCAGAGGGGAAGAAGCTGTTCCTGAATTGCTGAGTGTATGCCTTCAGGCTTCTGTACCTCCTGCCTGATGGTAACAGTGAGAAAAGGGCATACCCTGGGTGCTGGGGGTCCTTAGTATAGGACACTGCCTTTCAGAGACACTGCTCCTTGAAGATGTCTTGGATACTTTGTAGACTAGTACCCAAGATGGAGACAACTAAATTTATGACCCTCTGCAGCTTCTTTCGTTCCTGTGCAGTAGCCCCTCCATACCAGACAGTGATGTAGCCTGTCAAAATGCTCTCCATGGTACATCTATAGATGGTTTTGAGTGTTTTTGTTGATATACCAAATCCCTTCAAACTCCAAATGAAGTATAATCGCTGTCTTGTCTTCTTTATAACTGCATCGATATGTTGGGACCAGGTTAGGTCGTTAGAGATCTTGACACCCAGGAACTTGAAACTGCTCACTCTCTCCACTTCTGATTCCTATATGAGGATTGGTATGTGTTCCTTCGTGTTACCCTTCCTGAAGTCCACAATCAGCTCTTTCATCTTACTGACATTGAGTACAAGGTTGTTGCTGTGACACTACTCCACTAGTTGGCATATCTCGCTCCTGTATGCCCTCTCATCTCCATCTGAGATTCTGCCAACAATAGTTGTATCATCAGCAAATTTATAGATGGTATTTGAGCTATGCCCAGCTACACAGTCATGGTAACCTACTACCAAACATATCTTTACCTCCTCCCTTCTCTACTTTCTGCAGGGATCACTCCCTCCATGACTCCCTTGTCCATTCACCCTCCCCATTAATCACAGTCCTGACACTTACCCCTGCAAGCAGCCAAAGTACCTATTCACCTCCTCCCTCACCTCCATTCAAGGACCCAAATTGTCTTTCCAGGTGAGACAACACTTCATCTGCTGGGGTCATTTATTTGATCTGCCGCTCCCACTGCAGCCTCCTCTACATTGGTGAGACCTGTTGTAAATTGGGGTTCTGCTTCATCAAGCACCTCTACTCCATCTGCCAAAGATGGAACTTCCTGGTGGCCAAACATTTTAATTCCAATTCTCATTCCCATTCCGACCCGTCAGGCCATGACCTTCTCTTGTGCTACAATGAAGCCACCCTCAGCGCAAAGGAAAAACACCGTATAGTATTTCCGGGCAGCCTCCAAACAGATGGCATGAATATTGATTTCTCCTTCCAGAAAAAAAAAATTCCCTGTCTCTCCCCTCTTCTTCTATCCCCCACTCTGGCCTCTTACCTTCAGCTACCTGACTATCATCTCCCCCTGCATCCCCTCCTTCCCTTTCTCCTATGGGCCATTCTGCTCTTGTACCAGATTCCTTCTTCTCCAACCCTTTATCTTTCCAACCTACCTGGTTTCCCCTATCACTTTCCAGCTATCCTCCTTTCCATCCCCCCCACCCCCGACCTTTCTATTCCCATTTCCTTTCCAGTTCTGAAGAAGGATCTCGGCACGTAATGTCATTTCCATAGATGCTGTCTGACCTGTTCCTCCAGCATAGAACATAGAAATACAACATAGAAAATCCACAGCACATTACAGGCCCTTCGGCCCGCAATGTTGTGCCAACCTGTATCCTGCTCTAGAAGCTGCCTAGAGTTTCCCAACCACACAGCCCCGTATATTTCTAAGCTCCATGTACATATCTAAGAGTCTCTTAAAACACTTTATTCAATCTGACTCTACCACCTTCTCTTTGCATTCAATGCACCCACCACTCTTTGTGTGAAAAATTTACCTCTGACATCCCCTTGTACCTCCTTCCAAGCAACTTAAAACTCTGGCCCCTCGTGTTAGCCATTTCAGGCCTGGGAAAAAGCCTATGGCCATCCACACGAGCAATGCCTCTCATCATTTTATACACCTGTATCAGGTCACCTCTCATCCTCCATCGCTTCAAGGCCAAGTTTACTCAACTTTTCTCATAAGGTATGCACTCCAATCCAGGCAACATCTTTGTAAATCTCCCTATAGTATCCACAATCTTCCTGTAATGAGGTGACCAGAACTGAACACAGGACTCCAAGTGTAACATTACCTCATGGCTCTTGAACTCAATCACACAGTTGATGGGCTCACAGAGTGAATCACTGATTACATCAACTTCTGTGTGGACTGCAATCTTCTGACAAGAACATTCCTTTGTTATTCAAATAACAAGCCATGAGTAACAAAGGACATTAAGGACATCCTGAATGCTAAAAAGAGGGTGTTTAGAGATGGAAATAGGGAGGAGCTGAGGGCAATACAGAGGGACCTGGAAGCCAGGATCAGGGAGGCTAAAGACAGGTACAGGAGGAAGCCTGAGTGGAAACTCCAGCAGAACAACATGAGAGAGGTCTGGATGGGGACGAGGACCATCACCGGGTTTCGGCAAACTAGGAACAGAGGAGCTGAAGGCAGTGTGGACAGGGCCAACAAACTTAACCTGTTCTTTAACAGATTTGACATTATGGCCCCTGCCCATCACCCATGAGTCATCTGTTGTCAGCCCCCAACCAACACATATTCCACTCTCCCCTCCTACCCCTCCTCACAGTCCCCAACCCTGCTCTCATGACTATACCCCTTCCCCACACGAAACCACCACGGTGGGCTTCACAGCTGAACAGGTGAGAAGTCAGCTGAAAGGTCTCAACTCAAGCAAGACTGCAGGACCGGATGGTGTCAGTACCGGGGTGCTCAAAGCCTGTGCCCCTCAGCTATGTGGAGTACTTCGCCATGTCTTCAACCTGAGCCTGAGACTCCGGAGGCTTCCTGTGCTGTGGAAGACGTCCCGCCTCGTCCCTGTGCCGAAGACGCCGCGCCCCAGCAGCCTCAATGACCGGTGGCATTGACCTCCCACATCATGAAGACCCTGGAGAGACTTGTTCTGGAGCTGCTCCGGCCTATGGTTAGGGCACACTTAGATCCCCTCCAGTTCGCCTACCAGCCCGGACTAGGAGTTGAGGATGCCATCGTCTACCTGCTGAACCGTGTCTACACCCACCTGGACACTGTGAGGGTCATGTTTTTTGACTTCTCCTGTGTGTTCAACACCATCCGCCCTGCTCTGCTGGGGGACAAGCTGACAGCGATGCAGGTGGATGCTTTCCTGGTGTCATGGATTCTTAATTACTTGACTGGCAGACCACAGTACGTGTGCTTGCAACACTGTGTGTCCGACAGAGTGATCAGCAGCACTGGGGCTCCACAGGGGACTGTCTTGTGTCCCTTTCTCTTCACCATTTACACCTCGGACTTCAACTACTGCACAGAGTCTTGTCATCTTCAGAAGTTTTCTGATGACTCTGCCATAGTTGGATGCATCAGCAAGGGAGATGAGGCTGAGTACAGGGCTACGGTAGGAAACTTTGTCACATGGTGTGAGCAGAATGATCTGCAGCCTAATGTGAAAAAGACTAAGGAGCTGGTGGTAGACCGGAGAAGAGCTAAGGTACCAGTCACCCCTGTTTCCATCCAGGGGGTCAATGTGGACATGGTGGAGGATTACAAATACCTGGGTATACTAATTGACAATAAACTGGCCTGGTCAAAGAACACTGAGGCTGTCTACAAGAAGGGCCAGAACCGTCACTTTCCTGAGGAGACTGAGGTCCTTTAACATCTGCCGGATGATGCTGAGGATGTTCTATGAGTCTGTGGTGGCCAGTGCTATCATGTTTGCTGTTGTGTGCTGGGGCAGCAGGCTGAGGGTGGCAGACACCAACAGAATCAACAAACTCATTCGTAAGGCCAGTGATGTTGTGGGGATGGAACTGGACTCTCTGACGGTGGTGTCTGAAAAGAGGATGCTGTCCAAGTTGCATGCCATCTTGGACAATGTCTCCCATCCACTACATAATGTACTGGTTGGGCACAGGAGTACATTCAGCTAGAGACTCATTCCACCGAGATGCAACACAGAGTGTCATAGGAAGTCATTCCTGCCTGTGGCCATCAAACTTTACAACTCCTCCCTTGGAGGGTCAGACACCCTGAGCCAATAAGTTGGTCCTGGACTTATTTCCTGGCATAATTTACATATTGCTATTTAACTATTTATGGTTTTATTACTATTTATTATTTATGGTGCAACTGTAATGAAAACCAATTTCCCCCGGGATCAATAAAGTATGACTATGACTATGAAGGCCAACACACCATACGCCTTCTTAACCATACTATCAAGCTGCGCAGCAGCTTTGTGTGTCCTCTAGACAGGATCTCACTGATCTTCCACACTGTCAAGGTTCTTACCATTAATATTACATTCTGTCTTCAATCTTGACCTACCAAAATGAACCACCTCACACTTATCTCAATTGAAGTCCATCTGCCACTTCTCAGCCCAGTTCTGCATCCTATCGATATCTCACTGTAACCTCTGACAACCCTTCAGACTATCCAGAAGACCCCCAACTTTTGTGTCATTAGCAAATTTACTCACCCATCTTTCTGCTTCCTCATCCAGGTCATTTATAAAAATCACAAAGAGGAGGGGTCCTAGAACAGATCCTAGTGGAACACCACTGGTCACCATCTTCCATACAGAATACAGACCATCTACAACCACCCTTTGCCTTCTGTGGTCCAGCCAATTCTGGATCCAGAAAGCAAGGTCTCCTTGGATCCCTTGCCTCATTACTTTCTGAATCAGTCTTGCATGGGGAACCTTATCAAATGTCTTGCTGAAATCCATATACACTACATCCCCTGCTCTACCTTCATCAACATGTTTTGTTACATCCCCAAAGAATTCAATCAGGTTTGTAAGGCATGACCTGCCCTTGACAAAACCAGGCAGACTATCCCTGATCGGATTATGTCTCTCCAATTGCTCATAATTCCTGCCTCTCAGGACCTTCTCCAACAATTTACCCACCACTGGGAAAAAGTGGACGGGATGGTGAAGGAGAAGTGGGGGACATTACCATAGTCTCCTCCACCGTCGTGTTGAGTCCACGATCAGGTTGGAAGAACAACACTTTATATTCTGTCTGGGTAGCCTCCCGCCTGATGGCATCAACATCGATATCTCGAACTTCCGGTAATGCCCCCAACCCCCTCTCAATCACCATTCCCCATCCCCCGTTTCCCTCTCTCATTTTATCTCCTTGCCCGCCCATCGCCTCCTTCTGGTGCTCCTCCCCCTTTTCTTTCCTCCATGGCCTTCTGTCCTCTTCGATCAGACTCCCCATTCTCCAGCCCTGTATCTCTTTCACCGATCAACTTCCCAGCTCTTTAGTTCATCCTCCACCCCCCTTCAGGTTACTCCGATCACCGTGTGTGTCTCTCCCCCTCCCCCATCTTTTATATCTACTTCAGTTCTTCTTTCCCCAGTCCTGCCGAAGGGTTTCGGTCCGAAGCGACGACTGTACTTTTCATCCCCCCATAGAAGCAGAAAAGCCCGCTGAGTTCCTCCAGCATTTTGTGCGTGTTGTACCGTGTACATCGAGTCCCTCCTGGTGACTTGCGGTCTAAGGTGTTAGTCTGGGTGAACTGTACCCAAGTTCATTAACGCAAAGTTCACATGCACAGGCGATAAACAAAGTTACTGACAGGAGCTTCCTGTGATTCTGTGAACAAACTCGGCGCTTCCATCGGACTGAACTCTGCAGCTCTCGGAGGCGGTCCGTCAATCAGCCGGACCGGCTCTCATCGGCCGAGGAGTGAGCCCCGCCCAGTGGGCCGTCCATTGCCACCGGGAGCGAGTGGGTCCGATCCGGGGACAGGCCGCAAATCGGCAGCTGCGCCTTGGGCAACCGCTGCAACACCGACCGGGGCTGCGAATCTTTTCAGTGGTGGAGGTGAGGAGATTCCGAGAGATTTTCCAGCTATACTGAGGGTGCCCGGCCTTTCCCCGCCGGGGATCGGGGCCGGTTGTTTGCAGCTGCCTCCGAAACCCGTCTCCTGTTGCAGGGAGACCGGAGCTGCGCCGCAGCGGCTGCTGATGGGTCGCTGGTGCTCTCACCTCTCTCCTGTGCAATCCGACAGACTGAAGGGCGAGGGAGGACAAGCACCGATGACCTCTTCTCCGGTCTTCAACCCTCCTCCTCTCCCTGGTCACCCCGCTCGGGTCTTCTGCCTTCTCTGGATCCTTACATTGCCAACTGCTGATGGGACATCAACTATCTCCACTTCACCGCTCCTCTCTCCAATTCCAACCTCACTCCTTCCGAACACTCTGCTCTCCACTCCCTCAGCACTAATCCTCACCTCACCCTCAGACCCGCAGATAAGTGGGGTGCTGTAGTAGTCTGGCGTACTGACCTCTACCGTTCAGGCCCAGTGACAATTCTCAGACATCTCCTACTTACTTACCCCTCGAACAGGACCCCACTAAGGAGCACCAGGCCACTGCCTCCCACACCATCACCAACTTTATAAGCTCTGGGGATCTCCCATCCACTGCCTCCAACCTCAACCTCACAGTTCCCGCAGCCCGCACCTCCCCTTTCTACCTCTTACCCAAGATCCACAAACCTGCCTGTCCAGGCAGTTCCATTGTTTCAGCTTCTTCCTGCCCCACTGAACTCGTATCGGCAAACCTCGACTCTGTTTTATCCCTCTTGGTCCAGTTCCTTCCTCCCTACAACAGTGGCACTTGACACACTCTGGATCTTTTCAATGATTTCAAATTCCCTGGTCTCAATCATCTTATTTTCACTCTGGATGTCCTGTACCTATACACCTCCACCCCCAACCAGGAAGGCCTCAAAGCTCTCCATTTCTTACTGAACAGCATTTCTCCTCCAGCACCACCACTCTCCTCTGTCTGGCAGAACTTGTCCTCACTCTCAGTAATGTCTCCTTTCACTCCTCCCACTTCCTTCAAACTAAAGGGGTAGCCATGGGCACTCGCAAGGATCCCAGCTATGTCTGCCTTTTTATCAGCTACATGGAACAGTTTATGTTACTGGTGTCTGTCCCCCACTTTTCCTACGCTACATTGATGACTGCATTGGTGTTGCTTCCTGCACCGATTCTGAGCTCTTCGACTTCATCGACTTTGCCTCCAACCTCCACCCTGCCCTCAACTTTACCTGGTCCATTTCCAACACCTCCCTCCCCTTTCTTGGCCTCACTGTCTCTGTGTCTGGAGACAGCTTATTTACTGATGCCTGTTATAAACCCACGGACACTCACAGCTACCTGGACTGTACCTCTTCCCACCCTGTTACTTGTAAAGACGCCACCCCTTTCTCTCAATTCCTCTGTCTCCGCCGCATCAACTCTCAGGGAGAGGCTTTTCATTTTGGAAAATTGGAGGTGTCCTCCTTCTTCAAAGAAAGGGGCTTCCCCCCTTCCACCATCAATGCTGCTCTCAACTGCATCTCTTCCAGTTCACGATGTCTGCTCTCACCCCATTCTCCTGCCACCCCATCAGGGATAGGGTTTCTCTTGTCTCCACCTGCCACCCCACCAACCTTTGTGTCCAGCACATAATTCTCTGTAACTTCCATCATATCCAACAGGATCCCACTGCCAAGCACATCTTTCCCTCCCCCTTGCTTTCTGCTTTCCGCAGGGTTCTCCCTGTACACGACTCCCTTGTCTATTCGCCCCTCCCCACTGATCTCCCCCCTGGCAAAGGGAACATGTGCTACACCTGGCCCTACACATCCTCCCTCAGTACCATTCAGGGCCCCAAACAGTCCTTTTAGGTGAGGCAACACTTCACCTGTGAGTCTGTTGGGGTTATGTACTGTGTCTGGTGTTCCTGGTGTGGCCTCCTGTACGTCAGTGAGAACTGACATAGATTGGCAGTCCGCTACACCAAGCACCTATGCTCCATTTGCCAGAAACCGTAGGATCTCCCAGTGGCCACCCATTTTAATTAAACTTCCCATTCCCATTCCGACATTTCAATCCATGGTGATGAGGCCATGCTCAGGTTGGAGGAGCAACACCTTATATTCTATGTGGGTATCCTCCATCCTGATGGCATGAACATCGATTTCTCAGCCCCTCTTTCACCATTCCCTGTCCCCTTTTCCCTCTCTCACTTTATCTCCTTGCCCGCCCATCGCCTCCCTCTGGTGCTCCTCCCCCTTTTCTTTCTTCCGTGGCCTTCTGTCCTCTCCTATTAGATTTCCCCTTCTCCAGCCCTGTATCTCTTTCACTAATCAACTTCCCAGCTCTTTACTTCACCCCTCCCACCTTCCCGGTTTTACCTCTCACCTTGTGTTTCTCCCTCCCCTCCCCCAACTTTTAACCCTGACTCCTCATCTGTTTCTCTCTGGTCTTGATGAAGGGTTTTGGCCCAAAACTCTTTTCCTTAGATGCTGCCTGGCCTGCTGAATTCCTCCGGCATTTTCTGTGTGCTGCAAAGGTAAACATACGTTTTAAAAAATTAAGCTCTATTTATAATAAAATATCTACAAAAGTTTAAAACAGTTCAAATGACATTTGACATTCTTAATGTCATATGGTCAATACATTCAGTAGTGTTGACACTGATTTAACCATTGCCATTCAGATCGCCTCGGGGATGTTACAAATTTCAGTGTTCACGGGGCTTCCCCACCTGACCCAGGCCCTCCATGTGTGGTAGCAGAAGGAGTCTCGACTGTGGTCCTCTCCCAGAGACTTTGCACTGGCTGCACTGAGAGCCACTGTGTCCCTCAGCACGTCCTCCTGCAGCCTGGACTGTGCCTGTCGACAGCGTTCCCTTCGCGACATCTGGCTGTGCTGGGAGACCAACAGGTTTCGGGCAGAACAAAGAGCGTCTCTCACTGAGTTAATGATCTTCCAGCAGCAGTTCCCGGGCTGGATGACTCAATGGAGAACGTGGTGGGGGGTTTGTCCACTGAGTCAGTGTGAGTGGAAGTGAGAAACAGGAAGGGAACAAGTCCTCCGTTGGGAGCGAGAGCATTGGGAAGCTTTTCAAAACTAACAGAAGGAAACTTAAAAAACGGTTTGTAAGGATGAAATATGAAGGTTAGCTAGTCAATAATATAAAGGAGGATATCAAAAGTTTTATCAGATAAATAAGAGTGAAAGAGAGGTGAGAGTGAATATCAGACCACGAGAAAGTTACGTTGGAAATGGTGGACAAAGTCATTAAGTACATTGTATCAGTCTTCATTGCGGAAGACACCAGCAGTCTGCCAGAATTTTAAGAGTGTTAGGGCACAGAAGTGAGTGTTGTCACTATCGCTATGGAGAAGGATGGTGGAGAACAGAAAGATCTGAAAGTAGACAAGTCACCTGGAGCAGATGAGTGAGACCCAGAGGTTCTGAAAGAAGTAACTGAAATGATTGTGGAGACATTAGTGCTGATCTTTCAATTTTCACTCGTGCTTTTGGGGGACTGGAAAATTGCAAATGTCACTCCACTCTTTAAGAAGGGAGAGAGGCAAAAGACAGGAAATTATAGGCGATTTCTTCTGACTTCACTGGTTGGCTAGAGTCTGTAATTAAGGATGAGGTTTCAGAGTAATTGAAGGCATATGATAGGTTGAAATCAGCATGATTTTTCCTTCAGGAGAAATCTTGCCTGACCAATCTGTTGCATTCTTTGAGGAAATAACAGGTAGGATAGACAAAGAAGAGTCAATAGACGTTGTTTACTTGGATATTCAGAAGGCATTTGACAAGGAGCCGCACATGAGGCTGCTAAACAAGGTGAGAGTACATGGAATTACAGGAAAGATACCAGCACGGATAGAAGATTGACTGACTCTCAGGAGATAAAGAGGGGGAATAAAGAGGTCCTTTACTGGTCGGGTATCGGTGATGAGTGGTGTCCGCAGGGGTTGGTGTTGTGACCGCTTCTTTTCATTTTGTTTGTCACTGATATGGATGGCAGAATTGCTGGTTTTGTGGATAATACAAAGATAGCTGGAGGGGTTGGTAGTGTTGAGGAATCAGGGAGTCTGCATTAGGCCTTAGATTGCAGAATGTCCGAGAAGTGGTAGCTGGAATATAGTGTCGGGAAGTACATGGTCGTGCACGTTGGTAGAGGGAATAAAGGTATCGAAGGAATAAAGGTGCTTTCAAGTAGGTACAGAGGAGAGGTTGGGGTAAGTTTTTACTCAGAGAGTGCTGAGTGCGTGGAACGGGCTGCCGGCGATGGTGGTGGAGGCAGATATGATTGGATCTTTCAAGAGACTCCTGGATAGGTACATGGAGCTTCGAAAAATAGAGGGCTATGGGTAACCCTAGGCAATTTCTAAAGTAAGTTCATGTTCAGCACAGCATTGTGGGCCGAAGGGCCTGTATGGGGCTGTAGGTTTTCTATGTTTCTATTAAACGTGCAGCAAATTGGGAAATTGGAGGTGGAGAGAGACTTGGGAATCCTGGTGCAGTATTATCCAAAGCTTAACATGCAGGCTGAGTCAGTGGTCGGGAAGGCAAATGCAATGTCAGCATTAATTTTGAGGGGAGAAGAGTGTAAAAGAAAAGATGTAATGCTGAGCCTTGATAAGGCATTGGTCAGACTCCATTTGGAGTATTGTGAGCAGTTTTGGCTCCTTGTATCAGAAAGGATGTTGGGACATTGGAAAGGGTCCAGAGGTAGTTGTGAAAAATGATCCTGGTAAAGAACAGGTTAGTTAGAAGAAGCATTTGATGGTTCTGTGCCTGCATTTGCTGGAGTTTAGAAAAATAATGAGTTATCTCATTGTGACCAGTCAAATACTGGATGGCCTATAGAGAGTGGAGTTGGAAAGGATGTCTCCGATAGTGGGAGAGTCTAGGACCAAGGGGCACAGACCCATAATACAAATACATCCCTTTTGTACATTGGTGATGGGGAATTTCTTTAGTTATTAGATTGTGAAAATAGAATTCATTGTCACAGAGATGTGGGGGCCAAGTCATTGAGTATATTTAAAGTTGAGGTTGATGGGTTCTTGATTAGTAAGGGTGTCAGATTGTCGGGAGAAGGCAGGAGAATAGGATTGAGAGGGTAAATAAGTCAGCCATGATGCATTGACAGAGTAGACTTGATGGACCGAATGGTGTAATTCTGCTCCTATGTTCTTTGGTTTTCTGGTCAAACTCAATTTGATCCTGTCTCTCAGAAATTTTCCCATCACAGCTGTGAGGCTCAGCGGCCTGGAGTTTCCCAGATTGTCCTTCCAGCCCTTCTCAAGTTGTGTCCTTGAGCCACCCTGCACCCTCTCTCTCCACCTTTGATTTCTGAATTTGCTGCACGTTTAATAGAAACATAGAAAACCCAACATATTTAAATATAAATTCCACAGTGGGTTGTGGTTCTGTGGAATGCTCTGCCTCAGAAGGCAGTGGAGGCCAATTCTCTGCATTCTTTCAAAAAAGCGTTGGATAGAGCTCTTAAAGATAGCGGAGTGAAGGAATATGGGGAGAAGGCAGGAAAAGGGTACTGATTGTGGGTGATCAGCCATGATCACAGTGAATGGTGGTGCTGGCTCAAAGGGCTGAATGGCCTACTCCTGTACCTATTGTCTATTGTCTATAAACCCAGTTGGCACATGGGTATTACACCTCCCAATTGTACAAGATACAAGTATAATATACCAAAAAAACATGGAAAAGGAAAAAAAATATTTACCCAATAGAAAAACTAATCTAAACAATGCTAACCACCTAAACTAAAGAAAGAAAAAGACATGGACTGTTGTGTAACGTCAAAAAAAAGGAACCATTAGTGTCGTCGACTCCGCTCATCTCGATGTATATTAAAAAGAAACAGAATAGGTTTGGAAAAGTTCAAATTACATCGTATGGAAGTGTTGAATAAATGGCTTCCAAGTCTTTTTGAATTTAATAGAGGGATCATATATTACACCTCTAATTTTTTTCCAAGTTTAAACACAACATAGTTTGAGAGAGCCAATGAAATGTGTGGGAGGATTGATCTCTTTCCAGTTCAGCAAAATGGATCTTCCAGCCATTAGTGTAAGAAATGCAATCATAAGACGAGCTGAAGAGGTCAGATGGTTTAGTTCTATCATTGGTAACCCAAAAATTGTGGTAATAGGGTGGACCTACTCCTGTTGTCTTCGCATGCCCTTGATCAGGCTCTGGGGATTTATCCACCTCAGCTGGCTTTCACATCATCAGCACCTACTCTTTTGTAATGTGAGATTTTCCATGATGTTGATGTTCATTCTCCTTCATTCCGTGGATCCCATGATGTTTTCCCTGGGAAATAGGGATGGGAAATATTGATTTCAGACCACTCCCCTCCCGAGCTGATCCACCGGTTGATAACCACATGAGCGCTTAAGGAAATCTGTTCTCTCACTAATTACTCTTTAAATCTCAATGTGCCTGTAGCCCCTCATGAATGTCATAGAAACACAGAAAATAGGTGCAGGAGTAGGCCATTTGGCCCTTTGAGCCTGTACCGCCTTTCAGTATGATCATGGTTGATCATCTAACTCAGAGCCCTGTACCTGCCTTCTCCCCATACCCCCTGATCCCTCTAGCCACAAGGGCCATATCTAACTCCCTCTTAAATATAGCTAATGAACTGGCCTCAACTGTTTCCTGTGGCAGAGAATTCCACAGATTCACCACTCTCTGTGTGAAGATGTTTTTCCTCATCTCGGTCCTAAAAGGCTTCCCCTTTATCCTTAAACTGTGACCCCTCATTCTGGACTTCCCCAACATCAGGAACAATCTTCCTACATCTAGCCTGTCCAATCCCTTTAGAATTTTATACGTTTCAATAAGATCCCCCCTCAATCTTCTAAATTCCAATGAGTATAAGCCTAGTCGATCCTGTCTTTCATCATATGAAAGTCCTGCCATCCCAGGAATCAATCTGGTGAACCTTCTTTGTACTCCCTCTATGGCAAGTATGTCTTTCCTCAGATTAGGGGACCAAAACTGCACACAATACTTCCAGGTGTGCTCTCACCAAGGCGTCGTACAAGTGCAGTAGTACCTCCCTGCTCCTGTACTCGAATCCTCTTGCTATGAATGTCAGCATACCATTCGCCTTTTTCACCGCCTGCTGTACCTGCATGCCCACTTTCAATGACTGGTGTACAATGACACCCAGGTCTCGTTGCACCTCCCCTTTTCCTAATCGGCCACCATTCAGATAATAATCTGTTTTCCTGTTCTTGCCACCAAAGTGGATAACCTCACATTTATCCACATTAAATTGCATCTGCCATGAATTTGCCCACTCATCTAACCTATCCAAGTCACCCTGCATCCTCTTAGCATCCTCCTCACAGCTAACACTGCCACCCAGCTTCATGTCATCCGCAAACTTGGAGATGCTGCATTTAATTCCCTCATCTAAATCATTAATATATATTGTAAACAACTGGAGTCCCAGCACTGAGCCTTGTGATACCCCACTACTCACTGCCTGCCATTCTGAAAAGGTCCGTTTATTCCCACTCTTTGCTTCCTGTCTGCCAACCAATTCTCTATCCACATCAATACCATACCCCCAATACCGTGTGCTTTAAGTTTACACACTAATCTCCTGTGTGGGACCTTGTCAAAAGCCTTTTGAAAATCCAAAGCTACCACATCCACTGGTTCTCCCCTATCCACTCTACTAGTTACATCGTCAAAAAATTCTAGTAAGATTCGTCAGACATGATTTTCCTTTCACAAATCCATGCTGACTTTGTCCGATCATTTCACTGCTTTCCAAATGTGCTGTTATCTCATATTTGATAACTGACTCTAGCATTTTCCACCGATCACCACCACCGATGTTAGGCTAACCGGGGTCTATAATGCCCCAGTTTCTCTCTCACTTCTTTTCTAAAAAGCGGGGTTACATTAGCCACCCTCCAATCCTCGGGAACTAATCCAAATTATCATTCAAATTATCTGCAGAGGTATCGCGTGTTCTCCTCCTATTCTCTTGATTTCTCTCTTCACTGTACTCCTCTCTCTGTCTGATTCTCCTCGGGTCAGAGAGCTGAATCCACGCTTGTTTACTCTGTGTGGTCAGAGCCTTCACAATGTATTTTCCCAGTTCCCTCAGTAACCTGGTCCACCTGTGTCTGTGCTGACCATGAGACCAAATAAAACTAACCCCACCTTTCTGCGTACACTCTATATCCCACACACCCCACCTCCCTTTTCCTGCCTCCTCACGGGCAGCCACAAAATAAAGAAACCCAATAGAACCCAAAAGAAAGAAGACTGTGAAACATACAATGCACAGAAAAATACTCGGTACTCCAAAGACAAAAAGAAGCCGATAGAGGAACTCAGCAGGTCGGGTGGCATCTCTACAGGAAAAGTGATAGTCGACATTTCAGGCTGAGATTCTGCATCAAAGCCCTGTGTGACGAGAATACATATAAAAATTAAGATGTTTGCTGGCCTGGGTTAGCATCAGTGACATCAGCAAGTGGTCTGCCACCTGCCCTCAGGGGAAGGAGAGATAAGGAACAATGGAGCAGCGTCTGGAGATGTGTAATGAAGGGACGGGGGAGAGAGAGCTGTCTGGAGCGGCTCCCCCCTTTGAACCTTGAACTGTTTGAAGTGATGGACAGGAGATGCCCCAGCAGGGGGATAAAAAGGGACAGGTTCGCTAAGGCAGGACACACACGCCACCAGAGGTAGCGAGACCCTGGAAGCGGTACGCCTCTCACGAGTCGGTGGGAAGTACCAGACAACGCCCGGGGTGGAAAGGTACGATCAGCGGGAACCTGGTGTGTGTCCGCCCTTGCCTGGGTGCCGGGTTCACTGCAGAGGATCGACCGCATCTGGAGGAGGGGTCACAGTCGGTGACGTCAGGTGACATCACCAAGGACCCGCCCAAAAGCTGCTTGTGAGCCATCTCGCCGGTCTGTGAGTGAAGCAGTGTCTGAATGATCAGTTGTTCCTGTTCTATCTCTCTCTTCCCCCACGTTGTCCATCGCCATGGCAACGATTACTGCGAACTGAACTACTAAACTGGACTGAAATTTGAGTCAGTTTGAAATTTGGTCATTTACCCCTAGACAACGATAGAGCTTGATTGATGCTGTTATCTTAATTCTGTGCACATGTGTGTTTATCATCGCTGAACTGTTGCATTTATTATCCTTTCGATTACTGTGTTGCTTGTTTCTTTAATAAAACTTTCTTAGTTCTAGTACTCCAGACTCCAACTGAGTGATCCATTTCTGCTGGTTTGGCAACCCAGTTACGGGGTACGTAACACCCGTCTCTGCTGCCTCTTGTGTCTCCACAACACTCCAAACGTGACCTCACCAAAGCTTCAAGCAAGAGAAGATCAGATCTTCGTCAGGACTGGAGAAAAAAAGATGAGAAGTCAGAGTAAGAAGGTGAGGGGAGGGAAAGAAGAAATACAAGGTTGTAGGTGATCGGTGAACCCAGGAGAGGGGGAGTGGTGAATAAAGAGCTGGGAAAGAGACTGGTGACATTGTTAAAGGGCTGGAGAAGGAGGAATCTGGTAGAGGACAGAAGGCCATGGAAGAAAGGGGAGGTGGAGGAACACCAGAGGGATGTGATGGGCAGGAAAGGAGGCAAGGTGAGAGAGCGAAATGGGAATGGGGAATGGTGATGGTGTGTCCATTACCGGAATTTCAAGAAATTGATGTTCTTGCCATCAGGTTGGAGACTAGCCAGACGGAATAATGTTTTGACAAGATATATGTGGATAGTTTGACTAGAGAAGCGATTACAGATGACCGCCTCCCAGTAAGTGAGGCTGGGACCAAGTGGTTAATGTGTCAGTGGGGAAGACTTTGCCCCAGTGAGCATCTTTCTCTTAGTTTTGAAACAGATGGAAAAATTGGACCAGTGCTGAGCCTGCATCTACCTGGAAAGCAGAGATGATGTCTCAGGCTTTCTCTCTCTTTCTCTGCCACACGCACACGCACACGCACACGCACAGACACGTGAGCTCAGACATCTACCTTTATCCAGGCCTGGTCTTCACTTGCACTTACACACAGTTTCATCTGACCTCCCTCAACTTTGATCCCTCTTGTCCTCACCCTCGGGATTCCCCCTGCCCCTTACCTTCTGTGCACCCTTCCTCAGATCTCATGCCTCCAACACTTTCCCACCCCTCCCTCTGCTGCACCCTGTTTGCTACGTGGTTCCTTCCTGTGACCCCTGCATTGGGCTCTGCTTCCCACCCAAGTGGGAGACACAATCCTTGGTCGGGTGACACAACTGTCGCAAATGATCATGTGAGTGAGGCTGAGTGATGGATGGGGCGAAAGGGGCACTGGAAAACTGAGTGACGGAGGGGCAGAAAGAAACCCACACTGAGAACCGCTTGTGACCTTTGATACCTGCATGGGGGTATTTTGTCGCCCAGTCAGTTTGACAGGGCTGGGGAGTGAGTGAGAGGAAAGGACTAAGGTTGAGGATCACACGGGAGGAGGAGTAAGAGAGGAAAGGGGTACGCCACCATGTGACCCTCAACTTCAGACATCGTTGTTAATGCTCTGAACTCGGGATTCCACCAAACCGGCTGATAAATGTTTGGACGTTCAGTTCATGGCGATACCGCTTTCAACCAGCAGATGGGGATAGCGAGCTGTGCAAAGATCAGTTTCACGGCGAGGATCCCCACCTGCTGCTGGGAACCGGTACTGCAGGGCTTCTTCCTTCATGCTCCCTCCCCCAATCCCCCACCCGACTCACCTGGTGTATCTTTCACATGTCATTTGTACTCCTTACCCTCCCCCGCCTAATTCCGACTTTATCCCCCCTCCTGCCCAGTCCCGATGAAGGTTCTCGGCGGGAAACATCGTCTGTTTATTCCTTCCATAAATGCAGCCGGACCCGCTGAGTTCCTCCAGCATTTTGTGTTGCTCGGGATTTCCAGCGTCTGCAGACTCTCGCGTGTCAGATCCATTTGTTGTTGTTTGATTGTTCGTTTATTTGAATCAGATGCTCGAAAAACTAAAAATAAACAGAAAATATTTGAACTCCGCAGAGGCCAGGCAGCGTTTGAATGAAGATGTCATGGACGTGGAACGCAAACTCCGTGTCTCTCGCCGTGGATCCTGACTGACCTGTTATTGTTGTTCCTGCATTTCCTGGGGATAAAACGGGTCGAAAACAGAATAACTGATTCCACGTGGGCACCCGTTGTGATCTTGTCTCATCAATTAGAGGAACCGCTCCTCATGTTCCACTGGGGCAGCCTGAAACCTGCCGGCATGAACATTGAATTCTCTGACTTCCGGTAGTTGCTCCCCCTCTGTCACTTTTCCTTTTAATTTTCTCTCTTCGTGATACATCAGCCCCCATCACTGTCTCTCCTTCCTCTCCTCCCCCACCCTCCCCATCTGCCCATCCCTCACACGCTCCTCCCCCCTCCCTCCCTTTGTTCCAGACTCCACCTTCCTCTCCGACCAGATTGCATCATCCTTGTCACTGCCACCTCTCACCTCCCGGCTTCTGACACATTCCCACACTCCACCCGTCCCTCCCCTGGATCAGCTGCCAGCTCTTCCACCACCTTTCTGTACTGACCATCTCCCCTCTTTCTTTCAGCCCAGATGAAGGGTCTGGAGCCGAAATGGTAACTGTTCATTTCCCATTCCCATCCTGCCTGTCTCGCTGAGAATCTCCGGCGCTTTGCGTGTTTCCAGCGTTGCCTGGCCATTCCCTAACATTCACCTTGACCTTCCCAGTCAGCACCACCACCGCTTGTCCAACTGAACCTGTCACATTGTAGGTGGACTTTAGGACCCGGGCAGCTCAACACTCATAGCCCGCGGCTGCTACTGAATGCGTAGTATTTCTGTTCCGTTGGTGGATGCAGTGAACACATTAAAATTAATGGATCTATAATTCGTGTTTATTTCATTCTCTCCACACGTATTTTGCACCGAGTTACTCCTGTCGCCGGTCCCGGGACCAGACCCGGAGCGAAACCGGAGCAGATTCCCAGCCACTGGTTTTTATGCCAAGTCCAGAAGAAAGAATAAAGTTTCCTTGTGAATTTATTTCCAGTGAAGATGTGGAGATGGGACGTGGTCTCCGCGTTGTAAAATGAAACTGTCCCGGACTCGTAACAGAGATAACCTTCTGACCGTTCTCTCTGCAACTTTTCCTGATACTGTTGCTGTGGCACGTTCGGCTCCCAATGGCAGCAGCGAGGAGAGAACATGGCCTTCTTGTGGCAGCGCTCCATGTCAGATGCGCTCAGTGGCGAGGAAGGCTTTTCCTGCGACAGTCTGGGCAGTGTTCACTCTGGGCATTTGTGTTTCCACAGCAGGCCGTGATGCAAGCAGTCAGGACAATCCCCACTGCGTATCTATAGAAGTTTGTCAAAGTTTTAGATGGCATGTCGAATCTGCGCAAATTCTGTACTATCACAGTAGAGGCAATGCCGTGTCTTCTTGGTAATGGCGCTTAATGTGCTGGACCCAGAACAAATTCCCTGAAATCAGAACCATAAGGAATTTAAAGGCATTCACCCCTCCCTGAAGAGGTCTACCTCATGGACCTCAGGTTATTCCCTCCTCCAGACGATAGTCGGCCTGGTTCTGCTGACATTGAGTGAGCGGTTGTTGTTGTGGCACCAAACAGCCTGATTTTCAATCCCCCGACTATATGCCGACTCGTCACCACCTTGGAATCCGCCAACAATAGTCAGCAAACTTAAATATGACGTTATAGTCATAGTCATAGTCATATTTTATTGATCCCGGGGGAAATTGGTTTTCGTTACAGTTGCACCATAAATAATAATAGTAATAACACCATAAATAGTAATAAAACCATAAATAGTTAAATAGTAATATGTAAATTATGCCAGTAAATTGTGAAATAAGTCCAGGACTAGCCTATCGGCTCAGGGTGTCTAACCCTCCGAGGGAGGAGTTGTAAAGTTTGATGGCCACAGGCAGGAATGACTTCCTATGACGCTCTGTGTTGCATCTCGGTGGAATGAGTCTCTGACTGAATGTACTCCCGTGCCCCACCAGTACATTATGTAGTGGATGGGAGACA
Organism: Mobula hypostoma; assembly: GCF_963921235.1. Taxonomy (NCBI): domain Eukaryota; kingdom Metazoa; phylum Chordata; class Chondrichthyes; order Myliobatiformes; family Myliobatidae; genus Mobula; species Mobula hypostoma. The sequence continues at coordinate 9,490,923 of NC_086101.1, read as the reverse complement.
TTGTCCAAGATGGCATGCAACTTGGACAGCATCCTCTTTTCAGACACCACCGTGAGAGAGTCCAGTTCCATCCCCACAACATCACTGGCCTTACGAATGAGATTGTTGATTCTGTTGGTGTCTGCTATCCTCAGCCTGCTGCCCCAGCACACTACAGCAAACATGATAGCACTGGCCACCACAGACTCGTAGAACATCCTCAGCATCATCCGGCAGATGTTAAAGGACCTCAGTCTCCTCAGGAAATAGAGACGGCTCTGACCCTTCTTGTAGACAGCCTCAGTGTTCTTTGACCAGTCCAATTTATTGTCAATTCGTATCCCCAGGTATTAGTAGTCTTCCACCATGTCCACACTGACCCCCTGGATGGAAACAGGGTTCACCGGTGCCTTAGCTCGCCTCAGGTCTACCACCAGCTCCTTAGTCTTTTTCACATTAAGCTGCAGATAATTCTGCTCCCACCATGTGACAAAGCTGTGTTTACCCTCAGAGTCCTAAAGCGAGTGAGCTCGGGACAAAGCCTTGAGTCGCTGCGCTGGCGGAGGAGATGTTGTTGCCAATCCCAACTGACTGAGGTCTGAGAGTGAGGGAATGGAGGATCCAGTTGTACAAGGACGTATCGACGCCTCGGTCTTGGAGCTTATTGATTAGTTTTGAGGGGATGACCGTGTTGAGTGGAGAGCATCCTGATGTCTGCATCTTCACTGTCCGGATGTTCCATGGCTGAGTGAAGAGTCAATGAAATGGCATCTGCTGTGGATTTGTTACGACAGTGGGCAAACTGGACAGTAGCCGCTGCTCTGGCAGGAGTTGAGGTAGTTCAACCTCTCAAAGCATTTCATCACAGCGGATGTAAGTGCAACTGGACAATAGCAGGTCAGGCAGCACCAGTGGAGGGGAATCACCAGTCGATGTTTCGGGGCGAGACTCCATCGACTGGAAAGGAGGAAGAAGCCAGAATAAGGTCGGGGGGGGGGCGGGGGCTGGGAGTACAAGCTGCAGATGATAGGTGAGACAAAGTGAGAGGAAAGGTGGGTGTGTGTGCGGGAGAGGGGAGGGTGTGAATTATGAAGCTGGTGGTGATAGTTGGAGGAGTTAAAGGGCTGAAGAAGGAGTATGACAGAAGTGGACAGAGGACTAGAGCAGAAAGGGAAGGAGGAGGGGAACCAGATGCAGGTGACTGGCAGTTCAAAGTTCAAAGCAAACTTATTATCAAAGTACATAAACCTCACCATATACAACCCTGGTGTTCATTTTATTGTGGGCATACTCGATAAATCAACAGAATAATAACAAACATAACGGAATCAATGAAAGACCGCACGAACCTGGCCGTTTAACCAGTGTGCAAACGACAACAAACTGCAAATACAAAACGCCAAAATAAATAATAATAAATAATCAATAAATATCAAGAACATGAGATGAAGACTATTTCAAAGAGAGTCCTTAGATAACGGGAACGATTCAGCGATGGGTACTGTGGTTATCCCCTTTTGTTCAAGAGCCTGATGGCTGAGGGGTAGTAACTGCTCTTGAACCTGGTGGTTCTCACCCTGAGGTTCATGTACCTTCGTCCTCATGGCAGCAGTGAGAAAAGTGCATGCCCATGGTATTGGGGGTCGCTGATGATGAAAGCTGATTTCCTGCGACCGTGTTTCATGTCGATGTGCTCAATGCAGTGGAGGGCTTCACTCACGATGGAGTGGGCTGTATCCACTACTTTTTGTTGGATTTTCCATTCAAGGGCATTGATGTTTCCATCCCAGGCTATGATGCAGCCAGTCAATATACTCTCCACGACACAGTCACAGAACGTTGTTAAAGTTTTAGATATCCTGCTGGATCTCTGCAAATTCCTAAGAATGTGGAGGGCCTGCTGTGCTTTCTTCGTAATTGTTTTAACGTGCTGGGCCTGGAACAGGACATGCAAAATATTAACTCTGAGAAATTCAGAGTTGTCAGCATTTCTAATTGTCTACTGTAATTGTCCTGTGTATTGTACATCTGCCGTTGTCAGTGTCCATTTATCTCACTTTAGGAAACGCATCTCAGTACATTCTTACTGAGAGTCTTGACTTTCCGAAGGCGCTTCTCTGTTGCTGAATTCCTGCAGTGACAACCCCCCACCAGCCCACCCGACCCACCATCAGACACAGTCAGACTCGGAGGGGGCTTCTCAACAGTGGCTCCTCCTGGTCGCACAGTTGTCGAGCCGAATCCCACGTGACAACAATGGGCAGACGATCTCTCATCGCCCCCTTGTGGTGACTGACAGTAATTCGGAGCGTCAGATAAACCAGATTTCTGTCTCTGGAGATGGTGAACAAAGCAGGAAGCTTGAGAAAACAACAGTATCTGGTTAGATCAGTGGAAGCTATTTGTGGTACAAGGAAAATGGCTCAGAAAGTTCACCAGTGCCTCTTCCTCCTCAGTAGGCCAAGGAAATTTGGGACAGAACATAGAAACCTATAGCACATTACAGGCCCTTTGGCCCACAACATTTTGCCAAACATGTAACCTCTAGAAACTGCCTAGAAGTTCCCTAGTGCATAGCCCTCTATTTTTCTAAGCTCTATGTACCTATCTGAGAGACTCCTAAAAGACCCTATTGTATCGGCTTCCACCATCACCACCGGCAGTGCATTCCACACACCCACCACTCTCTGTGTGGAAAAACGTACCCCTGACATCCCCTCGTCACTTATCTCCAAGCACCTTAAAACTATGCCCCCCACCCCACCGTGTTAGCCATTTCAGCCTTAGGATAAAAACCTCTGACTGCACACGATCAATGTCCCTCATTATCGTATACACCTCTATCATGTCACATATAATCCCACATCACTCCAGGGAGAAAAGGCCAAGTTCACTCATTCTATTCACATTGGGTACGCCCTCCAATCCAAACAACATCCTCGTAAATCTCCTCTGCACTCTCTCTGTAGTATCCAAATGCTTCCTGTACACAAATGAACACAGTACTGCAAGGAGGTCTGACCAAGATCTCATATAGCTGTAACATTACCTCACGGCTCTTGAACTCAATCCCACGGTTGGTGAATGCCAACACACGATACGCCTTCTTAACAGCACTGTCACCCTGCTCAGCAGCTCTGAGTGTCCTATGGACATGGGCCCCAAGATCTCTCAGATCTACCACACTGCCAAGAGGATTACTATTAATATTATATTCTGTTTTCAAATTTGACGTACCAAAATGAGCCACTTCACTCTTATCTGGGTTGAAACAATCTGCCACTTCTCAGCCCAGTTCTGCATCCTATCGATGTCCCGCTGCAACCTCTGGCAACCCTCCAGACTACCCACAATATCCCCAACCTTTGTGTCATCAGCAAACTTATTAACCCACCCTTTAACTTCTTCATCCAGGTCATTTATTAAAATCACAAAGAGGAGGGGTCCCGGAACAGATTCCCGTGGAACACCACTGGTCACCTACCTCCATACAGAATATGAACCATCTACAACTATCCTATGTATTCAGTGAGCAAGCCAGTCCTGGATCCACAAAGCAAGGTCCCTTTGGATCCCTTGCCTCCTTACTTTCTGAAGGAGCCTGCCATGGGGAACCTTATCAAATGCCTTACTGAAATTCATATACACTACATCCACTGCTCTACCTCCATCAATGTGCTTTGCTACTTCCTCAAGTGTTTCAATCAGGCTCGTAAGGCATGACCTGCCCTTGATAAGGCCATACTGACTAACCGTAATGAGATTATGTCTCTCCAAATGCTCATAAACCCTGTGTGACGAGAATACACATAAAATTAAGATGTTTGCTGGCCTAGGTTAGCATCAGTGACATCAGCAAGTGGTCTGCCACCTGCCCTCAGGGGAAGGAGAGATAAGGAACAATGGAGCAGCGTCTGGAGATGTGTAATGAAGGGACGGGGGAGAGAGAGCTGTCTGGAGCGGCTCCCCCCTTTGAACCTTGAACTGTTTGAAGTGATGGACAGGCGATACCCCAGCAGGGGGATAAAAAGGGACAGGTTCGCTAAGGCAGGACACACGCCACCCGAGGTAACGAGACCCTGGAAGCGTTACGCTTCTCACGAGTCGGTGAGAAGTACCAGACAACGGCCAGGGTGGAAAGGTACGATCAGCGGGAACCCGGTGTGTGTCCGCCCTTGCCTGGGTGCCGGGTTCACTGCAGAGGATCGACCGCATCTGGAGGAGGGCTCACAGTCGGTGACCTCAGGTGACATCACCAAGGACCCGCCCAAAAGTTGCTTGTGAGCCATCTCGCCGGTCTGTGAGTGAAGCCGTGTCTGAATGATCAGTTGTTCCTGTTCTCTCTCTCTCTTCCCCGACGTTGTCCATCGCCATGGCAACGATTACTGCGAACTGAACTACTAAACTGGACTGAACTTTGAGTCACTTTGAAATTTGGTCATTTACCCCTAGACAACGATAGAGCTTGATTGATGCTGTTATCTTAATTCTGTGCACATGTGTGGTTATCATTGCTGAACTGTTGCATTTATTATCCTTTCGATTACTGTGTTGCTTGTTTCTTTAATAAAACTTTCTTAGTTCCAGTAATCCAGACTCCAACTGAGTGATCCATTTCTGCTGGATTGGCAACCCAGTTACGGGGTACGTAACATAAGTGGGGTTCTCGTCCGCGATTTTGAACGCTAAATTTGGGACGGAGTAAATTGATTGGGTTAAAATTCCCGAAAGAAAGAAAAGACAAACAGCAGAAATGGAGGCTGAGGAATTTATAAAGGCGCCGACCTTGGAGGCATTAGTGGATGCCAGGAAATCGGAATTGATAGCTGTGGCCAAACGGTTGAATCTTGCTAAGGTGAAGTCGACAATGAGGAGAGAGGAGATACACAGAGCTATTGTAGAGCACTATGTATCTAAAGGTGTGTTTCCCCAAGGTGAGCTGGGGGTGGTGTCTATTGAAAAACCTGCTGGAGACGCGGTACAGGTACAGCTTGAAAAACTGAGACTCGAGCACGAGTTCCGGGTACGGCAGTTAGAACATGAAGAGAAACAGTTAGAAAGGCAGGAGAGAGAGTTAGAAAGGCGGGAGAAAGAGAAAGAGGTAGAAAGGCAAGAGAGAGAGAGACAGTTGGAGAGAGAGGAGAAACAGAGGGAAAGGGAATTTGAGCTGGAGAAGTTAAAGATAAGGGCCGAGCAGGGGCCCGTGCCGAACCAAGGTGGAGGGTTCCGGGCGACCCAGGAGGTTAGGCTGGTTCCCCCACTTGACGATACCGACGTGGATCGGTACTTTCTCCACTTCGAAAAAGTGGCTATAAGTCAGAAATGGCCGAGGGATAAGTGGGCTGTGTTACTTCAGAGTGTACTGAAAGGGAAAGCCCAACAAGCTTACTCAGCTTTGTCCGCGGAAGATGCCCAGAGGTATGAGGTGGTGAAAGAGGCCATCCTCAGGATTTATGAGTTGGTCCCGGAGGCATACCGGCAGAGGTTCCGGAATGCGAGGAAGCGGTGGGACCGCACGTATTTGGAGTTTGCCCATGAGATGCAGACATATTGTGAGCGTTGTTGCGCCTCGAGGGGGGTAGAGGAGGATTATGACAGACTGCTACAACTGATCCTGATTGAGCAGTTTAAAGGTTGTGTCCCTGAGGGTATGAGACCCTACCTCGATGAGAAAGAGGCAGCCACGTTAGCCGCAACTGCTAAGTTAGCGGATGAGTATGCGTTGACGCATAAAATGAAGGTTGCCCCGAGTAAAGGCTACCAGAAGGGTAGTCAGGACGGCGGGGAGAGTCCGCCAGAAAAGTCAGAAAGTAAGCCGGGGACTAGTGAAAAGGATAAGGTAGACCAGGAGCAGTCTGGTAGGAAGTCTCCTGGGGTCGTCTGTTATAATTGTGGGAAAGTCGGACACTTTGCGTCCAGGTGCTTTGCCCCAAGGAAGGAGACGGGGAAAGGAAAAGCGGAAATTTTGAATGGCTGTATCGAGCTGTTAAGCGAACCGCTAGGGAAGGACAGGTCTGAAAAAGTCCAGGAAGGGCGCGAGAGGTTTATCTCGGCCGGATTGGTGTCAGTGAAGGAGGGGTTAAAACCAGTTCCAGTGCGGATCTGGAGAGACACGGGAGCGTGTCAGTCACTAATACTGAAGAGTGTATTAGAGTTTAGCTCAGAGACCCAGACTGGGGAGGTAGAGGTCAAAGGTGTTGGGGAAGGGACAGAGTCGTCCATTTGCACCAGATACACTTACAAAGCAACCTGGTCTCTGGACTAGTCATGATCGGGGTGAGGTCCGAATTACCGATGAAAGACGTGGAAGTCTTGCTCGGTAATGACATCGCCGGAGGAATCGTGTTCCCAGTCGTGAGATTGACAGGTCAGCCTGCCAGCATTGAGGCCCCGCCCATGGACTCACGGGTTCATCACGGGCCCGCGATAGTGAATTTAGCTGAAACATTTCTGCCAACCTTGTATGAGACGGGGTGTAGTGAGACAAGAGGTAGTGAGGGAGCTGGGACGGACGTAGCAGTAGCCAGGAAAGAATTTGTGCAGACGCAGGAGCGAGACGAGGGTCTGATGGTTTTGGCAGAGACAGCTCTGTCTGACACAGCTTTAACAAGGGAACTAGTAGGCTATCGTGTAGCGGAGGAAGTGCTAAGGAAGAAAGGGAAATCAAGTACAGTACCCGCAGATGAGGAATGGGGGGTGGTGCAAAAGAGTTATGGGGATGAGGTTTTTAACATGGCCCACGAGGTACCCCCCGGTGGACATTTTGCGGTGCTGGAGGAAACAGTTGGTGGAATCATGAAAGAGATTTACCGGCTGCCCAGGGGGAAGAATGTTATTGATCATGACCGACGCGAACTGAGACGGTCACCGGCTTTTGATATGCTAACAAACCTAGTCGGTGTTAGCGTGGAAATCAAAGAAGCTAGGGGCCCCCTGATAAGAGAAAAAAACCATTTTGAAAAGATTAGGATGGGATCGGTCAGATGGGAGAAGGCTATTGTTTTGGCCAGGTCTACTGATAAGGTCTCTCCCTTAATCCTCGAACAAAGCGAATCTTTAGAAGAAGTAATTAAACGACTCGCACCCGTATGTTTGATTGTCCCGAGGAAATGCAAAGAACTGGGACGTTGGGTGATGTCTGTTACAATAGGGCAGCCTAGTAAAGAACACCGATATATAATGAGTAATTCAGTGACTAAAGGGCTGATGAACACAGAGGTGTGTATTGGCAATTTAATACGGCTGTCTGAAGCCAGCTTGATAGTGAACCTTGAAAAAAATGAATTCGGCCACACGAGGGTCACTTACCTGGGAATTGTGGTGACACAGGGGCAGCTGGCAGCGATGCAAGCTACAGTGCAGGCTATCGCTGACCTCCCAACCCTGACAGACAAGAGAGCCCTCAGAAGGCTCTTGGAGATGGTGGGGTACTGCAGAAAGTTTTGCAATAACTCTGCGGTCAATACCCGTCCCCCTCCTACTAAGCCCTTGCGAGAGAAAACTGAGTCGGAATGGGACGACCCTTGTTATTGTGGTCCGGGACAAAGCCAAATGAGAGATTACATCGATCGCAATTCATCAGTGTTTTTGGCCACTATGAAGTTTGCTGAGTTGGAGCCTGGTCTAAGGGATTACTAATAACACGTGTAAAAGGAACAGAAAATGTGATGACTGTCTGTCAAGGTGTTGACAGCTTCAAACTCGTTGTGTTTGCCAAATAGCTGATAGAGATGTATATTTGTGTATGTATCAAATAATGTATTCATGTTTGTAATTTTTACCTCCCGGTAAAAATCCTTAAAGGGGGGAAGTGTGACGAGAATACACATAAAATTAAGATGTTTGCTGGCCTAGGTTAGCATCAGTGACATCAGCAAGTGGTCTGCCACCTGCCCTCAGGGGAAGGAGAGATAAGGAACAATGGAGCAGTGTCTGGAGATGTGTAATGAAGGGACGGGGGAGAGAGAGCTGTCTGGAGCGGCTCCCCCCTTTGAACCTTGAACTGTTTGAAGTGATGGACAGGCGATACCCCAGCAGGGGGATAAAAAGGGACAGGTTCGCTAAGGCAGGACACACGCCACCCGAGGTAACGAGACCCTGGAAGCGGTACGCTTCTCACGAGTCGGTGAGAAGTACCAGACAACGGCCAGGGTGGAAAGGTACGATCAGCGGGAACCCGGTGTGTGTCCGCCCTTGCCTGGGTGCCGGGTTCACTGCAGAGGATCGACCGCATCTGGAGGAGGGGTCACAGTCGGTGACCTCAGGTGACATCACCAAGGACCCGCCCAAAAGTTGCTTGTGAGCCATCTCGCCGGTCTGTGAATGAAGCCGTGTCTGAATGATCAGTTGTTCCTGTTCTATCTCTCTCTTCCCCGACGTTGTCCATCGCCATGGCAACGATTACTGCAAACTGAACTACTAAACTGGACTGAACTTTGAGTCACTTTGAAATTTGGTCATTTGCCCCTAGACAACGATAGAGCTTGATTGATGCTGCTATCTTAATTCTGTGCACATGTGTGGTTATCATTGCTGAACTGTTGCATTTATTATCCTTTCGATTACTGTGTTGCTTGTTTCTTTAATAAAACTTTCTTAGTTCCAGTAATCCAGACTCCAACTGAGTGATCCATTTCTGCTGGTGTGGCAACCCAGTTACGGGGTACGTAACACCTGCCTCTAAGGATCTTCAACAACTTTCTCAGCACTGAAGTCAGGCTCACTGGTCAATAATTTCTTCGGTTATAGACTTCCTTTCTTGAACAAGGGAACAACATTTGCAACTCGCCAATCCTCCGGTTCTTCTCCCGACCCAACTGATGACACAAAAATCATCGCAAGGTGCTCAGCAATCTCGTCCCTCACTTCCCACAGTAGCCTGGGGTATATCGCTCATCCGGTCCCGGTGACTTAATATTTTTCAGAACCTCCAGCACATCCTCTTTCTCAATGTCTATATGCTCAAGCATTTGAGTCCACTGTAAGTAATCCCCACAATTGTCAAGGTCTTTTTCCCTGGTGAATACTATAAGACCATAAGACAAAGGAGCAGAAATCGGCCATTCGGCCCATCAAGTCTGCTCCGCCATTTTATCATGAGCTGATCAATTCTCCCATTCAGTTCCACTCCCCCGCCTTCTCACCGTAACCTTTGATGCCCTGGCTACTCAGCTACCTCTCAATCTCTGCCTTAAATACACCCAATGACTTGACCTCCACTGCTGCCCGTGGCAACAAATTCCATAGATTCAACAGCCTCTGACTAAAAAAATTTCTTCGCATTTCTCTTCTGAATGGGTGCCCTTCATCCTTAAGTCATGCCTTCTCGTACTAGACTCCCTCATCATGGGAAACAACTTTGCCACATCCACTCTGTCCATGCCTTTCAACATTCGAAATATTTCTATGAGGTCTCCCCTCATTCTTCTAAACTCCAAGGGATACAGTCCAAGAGCGGACAAACATTCCTCATATGTCAACCCTTTCATTCCCGGAATCATTCTAGTGAATCTTCTCTGTACCCTCTCCAACGTCAGCACATCCTTTCTTAAATAAGGAGACCAAAACTGCCCACAGTACTCCAAGTGAGGTCTCACCAGCGCCTTATAGAGCCTCAACATCACATTCTTGCTCCTATACTCTATTCCTCTAGAAATGAATGCCAACATTGCATTCGCCTTCTTCACTACTGACTCAACCTGGAGGTTAACTTTAAGGGTATCCTGTACGAGGACTCCCAAGTCCCGTTGCATCTCAGAACTTTGAATTCTCTCCCCATTTAAATAATAGTCTGCCCATTTATTTTTTCTGCTAAAGTGCATAACCATACACTTTCCAACATTATACTTCATTTGCCACTTCTCTGCCCATTCTTCCAATCTATCCAAGTCTCTCTGCAGACTCTCTGTTTCCTCAGCACTACCGGCCCCTCCACCTATCTTCGTATCGTCAGCAAACTTAGCCACAAAGCCATCTATTCCATAATCCAAATCGTTGATGTACAACGCAAAAAGCAGCAGCCCCAACACGCATCCCTGTGGAACACCGCTGCTAACTGGCAGCCAAAGAGAATGGGACCCCTTTATTCCCACTCTCTGTTTCCTGCCAATCAGCCAATGCTCTATCCACGTATGTAAATTTCCCGTAATTCCATGGGCACTTATCTTGTTAAGTAGCCTCATGTGTGGCACCTTGTCAAAGGCCTTCTGAAAATCCAAATATACAACATCCACTGCATCTCCCTTGTCTAGCCTACTGGTAGTTTCCTCAAAAAATTGTAATAGGTTTGTCAGGCAGGATTTTTCTTTAAGGAATCCATGCTGAGTTCTGCCTATCTTGTCATATACCTCCGGGTACTCTGTAACCTAATCCTTGACAATCAACTCCAACAACTTCCCAACCACCGACGTCAAGCTAACAGGTCTATAATTTCCTTTTTCCTTCCTTGCCCCGTTCTTAAATAGCGGAGTGACATTTGCAATCTTCCAGTCCTCCGGAACGATGCCAGGATCTATCGACTTTTGAAAGATCATCGCTAATGCCTCCACAATCTCCACAGCTACTTCCTTCAGAACATGCGGGTGCATTCCATCTGGTCCGGGAGATTTATCTACCTTTAGACTATTCAGCTTCCTGAGTACTTTCTCTGTCGTAATTGTGACTGCGCACACTTCTCTTCCCTGCCACCACTGAGTGTCCAGTATACTGCTGACGTCTTCCTCAGTGAAGACTGATGCAAAATACTCGTTCAGTTCCTCTGCCATCTCCTTACCTCCCAAAACAATTTCTCCAGCATCATTTTCTATCGGTCCTATATCTACTCTCACCTGTCTTTTACTCTTTATATACTTGAAAAAGCTATTAGTATCCTCTTTGATATTATTTGCTAGTTTCCTTTCATAGTTAATCTTTTCCCTCTTAATGACCTTCTTGGTTTCCTTTTGTAACATTTTAAAAACTTCCCAATCCTCTGCCTTCCCACTAATTTTTGCTTCCTTGTCTGCCCTCTCCTTTGCTTTAACTTTGGCTTTGACTTCTCTTGTCAACCACAGTTGCATTCTTTTTCCACTCGAAAATTTATTCTTTTTTGGAATATACCTGTCTTGCACCTTCCTCACTTCTCACATAAACTCCAGCCACTGCTGCTCTGCTGTCTTTCCCGCCAGTGTCCGTTTCCAGTCAACTTTGGCCAGTTCCTCTCTCATGCCACTGTAGTTTCCTTTACTCCACTGAAATACCGACACATCAGATTTCGGCTTCTCTTTTTCAAATTTCACAGTGAACTCAATCATGTTATGATCACTGCCTCCTAAGGGTTCCTTCACCTCAATCACTCAAATCACCTCCGGTTCATTACACAATACCCAATCCAGTACAGCCGATCCCCCGGTGGGCTCAACAACAAGCTGTCCTAAAAAGCCATCTCGCAGACATTCTACAAATTCTCTCTCTTGAGATCCAGTGCCGACCTGATTTTCCCAATCCACTCGCAGGTTAAAATCCCCCACAATTATCATAACACTGCCCTTCTGACAGGCCTTTTCTATTTCCAGTTGTAATTTGTAGTCCACATCACTGCAACTGCCATCAGGGTCCTTTTACCCCTGCTATTTCTTAGCTCAACCCATAAAGATTCTGCACCTTCCGATCCTATATCACCTCTCTCGAATGATTTAATATCATTTCTTACCAATAAAGCCACGCCCCCCCCCCTCTGCCTACCTTCCTATCCTTCCGATACACCGTGTATCCTTGGACGTTCAGCTCCCAGAGACATGCATCCTTTAGCCACGTCTCAGTGATGGCCACAATATCATACCTGCCAATCTGTAGCTGTACGACAAGATCATCCACCTTATTCCTTATGCTGCGTGCATTTAAGTACAGCACCTTAAGACCAGTATTTGATACTTTTCGCTTTGATTTCACTGCAACTTTATTGCACTGCAACTCATCCCAATGGCTACAAATTTGCCCCATCACCTGCCTGTCTATCCTGACATCTTTACTGCTCACTATGTTAGATTTATTTCTGTTTTCCCCTTCCTCCACTCTGTCATTCCGGTTCCCATCCCCCTGCCAAATTAGTTTAAACCCTCCCTAACAGCTCTATTAAACTTTCCCGCCAGGATATTGGTCCCCTTCGGGTTCAAGTGTAATCTATCCTTTTTGAACGGGTCATATTCCCCCAGAAGAGATCCCAATTATCCAAGAATCTGAAGCCCTGCCCCGTACCCCAGTCTGTCAGCCACGCATTCATCTGCCTGATCCGACTATTCTTGCCCACGCTAGCACGTGGCACAGGTAGCAATCCCGAGATTACTACCCTGGAGGTCCTGCTTCTCAGCTTCCTTCTGAACTCCTGGAAATCTCTCTTCAGGACCTCCTCCTTTGTCCTATCTATGTCATTGGTACCAACATGTACTAAGACTGTGGCTGCTCCCCCTCCCCCTTTAGAATATTCAGGACCCGATCCGAGACATCCCGTACACTGGCACTTGGGAGGCAACACACCATGCGGGTATCTCTATCAGGCTCACAGAATCTCCTGTCCGTTCCCCTGACAATGGAATCCCCTACGACTACCGCATTTCTCTTCTCCCTGCTTCCCTCCTGCACAACAGCGCCAGGCTCAGCGCCAGAGACCCGGTCACCGTGGGCATCCCCTGTCAGGTCATCCCCCTCAACAGCATCCAGAACAAGATATTTGTTGCTGAGGGAGACAGCCACAGGGGTGCTCTCCACTATCCGGGTATTTCTCTTCCCTCTCTTGACAGTGACCCAGTTTTCTGACTCCTGTAGCCTAGGGATGACTACCTCCCTGTAGCTCCTGTCTATCATCTCTTTACTTTCCCTGATGAGCAGTAGGTCACCAAGCTGCAGCTCCAGATCCCTACCATGGTCTCTGAGGAGCTGCATCTCGGTGCACCTGGCGCAGATGTGGCCATCAGGGAGGCTGGAGGTCTCCCAGGATTCCCACATCTGACACCCTGAACAAAGCACTAACCCTGCAGGCATGTTATCTAATTCTACAGGAATGAAACAGGAAAAATAAGTCTACTCACGTACTTACCTCGCCAAACAGACGAACTTTTTAAACCGTTAGCTCATACCATTACCTGTGAGAGCCCTGCTGTTCCTGCCTGTCCGGGCCAATTCGCGAAATGTAGGGCGGAGGGGGAGAGGAAAAAAAAAGAGTTGGCGCTTCGCTCTCGCCTCTTCCCGTTTACCGCCGAAGCCCGTTGAGGCCAAAGCCCTACACTCTTCTCCCACTCACTCCGCTGCCCGCTGTATAGGGTGGTCTCCTTTTTAAACTCTCCGCGCGGTCCTGTTGACGTCACGCGCCTGCGCAGTTTCGCCCGTCTTGCTCTCGAAGTTTTTTTAAAAAACTGCCTTCCTTCAGAATTCAGCTCCCACGACGCTCTGTTGTCCCGATCCAAAAGAATACTGAAGCAAAGTATTCATTAATACCTCTGCTACCTTCTCCGACCCCATGCACACGTTTCCAGTATCGCACCTGATTGGTCCTATTCTCACATGGCTCATTCTCTTGCTCTTCACATCCTTGTAGAATACCTTGGGGGTTTCCTTAATCCTGCTCACCAAGGCCTTCTCGTGGTGCCTTCTGGCTCTCCTAATTCAATTCTTAAACTCCTTCCTAGCAAACTTGTAATTTCCTAGAGCTCTAACAGTACCTAGTTTCTTGAACCTTTCACAAGCTTTTCTTTTCTTCTTAACTAGATTTTCTGCATTCTTTGTACACCATGGTTCTTTAACCCTGCCATCCTTTCCCTGCCTCAATGGAACATACCTATGCACAACTCTATACAAATGTTACCTGAACATTTGCTACTTTTCTGCCGTTCGTTTCCCTGAGAACATCTGCTCCAAATGGATGCTCACAAGTTCCTGCCTAATAGCATCATATTTCTCCCTTCACCAATTAAATGTTTTCTCAAATTGTCTGTTCTTATCCCTCTCCAGCGCTGTGGTGAAGGAGACAGGGTTGTGGTCACTACCTCCAAAATGCTGTCCAAGAGATCTGACATCTGACCAGGTTCCTTTCCCAATACCAGATTAAGTACAGCCTCTCTTCACAAACTCCCTACAAGCTGTCTCTCCTTGTGCTCCAACCTCCCCAACCTCTGCCTCTGCACTTCGGTTCCCACCCCCCTGCAAATCTAGTTTAAACCGTCCCCAATAGCATCAGCAAACCTCCCCACCCGCATATCGGTCATCTGCGGATTCAAGGGCCACCTGTCCTTTTTGTGCAGGTCACACCTGCCCCAATGAGAGGTCCCAATGATCCAAAAATCTCAATCCCTGCTCCCTGCTCCAATGCTTCGGCCACGCAGTTATGGAAGGCATTGTAGCAGTGTGCTACACACAGCGCTAGAGTAACGACACGTAGTCGGTGAGTTGTAGTTGCGAAAAAAGAGGTTTATTCAGACTTCGCAGCCTCCTTTAAAGCCTTCCCGTTCCCGCCCTCCCTGGGCGGGGCTGCTGTGGGGAATGCATACTCGCAGACCCTTCCCGCGCGCGGGTATTCCCCCTGCTGGTGAAGATGGCCTGGCGCCCTTTTTGGGGCCGGCCTTTCTGCCGGCGCGCACCGTTTTGTGAGCCGGTTCGAGTGCGCTGGAAAGTGGGTCACCACATAACCCCTCCCCCCCCCCGCCACCAGAACCGGCGATACATCCCCCGGTGTCCACAGTCTGGTTCGGCCTCTGTTTGAGAGGTCTGCCTCTGCGCCGCGGTGCCTGAGCCCGGACCGGCTGCGCCAAGTCCACATGGGCCGGTTTGAGTCGGTCCACTGTGAAAACCTCCTCTCTCCCCCCAATGTCCAGCACGAACGTGGACTGTTGTTCCTGATCACCTTAAACGGCCCCTCGTAGGGCCACTGTAGCGGTGCCCGGTGTCCACCCCGTCGTACAAAAAGAAACTTACAGTTCTGCAGGTCTTTGGGTACGCAGGTCGGGCTCTGTCCGTGCTGTGAAGTGGGGATGGGGGCCCGGTTACCGAGCCTCTCTCGTAGTCTGTCCAGGACTGCTGTGGGTTCTTCCTCTTGCCCTCTTGGGGCTGGTATGAACTCTCCCGCGACTACCAGGGGTGCGCCGTACACCAACTCGGCCGACGAGGTGTGCAGATCCTCCTTGGGCGCCGTGCGGATTCTGAGCAGGACCCAGGGATGTTCGTCCACCCAGTTAGGCCCCTCCAGGCGGGCCATGAGAGCCGACTTCAGGTGACGGTGGAAATGCTCCACTCGTCCGTACGACTGTGGGTGATGGGCAGTTGTGTGTTGTAGCTGCAATCCTAAACGGTTGGCCATAGCTGACCACCGGCTGGAGGTGAACTGGGCGCCCCTGTCGGAGGTAATGTGGGCTGGTACCCCGAAGCGTGCTACCCAGGTTGTCATCAGTTCTCGGGCGCAGGATTCGGAGGTGGTGTCGGTGAGCGGGACTGCCTCTGGCCATCTGGTGAACCGGTCTATCATAGTTAGGAGGTACCGCGCTCCTCGTGACACTGGCAGGGGCCCCACGATATCCACATGAATGTGGTCGAACCTTCGGCGGGTGGGTTCGAATTGCTGCGGTGGAGCCTTGGTGTGCCGCTGCACCTTGGCCGTTTGGCACTGCATGCACGTTTTGGCCCATTCACTGAGCTGTTTACGATGCCCATGCCACACGAAACTGTTGGCGACCAGCCGGATGATTGTTCAGATGGAGGGGTGCGCAAAGTTGTGAATGCAATCGAAAACTCGCCGCTGCCAGGCTGCTGGGACGACGGGGCGGGGTTGGCCGGTAGCTACGTCACACAGTAGGGTCCTCTCACCGGGGCCTACGGGGAGGTCTTGGAGCTGCAAACCGGAGACTGCAGTCCTCTTACTAGGGATCTCATCGTCTGCCTGCTGTGCCTCTGCCAGCGCTGCATAGTCCACCCCCTGGGACAGGGCCTGTATGGTAGGTCTGGATAGTGCGTCCGCCACGACATTGTTCTTTCCAGAGACATGCCGGATGTCTGTCGTGTACTCGGAGATGTAGGACAGATGTCGCTGCTGGCGGGACGACCAGGGGTCGGACACCTTCATGATCGCAAAGGTAAGCGGTTTGTGGTCCGTGAACGCGGTGAAGGGCCTACCTTCTAAGAAGTACCTGAAATGCCGGATTGCCAGCTATAGTGCCAATAGCTCCCGGTCGAAAACACTGTATTTGACTTCGGGTGGTCGTAGGTGTTTGCTGAAGAACGCCGGGGGGGGGGGTCACGTGATGACGTGGGATTCAGCTCTCCCGCAACAAATCAATAAAGTACCGTTGAACTAAAACAAAGTTGGTAAATATTTTTTGAAAACTATTTATAAACTTTGTAAGACTATTTTACGGTATGCCTCCTAAACCGCAACAAAAGAAGTCTGCTGTTGCGAAGCAGCCGCGAGACGGGAAGAAAAAAGGGCCTACTGCAACGATGGAGCCTCGGACTCAGGTTGGATCTCCTTCGGTAGAACAGGGAACAATGGCGTTGGCAACGGTTGCTCCGAAGAAGACAACGGAAATGCGCATGCGCAAATCGACACAACGCAAACTACAAGAACCGACACCCACTGCAGTTGAAAGTGACTCAGAGTCAGAACTGGATTCTGCAGAGAACACAGATGAAGAGGAGGAAGAATTGGAAGCGAGTGGAAGTAAAGGAGATGATAGAGACATAAGAGAGGCTGTATTGCAATATACGGCTGAATTAAGGAAAGTAAGAGAGGAGCTTAGAGATACGAAGAGATGCTATAATAAAGTTATGGAAAGACAGGACAAAATGGAAAAGAAGCTTCAGAAGATGGAAAGAGAAATGGGGCTTATGAATGATAGAGTGGAAAAAACAGGAAATGATTTGCTTGTCTGGAACTCGGAAAGAAACCGACTCTTGGAGAAAGTGCACATGTTGGAAAATTTCAGTAGACGTAATAATATTAAAATTGTTGGTCTTACAGAAGGTATGGAAGGAGAAAAGCCAATAGAATTTTTTCAAAGATGGATCCCGGAGGTTTTGCAAATAGGAGAGGAGGTTCGACCAATTGAAATTGAGCGGGCACATAGAGCTTTAAGACCAAAACCAAAAGATGACCAATATCCACGATCGATTTTAATAAAATTCTTAAGATTTCAAGACAAGGAAAGGATTCTACAGGCAGCTGTTCGAGCTGCCAAAGATAGAAAAGGGCCATTGATAATTAAAGGGAAAAGAGTTTTTTTCTACCCTGATATAAGTTACGAACTTTTGAAGAAAAGGAAGAAGTTTAATCCAGTGGAAAAAACCCTATGGGAGCATGGTTATCAATTTATACTGTGTTATCCTGCAACTTTGAAGATTTTTTTGCCTGGTGGAGAAAAAAGATTTTTTTGATGACTACCAGAAAGCAGAGCAGTTTGTGCAAGATTCTCTGAATATTCACCAGATACAAGAACAAACTCAGGAGAGAGAGAGATAGATTGAAGATGAAGATTGGGTTTAAGAATGGATTTGTTGGATTTTTGAAGCTGGATGAATGTATAAATATAGTATTCATTATATGAGGGGGGTAAGAAAGGTTAATACTGGAGGAAATTAGCTGGGAATAATAATACTAATTTTGTCTATATATATATATAACTTTTTATGTTGCGGGCGAGCTGGAAGAAGCACTGATCGATTGCTACGTTAATCATGTGTGCAAGCGTGGCTTTTGCCGCGACCCGTAAAATGGAGGGGGGTAGTGTTGTGTATCTTTCATTCACAACATTAGTGGGGGGGGGGTATTTTGTATTTTTCTTTTTTTTCTTCTTTTTTTTCTCTTTTTGCCTGGAAGGTTGCGGGGCGGGGGGAACACATAGCATCATGGTGAAGTTTAAAGAGATTCCCCAAGGTACTACGAGAGTTGAGAAGATAAGTAATGTTTTAGATTGGAGTAACTTTGTTAAGAATAATGACTAATTTATTGAATTTTTTGAGTTTTGATGTTAATGGGCTTAATGGACCAGTGAAAAGAAAAAGAATTTTAACATATATTAAAAAAAATGAAGATAGATTTAGCTTTTTTACAGGAAACGCACCTAACAGAAACAGAACATCAGAAACTAAAGAGAGATTGGGTGGGTAATGTTGTTGTTCCACATAACCCTGTATTATTTCTATTAGGTGATATTGAAGGGATAAAACCGAAACTTAAATTGAATAAATATCTGAAAGAATTTATAAAAATTGCATTGGCAGTAGCTAAGAAGACTATAGCAGTTACTTGGAAATCTGATTCGTATTTAAGTATGGATCGTTGGAATAATGAAATGGCTAGTTCTATTCCACTTGAAAAAATTACTTATAATTTAAGAGATAATTATGTAACATTCTTGAATATTTGGCGCCCTTATTTACAAAAGATAGGATGTCATATTTAAGTGCTCCGACAAAGAATTTG
Source organism: Mobula hypostoma (assembly GCF_963921235.1). NCBI lineage: Eukaryota > Metazoa > Chordata > Chondrichthyes > Myliobatiformes > Myliobatidae > Mobula > Mobula hypostoma. Next base: position 9,472,505 of record NC_086101.1, on the reverse strand, counting down.
GTTACTTGGGGAAAGTAACGAATAATTATACCAAAGTTATTTTGAATCCCATGGAGCGTGTGGAAACCTTCCAATACCCAGGCGGCTCTTTTTTTTCTCTTTCTTTCTTTTAGGTAGAACTATATATATGGGGGGGGGTTAAGGGGAGGGGGGTGGGTAGATTTTATCTTTTCATGTATTCTTTTTGAAAATTTAATAAAAATTATATTTAAAAAAAAACGCCAGGGGTTGCCAGCGACCCTCGATGAGTTGTTCCAGCACTCCACCGACTGCTGTGTTGGATGCGTCCACCGCGAGGGCAGTAGGAACGTCCGTTCTGGGGTGCACTAGCATCGCGGCGTTTGTCAAGGCTTCTCTGGTTTTAACGAAAGCGTTTGCGGCCTCTTCGTTCCAGGTAATGTCCTTGCCCTTACCCGACATTAGAGTGAACAAGGGGCGCATGGTTCGGGCTGCTGAGGGGAGGAAACAGTGGTAGAAATTCACCATACCCACGAATTCCTGCAAGCCTTTGATTGTGTTGGGTCGGGGGAAGTGGCGGACCGCGTCTACCTTGGCGGGCAGCGGGGTTGCCCCGTCTTTACTAATCCTGTGGCCCAGGAAGTCGATGGTGTCGAGTCCGAACTGGCATTTGGCCGGGTTGATTGTAAGACCGAATTCGCTCAGTCGGGCGTAGAGCTGGCGGAGGTGGAACAGATGTTCCTGACGACTACTGCTGGCTATGAGGATGTCGTCCAAATAGATGAATGCAAAGTCCAGGTCGCGTCCCACCGCGTCCATTAGCCGCTGGAACGTCTGTGCGGCAATCTTTAGGCCGAACTGCATTCGGAGGAATTCGAAAAGGCTGAACGGGGTGATGAGTGCCATTTTGAGGATGTCGTCTGGATGTACCGGGATTTGACGGTATCTCCGGACGTGGCCTACCTTGGAAAAGATCCTTGCGCCGTGTAGATTTGCAGCAAAGTCTTGAAGGTGCGGCAAAAGATAGCGGTCTGGCGTTGTAGCCTCGTTCAGTCTGCGGTAGTCACCGCATGGTCTCCAGCCCCCCGTTGTCTTGGGCACCATGTGCAGCGGGGAGGCCCATGGGCTGTCGGACAGTCGTAAGATCCCCAATTCCTCCATCTTCCTGAACTCCTCCTTCGCCAGTCGGAGCTTGTCCGGGGGAAGCCTTCGAGCACGGGCGTGGAGAGGTGGTCCCTGGGTCGGGATGCGGTGCTGTACTCCGTGTCTGGGCATGGCTGCCGTGAACTGCGGTGTCAGTACTGATGGGAAATCCGCCAGGACCCTGGTGAATTCGTCGTAGGACAGCGTGATGGAGTCCAGGTGTGGGGCTGGCAACTGTGCTTCACCCAGGGAGAACGTTTGAAAAGTCTTGGCGTAGACTAGTCGCTTCCTTTGCAAGTCGACCAGCAGGCTGTGAGCTCGCAGAAAATCCGCCCCCCAGGAGTGGTTGGGCCACGGAGGCTAGTGTGAAGTCCCACGTGAACCGGCCGGAGCTGAACTGTAGCCGCACCGTGCGGGTGCCGTACGTCCGTATTTTGCTGCCATTTGCGGTCCTCAGGGTGGGTCCCGGTTCTCTGTTGCGGGTGTCGTAACTCGATGGAGGTAAAACGCTGAACTCCTCTCCGGTGTCGAACAAAAAGCGGCGCCCCGACTGCTTGTCCCAGACATACAGGAGGCTGTCATGATGGCCAGCCGCTGTAGCCATCAGCGGCGGCTGGCCCTGGCGTTTCCCGGGAAATTTGCAGGGCGGTCTACAGCGGCGGGCCTTTGTGCCCCACCGCTGGTGGTAGAAGCACCATTATTCGTTGGGCTCCTCACTCCTGTCGCCGGGTTTTGTAGTCTCTGCTGCCGGGCTGGGCCTGGTCTGGTCTGCCGTTGGGTACGCGGCTTGAGATCTGTGCAACGACGCTCCCCTCTCTTTCCTGACATTCCACAGCACATCTGCTCGGGCCGCCCCCTCCCGGGGGTCGCTGAAATCTGCATCGGACAGCAGCAGGCTTATGTCTTCGGGCAGTTGCTCTAGGAACGCCTGTTCAAACATGAGGCAGGGTTTGTGTCCTTCAGCCAGGGCCAGCATTTCGTTCATTAATGCTAACGGCGGCCTGTCTCCCAAACCATCCAGGTTCATTAAGCGGCGTGCTCGTTCGTGCCGTGAGAGTCCGAAAGTCCTTATGAGCAGGGCTTTGAATGCTGTGTATTTGCCGTCCTCTGGGGGCGACAGTATAAACTCCTCAACTTGTGCAGCTGTCTCCTGGTCGAGGGAGCTCAGCACGTAGTAGTAGCGAGTGAACTTCGAGGTTATCTGCCGAATGTGTAATTGGGCTTCTGCTTGTTCAAACCATAGGCGTAGTCGCAGTGTCCAGAAGCTTGGCAGTTTTAACGAAACTGCATGAACAAATGCGGCGTCGGTCATCTCTGGTCCAAATATCGTTTGGGCCGTCGGGGTCACCAAATGTAGCGGTGTGCTACACATAGCGCTTGAATAACAACAGATAGTCGGTGAGTTGTAGTTGCGATAAAAGAGATTTATTCAAACTTCGCGGCCTCCTTTAAAGCCTTCCCGTTCCCGCCCTCCCCGGGAGAGACTGCTGTGGGGAATGTATACTCGCTGACCCTTCCTGCGCGCGGGTTTTTCCCCCGATGGTGAAGATGGCCTGGCGCACTTTTTGGGGCCGGCCCTCTGTCGGCGCGTGCCGGTTCGTGTGTGCTAGAAAGTGGGTCGCCACAAACTTTTATAAATCATTGGACGGGCCACATTTGGCGTATTGGGAGCAGTTTTAGGTGTCATATCTTAGAAAGGATCTACTGGTGTTGGAGTTGGTCCAGAGGAGGTTCATCAGAATGATGCAGGGTATGAAGGCGTTAATATCTGAAGAGGTTATCTACTTGCTGGGCTTCAGAGGAATGGAGCAGGGAGGGGAATCCCAATGAAACCTATCAAATACTGAAAGGACGAGGTGGAGTGAACGTCGTCAGAATGTTTCCTGTAGTGGGAGAGTCTATGACCAGATGCCTATGGAGGCCAAGCCGTTGGGTGTATTTTGAGCAGAGGGTAATAGGTTAACAAGCTTGTCAGGTTTACTGGGGGAAGGCAGAAGAACGGGGGTTGAGATGGAAAGTACATCGGCCATGATCAAGCTCAAGTTCAAGTTCACTGTCATCTGACTGTTCATAAACACAAACGAATCAATGTTCTTCCAGACCATGGAGCACCCACAACACATATATCACACACAGCGCATAAAACAAAATATTACCACCACAAATAAGATAATAAACGATCATTCAAAATGCATATCAAGTGTGCAGCACAGGTAAATACTGAACAGCTCCCTGTCCTAGTGACAAGACCTTAGTGGTGGCAGGGTCGTCATTAGTCTCACAAACTGAGGGTAGAAATTGTTATCCGCTCTGACATTTCTATCCTCATGCTCCTGCATCTTCTTCCTGGTGGTCGTGGGTCGAAGAGATTGTGGTGGTGGTGTTCCTCAACAATGCTTTGGTCCCTTTCTATTCAACCCTCCCAGTAAATGTAACAACCCGGCGGCAGGGGGAGACCCCAGTGATCCTCTTGACAGTCTTTACTATCCTCTGTAGGGCTTTGTGGCCTGAGGCCTTGCAGCTTATTTCTTCTGGATCAGCATCGAAAGGCAGAGCAGACTCGATTGACTGAATGGCCTCATTCTGTGCCCGTGCCTCATGGTCTTATTGTTCTTGAGATCTTGCAGATGCTGAAAATCCTGACAACACACAAAACATGCTGGAGGAGCTCAGTTCAAAGCAAAACTATTACCAAAGTACATTTTCATCACCCTGACATTCATTTTCTTGAAGTCATTTACAGTAGACACAAAGAAACACAATAGAATCAATGAAAAACTCCACACAAACAAACAACATATAATCAATGTTCAGAAGACAAACTGTGTGACTACAAGAAGAAACAATTACTGTTAATAAATAAATATGTAATAAATAACACTGAGAACGAGTTGTCGATTCCTTGAAAGTGAGTCCCTAGGTTGTGGAATCAGTCAATTTTCAGGTGCGTGAAGTGAAAAATGAGAGGAGAGTGAAGGTTGAGTAATTACCAGAATTTGTAATTATCTACTGTAATTGCCCTGTGCATCATCTACATAGAGGATCATCCGCAGTTGTCGGCGTCTCGTTCTCTCACTTTGGGAACCCATCATCAGCAGTTTCCTACTGACAGGCTTGACTTACTAAGGGTGCTTCGCTATTGCCGACTTCCTGTGGTCCAAACCCAACACCCCCTCCTCAACCCCCAGACACAGTCAGACTCGGAGGGGGCTTCCCTTCAAGGTCGCCTCCCAGACCCGCTGTTGTCGAGCCGAATCCAACGTGACAATGTGCAGAACGGTCCCTCATCGCCCCCTTGTGGTGACTGACAGTAGCTGGGAGAGTCAGACAAACCAGATTTCAGTCCCCAGAGACGGTGAAGCAAGCTTGAGAAAACTTCTGTAACCGAATGAAATCAGTAGAAGGTATTTGTGGTTCAGGGAATACGGCCAAGAAAGTGCCCCAGGGCCTCTTCCTCCTCAGGGGACCAGAGAAGTCTGGGATTTCCCTTCAATTTCAAGTTCAAGTTTCATATCAGCTGACTTTACACCTATACAACCAAACAAAATAACACTCTTCCAGACCATGCTGCATCCACAAAACAATTGTCACACACAGCACATTAACCAAAATATTATATTACAATGAAGTTTATAAAATCTAATTTAAAATGCATGCAATAAACCACAGCACAGGTGAACAGCAAATGACTTTTTGTCCTAGTGACGAGACCTTGGTGGTGACAGGGTATTCATTAGTCTCACAGCCTGAGGGAAGTGGCTGTCACCCAGTCTGGCCGTCCTCGTCCTGTTGCTCCTGTACCTATTACTGACGGTAGTGGGTCAAAGTGTTTTAAAAACTTGCAGAAGGAAAAATAAGGACTGTCAGAAGGAAAAGATGCATTTTGAGAGGAAGCAGTCGACCAATATCAAAGAAGATACTAAAAGCTTTTTTAAAGTATATAAAGGGTAAAAGAGAGTCAAGGGTAGATATAGGAACAATACAAAATGACGCTGGAGATACTGTAATGAGAAATGCAGAGATGGCGGAGGAACTGAATGCATATATTGCAACAGTCTTCACAGTGGAAGACAACATCTGCAGTATACCGAACATTCAAGAGCGTCACGGAAGTGAAGTTTGTGCAGTGAAAATTACGACTCAGAAGGTGCTCAGAAAGCTTAATGGTCTGAGGGTGAATAAATCTCCTGGACCTGATGGAATGCACCCTCGGGTTCTGAAGGAAGTAGCTGGAGAGAATGCGGAGGCATTAACAATGCTCTTTCAATAATAGATAGATTCTGCCATTGTACCCGATGACTGCAAAATTGGAAATGTTACACCGCTATTTAAGAAGGGTGGGAGGCAGCAGAGGGGAAACTAGGCCTGTTAGCCTGACATCAGTGGTTGGGAAGTTGATGGAATCGATTGTTAGGAATGAGTTTACGGAGTACCTGGAGGCACATGACAAAGTAGGCCAAAACCAGCATCGTTTCCTGAAAGGAAAATCCTGCCTGACAAACCTACTGCAATTCTTTGAGGAAATTTCGGGAAGACTGCTATTTAGATGTGACCAGAAGACCATAAGACAAAGGAGCAGAAGTCAGCCATTCAGCCCATCGAGTTTGCTCCGCCATTTTATCATGAGCTGATCCATTCTCCCATTTAGTCCCACTCCCCCGCCTTCTCACCATAACCTTTGATGCCCTGGCTACTCAGATACCTATCAATCTCTGCCTTAAATACACCCAATGACTTGGCCTCCACTGCTGCCCGTGGCAAAAAATTCCATAGATTCACCATCCTCTGGTTAAAAAAATTTCTTCGCATTTCTGTTCTGAATGGGCGCCTTTCAATCCTTAAGTCATGCCCTCTCGGACTAGACTTCCCCAACATGGGAAACAACTTTGCCACATCCACTCTGTCCATGCCTTTCAACATTTGAAATGTTTCTATGAGGTCTCCCCTCATTCTTCTAAACTCCAAAGAATACAGTCCAAGAGTGGAGAGAATTCAAAATGGCTTCTCCTATTGCCCTGCACCAGGACCATAGCCCTCCATACGCCTGCCATCCACGTACCTATCCAAACTTCCCTGAAACCCTGAAATCGAGCTCGCTTGCACCTCTTGCGCTGGCAGCTCGTTCCACACTCTCACAACCTGAGTGAAGAAGTGTCCCCTCATGTTCCCCTTAAACTTTCCACCTTTCACCCTTACCAGTGACCTTGTTGTAATCCCACCCAACCAAAGTGGAAAAAACCTGCTTGCATTTACCCTATCTATACCACTCAGGCTTCTGTATACCTCTATCAAATTTCCCCTCAATCTTCTACATTCCACGGAATAAAGTCTTTCAACCTTTCCTTATAACTTGGGGTCTCCAGTCCCAGCGATATCCTTGTCAATTTTTTCTGTACCCTTTCAACCTTATTTACACCTTTCCTGTAGGAAAAACTGCACACAATACTCCAAATTAGGCCTCGTTAAACATCTGATACAACTTCAACATAACATCCCATCTCTTATAATCTATACTTTGGTTTATGAAGGCCAATGTCTCTAAAGCTTTCCTTACCATCCGATCAACCTGAGACACCACTTTCAATGAATGTTGGACCGTATTCCCAGATCTCTTTGTTCTACTGCACTCCTCACTCAGGTAGGTCCTACCAAAGTGCAACATCTTGCAATTGTCCACATTAAATTCCATCTGCCATTTTCCAGTTTTCAGCTGGACCAGATCCCACAGCAAGCTCTGATAGTCTCCCTTGCTATCCACTACACCCCCAATCTTGCTATCGTCTGCAAATTTTCTAATCCTCAGCGATGAGCCCATTTACATGGAGCCTGGCCACAAGATAGCAGCGACCGTCATCAAGGACTCCAACCATCCACACCATGCTCTCTTCTCTCCACTCCCATCGAGCAGGACATACGGAACCCTTAGGTCCCACACCGCCAGGTTCATGGACAGCTGTTACCCTACAACCATCAGGCTCTTGAACCGGTGTGGATAACTCACTCACCACAACTCTGAACCGATCCCACAACCTACAGACTCACCTTCAACAACTCTTTGCAAGTAATGTTCTCAGTATATTTTTCTTTATTTGAACAATTTATCTTCTTTTGCACATTGATTCATTGTCAGTCTCTGTTTATGTACAGTTTTCATAAATTCTATTGCTTTCTTTATTGCCCTGTAAATGCCAGCATGAAAAAGAATTTCAAGGTAGTACACGGTAACAAATAGGTACTTTGACAATGAATTTTACTGAACTTTGAGTACTGGTATTGAGGGCAATACAGGGCCATCCCCAACATCCTGGCCAATGTTAATCACAGAAACAACACCAAACAAAAGAGCCATTTTGGTTGTTTTCAGCTTGTTATGTATGAACACACAAGATTCTGCAGATACTGGAAATCCAGAGTAAAACTCACAAAAAGACGGAGGAACTCAGCAGGTCAGGCAGCATCTATGGAGACAAATGAAGAGTCAGCTTCTCAGGTCGAGACCATCCATCAGGATGCGATAATCTGAAATACTGACGAAGGGTCTCGGCCCAAAATATCGACTCTTCATTCCTCTCCATAAATACAACACCGTACAGACTCTTCGACTAATGATGCAGTGCTGACATTTTAACCTGCTCTACGATAAACATAACCCTTCCCTTCCACATAGCTCTCCACTTTTCTTTCATCCACGTGCTTGTCTGAGTATCTTCAATGCCCCGAAAGTATCTGCCTCTATCACCACTCTTCCAGAGCGTTCTGCGTGCCCACCAACCTCTGTGTAGTAATCTACCTCTGACAACCCCCCAGACCTTCCTCCATTCTCCTGAAAATGATGCCCCCTGGTATTAGCCATTGCTGCCCTGGGAAATACTTCCTATGACTTATGCTGACCACTCTCCAGGTGAAAACATTGGCCTCAGATTCCTGTTAACTCACTTCATACCAATTAGTCCTTCAGTCTCCAGTCCTGGGAAAAAGATATTTGGCCAGTTAAACCTGACACAAGAGCTCGAACCTTTTCACTATTGACTAAGGATGTAATATCAACTAAACCTAGCCTTAAGTAAATACTAGCATCGCTAATGGTGACATTTTTACAGGATTGTTGTGAAAACCCACCCAATTCGGGTGTCACGGTAGCCCAGCAGTAAGTGTAACGCTATTACAGAGCCAGTGGCCCGGGGTCAATTCCCGCTGCTGTCTGTAAGGAGTTTGTAGATTCTTCCTGTGACTGTGTGTGTTTCCTCTGGATGCTCCGGTTTCCTCCCACACTCCAAAGATGTGTGGGTTAGGGTCAGTAAGTTGTGGGCGTGCTATCTTGGTGCCAGAATTGTGGTGACTCTTGGCCTGAGCACACAGAATGTGTTGGTGATTGACACAAACAGCCCAATTCACTGTATGTTTCAATGTGACAAGAAAAGCCAATTTACATTCACAAACGTTGTTCAGGGAGGACAACTGCCTTCCTTACCCCCTCTGGATTGGACAAGACTTCAAATTCTTGGCAATATCATCGTCCCAGAGTTTCCCCCGCTAAGCTGATCGTCAAGCCACCCGACCCAGGAGTGAAGGATGACAGACAAAATGGGCCAGGCGAGGGAATCGATCATCCCTGGAGTACAACAGTAAAACACTTTGAAAAGAAACGTGTTCAGCAGCTGACTTGAAACGGGCTGTCAAAGCGTGAAGAGCAGATTTAGGTCAACAGGTTCTGAAGGAAGTCAAGTTTCAGAATGAGAAGGCAATGGGATAGAATTACTGTTGTGTGTTACCAGACTTAACCCACACAAGAAGTTGTAATGATGAACAACTAGAATGTCAAGTTATTAGGTGAGACAGAGAACAGGAGAAAAATAGATTAGCGCTATGTGTGAGGGGTTGGGGGAGACTGGTGAGTCATATTTCTTCTGAAAGAGAGGACAGGTGAACAAGGAAGCAAAGCTGAGAGCAAAAGCTGTGAACAGAAACTCTGGCAGGGGAAATTACAAACAATGGGAATGTCTCCGCAGCTGGGCGATAGAGACTGAACTCCAATTCTACTCACTGCATTTTAGGAAGACAGGGTTTCCCAGTGTGGGTCAAGAATTAGAATCACAATCAGGTTTATTGTCACTGACTTATATTGTGAAATTTATTGTTCTGTGGCAGCAGGAGAGTGCAGTAAATAATTTTACTGTACGTTACAATAAGGAAATAAATATGTGGTGCAGAACAGTGAGACTGTTGATGGTCCATTCAGAAATCTGATGGCACAAAGAATAAAGTGTTCTGAAAACATCAAGTGTGTCTTCAGGCTCCTGTACCTTTCCCTGACGGCATCAGTGGACTTGTCCTGGATGGCGAGGATTTTAATGATGGACTCCACACTCCTGAGGCAGCCTCATTTGACGATATCCATAATGGCGGGGAGGCTAGTGCCCATGATGGAGCCGGCTGAGTTTTCAAACCTTTGTAATGGTTTCCGATCCTGTGCAATGGTACTTCCACACAGTCAGTATGTACCCAGACTGAATGCTCCCTGCAGTACATCTGTGGCAGTGAGGGATTTTGGCTGTGCAAAAAGACTGGGAGGATGTGAGAGGGGTGTCCTCGAAGTGAAGTAAGATCAAGTGAAGTCATGCTGAATTTATTGTCGTGTGGACAAGGCACCGAGACAGTCTGGAGACACGACAGGCTGCAAATGCTGAAATCCAGAGCAACACACAAAATGCTGGCTAGATGCATCTCCTGCCTCAGCAAGGACCTGGGCCCACTGCAATTTGCCTATCGCCACAATAGGTCAACAGTAGACACGATCTCAATGGTTCTTCACATGGTCTTGGGTCACCTGGACAATAGAAATACCTACGTCAGGATGCTGACCATTGACTGTAGCTCAGTCATCATCATTCCTACAGCCCTGATCAATACGCTACGGAACCTGAGTCTCTGTATCTCCCTCTGCATCTGGATCATTGACTTCCAAACTGGAGGACCACAATATGTGCTGATTGGTAATAATATCTCCACCTCGCTGACGATCAATGCTGGCACAGAACAGGGATATGTGCTGTTCCCACAGCTCTACTTTCTCTGTGTGACTGGGTGTAGCTCAAATGCCATCTATACGTTTGCTGATGACAGAGCCATTGCTGGCAGAATCTCAGGTGGTGACGAGAGGGCGAACAGGAACGAGATATTCCAGCTGGTTGAGTGGGGTCACAGCAACAACTTTGCACTCAACGCCAGTGAGACCAAAGAACTGATTGTGGACTTCAGAACGGGTAAGACGAGGGAACATGAACCGGTCCTCAAAGAGGGATCAGAACTGGAGAGAGTGAGTGATTTCAGGTTCCTGGCTGTCAAGATCTCTGAAGATCTAATCTGGTCTAACCAGAACAGCAGCTATCTTTCATTAGGAGTTTGAGGAGATTTGGTTTGTCACCTAAAACAGTTGAGAACTTCTCTAGATGTACCATGGAGAGCATTCTGACAGGCGGCATCACTGTCTGGTTTGGGGAAGGTGCGGGGGGTGCGACTGCACAGGTTCAAAAGAAGCTACATAAACTTGTAAAATTAGTCAGCTCCATCTTCAGTACTAGCCTCCATGGTATTCAAATATCTCCAAGGAGCAGTGCCTCAGAAAGGACCCCCAAGACCCAGGACATGCCCTCTTCTCCTTGTTACCATCAGGAAGGAGGTACAGAATCCTGAAGGCACACACTCGGCGATTCACGAACTATTTCTTCCCCTCTGCCATCCAATTCCTAAATGGACATTGAACATTACCTCAGTTTTTACTATATTACTTCTGCATTTGCAATATTTTAATTTAACTGTTTAATACAGATATATACTCTCTGTTACAGATCTTTTTTTTCTATATTGTCATGTATTGCATTGTACTGCTGCCGCTAAGATACAAATGTTATGACGTATGCCGGTGACCTGGACCTCTGTACCTCCCTCTGCATTTGGATCCTCGACTTCCCAGCTGGAAGATCACAGTCTGTGCGGATCGGTGACAATATCTCCTCCTCACTGAGGATCAACACTGATGCAACTCCAGGATGTGTGCTTAGCCCACTGCTCTACTCTTCAATACCAATGACAGTGTGACTAGGCAGACCTCAAACAGCATTTATAAATTTGCTGATGATACAACCATTGTTTGTAGAATCTCAGATGGAGTCGAGAAGGCGTACAGGAGCAAGATATACCAACTAGTGGAGTGGTGTCGCAACAACCTTGCACTCAACGTCATTCAGTCAGATGAAAGAGCTGATTGTGGACTTCAGGAAGGGTAAGAGGAAGGAACACATACCAATCCTCGTAGTGGGATCAGAATTGGAGAGAGGAAGCAGTTTCAAGTTCCTGGGTGTCAAGATCTCTGAGGACCTAAGCTGGTCCCAACATATCAATGCAGCTACAAAGGCAAGACAGTGACTATACTTCATTAGGGGCTTGAAGAGATTTCATATGTCAACAAATATACTCAAAAACTTCTCTAGATGTAACGTGGAGAGCATTCTGACAGGCTGCATCACTGTCTGGTATGCGGGGGGGGGGGTGCTGCTGCACAGGACCAAAAGAAGCTGCAGAGGGTCGTAAATATAGTCGGCTTCATCTTGGGTAGTAACCTACAGAGTACCTTGGCCATCTTCAAGCAGCGGTGTCTCAGAAAGGCAGCGTCTTTTATTGAGGACGGCCAGCACCCAGGGCATGCCCTTTTCTCACTGTTACCATCAGGCAGGAGGCACAGACTCAGCGATTCAGAAACAGCTTCTTCCCCTCTGCTATCCGATTCCTAAATGCACATTGACCCCGTGAACACTACCTCACTTTTTTAATATAATTGTTTTTGCATGATTTTTCATCTATTCAATATACATATACTGCAATTGATTTACTTATTCATTTACTTATTATTTTTTGTTCTTCTATATTATGTATTGAATTGAACTGCTGCTGCTAATCTAACACAAGCCGGTGATAATATAATCAACCTAATTTGATTCTGATTCCTTCCTCTGTTTAGCGATCTGTCTGTGTACGAGTGGGCCACAAGTACATCATTTCGACTTTCTTTTGGGCAGTCGGCGGGCAGTAAATGTTGGCCCTGCGACCGATGCCCACATTCCAGCCGAGTTACAGCATTGTGTTTCTGCTCTTCCTGCAGTACCGGTTTCCAGCAGCAGGTGGCGATCCTGCACCGTGAAACTTTAACGAGAAAATCTGCAGATGCCGGAAATAGTTAATCTCTCCCTCTCCCAGTGTAGAGTAACTTCCTGCTTCAAATTATCCTCCATTGTCCCTGTACCAAAGAAGACCAAGGTAACATGCCTGAACGACTGACATCCTGTTGCACTCACCTCAATAATAAGCAAATGCTTTGAGAGGCTGGTCAAGGATTACATCTGCAGCAAGCTGCCATCCACACTGGACCCCCTACAATTTGCCTACTGACACAACCGATCAACAGACGATGCAATAGCCACTGCTCTACATACCATCCCTACATATCTGGAGAAGAGGAATGCTTATGTGAGAATGCTGTTATTGGACTACAGTATTCAACACCATAATTCCCTCCAGGCTCGACAGGAAGCTCAGAGACCTCGGCCTTGACCCTGCCTTGTGCAGCTGGATCCTGGACTTCCTGTCAGATCGCCAGCAGGTGTTAAGAGTGGGCTCCTTCACCCCCACCCCTCTGACTCTCAATACACGAGCTCCTCAGGGCTGTGTCGCCATCCACAGCTCTAATCTGCTAATTAAATTTGCCGACAGCACTACATTGATTGGCCTAATCTCAAACAATAACGAGGTGGCCTACAGGGGAGAAGTTATCTCTCTGACACAGTGGTGTCAAGAAAACAACCTCTCCCTCAATGTCGCAAAAACAAAGGAGCTGGTTGTGGATTACAGGAGGAATGGAGACGGGCTAACCCCTATTGACATCAATGGATCTGGGTTTGAGAGGGTAAACAGCTTCAAATTCTTCGGCATCCACATCACCGAGGACCTCACGTGGTCTGTACACACCAGCTGTGTGGTGAAGAAGGCACAACAGCGCTTCTTTCACCTCAGACGGTTGAGGAAGTTCGGTATGGGTCCCCAGATCCTAAGTACTTTCTACAGGGGCACAATTGAGAGCATCCTGACTGGTATGCGAACTGTACCTCCCTTAATCGCAGGATTCTGCAGAGAGTGGTGTCGACAGCCCAGCATATCTGTACTTGGAAACTTCCCATGATTCAGGACATTTACAAAGACAGGTGTGTAAAAAGGGCCCGTAGGCTCATTGGGGACCCAAGTCACCCCAACCACAATCTATTCCAGCTGCTACAATCCGGGAAACGGTACCGCAGCATAAAAGCCAGGACCAGCAGGCTCCGAGACAGCTTCTTCCAGCAGACCATCAGACTGATTAACTCACACTGATTTGAGTGTATTTCTATGTTACACTGACTGTTCTATTTATTATAAATTACTATGATTGCACACTTAGATGGAGAGGTAAAGATTTTTCCTCCTCATGTATGTGAAGGATATAAGAAATAAAGTCAATTCAATTCATTCCAAACAACACACACAAAATACTGGAGGAACTCAGCAGGGCAGGCAGCATCTATGAGAAAAAGTACAGTCGACGTTTCGGGCCAAAGCTCTTCAGCAGGACTGGAGAAAAAAGGTGAGGAATCACATTTGAAAGGTGGGGGGGGGGTCAGGGGGAGAACACGAGGTGATCGGTGAAACCGGAAGCTGGGAAGGTGATTGGGTGAAAGAGATCCAGGACTGGAGAAGGGTGAGTCCTACAGGAGAGAACAGAAGGCCGTGGAAGAAAAGTGGGAGGAGCACCAGAGGGAGGCGATGGGCAGGCAAGGAGATAAAGTGAGAGAGGGAAAAGGGCACGGGGAATGGTGAAGGAGGGGTGGCCATTACTGGAAGTTCGATAAATCGATGTTCATGCCATCAGCTTGGATGCTACCCAGACGGAATATGAAATATCGCTCCTCCAACTGAGTGTGGCCTCATCGTGACAGTAGAGGAGGCCCTCGATGGACATATGGGAATAGGCAGTGGAATTAAAATGGGTGGCTACTGGGATCCAGCTTTCTCTGGTGCTTGGTGAAGCAGACTCCCAATCCATGTCGGGTCTCACTGATATACAGGAGGCCACACCAGGAGCACCGAACACAGTCTATGACCCCACCTGACACACAGGTGAAGTGTCACCTCACCTGGAAGTGCCAGGAGGGAGTTCAGTGGGATGGAATGAATGGATAAGGGAGTCGTGTAGGGAGTGATCCCTGCTGAAAGCAGAAAGTGGGGGAGAGGGAAAGGTGTGCTTGCTGGTGGGATCCTGTTGGAGATGGTGGAAATTACAGAAATTATTGAGAGTGAGGACAAGTTCCGCTAGATGGGGGAGAGTGGTGGTGAAGGAAACTGCTTGGGACGGGTGTCCAGAAAGAAACCGAGAGCTTTGAGGCCTTCCTGCTGGTGGATGGAGGTGTACGGGGACTGGACATCCATAGTGAAAATAAGATGATCGGGGCCAGGGAACTTGAAATCATTGAAAAGATCCGGAGCGAGTGAAGTCACTGAGGGTTCACACCATCCTGAGACAGTGACCCCTGACCCTCAACTCCTCAGACAGGGGAAACGTCCTCCCTGCATCCTGTCTGTTGAGCCCTGAAAGAGTTTTGTGTTTCGCTGAGATCTCTCATTCTTCTAAACGGGGAACATAGAACAGTACAGCCCAGGAACAGGCACAGAAACTGAGGCTGGTCATGTGTTGGACAATGAAGTCTGTCTAAAGTTACAACAGGACCTCAATCAACTGGGAATCTGGGCAAAGGAATGGCAGAAAGAATTCAACACAGAAATGTGCAAAGTGATGCATTTCAGGAAGTTAAAACCAGGACAGAATGTAGACAGTGAATGTCAGGGCCCTGGGGAGTGTTGTAGAATAGAAATACCCAGGGGAACAAGTACATAGTTCCTGAGAGTAGAGACACAGGTAGACAGTGTAGTGAAGAAGGTGTATGGTACGCTGGCCTTCATCGATCGGGGCATTAAGTACATGAGATGGTTTGTCACGTTACAGTTGTACAAGACATTGGTGAGACCACACTCAGAGAACTGGGTGCAGTTCTGGTCACCGAGCTGTAGAAAGGATGACATTCAGCTGGAATGTGTGCAGACAAGATTCACAGGAATGTTACCGGGGCTCAAGGCTTCAGGAGAATCTGGATCGACCTCTGAATCCAAAACACTATCCACATCTCTCCTCAACATAGTTGATGTGTAAATGTGCAGAGCCCTGTTAGATTATGAGCTGGGTAAATACATTTATTCACCTCTGAATGGTCGTCCCCTCACTGTGCCTCCTCATCCTGACACTCACGTTACCAGAAACATCATCCCTGCATCTACCTGGGGAGCCTGGAGCAAGTCTCAGACTCTCTCTCTGTCTCCACCACACACAAATACACACAGGGGACATCACCATTTACATTTCTCCATTGCGTCAATGACCAACACAGTCTGCCCGAGGATTGTGCTGGGATCAGCCTGCATGTGTTGCCACACTTCCGGCTCCAAAATATCATGTCCACGTCTCTGTGTTTTTCCTGCATTCCTGGGTATAAACTGTGTCCCAAAATGAATATCTGATTTAACGTAGAGATCCCGGCTCTATTTGTCTCATAAATTAGAGGAACAGCTCCCCATGTCCCGTCAGGGTGATCGTCAACCTGACAGCATCAACACCGAATTCTGAAACTTTTGGTAGCTGTTCCCTGTCACTTTTGCTATGTAAATGTCTCTCTCCTCCTGATCCACCAGCCCCATCACCCTATCTCTTTCCCCTCCCTCCCCCACCCTCTCCGTTCCCCATCACCCACACACTCCTCCCCACCTCCCTCCCTTTACTCCGGCCTCCACTTTCCCCTCCTGTCAGATTCCAAAATCTTCAGCCCTTTGTCACTGACACCTCTCACCTCCCAGTTTCTGACACATTTCCAAACTCCACCCCTCCCTCATCTATTACCCCTCACCTGGATCCACCCCTCACCTGTCCATTTCCCTCCACAGATGTTACCTGACACTCTGGGAGATCCCGCCGCTTCGTGTGTTACCGACAGTACATGTCCCGTGTTACCAAGATTCACCGTGACCTCCCTCTCCCAGTCAGCCCCACCACCACTTGTCCCAGTTACCCGGTCAGTCCCGGTGGACTTTAGCACCCGGGGGAGCCGGGGAGCTCAGGACCCGCCGCCCGCGGCTGCTGCTGAATCCGCAGTGTTTCTGTTCCGTTGACGGATGCGGTAAACGAGTTAAAATTAATGGATCGATAATTCTCACATCGTGTTTATTTCACTCTTCGCACATTTATATTTACACTGACTTACTCCTGACGCCGGTCCCGGACCCGACCCGTTTACAGACCCGGAGCGGATCCAGAGCAGATTCTCAGCCGCTCGTTTGGATATACTGTCCCGAATAAAGGATAAAGTTTCCCCGTGAATTTATTCCCAGTGAAGGTGTGGAGATGGGACTTGGTCTCCGCGTTGTAAAATGAAACTGTCCCGGACTGGTAACTGAGATAAACTCCCACCCTCCCGGGGATGGGACCGGCAGGGAGACGGGACTCAGGGGAGGTGTAAACCCACATCTCGTCATCAACCCGCCCGATGATCCAGAATCCGGTCTCCGGTCTCAGTCTGACCGATCCCTTCCTCTTCACAGACTCTGCGGCGACTCCCAGACACCACCACCGATTCCCCGTCACCTCCACCTCCCAGTAATGTCTCCCCGATGTGAATCCCTCCGATCCCAGCAAACAACGCCAGACTGTGAACCTCTTCCCGGTGTCAGGGAGACTCCTCCGGGTCCCGGTGTATCTCACACTCTTCCGATCCTCAGACACCTCGAGCAGCGGATGCGCCGTTTCCACATCCAGGGTGACAGAGACTGGGGGGAGAAGCAGAGAATTAGAGAGTCCCCGGGGATCGGGGGGAGACTCGGGCAGCGCGGCCCCGGGACCGGACCGGGGGAGAGGCCGCTGGGCCTCAGGCTCAGTCGGGTGGCCGACAGGACCCTCTCCCGGGGTTTTACACAAACACAGCGGATGGACAACCAGCATCTTCCCGAGGTTTTTCCCCGACAGGGAGAGCGGATTTTTCCTGATCAACACACAAGATTCTGGAGGATCTCAGCGGGTCAAGTAGCATGTGTTAAGGGAGATTTCAAGCCGAGACCTTTCCTCAAGATTGGAAAGAAAGACGGGAGATAGCAGTGGAAACGGGTGTGAGGAAGGAGAGGAGCAACAACTGGATCCAGATGAGGATGGAGTGAGTAAACACTGGAGGCATTTAAAGAGGAGGTCAGGCAGAATTCATTCATGCTGACCAACTCACTTTAATGAACTTGTTCCATTTGCCTCTATTTGCTCAATATTCCTTCAAACCTTTCCTACCCATGTGCCTGTCCAGATGTCTTTTAAATCATTGTAACTCTACCCACCTCTACAATTTCCTTTGCAGCTTCCTGAGCTCCAGGAAAACGACCCAGAATATCCAGCCTCTCCTTATAACCCAAACCCTCCAGTCCCAGTAACATACTTGTAAATCTGTTCTATACCCTCTCAGTTTAATGACATTCTTCCTGCAGAAAGATCACCAGAACTGTACAGAGTGATCCAAATCATAAAGACGAGAAAGTCTGCGGATGCTGGAAATCCAAAGCAACACGCACAAAACCTTGACCCAAAACATCGACTGTTTATTCATATCCATAGATGCTGCCTGATCTGCTGATTTCCTCCAGCAGTTTGTGTGTATTACTCTGCTCCAAATGTGGCCTTCCCAATGTCTTGTACACTCTTAACGTAAAGTCCCAGCTCCTGTACTCAGTATTCTGACTGATGAAGGCAATCACCTCCTGGTCTCTCTGTTCCACAACACTCTCCAGGGCCCCACTGATTCCTGTGTAATCTGGTCCTGGTTTACCCTCCAAAATGCAACACCCTCATCTCTGAATTAAAATCAATTTCCATCCAATGGTCCAGAGACCCAATTAATCAAGATCTCATTGTAATCTTGGAGAAGTTTGGACAGGTACATGGATGGTAGGAGTTGGAGGACGATGGTCCATGTGCAGGTCGATGGGAGCAGGTAGTTTAAATGGTTCGGTATAGACTAGGTGGGCTGAAGGGCCTGTGTTGTTAGTTTCCATCACTCTGTGACGCTCGTACAAAGAGATAACGGTTTGTAGGATAAATGGTCATTGTACATTGCCCCGTGATTAGGCTAGTTTTAAATAGTTGGGTTGCTGGGTGGAGCAGGTCATTGGTCTGGGACGGCCTGTTTCACACTGTATCTAAATAAATAAATAACCTCTTCACTGTCCATGAAACCACCAATTTTAGAGTCCTTCACAAACCTACTAAACACGTCACCTACATTCTCTCCAAATCATTCATATGAATGATGAAAAACAGTGGACCCAGCACCGATCCCTGCAGCACAACCACTGGTCACAGGACTCCACCCAGACAATTCTGTATCCTATTCCAGATCGTACTGTATCCCATCTGATCTAACTCTCTGCTACCTTGTCAAATCCCTCGCTAAACTCCATGGAGACGATGTCTACTGCACTTTCATCAGCTGTAATTTATTTATTGAGATACAGCACGGAATAGGCCCTTCTGGCCCTTTGACCCCCACCACCCAGAAACCGCTGATTTAATCCGAGCCTGACCATGAGACAAGTTACAATGACCCCCACCACCCAGAAACCCCTGATTTAATCCGAGCCTGACCATGGGACAAGTTACAATGACCCCCATCACCCAGAAACCCCTGATTTAATCCGGGCCTGACCATGGGACAAGTTACAATGACCCCCACCACCCAGCAACCCCTGATTTAATCCGAGCCTGACCATGGGACAAGTTACAATGACCCCCATCTCCCAGAAACTCCTGATTTAATCCGAGCCTGACCATGGGACAAGTTGCAATGACCAATTAACCTGCCAACCGGTACGGGTTTGGACTGTGAAACCGGAGCACCTGGAAGAAACCCACGTGGTCATGGGGAACGTACAAACTCCTTACAGGCAGTGACGGGACATGAACCCGGGTCACTGGTACTGTAAAGTGTGGTGCTAACCACTATGCTACCGTACCGTCCATGCAGAAAGCCAAGCTGGGTATCCCTGATTAGTCCTCACCTTTCCAAATGAATGTAGATCCTGTCTCTCAGAATCCCCTCCATTAATGTACCCTCCACTGACGTTAGGCTCACCGGTCTGTACTTCCCCGGCTTTTCCCTACAGCCGATCTTCAATAAATGTTCAACATTAGTCTCCCTCCAGTCTTCTGGCCCCTCACCCACAGCTATCGATGACACACATATCTCCAAAATGGGCTCCACACTTTCCTCCTGAGCTTCCCACAATGTCCTGGGATACACTTGATCAGGACCTGGGGATTTATAGACCTTTCTGCATTTTAGGACCTGCAGCACACTTGCTTCTGTAATGTGGTGGAAAATGAGGTCGATCATCTTCTGTAACACAGGGGAATTGAGGGTCCCGTGGAACTGGCACAGAAGAGGAGTTGAGAAATGATGACAGGGAAGGTTTAGCAGGATACAGGCAAGATGCAGGTAAATGGACTGGTGGCGGGGGGTGATCTGACAGAAACATTTAAGGTAACGAGGGGTTAGATTGAGCAGATGGTTGAAATCTTCTTCCCACAGGAGGGGGGATGAAATACAAGAGGTCACATGTCTGAGGAAGGAGGAAGGAGTTTAAAGGTGAGTTTACTGGAACAGTGAGTGGTTGATTTTGGAACTTGCTGCCAGAGGAGGTGATGGAATCAGATACAATCACTGTGTTTCCGAGACACTCAGCCAGACACTTTAATGGACAGGACACAGAAGGAGACTGACCTAAATAGGTCAGAACAGAGGTGACGGGCCGAAGGCCCATTTCAAGACTGTACAACAATGACTCTGTGACTTTAGATTAACTGAAAGACTGAGACCCCACAGCCTCCGGTGCAGAGAATTCCAGATACAACATCCTTTGAGGGTCCACCCCATCCTGAGACAGTAACCCCTGACCCTCGACTCCTCAGACAGGGGAAACATCCTCCCTGCATCCTGCCTGCTGCATTTGGAAAGACAAGGACAGATCAGGGACAGTCAGCATGGCGTTGTGCATGGAAAATCACGGCTCACAAATTCCAGTTTGTTGAAGAGGTGACAGAGAGGATTGACCAGGACAAGATGGTAGACATTGTCCACATGAACTTCACCAAGGCCTTTGATGTTGATGATAGACCACACTTGGAGTATTGTGGACATTTCTGGTTCCCCGACTATGGGAAGATGTCATTACACTGGTCAGGAAGCTTCAGGAGACTGTAACAATGGCTGGAGGGCTTGGGTTAAAAGGAGATACTGGATAAGCTGGGGACATTTCCCTGGAGCGATGGATGTTGAGGGGTGACCCCATTTCGAGGTATATAAAATCATAAGGGGCAGGTGTAAGGTGTAGGCTCACGGTCTTTTTCCCATAAAAGGGGAGTCCAAAACCAGAGGGCAGAGAGGCAAAGTGAGAGGGAGAAGTTTTTTAAGGGAGCTGCAGGGTAACCAGTGACCAATCGGCATCTGGGATTGATTAGGAAGAACAAATTAAAGGAAGACAGGCAAACACAGCAGCCATCGTCTGAGTGGACATCGTCAGAGTGGTGATCTTGAGGCTTCAGCTCTTCAAGGCTTCACACGGAGAAAAAAATAAATAAAAGGCATCCGTTAGTCTTGCGAGACCATGGATCTGCGCCTGGAAAGTCTTCACTCTCCAGGGCGCAGGCCTGGACAAGGTTGTATGGAAGACCAGCAGTTGCCCATGCTGCAAGTCTCCCCTCTCCACGACACCGATGTTGTCCAAGGGAAGGGCATTAGGACTCATACAGCTTGGCACCAGTGTCGTTGCAGAGCACTGTGTGATTAAGACACAACACATTGCGTTGGCTGGGGCTCAAACTCACCACCTGGTTAAGAGAAAGCAAAGGAAAGAAAAGCACATTTTTTTTCCTTCTCTTCTTTGCATCTGCTCAGCCAGGACGGTAGAGATGCCAGGCAGGATAGACAAATGCTCCTCTTGCGGGATGTGGGAAGGCAGGGAGACCTCCAGTGTCCCGGAGGACTACAACTGTGAGATGTACATCCAGCTGCAACTTCTGACAAACCACGTTAAGGAGTTGTAGCTGGAACTGAGTGAACTCCGGATCATTCTGGAGGCTGAAGGGATGAGAGACAGGACGTACAGGGAGGTAATTATAACAAGGTGCAGGACATGGAAACTGGGTGACAGTCAGGAAGGGGAAAGGGTTGAGGGAGCCAGTGTATAGTACCCCTGTGGACATCCCCCCAACAACAGGATACTGTCCAGGGGAGATGACCTAACAGAGGAAAGTCACAGTGCTCAGGTCCCTGGTACTGAGTCTGCCTCTGTGACTCAGAAGGGAAGGGGGAGAAGAGAGATGCTGTGGTGACAGGGATTTGTTAGTTGGGGAAAAGGACAGGAGGCTCTGTGGGTGAGAACGAGATTCCCAGATGGGATGTTGCCTCCCGGGTGCCAGGGTCTGGGATATGTGGGATTGAGTCCTCAGCATTCTTAAGTGTGAGGGTGAACAGCCAGAAGTCGTGCTCCATTTTGGTACCACTGACATGGGTAGGATGAGTGACGAGGTTCTGCAAAGGGAGTTCAAGGCGTTAGGTGCTGAGTTAAAGGGCAGGACCTCCAGGGTTGTGATCTCAGGATTGCTCTCCGTGCCACGTGCTGGTGATGCCAGAACAAGCAAGATTATACAGTTTAATATGTGACTAAGGAGTTGGTGTAGGAGGCAGGGCATAAAATTTTTGGATCATTGGGCTCCTGTGATCACAATTCTATTTCCTTTACCATAGCATTGGAGAGGGATAGGAACAGGCAAGTTAGGAAAGCGTTTAATTGGAGTAAGGGGAAATATGAGGCTATCAGGCAGGAACTTGGAAGCATAAATTGGAAACAGATGTTCTCAGGGAAACAAATAGGATTAGGACAGGATGAAGGAAAATCCCAGGGCATTCTACAAATATGTGAAGAGGATAAGATGTGAGAGAATAGGATCAATCAAGTGTGACAGTGGAAAAGTGTACATGGAACCAGAGGAGATAGCAGAGGTACTTAATGAATACTTTGCTTCAGTATTCACCATGGAAAAGGATCTTGGCGTTTGTAGGGATGGTTTACAACGGTCTGAAAAGCTTGATCATGTAGATATTAAGAAAGAGGACGTGCTGGAGCTTTTGTAAAGTATCAAGTTGGATAAGTCACTGGGACCAGACGAGATGTACCCCAGGCTACTGTGGGAAGCGAGGAAGGAGATTGCTGAACCTCTGGAGAGTTTCTGGAGGATTGGAGGGTTGCGGATGTTGTTCTCTTATTCAAGAAAGCGAGTCGGGATAGCCCAGGAAATTATAGACCAGTGAGTCTTACTTCAGTGGTTGGTAAGTTGAAGGAGAAGATCCTGAGGGGCAGGATTTATGAACATTTGGAGAGGCATAATATGATTAGGAATAGTCAGCATGGCTTTGTCAAAGGCAGGTCGTGCCTTACAAGCCTGATTGAATTTTGGAGGATGTGACTAAACACATTGATGATGGTAGAAAAGTATATGGATTTCAGCAAGGCATTTGACAAGATACCCCATGCAAGGCTTTTTGAGAAAGTAAGGAAGCATGGGATCCAAGGGGACATTGCTTTGTGGATCCAGAACTGGCTTACCCACAGAAGGCAAAGAGTGGTTGTAGAATGGTCATATTATGCATGGAGGTCGGGGACCAGTGGTGTGCCTCAGGGATCTGTTTTGGGACCCCTACTGTTCGTGATTTTTATAAATGACCTGCAGGAGGAAGTGGAGGGATGGGTTAGTAAATTTGCTGATGACACAAAGGTTGGGGTGTTGTGGATAGTGTGGAGGGCTGTCAGAGGTTACAGCGGGAAATTGATAGGATGCAAAACTGGGCTGAGAAGAGGCAGATGGAGTTCAACCCAGATAACTGTAAGGTGGTTCATTCTGACAGGTCAAATATGATGGCAGAATATAGTATTAATGACACTTGGACTCTTGGCAGTGTGGAGGATCAGAGGGTTCTTGGGGTCGGAGTCCATCGGACACTCAAAGCTGCTACGTAGGTTGACTCTGTAGTTAAGAAGGCAGGCAGTGCATAGGCCTTCATCAATTGAGGTAATGAGTTTAGGAGCTGAGAGATAATGTTGCAGTAATATAGGACCCTGGTCAGACCCCACTTGGAGTGCTGTGCTCAATTCCGGTCACCTCACTACAGGAAGGATGTGGAAACCATGCAAAGGATGGCGAGGATATTCACAAGGATGCTGCCTGGATTGGGAAGCATGCCTTATGAGAATAGGTTGAGTGAACTCGGCCTTTTTTCCTTGGAGCGACAGACGATGAGAAGTGACCTGATAGAGGTGCATAAGATGATGAGAGGTATTGATCGTGTGGATAGTCAGAGGCTTTTTCCCAGGGCTGAAATGGCTAATATAAGAGGGCACAGTTTTAAGCTGCTTGGAAGTAGGTACAGAGGAGATGTCAAGAGTAAGTTTTTTTTTAAACACAGAGTGTGGTGAGTGCGTGGAATGGGCTGCTGGTGACGGTGGTGGAGGCAGATACGATAGGGTCGTTCAAGAGCCTCCTGGATAGGTACATGAATCTTAGAAAAATAGAGGGCTTTGGGTAACCCTAGGTAAATTCTCAGGTAAGGACATGTTCGGCACAGCTTTGTGGGCCTAAGGGCCTGTATTGTGCTGTAGGTTTTCTATGTCTTTTTGTTTCTACATCCCACAGAATAAGTACTCTGAAGGCAGGATGTGGCTAACAAGAGAAGTCAAAGCCAACATAAAAGCCAAAGAGAGGGCATAAAACAGAGCAAAGAGTAGTGGAAAGTCAGAGGATTGGGAAGCTTTCAAAAGGCAACTAAAAAAGTCATTAAGGTAAAGAGGGATTACAAAACTAAGTTAGCCAATAATATTAAAAAGGACAACAAAAGTTTCTTCAGATACATAAAATTTAAAAGACCATAAGACATGGGAGTAGAATTAGGCCATCTGCCCATCAACTCTGCTCCGCCATTCAATCATGGCTGATCCTATTTTTTATTTCCTCCTCAAACCCAGTTTCCAGCCTTCTCCCCGTAACCTTTGAAACCATGTCCATTCAAAAACTTATAAATCTCTGCCTTAAATACACCCAACGACCTGTCCTCCACAGCTGCATGTGGCAACAAATTTAACAAACTCACCACCCTTTGGCTAAAGAAATTTCTCCTCATCTCTGTTTTGAAAGGGCGCCCCTCTATCCTGAGGCTGTGCCCTCTTGTCCTGGACTCTCCTACCATGGGAACCATCCTTTCCACATCTACTCTGTCTATGCCTTTCAAGATTCGAAAAGTTTCAATGAGATTCCCCCCCCGCCCCCCATCATCCTTCTGAATTTCAGCGAGTACAGACCCAGAGCCATGAAACGTTCCTTGTAAGATAACCCTTTCATTCCTGGCATTATCCTTGTGAACCTCCTCTGGAACCTCTCCAATGCCAGCACATCTTCCTCAGATGAGGTGCCCAAAACTGTTCACAATATTCAAGGTGAGGCCTCACCAGTGACTTTTAAAGCCTCAGCATCACATCCTTGCTCTTGTATCCTAGACCTCTTGAAATGAATGCTAACATGGCATTTGCCTTCCTCACCACCGACTCAACCTGCAAGTTAACCTTTAGGGTGTTCTACACAAGGACTCCCAAGTCCCTGTGCATCTCAGATTTAGATCTCAGATCCCATTTAGAAAATAGTCTGCACATTTATTTCTACTAGCAATGTGCATGACCATACATTTTCCAACATTGTATTTCATTTGCCACTTTCTTGCCCATACTCTTAATGTGTCTAAGTCCTTCTGCATCCCACCTGTTTCCTCAAAGTGACCTGCCCATCCACCAATCTTTGTATCATCTGCAAACTTGGAAAAAAAACCATCTATTCCATCATCTAAATCGTTAATATACAGCATAAAAAGAAGTGGTCCCAACACTGACCCCTGCCGAACACCACAAGTCACTGACAGCCAACCAGAAAATGATCCTTTGGTTCCCTCTTGCTGCCTCCTTCCAATCAGTCAATGCTGTAACCATGCCAGTATCTTCCCTGTATAACATGGGCTCTAACTCGGTAAGCAGCCTTTTGTGTGGGACCTTGTCAAAGGCCTTCTGAATGTCCAAATACACAACATCCACTGCAGCCCCTTTGTCTATCCTACTTG
Source organism: Mobula hypostoma (assembly GCF_963921235.1). Classification (NCBI taxonomy): domain Eukaryota; kingdom Metazoa; phylum Chordata; class Chondrichthyes; order Myliobatiformes; family Myliobatidae; genus Mobula; species Mobula hypostoma. The sequence continues at coordinate 9,447,027 of NC_086101.1, read as the reverse complement.
TAATCTCCTCAAAGAATTCCAACATGTTCGTCAGGCAGGATTTTCCCTGAAGGAAACCATGCTGACTTTATACTATCTCTTCCTGTGTCACCATGTACTCCATCACCTTATCCTTAACAATTGACTCAAACATCTTCCCAACCACTGAAGCCAGGCTAATTGGTCTATAATTTCCTTTCTGCTGCCTTCCTCCTTTCTTAAAGAGTGGAGTGACATTTGCAAATTTCCAGACGTCTGACACCATGCCAGAGTCCAATCATTTTTGAAAGGTCATTTCTAATGCCACCACAATCTCTAATGCGATCTCTTTCAAAACATTAGGGTGCAGTTCCTCTGGTCTGGGTGACTTATGAACCTTTAGGTCTTTCAGCTTTTTGAGCACCTTCTCTCTTGTAACAGTAACTTCACCAACTTCTCTTCCTTCACACACTACAACATCAGGCACACTGCTAGTGTCTTCCACAGTGAAGACTGATGCAAATACTCATTTAGTTCATCAGCCGTCTCCTTGTGCCCTGTTATTATTTCTCCTGCCTCATTTTCTAGCGGTCCTATATCCACTCTCATTTCTCTGTTATTTTTAACACACTTGAAAAAACTTTTACCGTCTACTTTGATATTATTTGCTAGCTTGCTTTCATATTTCATATTTTTCCCTTCCAATGATTTTTTTAGTTGCTCTCTGTAGGTTTTTAAAAACTTCCCAATCCGCTATCATCCCACTAATTTTTGGTTTGTTGTCTGCTCTTTCTTTTGCTTTTACAATAGCTTTGACTTCCCTTGTCAGCCACGGTTGTACTATTTTACCATTTGAGTATTTCTTCATTTTTGGAAGAAATGAAGAAATACTCATGTCCTGCACCTTCCTCATTTTTCCCAGAAACGCACACCATTGCTGCTCTGCTGACATCCCTGCCAGCAGCTCTTTCCAATTTACTTCAGCCAACTCCTCTCATACCACTGTAATTTCCCTTACTCCACTGAAATACTGCTACATCAGCCTTTACTTTCTCCCTATCCAGTTACAGGTTGAACTCAATCATACTGTGATCACTGGTTCTGAAGAGTTCTTTTACCTTCAGTTCCCTAATCGCGTCCGGTTCATTACATAACAACCAGTCCAGTATAGCTCATCCCCTGGTAGACCAATGCAAACTGATTTAAATGCCATCGCTTAGGCATTCAACAAACTCACTCTCTTGAGATCCATTACCAACCTGATTTCCCAAATCGACCTGCATGTTAAAATCTCCCATCACTACCATAACATTGCCCTTTTGACATGCCTGTTCCATTTCCTGTTGTAATCTGTGTTCCAATTCCCAGCTCTGTTGGGAGGCCTGTATATAACTGCCATCAATGTCTTTTTATCCTTGCAGTTTCTTAACTCAACCCACAAGTATTCAACATCTTCCGATCCTATGTCACATTCTTCTAGTGATTTGATGCCATTCTTTACCAGTAGAGCCACACCACCCCCTCTGCCTACCTTCCTATCACTCCGATATAATGTGTAACCTTGGATATTCAGCTCCCAACTACAACCATCCTTCAGCCACGATTCAGTGATGGCTACAACATCATACCTGGCAATTTGTAATCGTGCAACAAGATCATACACTTTACTTCTTACACTACGTGCATTTAGATACATCACCTTGAGTACCGTATTTGCTGTCCTTTCTGATTCTGCATCCCTAATGTTTTGATACTCAGCCTGTTGACTGCAACTGAGGCCCATCACATGCCTGCCCTTCCTGACAGTCTGACTGCACGCTATCTTTATTTTTCACTATCCGTCCTATCCTGAGTCCCTTCACCATGGTTCCCACCCCGCTACCACATTAGTTTAAACTGTCCCCAACAGCTCTAACAAACCTGCCCGCGAGAATATTGGTTCCCCTCGGTTCAGGTGCAACCCATCACTATTGAACATGTCATACCTCCCCCAGAAGAGATCCCAATGATCCAAGAACCTGAAACCCTGTCCCTGCACCAGCTTCTCAGCCACACATTTATCTGCCAAATCATCCTGTTTCTACCCTCACTGACACGTGGCATAGGGGGCAATCTAGAAATTAGTACGCGGGAGACGCTATTTTCTGGATTAGAGGGAGGCAAGAGTGGATATCAGACTGCTGGAAAACAATGTTGGGGAGGTAGTAATGGGGGACAATGAAGGGGTGGATGAACTGAAGACGTATTTTGCATCAGTCTTCACTGTGGAAGAGACGAGCAGGATGGTGGAAGTTACAGGTGTCAGATGGCATGCCGTGCGTGAAGTTCGCATTACCAGAGAACAGGTTCGTGGGAAACTGAAAGATATTAAGGTAGCTGTCACCTGGACTAGATGGTGTACATGCCAGAGTTCTGAAAGAGGTGGCTGAAGAGATCGTGGAGGCATTAGTAATGATCCTTCAAGAATCACTAGATTCTTGAATGGTTCTGGAAGACTGGAAAGTTCTAAATGTCTCTCCACTGTTCAAGAAGAGAGAGGCAGAATAAAGGAAACTCTGGGCCAGTTAGTCTGACCTCAGTGGCTGGGAAGATGTTGAAGTTGATTATTGAGGAGGAGTTGTCAGGGTACTTGGAGGCACAGGATAAAATAGGCCGTAGTCAGCATGGTTTCCTCAAGGGAAAATCTTGCCTGACAAATCTGTTGGAATTCTTTGAAGAAATAACAAGCCAGATCAACAAAGAAGAATCATTGATGTTGTGTACTTGGATTTTCAGAAAGTCTTTGACAAGGTGCCACACATGAGGCTACTTAACAAGCTACAAGCCCACGGTATTACAGGAAAGATCCTGGTATGGACAAAGCAGTGGCTGATTGGCAGGAGGCAAAGAGTGGGAATAAATGGAGCCTTTTCTGCCTGGCTGCCAGTGGCTAGTGGTATTCCACAGGGGTCTGTGTTGGGACTGATTCTTTTTACATTGTATGTCAATTATTTGAATGATAGTTTTAATGGCTTTGTTAAAGAGTTTGCAGATGATATGAAGATAGGTGGAAGGGCAGGTACTTTTGAGGAGGTAGAGAAGCTACAGAAGGACTTAGATAATTTTGGAGAATAAGACCATAAAACAAAGAACCAGAAACTGGCCATTCGGCCCATGGAGTCTGCTCCGCCATTCTATCATGATCTGATCCATTCTCCCATTTAGTCCCACTCCCCCGCCTTCTCACCATAATCTTTGATGCCCTGGCTACTCAGATACCTATCAATCTCTGCCTTAAATACACCCAATGACTTGGCCTTCACTGCTGCCCATGGCAACAAATTCCATAGATTCACCACCCTCTAACGAAAAAAATTTCTTCGCATTTCTGTTCTGAATGGGCGCCCTTCAATCCTTAAGTCATGCCCTCTCATACTAGACTCCCCCATCATGGGAAACAACTTTGCCACATCCACTCTGTCCATGCCTTTCAGCATTCAAAATATTTCTATGAGGTCTCCCCTCATTCTTCTAAACTCCAAGGAATACAGTCCGAAAGCAGACAAATGTTCCTCATATGTTAACCTTCTCATTCCTGGAATCATTCTAGTGATTCTTCTCTGTACCCTCTCCAACGTCAGCACATCCTTTCTTAAATAAGGAGACCAAAACTGCCCACAGTACTCTAAGTGAGGTCTCACCAGCGCTTTATAGAGCCTCAACATCACATCCCTGCTCCTATACTCTATTCCTCTAGAAATGAATGCCAACATTGCATTCGCCTTCTTCACTACCGACTCAACCTGGAGGATAACCTTAAGGGTATCCTGTATGAGGCCTCCCAAGTCCTGTTGCATCTCCGAACTTTGAATTCTTTCCCCATTTAAATAATAGTCTGCCCATTTATTTTTTCTGCCACAGTGCATCACCATACACTTTCCAACATTGTACTTCATTTGCCACATCTTTGCCCATTCTTCCAATCTATCCAAGTCTCTCTGCAGACTCTCCCTTTCCTCAGCACTACGGGCCCCTCCACCTATCTTCGTATCATCAGCAAACTTAGCCACAAAGCCATCGATTTCATAATCCAAATCGTTGATGTACAATGTAAAAAGAAGCGGCCCCAACACAGACCCCTGTGGAACACCACTGGTAACCGGCAGCCAACCAGAACAGGATCCCTTTATTCCCACTCTCTGTTTCCTGCCAATCAGCCAACGCTCTACCCACGTGTGTAACTTTCCCGTAATTCCATGGGCTCTTATCTTGTTTAGCAGCCTCACGTATGCCACCTTGTCAAAAGCCTTCTGAAAATCCAAATGTACAACATCCACTGCATCTCCCTTTTCTAACCTACTGGTAATTTCCTCAAAAAATTGTAATAGGTTTGTCAGGCAGGATTTTCCTTTAAGGAATCCATGCTGAGTTCTGCCTATCTTGTCATATGCCTCCAGGTACTCTGTAACCTCATCCTTGACAATCGACTCCAACAACTTCCCAACCACCAATGTCAAGCTAACAGGTCTATAATTTCCTTTTTGCTTCCTTGCCCCCTTCATAAATAGTGGAGTGACATTTGCAATCTTCCAGTCCTCCGGAACCATGCCAGAATGTATCGACTTTTGAAAGATCATCGCTAATGCCTCCGCAATCTCCACAGCTACTTCCTTCAGAACATGAGGGCGCATTCCATCTGGTCCAGGAGATATATCTACCTTTAGACTATTCAGCTTCCTGAGTACTTTCTCTGTCGTAATTGTGACTGCGCACACTTCTCTTTCCTGCCACCCTTGAGTGTCTGGTATACTGCTGATGTCTTCCTCAGTGAAGACTGATGCAAAATACTCGTTCAGTTCCTCTGCCATCTCCTTATCTCCCATGACAATTTCTCCAGCATCATTTTCTATCGGTCCTATATCTACTCTCACCTGTCTTTTACTCTTTATATACTTGGAAAAGCTTTTAGTATCCTCTTTGATATTATTTGCTAGCTTCCTTTCATGGCTAATCTTTTCTCTCTTAACGACCTTCTTGGTTTCCTTTTGTAAGGTTTTAAAAACTTCCCAATCCTCTGTCTTCCCACTAATTTTTGCTTCCTTGTATGCCCTCTCCTTTGCTTTAACTTTGGCTTTGACTTCTCTTGTCAACCACAGTTGCATCCTTTTTCTAGTCGAAAATTTATTCTTTTTTGGAATATACCTGTCTTGCACCTTCCTCACTTCTCACATAAACTCCAGCCACTGCTGCTCTGCTGTCTTTCCCGCCAGTGTCCCTTTCCAGTCAACTTTGGCCAGTTCCTCTCTCATGCCACTGTAATTTCCTTTACTCCACTGAAATACCGACACATCAGATTTCGGCTTCTCTTTTTCAAATTTCACAGTGAACTCAATTATGTATGATCACTGTCTCCTTAGGGTTCCTTCACCTCAATCTCTCTAATCACCTCCGGTTCATTACACAATACCCAATCCAGTACAGCCGATCCCCTAGTGGGCTCAACAACAAGCTGTTCTAAAAAGCCATCTCGCAGACATTCTACAAATTCTCTCTCTTGAGATCCAGTGCCGACCTGATTTTCCCAATCCACTCGCAGGTTAAAATCCCCCACAATTATCACAACACTGCCCTTCTGACAAGCCTTTTCTATTTCCTGTTGTAATTTGTAGTCCGCATCCCTGCAGCTGTTTGGAGGCTTATAAATAACTGCCATCAGGGTCCTCTTACCCCTGCAACTTCTCAGCTCAACCCATAAAGATTCTGCACCTTCCGATCCTATATCACCTCTTTCTAATGATTTAATATAATTTCTTACCAATAAAGCCACGCCTTCCCCTCTGCCTCCCTTCCTGTCCTTCTGATACACCGTGTATCCTCGGATGTTCAGCTCCCAGAGACATGCATCCTTTAGCCATGTCTCAGTGATGGCCACAATATCATACCTGCCAATCTGTAGCTGTACAACAAGATCATCCACCTTATTCCTTATGCTGCGTGCATTTAAGTATAACACCTTAAGACCAGTATTTAGTACTTTTCGCTTTGATTTCACTGCAACTTTATTGCACTGCAACTCATCCCAATGGCTACAAATTTGCCCATCACCTGCCTGTCTTTCCTGCTCACTATCTTAGACTTATTTCTGTTTTCCCCTTCCTCTGCTCTGTCATTCCAGTTCCCATCCCCCTGCCAAATTAGTTTAAACCCTCCCTAACAGCTCCATTAAACTTTCCCACCAGGATATTGGTCCCCTTCGGGTTCAGGTGTAATCTGTCCTTTTTGAACAGGTCATTCTTCCCCCAGAAGAGATCCCAATTATCCAAGAATCTGAAGCCCTGCCCCCTGCACCAGTCTCTTAGCCATACATTCATCTGCCTGATCCTACGATTCTTGCCCTCACTAGCACGTGGCACAGGTAGCAATCCCGAGATTACTACTCTGGAGGTCCTGCTTCTCAGCTTCCTTCCTAAATCCTGCAAATCTCTCTTCAGGCAAAGAAATGGCAGATGGAATACAGTGTCGGGAAGTGTATGGTCGTGCACTTTGGTGAAAAAAACATAAGTCTTAACTATTTTCTAAATGGAGAGAAAATATAAAAAAAACTGAGGGGCAAAGGGAGTTGGGAGATCTTGTGCAGGATTCCGTAAATGTTAATTTGCAGATTGAGTCTGTGGTGAGGAAGGGAAATCTGATGTTAGGATTCATTTCAAGAAGACTAGAACATAAAAGCAAGGATGTAATGTTGAAACTTTATAAGGCCCTGGTCAGACCTCACCTGGAGTATTGTGAGCAGGTTTGGGCCCTTTATCTCAGAAAGGATGAGCTGAAACTGGAGAGGGTTCAAACGAGTTCATGAAAATGATTCTAGTGTTGAATGGCTTGTCATATGAGCGGCGTTTGATGGCTCTGGGCCTGTATTCACTGGAATTCAGAAGAATGAGGGGTGATCTCATTGAAATCTATCATTGAAAGGATTTGATAGAGTGGATATGGAGAGGATGTTTCCTGTGGTGGGAGAGTCTAAGACCAGAGGACACAGTCTCAAAATGGGGAAGCATTCTTTTAGGATGGAGATGTGGAGGAATTTCTGTAGCCAGAGAGTGGTGAATCTGTGGAATTCTTTGCCACAAGTTGAGGTGGAGGTCAAGTCTTTATGTATATTTAAGGCAGAGATTGATAGATTCTTGACTGGTCAGGGCATGAAGGGATGTGGGGAGATGGCAGGAGATCTGGGCCGAGAGGAAAATTGGATCAGCTACGATGAAATGGCAGAGCAGACTCAATGGGCAAAATGGCCTAATTCTGCTCCTATATCTTAGTCTTATGGTCTATGGTTTAATTAAAATATTTTAAAATAAATTTAGACAGGTACACAGATAGGAAATGGTTGGAGGGATATGGGACAAACACACGGAAATGGGGCTTACTCAAGAAGACATTTTAGCCCGGATGGATGAGTTGGGCCATGGGTTCAACATCTACCAAACCCCTTCCCAGATCATCCTCCTGAGGAATCTCACCCTGGAGTCTGTCTGTGAACTGTTGGTGTGACATCAGTTCAGAGGGCAGTTCAGTGCCACAAAATCAGGCAGATTGGATAAAGGTGGCAGATTTCATTCTTAAATGTAAATTTGTGTCTGTGTCTCTGACGATGTGTCCCAGTCTGCTGGTGTGTCTGGGTATTTATCACTGGTGTGTGTGTGTGTGTGTGTGTGTGTGTGTGTAACTAACAATGTGTAATGCTGAGGCTCTGACTACAATCTATCAATCGTGCTTGTGCATGTGTGTGAGGGAGATTTGCCAGGCTGGTTACATGATCTTCTCCCATCATTCACCGAGGTCAATGCTGATCAGTGTGTCCGGGCTCAGTCTGACGATGCTTCAATGTGCTGGTTTGATAACAACAGTGAGACTCGCGAGTCCAGCAGGGGGCAGAGCTGAGTCAATCAGACTGCGGTCACGGACAGGTCAGACACGGTGAGTGGCTCGAAGGACTGGTGTATTTTTCTGACAATTCCCTGTCACCACAGTGATACCAGATTTTATCCCCTTTAATGTCATTCATTGAATGTTAATTCCAGAGCTACTGTGTTGGGATTCAAACTCATGCATTGGCGTATTTGTCCAGTGTGAATGGGATCAGGATGCAGTGGTTCACATAACAGTGCCGTGTATTGGTTGTATGTTGTCCCTGTGTCAGTCTGTTCAGGGATTTGACATCTCCAGCTGACCATGTGACAGTGATGCTTCCCAACAGGTGGAGTTGGTGCCGGAATTAACTTCAATTCCGACGACCCGATTAGAGGCATGAGCAGGCCACAGTGAGGAGGTTTCCAGCAGGTTTGCGACACTTGTTTAAAAGTAGAGAAGGGACAAGTGGAGCGGCCATTGTCGGGGCTACCATTGTTGGGATTAGGTCAGTGGTGAGAGTAGGAGTGTCAGGCTTTGGCTCAAAGGAGGTTTCACCGTTAAAAGAGGCATTACTCTGGGTAAGCTTCTGTTAAATTTCCCTTTTTTTTCTCTTACTGTAGCTCATGTAGTAAATGCCTGTTGTGTGTTCTTCATGCTGGATGTTGGAGTCCTGGGAGACCAGAGTCTCCCAGTGAGCACCATCTGTGTGAAGTGCATCTGGCTCCAGCTCCCTGAAGACTATATTCGGGATCTGGAGCAGCAGCTGGATGACCTTCGGATTGTAGAGGAGAGTGAGGAGATAATCGATCAGAATTACTGGAAAGTAGTCACACCAAAGTTGCAGGAGGCGAGTAGCTGGGAGTCTGTCATGAGAAATGGAAATGCAAATAGGCAGTTAGCGCAGTGAAAAGAGGTCCTGAACAGAGAACTTAGAGAGCTAGGTAGAAAGTTGAGAAGCAGGACCTTCCAGGAAGTAATTTCTCCATTGCTGCCTGTGCCACGCGTCACTGTGGGTAGAAACAGGATGATTTGGCAAATTACTGCATGGCTGAGAAGCTGGTGCTGGGGGCAAGGCTTCAGGTTCTTGGATCATTGGGATCTCTTCTGGGGGAGGCATGACCTGTACAAAAGTGACAAGGTGCACCTGGACCCGAGGGGAACCAAAATTCTCGCGGGCAGGTTTGTGAGAGCTGTTGGGGAGGGTTTAAACTAATTTGGCAGTGGGGTGGGAACTGGAGTGAGGGGACTCAGGGTAGGATGGATGGTAAAAAAAGCATAGATAGCCTGCAATCAGACTGTCAGGAAGGGCAGGCAGATGACAGGTCATAATTGCAGCCAGCAGGGTGAGTATCAGTGCATTAGGGATGCAAAATCAAAAAGGGTAGCAAATGCAGTACTCAAAGTGTTATATTTCAATGCATGGAGGATAAGAAATAAGGTGGATGATCTTGTTGCACTATTACAGATTGTCATGTATGATGTTGTGGCCATCACTGAATTGTGGCTGAAGGATGGTTGTAGTTGGGAGCTGAATGTCCAAGGTTACACATTATATCGGAGTGATAGAAAGGTAGGCAGAGGGGGTGGTGTGGCTCTACTGGTAAAGAATGGCATCAAATCAGTAGAAAGACGTGACATAGGAATGGAAGATGTTGAATCATTGTGGGCTGAGTTAAGAGAATGCAATGGTATATACAGGCCTCCCAATAGTAGCTGGGATGTGGACCACAGATTACAAGAGAATAGGAAAGAATTCAAAATGCAGAGATGCAAAGGGACTTGGGAGTCTTTGTGCAAGATACCCTAAACGTTAACCTCCAGGTGGAGGTTACTGACCTCCTTACTAACTCTTCCTTCAGTTAGTCCTGACGAAGGGTCTCGGCCTGAAACCTCGACTGTACTTCTTCCTAGAGATGCTGCCTGGTCTGCTGCATTCACCAGCAACTTTGATGTGTGTTCCTCCAGGCTGAGTTGGTTGTGAAGAAGGCGAATGCAATATTGGCATTCATTTCTCGAGGTATAAAATATAAGAGCAGGGATGTGATGTTGAGGCTCTATAAGTACTCGTAAGACCACACTTGGAGTATAGTGTGCAATTTTGGGCTCCTTATTTTAGAAAGGATATATTTAGAAAGGGTTCAAAGAAGATTGACGAGAATGATTCCAGGAATGAAAGGGTTACCGTACGAGAAACATCTGGCAGCTCTTGGGCTGTATTCCCTGGAGCTCAGAAGAGTGAGGGGGGGTCTCATAGAAACATTCCGAATGTTAAAAGGCTGAACAGATTAGATATGGCAAATTTATTTCCCATGGTAGGGGATTCTGGGACAAGTGGGCACGACTTCAGGATTGAAGGACGTCCTTTTAGAATTGAGATGCGGAGAAGTTACTTTCATGAGAGGGTGGTAAATCTGTGGAATTTGTTGCCACGAGCGGCTGTGGAGGCCGGGTCAATAGGAGCAGAGTTAGGCCATTCAGCCCATCGCGTCTGCTCCGCCATTCCATCATGCCTGATCCTGGATCTCACTCCATGACCTACACCTGCCTTCTCGCCCTGACCGATCAGGAAACTATCAACTTCCACCTTAAGTATACACATGGACTTGGCCTCCACCACATTCTGTGGCAGAGCTTTCCACATATCTGACGTGTAGAACAGATTTGCCACTCTCAGCCTAAAAGAATTCCTACTTACCTCTGTTCTATCATGTTGCCCCTCAATTTTGAAAAAGCTCTGCCCTATAGTTGTGGATACTCCACCGTAGAGAACATCCTCTCCACATCCAGCCTATCTTGCCTTTTCAACATCTGGGTGTATGTAGGGCAGAGATAGATAGGTTCTTGATTAGCCAGGGCATCAAAGGGTATGGGGAGAAGGCAGGGGAGTGGGGATGACTGGAGAATTGGATCAGCCCATGATTGAATGGCAGTACAGACTCGATGGCCCAAATGGCCTACTTCTGCTCCTATATCTTATGGTCTAATATGGAAAAAGCAGGCCAGAAGGGCAATGTTATGATAGTCGTGGGAGATTTTAACATGCAGGTCCATTGGGAAAATCAGGTTGGAAATGGATCTCAAGAGAGGGAGTTTGTTCAATGCTTAAGAGGTGGCTTTTTAGAGCAGTTTGTCGTTGAGCCTACTAGGGGATCAGCTCTACTGGATTTGGTGTTATGTAATGAACCGGAAGCGACTACTGAGGAGGCAGTGATCACAAAATGATTGAGTTCAACTAGTAATTTGATAGGGAGAAAGTAAAGTCCGACATAGAAGTATTACAGTGGAGTAAAGGGAATTACAGTGGTATGAGAAAGGAGTTGGCCAAAGTAATTTGGAAGGACATGCTGGCAGGGATGACAGCAGAGCAGCAATGGAGTGAGTTTCTGGGAAAAATGAAAAGTGCAGGATGGATGTATTCCAAAAACAAAGAAATAATCAAATGGTAAAATAGTACAAGGGAATCAAGACTAATGTAAAACCAAGAGAGGGCATACAACAAAATCAAAATAGTGGGAAGAGATGACTGAGAAGATTTAAAACTCTACAGAGAGCAACTGAAAGAATCATTAGGAGGGAAAAGATGAAATATGGAAGCAAGCCAGCAAACAATATCAAAGTGGATAGTGAAAGCTTTTTCAAGTATGTAAAAATAAAAGAGAGATGAGAGTGGATGTAGGATTGCTAGAAAATGATGCCGGAGAAGTAATAATGGGGACAAGGAGGTGGCAGAAGAACTAAGTGAGTGCAGTTAATTTTACAAGGTAGAAGGTGATGAAAATGCTGAAAGACCTAAGGGTACATAAATGACCCAGACCAGATGAACTGCACCCTCGGGGTCTGCAAGAGGTAGTGGTTCAGATTGTGGAGCCATTAGAAATGATCTTTCAAAAATCATTTGACTCTGGTATGGTGCCAGATGACTGGAATATTGAAAATGTCACTCCACTCTTCAAGAAAGGAGGAAGGCAGAAGAAAGGGAATTATGACCAGTTAGCCTGACTTCAGTGTCTGGGAATATGCTGCAGTCAATTGTTAACGATGAGGTGATGGAGTACTTGGTGACGCAGGACAAGATGGGACAAATTCAGCATGGTTCCTTAAGGAAAAATCTTGACCGACGAACCTGTTGGAATTTGTTGATGAGATTCCGCGTAGGATAGATAAAGGAGATGATGTACACAGGTATCCCCCGCTTTTCAAACATTCGCTTTACAAAATCTCACTGTTACGAAAGACCGACATTAGTTACCTGTTTTCATATCAGAGGCGACTGATCAGAGACTAATCCTAACCCTAATGCGCTGCAATTGCAATCGCCTCTGATCTGGGCTGACATTTAATTCCACTTATGTTGTATACAAATAACTTACGAGGGGTGATTGATAAGATCATGGCCTAATGTAGAAGGAGATGAGTTATACAGCTCTCGTTACATGCACATGCAGTTCAACTCTTTGAGTGATTATACAGAAAGTTTGAAGTTAATAACTTTTGTGGTATTTCTGTTTCAGATAATTGAAAATTGCAAGTAAGCACTGTCTGAGAAAGTGGACCTTAAGCCACAAAATTATCAATCACCCTCGTAGATGATGGGATGATGGCTTTGTTGCTATGTTTGCAGCTGATGCAAAGATTGGTGGAAGGGCAGGTAGTGTTGAGGAAACAGATAGGCTGCAGAAGGACTTAGGCAGATTCGGAGAATGGACAAGGAAGTGGCAAATGAAATACCATGTTAGAAAATGCATGCTCGTGCACTTTGGTAGTAGAAATAAATCTGCAGACTGTATTCTAAGTGGGGAGAAAATCCAAAAATCTGAGATGCAAAGGGGCTTGGGTGTCCTTGTGCAGAACACCCTAAAGGATAACTTGCAGACTGAGTCAGTGGTGAGGAAGGCAAATGCAATGCTAGCATTCGATTTAAGAGGTCTAGAATACAAGAGCAAGGATGTGATACTCAGGCTTTATAAGGCACTAGTCAGGCCTCAACTTCAGTGTTGTGAACAGTTCTGGGCTCCTCATCTAAGAAAAGATGTGCTGGCATTGGAGAGGGTTCAAAGGAGGGTCACAATGATGATTCTGGGAATGAAATGGTTATCATATGAGGAATGTTTGACATTTCTGTGTCTGTACTCGCTGGAATTTAGAAGGATGGGGGGGCTGTCATTGAAACCTTTCGAATGCTGAAATGCCTGGACAGAGTAGATGTAGAAAGGATGTTCCCCATGGTGGGGAATCTAGGACAAGAGGGCACATCCTCAGGACAGAGGGACATCCATTTAAACAGAGATGCGGAGAAATTTCTTCAGCCAGAGGGTGGTGAATTTAATGAATTTATTGCCACAGTCAGCAGTGGAGGCCAGCTCATTGGGTGTACCTAAGGCAGAGCTCAATAGATTCTTGATTGAACATGGACATGGACATTGGACATTGGACGTGGCATCAAAGGTTACAGGGAGAAGGCCGGGGAGAGGGGCTGAGGAGGGGAAGAAAGGATCAGCCATGATTAAATTGCGGAGCAAACTCAATGTGCCAAAGAGACTAATTCTGCTCCTGTGTCTTATTGTCTATAGTTTCCCTTCAGCCTATAACTACAGCCATATTTTGTGTCTAATTATAACTTGGTTGTGTCTCTTAAACCAGGACAAATGAATCTTATGTTTTACCGTGTTTAATGCTGCCAATCACTTCTTCCGACGCTCTGTCAAGCAAATAGGGGTGATTGAATTTTTCAACCAGTAGGGCACCATCTGTCACTGACAATGTCTTGTTTTCATCACTAATCCTGTAAATATTATACATGTAGTTGTAAACTGAGCATCAGTAATATTTGAACTATTTTACATATTCATACAGTGTTTCAGTAAAGACCATGTCCTACCTCCTCTTCCGACGAGCTTCCTCCTGAAATAAATAAAACACAGATCTCAATTGACTGAAACAGACCGTCGGCATCTGAACAGCAGGAATCTGAGCCAAGTTACTACAAGCTGCTGAAAATTCCCACTAAACTCACTCCCACTGACACGAACGGAAAAAGAGGGACATTGAACCATGGGAGAAAGTACAAGGACTGTTTATGAGAATTATACCATAACTGAGAGAAGGAACTTACAGGAGAGACTGGACAGGTTGTGTACATTTATCTGGATATGATGCCAGGGAGGATCAAATGGAGGAATTTAAGATTCCGAATGGATTTGATAGAAAATATTTCTGCTTGTGTGGAGACCAAAAGTCAAAGATACAACACAGTTGGTCATTAATGAATCCCACAGGAAACGTGGTGAAGAGAACGTGGACTCACTGCCACAGGAGTGGTTGAAGTGGAACACCAGAGAGTGAATGTAATGGGGATGCTGCATAAACACATGAGGGACCATGGAGTTGGGGTCACTGTTACTGGGGGTGGTGAGTAGGTGGGAGGAGGCTTGTGAAGCAGGGAAACTGGTAGGAGAGAACAGACTGAAAAACCTGTCTATGATGGAAAATGGGATATAATCTGATGGAGAATATTTCTGAAAAACAAAAGACAGTGCAAAATTCTCCAAAACACCAAACCTGATACAAACCATATATAGATGGTAAATCTCACAACATGCTAGAGGAACTCAGCAGGTTGGGCAACATCCTTGAAAACGATCAGTCAACGTTTCGGGCCAGAACCCTTTGTCAGGACTGAAGAGGGAGGGGGCAGAGGCCCTATAATGAAGGTGGGGGGAGGGTGGGAAGGAGAAGGCTGGTAGGTTCCAGGTGAAAAACCAGTAAGGGGAAAGATAAAGGGGTGGGGGAGGGGAAGCAGGGAGGGGTAAGCAGGAAAGGTGAAGAAGGAATAGGGGAAAACATAATGGGTAGTAGAAGGAGGCGGAACCATGAGAGAGGTGAAAGGCAGCTGGGGGAGGGGGCAGAGTGAAACTGGGATGGGGGACAGGCGGGGAAGGGAATTACCGGAAGTTGGAGAATTCAATGTTCATACCAAGGGGCTGGAGACTACCCCTTCCCTCTTCAGTCCTGACGAAGGGTTCCCGCCCGAAACGTTGGCTGATCGTTTCCACAGATGCTGCCCAACCTGCTGAGTTCCTCCAGCGTGTTGTGCGTGTTGCTCTGACCTCAGCATCTGCAGAGTATTTTGTGTTTAGATGGTAAATCTAATGTGAGGGTCACATTCTGGAATTCAACCTCAGTTCCCACTGATCAACAGTGGTTAATGGTGGTAAATAACAGCAGTATTTCTTCAGCAGTTTGAACAGGGCACAACTGTGCAAGCGTGTGGAGGTCGGCCAGTGAGAACAGTGGGAAGAGTTTAAAAGCGAGCAGAGTTGAAAAGGTGACGGTTATTTCTTCAGTGGTTTGAACAGGGCACAACTGTGCAAACGTGTGGAGGTTGGGCAGTGAGAACAGCCGTAAGAGTTTAAAACGAAGACAGATTTACAGAGTGGGCGACAGAGCAGAGGGAGACAGAGTCGGAAGGCTTTGGCTCAACGGGGCTTTGGCGATAAAGGGTCATAGTTGGACAGAAAGTATGTGTGTGATGCCAGTTTTCTGTGCTCAGTGTCAGATGTGGGAGGTCCTGGAGACTTCCGGCCTCCCGGATGGCCACAACTGCACCAGGTGGGTTGAGTGGCATCTCCTTAGAGACCGCATTAAGGAACTAGAGCGGCAGTTTGATAACCTTCGTCTGGTGAGGGAGAATGAGGAGGGGATAGAAAGAAGCTATAGGCAGGTAGTAACCCCGGGAGCACAGGAGACAGAGAAGTGGGTAACAGTCAGGAGATGGAAGGGCAAGAAGCAGGTACTAGAGAGAACCCCAGTGGCTGTCCCCCGAACAATAAGTACTCCTGCTTGAGTACTGTTGTGGGGGATGGACTACCTGGGGGAAGCAACAGTGGTCGTGCCTCTGGCACAGAGTCCAGCCCTGTGGCTCAGGTGGGTAGGGAAAGGAAGAGGATGGCAGCAGTGATAGGGGACTCTGTAGCTAGTGGTCAGACAGGCGATTCTGTGGACGCAGGAAAAAAATGTGGATGGTATTTTGCCTCTCAGGTGCCAGGGTCCGGGATGTTTCTGATCACGTCCATGATATCTTGAAGTGGGAAGGAGAACAGCCAGAGGCTGTGGTACATATTGGTACTAACCACATAGGTAGGAAAAGGGAGGAGGTCCTGAAAACAGACTATAGGGAGTAAGGAAAGAAGTTGAGAAACAGGACCTCAAAGGTGGTAATCTCAGGATTACTGCCTGTGCCACGTTACAGTGAGTATAGAAATACAATGAGGTGGAGGATAAATGTGTGGCTGAGGGATTGGAGCGGGGGCAGGGTTTAAGATTTCTGGATCACTGGGACCTGTTTGGGGGCAGGTGTGACCTGTACAAAAAGGACGGGTTGCACTTGAATCCCAGGGGGACCAATATCCTGGCAGAAGGTTTGCTAAGGCTACTGCGGAGAGTTTAAACTAGGATTGCTGGGGGGGTGGGAACCGAAGTTAAGTGACGGAGGAAAGGGAGGTTGGCTCACAAATAGAGAAAGTTTGGAGACAGTGCGAAAGGGAGGAGAGGCAGGTGATAGAGAAGGGATGCGCTCAGTCCGATTGTTTGAGATGTGTCTATTTTAATGCGAGGAGTAGCATGGATAAAGCAGATGAGCTTAGAGTGTGGATCAACACTTGGAGCAATGATGTTGTGTCCATTACAGAGGCTTGGATTGTGCAAGGGCAGGAATGGCTACTTCAAGTGCCAGGCTTGAGACGTTTCAGAAAGGATAGGGAGGGAGGCAAAAGAGGTGGGGGCATGGCACTGTTGATCAAGGACATTGTCACAGCTGCAGAAAAGGAGGAAGTCATGGAGGGGTTGTCTACGGAGCCTCTGTGGGTGGAACTTAGGAAAAAGAAGGGGTCAATAACTCTACTGGGTGTTTTTTTATAGACCATCCAATAGTAACAGGGACATCGAGGAGCAGATAGGGATACAGATTCTGGAAAGGAGTAATAACAGGGTTATCGTGGTGGGAGATTTTAATTTCCCAAATATTCATTGGCATCTCCTGAGAGTGAGGGTTTAGATGGGGTGGAGTTTGTTAGGTGTGTTCAGGATGGTTTCATGACACAATATGTAGATAAGCCTGCAAGAGGAGAGGCTGTACTTGATCTGGTATTGGGAAATGAACCTGGTTTGGTGTCAGGTCTCTCGGTGGGAGAGCACTTTGGAGATAGATATCACAATTCTATCTCCTTTACCATAGCATTGGAGAGGCATGGGAACAGACAAGTCAGGGAAACTTTTAATTGGAGTAAATTGGAGTAAGGGGAAATATGAGGCTATCAGGCAGGAACTTGGAAGCATAAATTGGAAACAGATGTTCTCAGGGAAACATTTGGAAGAAATGTGGCAAATGTTCAGGGGATATTTGCGTAGCGTTCTGTGTAGGTACGTTCCGATGAGACATAGAAAGGATGGTGGGGTACAAGATCCGTGGTGTACAAGGGCTGTTGTAAATCTAGTCAAGGAGAAAAGAAGAGCTTTGGAAAGGTTCAAAAAACTAGGTAATGATCAGAATCTAGAAGATTATAAGGCTAACACAAGGAATTCTGCAGATGCTGGAAATTCAAGCAACACACATCAAAGTTGCTGGTGAATGCAGCAGGCCAGGCAGCACCTCTAGGAAGAGGTACAGTTGACGTTTCGGGCCGAGACCCTTCGTCAGGACTAACTGAAAGAAGAGTTAGTAAGAGATTTGAAAGTGGTAGGGGGAGGGGGAGATCCAAAATCATAGGAGAAGACAGGAGGGGGGGGATGGAGCCACAAGCTGGACAGTTGATTGGCAAAAGGGATATGAGAGGATCATGGGACAGGAGGCCCTGGGAGAAAGAAAAGGGGGAGGGGGAGAAAGCCCAGAGGATGGGCAAGGGGTATAGTGAGAGGGACAGAGGGAGAAAAAGGAGAGAGAGAGAGAAAGATGTGTGTATTTAAATAAATAACGGATGGGGTATGAGGGGGAGGTGGGGCATTAGCGGAAGTTAGGGAAGTCAGTGTTCATGCCATCAGGTTGGAGGCTACCCAGACGGA
Organism: Mobula hypostoma; assembly: GCF_963921235.1. NCBI lineage: Eukaryota > Metazoa > Chordata > Chondrichthyes > Myliobatiformes > Myliobatidae > Mobula > Mobula hypostoma. The sequence continues at coordinate 9,429,123 of NC_086101.1, read as the reverse complement.
ATATAAGGTGTTGTTCCTCCAACCTGAGTGTGGCTTCATCTTTACAGTAGAGGAGGCCGTGGATAGACATATCAGAATGGGAATGGGATGAGGAATTAAAATGTGTGGCCACTGGGAGATCCTGCTTTCTCTGGCAGTCAGAGTGTAGGTGTTCAGTGAAACGATCTCCCAGTCTGTGTTGGGTCTTGTCAATATAGAGAAGGCCACATTGGGAGCACCGGACGCAGTATATCACCCCAACTGACTCGCAGGTGAAGTGTCGCCGCACCTGGAAGGACTGTCTGGGGCCCTGAATGGTGGTAAGGGAGGAAGTGTCAGGGCATGTGTAGCGCTTGTTCCGCTTACAAGGATAAGTGCCAGGAGGGAGATCGGTGGGGACGAATGGACAAGGGAGTCACGTAGGGAGCGATCCCTGCGGAAAGCAGAGAGGTGGGGGAGGGAAAGATGTGCTTCGTGGTGGGATCCCGTTGGAGATGGCGGAAGTTACGGAGAATAATATGTTGGACCCGGAGGCTGATGGGGTGGTTGGTGACGGACAAGGGGAACCCTATTCCTAGTGGGGTGGCGGGAAGATGGAGTGAGAGCAGATGTACGTGAAATGGGGGTTCAGGGCCCTGGATAGTTCTTCCAGGTGAGACGACTCACCACCTGTGAGTCGGCTGGGGTGATATACTGCGTCCGGTGCTCCCGATGTGGCCTTCTATATCTTGGCGAGACCTGACGCAGACTGGAAGATCATTTCGCTGAGAACCTACGCTCTGTCCGCCAGAGAAAGCAGGATCTCCCAGTGGCCACACATTTTAATTCCACATCCCATTCCCATTCTGATATGTCTATCCACGGCCTCCTCTACTGTAAAGATGAAGCCACACTCAGGTTGGAGGAACAACACCTTATATTCCGTCTGGGTAAACTCCAACCTGATGGCATGAACATTGACTTCCCTAACTTCCTCTAATGCCCCACCTCCCCCTCGTACCTCATCCGTTATTTATTTATATACATGCATTCTTTCTCTCTCTCCTTTTTCTCCCTCTGTCCCTCGGACTATACCCCTTGCCCATCCTCTGGGTTTTTCCCCCGTCCCCCTTTTCTTTCTCCCTGGGCCTCCTGTCCCACTATCCACTCATATCCCTTTTGCCAATCAACTGTCCAGCTCATGGCTCCATCCCTCCCCCTCCTGTCTTCTCCTATCATTTTGGATCTCCCCCTCCCCCTCCCACTTTCAAATCTGTTACTAACTCTTCTTTCAGTTAGTCCTGACGAAGGGTCTCGACCCGAAACGTCGACTCTACCTCTTCCTAGTGATGCTGCCTGGCCTGCTGCGTTCACCAGCAACTTTGATGTGTGTTGCTAAGATTATAAGGCTAGCAGGAAGGAGTTTAAGAATGTAATTAGGAGAGCCAGAAGGGGCCATGAGAAGGCATTGCCGGACAGGATTAAGGAAAACTCCAAGATATTCTACAAGTATGTGAAGAGCAAGAGAATAAGGTGTGAGAGAATAGGACCAATCAAGTGTGAGAGTGGAAAAGTGTGTATGGAATCAGGGAAGATAGCAGAAGTACTTAATGAATACTTTGCTTCAGTGTTTACTGCGGAAAAGGATCTTGGCGATTGTAGGGATGGTTTGCAGTGGACTAAAAAGCTTGAGAATGTAGATATTAAGGAAGAGGATGTGCTGGAGTTTTGGAAAGCATCAAGTTGGATAAGTCACCAGGACTGGATGGGATGTTACTCAGGCTATTGTGGGAAGCGCGGGAGGAGATTGCTGAGCCTCTGTCAATGATCTTTGTATCATAAATGAGGATGGGAGAGGTTCTGGAGGATTAAAGGGTTGCGGATGCTGTTCCTTTATTCAAGAAAGGGAGTATGGATAGCCCAGAAAATTATAGGCCAGTGAGTCTCACTTCAGTGGTTGGTAAGTTGATGGAGAAGATCTTAAGAGGCAGGATTTATGAACACTTGGAGAGGCCTCATATGATTAGGAATAGCCAGCATGGCTTTGTCAAAACGTCTCAACCTAAGCAAGGCTGCAGGACCGGATGGTGTCAGTACCAGGGTGCTCAAAACCTGTGCCCCTCAGCTATATGGAGTACTTTGCCATGTATTCAACCTGAGCCTGAGGCTCCAGAGGGTTCCTGTACTGTGGAAGACGTTCTGCCTCGTCCCTGTGCCGAAGACGCCGCGCCCCAGCGGCCTCAATGACTACAGACCGGTGGCATTGACCTCCCACATCATGAAGACCCTGGAGAGACTTGTTCTGGAGCTGCTCTGGCCTATGGTCAGACAACACTTAGATCCTCTCAAGTTCGCCTACCAGTCCCGACTAGGAGTTGAGGATACCATTGTCTATCTGCTGAACTGTGTCTACGCCCACCTGGACAAGCCAGCGAGCACTGTGAGGGTCATGTTTTTTGACTTCTCCAGTGCCTAAACACCATCCGCTCTGCTCTGCTGGGGGAGAAGCTGACAGCGATGCAGGTGAATGCTTCCCTGGTATCATGGATTCTTGATTACCTGACTGGCAGACCACAGTACGTGTGCTTGCAACACTGTGTGTCCGACAGAGTGATCAGCAGCACTGGGGCTCCACAGGGAACTGTCTTGTCTCCCTTTCTCTTCACCATTTACACCTCGGACTTCAACTACTGCACAGAGTCTTGTCATCTTCAGAAGTTTTCGGATGACTCTGCCATAGTTGGATGCATCCGCAAGGGAGATGAGGCTGAGTACAGGGCTACGGTAGGAAACTTTGTCACAAGGTGTGAGCAGAATTATCTGCAGCTTAATGTGAAAAAGACTAGGGAGCTGGTGGTAGACCTGAGGAGAGCTAAGGTACCGGTGACCCCTGTTTCCATCCGGGGGTCAGTGTGGACATGGTGGAGGATTACAGATACCTGGGGATACGAATTGACAATAAACTGGACTGGTCAAAGGACACTGAGGCTGTCTACAAGAAGGATCAGAGCCGTCTCTATTTCCTGAGGAGACTGAGGTCCTTTAACATCTGCCGGATGATGCTGAGGGTGTTCTACGAGTCTGTGGTGGCCAGTGCTATCATGTTTGCTGTTGTGTGCTGGGGCAGCAGGCTGAGGGTAGCAGACACCAACAGAATCAACAAACTCATTTGTAAGGCCAGTGATGTTGTGGGGATGGAACTGGACTCTCTCACGGTGGTGTCTGAAAAGAGGATGCTGTCCAAGTTGCATGCCATCTTGGACAATGTCTCCCATCCACTACATAATGGACTGGTTGGGCACAGGAGTACATTCAGCCAGAGACTCATTCCACCGAGATGCAACACTGAGCATCATAGGAAGTCATTCCTGCCTGTGGCCATCAAACTTTACAACTCCTCCCTTGGACGGTCAGACACCCTGAGCCTATAGGCTGGTCCTGGATTTATTTCATAATTTACTGGCATAATTTACATATTACTATTTAACTATTTATGGTTCTATTACTATTTATTATTTATGGTGCAACTGTAACAAAAACCAATTTCCCCTGGGATCAATAAAGTATGACTATGACTATGAAAGGCAGGTCGTGCCTTACGAGCCTGATTGAATTGTTTGAGGATGTGACGAAACATATTTATGCAGGTAGAGCCGTAGATGTAGTGCTTCTGGATTTTAGCAAAGCATTTGATAAGGTACCCCATGCAAGGCTTATTGAGAAAGTAAGGAGGAATGGGATCCAAGGGGACATTGCTTTCTGCATCCAGAACTGGCTTGCCCACAGAAGGCAAAGAGTGGTTGGAGATAGGTCATATTCTGCATGGAGGCCGGAGACAAGTGGTGTGCCTCAGGGATCTGTTCTGGGAGCCCTACTTTTTGTGATTTTTATACATGACCTGGTTGAGGAAGTGGAGGGATGGGTTAGTAAATTTGCTGATGACACAAAGGTTGGGGGTGTTGTGGATAGTGTGGTGGGCTGTCAGAGGTTACAACGGGACAGTAGAACATAGAACATAGAATAGTACAGCACAGTACAGGGCATTCGGCCCACAATGTTGTGCCGACCCTCAAACCCTGCCTCCCATATAAGCCCCCACCTTAGATTCCTCCATATACCTGTCTAGTAGTCTCTTAAACTTCACTAGTGTATCTGCCTCCACCACTGACTCAGGCAGTGCATTCCACGCACCAACCACTCTCTGAGTAAAAAAACCTTCCTCTAATATCCCCCTTGAACTTCCCGCCCCTTACCTTAAAGCCATGTCCTCTTGTATTGAGCAGTGGTGCCCTGGGGAAGGGGCGCTGGCTATCCACTCTATCTATTCCTCTTATTATCTTCTACACCTCTATCATGTCTCCTCTCATCCTCCTTCTCTCCAAAGAGTAAAGCCCTAGCTCCCTTAATCTCTGATCATAATGCATACTTTCTAATCCAGGCAGCATCCTGGTAAATCTCTCCTGTACCCTTTCCAATGCTTCCACATCCTTCCTATAGTGAGGTGACCAGAACTGGACACAGTACTCCAAGTGTGGCCTAACCAGAGTTTTATAGAGCTGCATCATTACATCGCGACTCTTAAACTCTATCCCTTGACTTATGAAAGCTAACACCCCATAAGCTTTCTTAACTACCCTATCCACCTGTGAGGCAACTTTCAGGGATCTGTGGACATGTACCCCGAAATCCCTCTGCTCCTCCACACTATCAAGTATCCTGCCATTTACTTTGTACTCTGCCTTGGAGTTTGTCCTTCCAAAGTGTACCATCTCACACTTCTCCGGGTTGAACTCCATCTGCCACTTCTCAGCCCACTTCTGCATCCTATCAATGTCTCTCTGCAATCTTTGATAATCTTCTACACTATCTACAGCACCACCAACCTTTGTGTCATCTGCAAACTTGCCAACCCACCTTTCTACCCCGGAATCCAGGTCATTAATAAAAATCACAAAAAGTAGAGGTCCCAGAACAGATCCTTGTGGGACACCACTAGTCACAATCCTCCAATCTGAATGCACTCCCTCCATCACCACACTCTGCCTTCTGCAGGCAAGCCAATTCTGAATCCACCTGGCCAATCTTCCCTGGATCCCATGCCTTCTAACTTTCTGAATAAGCCTACCATGTGGAACCTTGTCAAATGCCTTACTAAAATCCATACAGATCACATCCACAGTACTACCCTCATCTATATGCCTGGTCATCTCCTCAAAGAAATCTATCAGGCTTGTTAGACACGATCTGCCCTTCACAAAGCCATGCTGACTGTCCCTGATCAGACCATGATTCTCTAAATGCCTGTATATCCTATCTCTAAGAATCTTTTCCAACAGCTTTCCCACCACAGACGTAAGGCTCACTGGTCTATAATTACAGCTATCCCTACCACCTTTTTTGAACAAGGGAACAACATTCGTCTCCCTCCAATCCTTCGGTACCATTCCCGCAGACAACGAGGACATAAACATCCTAGCCAGAGGCTCAGCAATCTCTTCTCTCACCTCGTGGAGCAGCCTGGGGAATATTCCATCAGGCCCCAGGGACTTATCTGTCCTAATGTATTTTAACAACTCCAACACCTCCTCTCCCTTAATATCAACATGCTCCAGAACATCAACCTCACTCATATTGTTCTCACCATCATCAAGTTCCCTCTTATTGGTGAATACCGAAGAGAAGTATTCATTGAGGACCTCGCTCACTTCCACAGCCTCCAGGCACATCTTCCCACCTTTATCTCTAATCGGACCCACCTTCACTCCTGTCATCCTTTTTTTCTTCACATAATTGAAGAATGCCTTGGGGTTTTCCTTTACCCTACTCGCCAAGGCCTTCTCATGTCCCCTTCTTGCTCTTCTCAGCCCTTTCTTAAGCTCCTTTCTTGCTTCCCTATATTCCTTAATAGACCCATCTGATCCTTGCTTCCTAAACCTCATGTATGCTGCCTTCTTCCACCTGACTAGATTTTCCACCTCACTTGTCACCCATGGTTCCTTCACCCTACCATTCTTTATCTTCCTCACCGGGACAAATTTATCCCTTACATCCCGCAAGAGATCTCTAAACATCGACCACATGTCCATAGTACATTTCCCTGAAAAAACATCATCCCAATTCACACCCGCAAGTTCGAGCCTTATAGCCTCATAATTTGCCTTTCCCCAATTAAAAATTTTCCTGTCCTCTATGATTCTATCCTTTTCCATGATAATGCTAAAGGCCAGGGAGCGGTGGTCACTGTCCCCCAGATGCTCACCCACTGAGAGATCTGTGACCTGACCCGCTTCATTACCTAGTACTAGATCTAGTATGGCATTCTCCCTGGTCGGCCTGTCCACATACAGTGACAGGAATCCATCCTGGACACACTTAACAAATTCTGCCCCAACTAAACCCTTGGAACTAATCAGGTGCCAATCAATATTAGGGAAGTTAAAGTCACCCATGATAACAACCCTGTCATTTTTGCACCTTTCCAAAATCTGCCTCCCAATCTGCTCCTCTGTATCTCTGCTGCTACCAGGGGGCCTACAGAATAACCCCAGTAGAGTAACTGCTCCCTTCCTGTTCCTGACTTCCACCCATATTGACTCAAAAGAGGATCCTGCAACATTACCCACCCTTTCTGTAGCTGTAATAGTATCCCTGAGCAGTAATGCCACCCCCCCCCTCCACTTTTTCCACCCTCTCTGTCCCTTTTAGAGCACTGAAATCCAGGAATACTGAGAATCCATTCCTGCCCTGGTGCCAGCCAAGTCTCTGTAATGGCCACTACATCATAATTCCATGTATGTATCCAAGCTCTCAATTCATCACCTTTGTTCCTGATGCTTCTTGCATTGAGGTACACGCATTTCAGCCCTTCTACCTTACTGTCTTTACACCGTTTATTCTGTTTCTCTTTCCTCAAAGCCTCTCTGTATGTTAGATCTGGCTTTACTCCATGCACTTCTTGCACTGCTCTATCGCACTGGGTCCCATCCCCCTCGCAAATTAGTTTAAACCCTCCCGAACCATGCCAGCAAACCTACCTGCAAGGGTATTGGTCACCCTCGAGTTCAGGTGCAACCCATCCAATCTGTACAGGTCCCACCTTCCCCAGAAGAGATCCCAATGATCTAAAAATCTAAAACCCTGCTCCCTGCACCAACTCCTCAGCCACGCATTCAACTGCCATCTCCTCCAATTCTTACCATCTCTGTCACGTAGCACTGGCAGCAATCCTGAGAACGTCACCCTTGAGGTCCTTTTCTTCAGCCTTCTGCCTAATTCCTGAAACTCACACTTCAGGACCTCATCCCTCTTCCTGCCTATGTCGTTGGTCCCAACATTTATCACGACTTCTGGTTGCTTTCCCTCTCGTACCAGGATATCGTGCACCCGGTCAGAGACATCCCGGACCCTGGCATCCAGGAGGCAACAGACTATGCAGGTGTCCTTCTCACGTCCACAAAATCTCCTGTCTGCTCCCCTGACTATAGAGTCTCCAATAACGACAGCTCTCCTCTTCTCCGTCCCACCCTTCTGCACCACCGGGTCAGACTCAGTGCCGGAGGCCCTGCCACCGTGGCTCACACCTGGTCGGTCGTCCCCGCCAGCAGTATCCAGGATGAAGGAACGCCTACAGGGGTGCTCTGCACTACCTGTCTGCTCACCTTTGCTTCGCCCTTCTGACTGTCACCCAATGACCTGCTTCCGACAGCCTAGGTGTGACTACCTCCCAGTAGCTCTCATCTATGACTGCCTCATTCTCCCTTATGAGTCAAAGGTCATCCAGCTGCTGCTCCAGATTCCTTACACGGTCTTCCAGATCGCCCAGCCGCATGCACTTCTGGCAGATGATAGAATGCAAAACTGGGCTGAGAAGTGGCAGACAGAGTTCAACCCAGATAAGTGTGAGGTGGTTCATTTTGGTAGGTCAAATATGATGGCAAAATATAGCATTAATGGTAAGGCTCTTGGCAGTGTGGAGGATCAGAGTGATCTTGGGGTCCAAATCCATAGAACACTCAAATCTGCTACACAGGTTGACTCTGTGGTTAAGAAGGCATACGGAGCATTGGCCTTCATCAAAATGAAGTTTAAGAGCCAAGAGTCTATATCAGGCACTGGTCGGTCCGCACTTGGTCACGTCACTACAGGAAAGACGTGGAAAACATAGAAAGGGTGCAGAGGAGATTTACGCGGATGTTGCCTGGACTGGGGAGCATGCCTTATGAGTATAGGTTAAGTGAACTTGGCCTTTTCTCCTTGGAGCGACAGAGGATGAGAGGTGACCTGATAGAGTGTACAAGATAATGAGAGGCACTGATCGTGTGGACAGTCAGAGTCTTTTCCCCAGGGCTGAAATGGTTAGCACCAGAGGGCATAGTTTTAAAGTAGGTACAGAGGAGATGTAGGTACAGAGGAGATGTCAGGGGTAAGTTTAAGGTGCTGAGAAGTAGGTACAGAGGGGATGTCAGGGGTAAGTTATTTTATGCAGAGTGGTGAGTGCGTGGAATGGGCTGCCGGCAGCAGTGGTGGAGGTGGAAACGATAGGGTCTTTTAAGAGACTGCTGGATGGCTACATGGAGCTTTGAAAAATAGAGGGCTGTGGGTAAAGCCTAGGTAGTTCTAAGGTAGGGACATGTTCAGCACAGTTTTAGGGGCTGAAGGGCCTGTATTGTGGTGTATGTTTTTCTATGTTTCTAACAGAGAGACCCTCACACCAGACACACTCACAGTCCCTGACTCTAATGGGATGTTACTCTGAGTATCAGGGGATATTATACGTGGGGAATCACAGAACCGATCACTGGCTCAGTGCTACGATCAGAGTGAACTCTCCCGAGAAGATTGCAGCCCATCCTGTGATGTACAGATGTTGTGGGAGGCCGGTTTGGGGACAACAACAATTCGGAACAGTCAAAACATCTGTCTGGTTTAGATCAGTTTACAACTACAGTATTTGTAAATCCCACACTGAGTTAAAATACATCATTTGGTGACTGTGCATTTTTACAGAAACAAACTGAAATCTCTCACCATGAGGAATATGATAATGTCTTGTTGATCCATCTGTTCCTGTAACTTTGAGATTTCCTCCTGGATGGAATTTAAATTCTCTTGAATTACTTGAAGATTTTTCGCCATTGGATTTAGAATCCTCTCCTCTTCTTCCCTGAGATCACGGAGCGCACGCTGCTCTTTCTCGGTGATAATCCGGCGCAGTTCAGCAAACTGGGATGTGATGTGAGACTGAACGCTTTGTGACTGTTCCTGTCAAATGAAAGGAGAGGCTAGTTTATTATTTGGCCCTGATGTATTTCCTTATGATATGGAAGGTCTATCCAGCCCATTATCATACAAGAGGACCACATCCTTGCCGTTGGGTTTGGAGGCTTGTGTGCCTCACTGACCCAAAGAACGATAATGGCTGGAATGTGGGCTTTATGCTCTGACTCTTGGTAGGGTCACCCATGCCAAACAGGTCAAAGGGTAGAGGCCAGAGTAAGAGTGGTCTACTGGTCCTCCAGGTTCATGGGTTCAGCTCAGGGCTAACAATACTGACTGGTGAAACAAAATTGTTGTGGAAACAATGAAGAGTCTTTCTACATCTGAGTGCCATATTATTCCTGAGCTCCACTCAGGACCTGCATGACTGACAGTAGTGGAAACTGAGAAGTAGCTACTGACATATTCAATGAAGACATGAACACTGCTAGAGATGGAGGACTGTCCAAAATGATGGTGGCATAACAGGCAGTAAGTAAGTGGCTCCCAGATCACATTTCCCTGAAACCCAGTCTTCTTCACTGACCCATTAACTCCCACTTCATTCACATACAACCCCACTTCACGGGGTTAATTACAGTAGACAAATAATCATTCATCCAGGATTTCTTGGCAATGTCGGCCCCTCGTGATCACCCAGAGAACGTGCAAACTCCACGCAGACAGCACCAGAGCTTAGGATCGAACCCAGGGCACAGGAGCTGCGATAGTCAGCTATTGTGCTTTAAAGGGAACAAAACTACACAACGATATTGGAAACTCTGCTTAGGAAGCCTCACCCGAACTCCAGCAATCTTCTCTTTCTGTTGCTGCTCCATTTCCTGAATGTCCAATTTCTTTTTTGTGAGAGAGTCCAAGGAAGATTTAACCCGATCCTGGGAATTAAAGAGTGAATGGGTTAGACAAAAAAAAGACACAACATAAACAGACGATCGAAAGCGGGTTATTTTTACCTTGTAAATTTTAACGGCTTCTTTAATCGGCATGAAGTTGTGAGACTTGTGTTCCTGTGCATCTCTGCAGATCAGACAGATCAGTGTCCTGTCCGTCTCACAAAACAGCTTCAGTTCTTCCTCATGTTCTTCGCAGTGAAGTTTATTTTCCTTCTCTTTCCGATTCAGGTTTAGTTTTCGAGCTTTCTCAGACAGATTTGCTAAAACCCGATTGACCCTGAGGGTGCGGTCTGCAATCTCCTCTCGACATTCCGGGCAGGAGTTTCTCGCCTCCCTTTCCCAACACCGTATGATACAGGAGCGGCAGAAGTAGTGACCACACTCCAGTGACACCGGCTCGGTGAAGAAATCCAGGCAGATGGGACAAATTACCTCCTCGGTCCAACTCTCGACCTGTCCTTTCGAAGCCATGTTAATTCCGGAACTTCCGGGTTCGGGATCCTTTCACTTTCGGGAGTTGCTGAACCCCTGCAGTTCCGCGATTGTCCACTATGTGCGCTGCAGTCCCGGGAATGAACATAACTGCGACAAGTGTTCTCTGGGAAGGAATCACGGCAATTTCCACGTCAGGATGGGATCAGAAACACATCAAAGAGGTCCGAATATAAATGAACCCGGAGCGCGGAGGCAGAAATGAAAGGGACAATTCTTGAAAAGCGAGATAGATACTTGGCCTATGTCCCTGCCTGCCCCAGCCCCACTGAACTCGTGTCCTCATACATTGACTCCATTCTAACCCCTTCAAGTCAATTCCTTCCAACCTACATCCGAAGCACTTCTCATGCCCTCAATCTCCTCAGCAATTTTCAATTCCCTGGCACTGACCACCTCATCTTCACCATGGATGTCGAGTTATAACTTCTATCCCCCATCAAGAAGGCCTTAGAGCTCCACGTTTCTTTCTCAATAAATGATCAAACCAGTTCCCCTCCATCTGGAAGGACTGGTGTTCACCTTCAACAGTCCATGTTCTAGGCCTTCCCCAGTAATGCTCCCAAAATCTTCTTCAGAAACGTTAATGACTGCATTGGTGCTGCTTCATGCACTGATGCTGAGTTTGTCAATTTCATCAACTTTCCCACTAACTTCCACGTTGCACCTAAATTCACTTGGTCCATTTCAAACACCTACCTTCCCTTTGCCCATCTCTCTGCCTCCATCTCTAGAAACAAACTGTCAACTGACATACTCTATAAACCTACTGATTCCCACAGGTATCTCGACTATACCTCTTCCCACCCCGTCTCCTGTAACTTTTCAAAATTCCTTCATTTCCACCGTATCAGTTCCGAGACTGCAGTTTCCCCTTCCAGAACATCAGGTATGTCCTCCTCTGCAAAGAACAGGGTTTCCTTTTCTCCACTATTGATGTTGCCCTTACCTGCATCTCCTCCACTTCCCGAACATCTGTGCTCACCTCATCTTCCCTCTGCCTTAACAGTGACAGAGCTCCTCTTGTCTGAACCTACCAGTACATAAGTGTCCACATCCAACACATCATCCTCCAAAAAACCTCCACCATCTCAGAACCAGAATCAGAATCAGGTTTATTATCACCGGCATGTGTTGTGAAATTTGTTAACTTAGCAGCAGCAGTTCAATACAATACATAATATAGAAGTACTATATATATAAAATAAATAAGTAAATCAATTACAGTATATGTATATTGAATAGATTAAAAATAGTGCAAAAACAGAAATATATATTAAAAACGTGAGGTAGTGTTCACAGGTTCAATATGTCCATTTAGGAATCAGATGGCAGAGGGGAAGAAGCTGTTCCTGAATGGCTGAGTGTTTGCCTTCAGGCTTCTGTACCTCCTACCTGATGGTAACAGTGAGAAAAGGGCATGTCCTGGATACTGGGGGTCCTTAATAAGGGACACTGCTTTTCAGAGACACCGCTCCTTGAAGACTTCTTGGATACTTTGTAGACCAGTACCCAAGATGGAGTTGACTGAATTTATGACCCTCTGCAGCTTCTTTTGTTCCTGTGCAGTAGCCCCTCCATACCAGACAGTGATGTAGCCTGTCAAAATGCTCTCCACAGTACATCTGTAGATGTTTTTGAGTGTTTTTATTGACATACTAAATCTCTTCACACTCCAAACGAAGTATAATCTCTGTCTTGCCTTCTTTATAACTGCATTGATATGTTGGGACCAGGTTAGGTCGTCAGAGATCTTGACACCCAGGAACTTGAAACTGCTCACTCTCTCCACTTCTGATTCCTATATGAGGATTGGTATGTGTTCCTTCGTCTTACCCTTCCTGAAGTCCACAATCAGCTCTTTCGTCTTCCTTATGTTGAGTGCAAGGTTGTTGCTGTGACATTACTCCACTAGTTGGCATATCTCACTCCTATACGCCCTCTCATCTCCATCTGAGATTCTGCCAACAATAGTTGTATCATCAGCAAATTGATAGAAGGTATTTGGGCTATGCCTAGCCACGCAGTCATGGTATCCTACCACCAAACGCATCTTTACCTCCTCCCTTCTCTACTTTCTGCAGGGATCATTCCCTCCATGACTCCCATGTCCATTCACCCTCCCCACTAATCTCACTCCTGACACTTACCCCTGCAAGCAGCCAAAGTACCTATTCACCTCCTCCCTCACCTCCATTCAAGGACCCAAAAAGTCCTTCCAGCTGAGGCAACACTTCATCTGCTGGGGTCATTTATTTGATCTGCTGCTCCCAATGCAGCCTCCTCTACATTGGTGAGACCTGTTGTAAATTGGGGTTCTGCTTCATCAAGCACCTCTACTCCATCTGCCAAAGATGAAATTTCCTGGTGGCCAAACATTTTAATTCCAATTCTCATACCCATTCCGACCCGTCAGTCCATGGCCTTCTCTTGTGCCACGATGAAGCCACCCTCAGCGCGAAGGAAAAACTCCGTATAGTATGTCTGGGTAGCCTTCAAACAGATGGCATGAATATTGATTTCTCCTTCCAGAAAAAAAAATTCCCTGTCTCTCCCCTCTTCTTCTATCCCCACTCTGGCCTCTTACCTTCAGCTACCTGACTATCATCTCCCCCTGTGTCCCCTCCTCCTTCCCTTTCTCCTATGGTCCATTCTACTCTTGTATCAGATTCCTTCTTCTCCAACCCTTTATCTTTCCAACCTACCTGGCTTCACCTATCACTTTCCAGCTATCCTCCTTTCCATCCCCCCCCCCCCCACCTTTCTATTCTGGGGATTTCCCACTTCCTTTCCAGTTCTGAAGAAGGATATCGGCCCAAAATGTCATTTCCATAGATGCTGTCTGACTGTTCCTCCGGCATAGAACATAGAAATACAACATAGAAAATCCACAGCACATTACAGGCCCTTCGGCCCGCAATGTTGTGCCAACCTGTATCCAGCTCCAGAAGCTGCCTAGAATTTCCCAACCACACAGCCCTGTATATTTCTAAGCTCCATGTACATATCTAAGAGTCTCTTAAAACACTTTATTCAATCTGACTCTACCACCTTCGCTTTGCATTCAATGCACCCACCACTCTTTGTGTGAAAATTTTACGTCTGACATCCCCTTGTACCTCCTTCCAAGCAACTTAAAACTCTGGCCCCTCATGTTAGCCATTTCAGGCCTGGGAAAAAGCCTATGGCCATCCACACGAGCAATGCCTCTCATCATTTTATACACCTGTATCAGGTCACCTCTCATCCTCCATCGCTTCAAGGCGAAGTTTACTCAACTTGTCTCATAAGGTATGCACTCCAATCCAGGCAACATCTTTGTAAATCTCCCTAGAGTACATTAAGGACATCCTGAATGCTAAAAAGAGGGTGTTCAGAGATGGAAATAGGGAGGAGCTGAGGGCAGTACAGAGGGACCTGAAAGCCAGGATCAGGGAGGCTAAAGACAGGTACAGGAGGAAGTTTGAGTGGAAACTCCAGCAGAACAACATGAGAGAGGTCTGGATGGGGACGAAGATCATCACTGGGTTCCGGCAAACTAGCAACAGAGGAGCTGAAGGCAGTGTGGACAGGACCAACGAACTTAACCTGTTCTTTAACAGATTTGACATCGTGGCCCCTGCCCATCCCCCATGAGTCATCTGTTGTCGGCCCCCAACCAACACATATTCCACTCTCCCCTCCTACCCCTCCTCACAGTCCCCAACCCTGCTCTCATGACTATACCCCTTCCCCACACGAAACCACCATGGTGGGCTTCACAGCTGAACAGGTGAGAAGTCAGCTGAAAGGTCTCAACTCAAGCAAGACTGCAGGACCGGATGGTGTCAGTACCAGGGTGCTCAAAGCCTGTGCCCCTCAGCTATGTGGAGTACTTCGCCATGTCTTCAACCTGAGCCTGAGGCTCCGGAGGCTTCCTGTGCTGTGGAAGACGTCCTGCCTCGTCCCTGTGCCGAAGACGCCACGCCCCAGCGGCCTCAATGACTACAGACCCGTGGCATTAACCTCCCACATCATGAAAACCCTGGAGAGACTTGTTCTGGAGCTGCTCCAGCCTATGGTTAGGCCACACTTAGATCCCCTCCAGTTTGCCTACCAGCCCCGACTAGGAGTTGAGGATGTCATCGTCTACCTGCTGAACCGTGTCTACACCCACCTGGACACTGTGAGGGTCATGCTTTTTGACTTCTCCAGTGTGTTCAACACCATCCGCCCTGCTCTGCTGGGGGAGAAGCTGACAGCGATGCAGGTGGATGCTTTCCTGGTGTCATGGATTCTTGATTACTTGACTGGCAGACCACAGTATGTGTGCTTGCAACACTGTGTGTCTGACAGAGTGATCAGCAGCACTGGGGCTCCACAGGGGACTGTCTTGTGTCCCTTTCTCTTCACCATTTACACCTCGGACTTCAACTACTGCACAGAGTCTTGTCATCTTCAGAAGTTTTCTGATGACTCTGCCATAGTTGGATGCATCAGCAAGGGAGATGAGGCTGAGTACAGGGTTACGGTAGGAAACTTTGTCACATGGTGTGAGCAGAATGATCTGCAGCTTAATGTGAAAAAGACTAAGGAGCTGGTGGTAGACCGGAGAAGAGCTAAGGTACTGGTGACCCCTGTTTCCATCCAGGGGGTCAATGTGGACATGGTCGAGGATTACAAATACCTGGGGATACGAATTGACAATAAACTGGCCAGGTCAAAGAACACTGAGGCAGTCTACAAGAAGGGCCAGAACCGTCACTTTCCTGAGGAGACTGAGGTCCTTTAACAGCTGCCGGATGATGCTGAGGATGTTCTACGAGTCTGTGGTGGCCAGTGCTATCATGTTTGCTGTTGTGTGCTGGGGCAGCAGGCTGAGGGTAGCAGACACCAACAGAATCAACAAACTCATTTGTAAGGCCAGTGATGTTGTGGGGATGGAATTGGACTCTCTGACGGTGGTGTCTGAAAAGAGGATGCTGTCCAAGTTGCATGCCATCTTGGACAATGTCTCCCATCCACTACATAATGTACTGGTTGGGCACAGGAGTACATTCAGCTAGAGACTCATTCCACCGAGATGCAACACAGAGCGTCATAGGAAGTCATTCCTGCCTGTGGCCATCAAACTTTACAACTCCTCCCTTGCAGGGTCAGACACCCTGAGCCAATAGGCTGGTCCTGGACTTATTTCCTGGCATAATTTACATATTACTATTTAACTATTTATGGTTTTATTACTATTTATTATTTATGGTGCAACTGTAATGAAAACCAATTTCCCCCGGGATCAATAAAGTATGACTATGACTATGAAGGCCAACACACCATACGCCTTCTTAACCATACTATCAAGCTGCGCAGCAGCTTTGTGTGTCCTCTAGACAGGATCTCACTGATCTTCCACACTGTCAAGGTTCTTACCATTAATATTACATTCTGTCTTCAATCTTGACCTACCAAAATGAACCACCTCACACTTATCTCAATTGAAGTCCATCTGCCACTTCTCAGCCCAGTTCTGCATCTTATCAATATCTCACTGTAACCTCTGACAACCCTTCAGACTATCCAGAAGACCCCCAACTTTTGTGTCATTAGCAAATTTACTCACCCATCTTTCTGCTTCCTCATCCAGGTCATTTATAAAAATCACAAAGAGGAGGGGTCCTAGAACAGATCCTAGTGGAACACCACTGGTCACCATCTTCCATACAGAATACAGACCATCTACAACCACCCTTTGCCTTCTGTGGTCCAGCCAATTCTGGATCCAGAAAGCAAGGTCTCCTTGGATCCCTTGCCTCATTACTTTCTGAATCAGTCTTGCATGGGGAACCTTATCAAATGTCTTGCTGAAATCCATATACACTACATCCCCTGCTCTACCTTCATCAACATGTTTTGTTACATCCCCAAAGAATTCAATCAGGTTTGTAAGGCATGACCTGCCCTTGACAAAACCAGGCAGACTATCCCTGATCGGATTATGTCTCTCCAATTGCTCATAATTCCTGCCTCTCAGGACCTTCTCCAACAATTTACCCACCACTGGGAAAAAGTGGACGGGATGGTGAAGGAGAAGTGGGGGACATTACCATAGTCTCCTCCACCGTCGTGTTGAGTCCACGATCAGGTTGGAAGAACAACACTTTATATTCTGTCTGGGTAGCCTCCCGCCTGATGGCATCAACATCGATATCTCGAACTTCCGGTAATGCCCCCAACCCCCTCTCAATCACCATTCCCCATCCCCCGTTTCCCTCTCTCATTTTATCTCCTTGCCCGCCCATCGCCTCCTTCTGGTGCTCCTCCCCCTTTTCTTTCCTCCATGGCCTTCTGTCCTCTTCGATCAGACTCCCCATTCTCCAGCCCTGTATCTCTTTCACCGATCAACTTCCCAGCTCTTTAGTTCATCCTCCACCCCCCTTCAGGTTACTCCGATCACCGTGTGTGTCTCTCCCCCTCCCCCATCTTTTATATCTACTTCAGTTCTTCTTTCCCCAGTCCTGCCGAAGGGTTTCGGTCCGAAGCGACGACTGTACTTTTCATCCCCCCATAGAAGCAGAAAAGCCCGCTGAGTTCCTCCAGCATTTTGTGCGTGTTGTACCGTGTACATCGAGTCCCTCCTGGTGACTTGCGGTCTAAGGTGTTAGTCTGGGTGAACTGTACCCAAGTTCATTAACGCAAAGTTCACATGCACAGGCGATAAACAAAGTTACTGACAGGAGCTTCCTGTGATTCTGTGAACAAACTCGGCGCTTCCATCGGACTGAACTCTGCAGCTCTCGGAGGCGGTCCGTCAATCAGCCGGACCGGCTCTCATCGGCCGAGGAGTGAGCCCCGCCCAGTGGGCCGTCCATTGCCACCGGGAGCGAGTGGGTCCGATCCGGGGACAGGCCGCAAATCGGCAGCTGCGCCTTGGGCAACCGCTGCAACACCGACCGGGGCTGCGAATCTTTTCAGTGGTGGAGGTGAGGAGATTCCGAGAGTTGTTCCAGCTATACTGAGGGTGCCCGGCCTTTCCCCGCCGGGGATCGGGGCCGGTTGTTTGCAGCTGCCTCCGAAACCCGTCTCCTGCTGCAGGGAGACCGGAGCTGCGCCGCAGCGGCTGCTGATGGGTCGCTGGTGCTCTCACCTCTCTCCTGTGCAATCCGACAGACTGAAGGGCGAGGGAGGACAAGCACCGATGACCTCTTCTCCGGTCTTCAACCCTCCTCCTCTCCCTGGTCACCCCGCTCGGGTCTTCTGCCTTCTCTGGATCCTTACATTGCCAACTGCTGATGGGACATCAACTATCTCCACTTCACCGCTCCTCTCTCCAATTCCAACCTCACTCCTTCCGAACACTCTGCTCTCCACTCCCTCAGCACTAATCCTCACCTCACCCTCAGACCCGCAGATAAGTGGGGTGCTGTAGTAGTCTGGCGTACTGACCTCTACCGTTCAGGCCCAGTGACAATTCTCAGACATCTCCTACTTACTTACCCCTCGAACAGGACCCCACTAAGGAGCACCAGGCCACTGCCTCCCACACCATCACCAACTTTATAAGCTCTGGGGATCTCCCATCCACTGCCTCCAACCTCACAGTTCCCGCAGCCCGCACCTCCCCTTTCTACCTCTTACCCAAGATCCACAAACCTGCCTGTCCAGGCAGTTCCATTGTTTCAGCTTCTTCCTGCCCCACTGAACTCGTATCGGCATACCTCGACTCTGTTTTATCCCTCTTGGTCCAGTTCCTTCCTCCCTACAACAGTGGCACTTGACACACTCTGGATCTTTTCAATGATTTCAAATTCCCTGGTCTCAATCATCTTATTTTCACTCTGGATGTCCTGTACCTATACACCTCCACCCCCAACCAGGAAGGCCTCAAAGCTCTCCATTTCTTACTGAGCAGCATTTCTCCTCCAGCACCACCACTCTCCTCTGTCTGGCAGAACTTGTCCTCACTCTCAGTAATGTCTCCTTTCACTCCTCCCACTTCCTTCAAACTAAAGGGGTAGCCATGGGCACTCGCAAGGATCCCAGCTATGTCTGCCTTTTTATCAGCTATATGGAACAGTTTATGTTACTGGTGTCTGTCCCCCACTTTTCCTATGCTACATTGATGACTGCATTGGTGTTGCTTCCTGCACCGATTCTGAGCTCTTCGACTTCATCGACTTTGCCTCCAACCTCCACCCTGCCCTCAACTTTACCTGGTCCATTTCCAACACCTCCCTCCCCTTTCTTGGCCTCACTGTCTCTGTGTCTGGAGACAGCTTATTTACTGATGCCTGTTATAAACCCACGGACACTCACAGCTACCTGGACTGTACCTCTTCCCACCCTGTTACTTGTAAAGACGCCACCCCTTTCTCTCAATTCCTCTGTCTCCGCCGCATCAACTCTCAGGGAGAGGCTTTTCATTTTGGAAAATTGGAGGTGTCCTCCTTCTTCAAAGAAAGGGGCTTCCCCCCTTCCACCATCAATGCTGCTCTCAACTGCATCTCTTCCAGTTCACGATGTCTGCTCTCACCCCATTCTCCTGCCACCCCATCAGGGATAGGGTTCCTCTTGTCTCCACCTGCCACCCCACCAACCTTTGTGTCCAGCACATAATTCTCTGTAACTTCCATCATATCCAACAGGATCCCACTGCCAAGCACATCTTTCCCTCCCCCTTGCTTTCTGCTTTCCGCAGGGTTCTCCCTGTACACGACTCCCTTGTCTATTCGCCCCTCCCCACTGATCTCCCCCCTGGCAAAGGGAACATGTGCTACACCTGGCCCTACACATCCTCCCTCACTACCATTCAGGGCCCCAAACAGTCCTTTTAGGTGAGGCAACACTTCACCTGTGAGTCTGTTGGGGTTATGTACTGTGTCTGGTGTTCCTGGTGTGGCCTCCTGTACGTCAGTGAGAACTGACATAGATTGGCAGTCCGCTACACCAAGCACCTATGCTCCATTTGCCAGAAACCGTAGGATCTCCCAGTGGCCACCCATTTTAATTAAACTTCCCATTCCCATTCCGACATTTCAATCCATGGTGATGAGGCCATGCTCAGGTTGGAGGAGCAACACCTTATATTCTATGTGGGTATCCTCCATCCTGATGGCATGAACATCGATTTCTCAGCCCCTCTTTCACCATTCCCTGTCCCCTTTTCCCTCTCTCACTTTATCTCCTTGCCCGCCCATCGCCTCCCTCTGGTGCTCCTCCCCCTTTTCTTTCTTCCGTGGCCTTCTGTCCTCTCCTATTAGATTTCCCCTTCTCCAGCCCTGTATCTCTTTCACTAATCAACTTCTCAGCTCTTTACTTCACCCCTCCCACCTTCCCGGTTTTACCTCTCACCTTGTGTTTCTCCCTCCCCTCCCCCAACTTTTAACCCTGACTCCTCATCTGTTTCTCTCTG
The DNA here is from genome assembly GCF_963921235.1 of Mobula hypostoma. Taxonomy (NCBI): domain Eukaryota; kingdom Metazoa; phylum Chordata; class Chondrichthyes; order Myliobatiformes; family Myliobatidae; genus Mobula; species Mobula hypostoma. Next base: position 9,409,119 of record NC_086101.1, on the reverse strand, counting down.
GTCTTGATGAAGGGTTTTGGCCCAAAACTCTTTTCCTTAGATGCTGCCTGGCCTGCTGAATTCCTCCGGCATTTTCTGTGTGCTGCAAAGGTAAACATACGTTTTAAAAAATTAAGCTCTATTTATAATAAAATATCTACAAAAGTTTAAAACAGTTCAAATGACATTTGACATTCTTAATGTCATATGGTCAATACATTCAGTAGTGTTGACACTGATTTAACCATTGCCATTCAGATCGCCTCGGGGATGTTACAAATTTCAGTGTTCACGGGGCTTCCCCACCTGACCCAGGCCCTCCATGTGTGGTAGCAGAAGGAGTCTCGACTGTGGTCCTCTCCCAGAGACTTTGCACTGGCTGCACTGAGAGCCACTGTGTCCCTCAGCACGTCCTCCTGCAGCCTGGACTGTGCCTGTCGACAGCGTTCCCTTCGCGACATCTGGCTGTGCTGGGAGACCAACAGGTTTCGGGCAGAACAAAGAGCGTCTCTCACTGAGTTAATGATCTTCCAGCAGCAGTTCCCGGGCTGGATGACTCAATGGAGAACGTGGTGGGGGGTTTGTCCACTGAGTCAGTGTGAGTGGAAGTGAGAAACAGGAAGGGAACAAGTCCTCCGTTGGGAGCGAGAGCATTGGGAAGCTTTTCAAAACTAACAGAAGGAAACTTAAAAAACGGTTTGTAAGGATGAAATATGAAGGTTAGCTAGTCAATAATATAAAGGAGGATATCAAAAGTTTTATCAGATAAATAAGAGTGAAAGAGAGGTGAGAGTGAATATCAGACCACGAGAAAGTTACGTTGGAAATGGTGGACAAAGTCATTAAGTACATTGTATCAGTCTTCATTGCGGAAGACACCAGCAGTCTGCCAGAATTTTAAGAGTGTTAGGGCACAGAAGTGAGTGTTGTCACTATCACTATGGAGAAGGATGGTGGAGAACAGAAAGATCTGAAAGTAGACAAGTCACCTGGAGCAGATGAGTGAGACCCAGAGGTTCTGAAAGAAGTAACTGAAATGATTGTGGAGACATTAGTGCTGATCTTTCAATTTTCACTCGTGCTTTTGGGGGACTGGAAAATTGCAAATGTCACTCCACTCTTTAAGAAGGGAGAGAGGCAAAAGACAGGAAATTATAGGCAATTTCTTCTGACTTCACTGGTTGGTTAGAGTCTGTAATTAAGGATGAGGTTTCAGAGTAATTGAAGGCATATGATAGGTTGAAATCAGCATGATTTTTCCTTCAGGAGAAATCTTGCCTGACCAATCTGTTGCATTCTTTGAGGAAATAACAGGTAGGATAGACAAAGAAGAGTCAATAGACGTTGTTTACTTGGATATTCAGAAGGCATTTGACAAGGAGCCGCACATGAGGCTGCTAAACAAGGTGAGAGTACATGGAATTACAGGAAAGATACCAGCACGGATAGAAGATTGACTGACTCTCAGGAGATAAAGAGGGGGAATAAAGAGGTCCTTTACTGGTCGGGTATCGGTGATGAGTGGTGTCCGCAGGGGTTGGTGTTGTGACCGCTTCTTTTCATTTTGTTTGTCACTGATATGGATGGCAGAATTGCTGGTTTTGTGGATAATACAAAGATAGCTGGAGGGGTTGGTAGTGTTGAGGAATCAGGGAGTCTGCATTAGGCCTTAGATTGCAGAATGTCCGAGAAGTGGTAGCTGGAATATAGTGTCGGGAAGTACATGGTCGTGCACGTTGGTAGAGGGAATAAAGGTATCGAAGGAATAAAGGTGCTTTCAAGTAGGTACAGAGGAGAGGTTGGGGTAAGTTTTTACTCAGAGAGTGCTGAGTGCGTGGAACGGGCTGCCGGCGACGGTGGTGGAGGCAGATATGATTGGATCTTTCAAGAGACTCCTGGATAGGTACATGGAGCTTCGAAAAATAGAGGGCTATGGGTAACCCTAGGCAATTTCTAAAGTAAGTTCATGTTCAGCACAGCATTGTGGGCCGAAGGGCCTGTATGGGGCTGTAGGTTTTCTATGTTTCTATTAAACGTGCAGCAAATTGGGAAATTGGAGGTGGAGAGAGACTTGGGAATCCTGGTGCAGTATTATCCAAAGCTTAACATGCAGGCTGAGTCAGTGGTCGGGAAGGCAAATGCAATGTCAGCATTAATTTTGAGGGGAGAAGAGTGTAAAAGAAAAGATGTAATGCTGAGCCTTGATAAGGCATTGGTCAGACTCCATTTGGAGTATTGTGAGCAGTTTTGACTCCTCGTATCATAAAGGATGTTGGGACATTGGAGAGGGTCCAGAGGTAGTTGTGAAAAATGATCCTGGTAAAGAACGGGTGAGTTAGAAGAAGCATTTGATGGTTCTGTGCCTGCATTTGCTGGAGTTTAGAAAAATAATGAGTTATCTCATTGTGACCAGTCAAATACTGGATGGCCTAGAGAGAGTGGAGTTGGAGTGGATGTCTCCGATAGTGGGAGAATCTAGGACCAAGGGGCACAGACCCATAATACAAATACATCCCTTTTGTACATTGGTGATGGAGAATTTCTTTAGTCATTAGATTGTGAAACTAGAATTCATTGTCACAGAGATGTGGGGGCCAAGTCATTGAGTATATTTAAAGTTGAGGTTGATGTGTTCTTGATTAGTAAGGGTGTCAGATTGTCGGGAGAAGGCAGGAGAATAGGATTGCGAGGGTAAATAAGTCAGCCATGATGCATTGACAGAGTAGACTTGATGGACCGAATGGCGTAATTCTGCTCCTATGTTCTTTGGTTTTCTGGTCAAACTCAGTTTGATCCTGTCTCTGAGAAATTTTCCCATCACAGCTGTGAGGCTCAGCGGCCTGGAGTTCCCCAGATTGTCCTTCCAGCCCATCTCAAGTTGTGTCCTTGAGCCAGCCTGCACCCTCTCTCTCCACCTTTGATTTCTGAATTTGCTGCACGTTTAATAGAAACATAGAAAACCCAACATATTTAAATATAAATTCCACAGAGGGTTGTGGTTCTGTGGAATGCTCTGCCTCAGAAGGCAGTGGAGGCCAATTCTCTGCATTCTTTCAAAAAAGAGTTGGTTAGAGCTCTTAAAGATAGCGGAGTGAAGGGATATGGGGAGAAGGCAGGAACAGGGTACTGATTGTGGATGATCAGCCATGATCACAGTGAATGGTGGTGCTGGCTCAAAGGGCTGAATGGCCTACTCCTGCACCTATTGTCTATTGTCTACAAACCCAGTTGGCCCACAGGGATTAAACCTCCCAATTGTACAAGATACAAGTATAATATACCAAAAAAAACGAAAAAGAAAAAAAAATATTTACCCAATAGAAAAACTAATCTAAACAATGCTAACCACCTAAACTAAAGAAAGAAAAAGACATGGACTGTTGTGTAACGTCAAAAAAAAGGAACCATTAGTGTCGTCGACTCCGCTCATCTCGATGTATATTAAAAAGAAACAGAATAGGTTTGGAAAAGTTCAAATTACATCGTATGGAAGTGTTGAATAAGTGGCTTCCAAGTCTTTTTGAATTTAATAGAGGGATCATATATTACACCTCTAATTTTTTTCCAAGTTTAAACACAACATAGTTTGAGAGAACCAATGAAATGTGTGGGAGGATTGATCTCTTTCCAGTTCAGCAAAATGGATCTTCTAGCCATTAGTGTAAGAAATGCAATCATCCGACGAGCTGAAGAGGTTAGATGGTTTAGTTCTATCATTGGTAACCCAGAAATTGTGGTAATAGGGTGGACCTACTCCTGATGTCTTCGCATGCCCTTGATCAGGCTCTGGGGATTTATCCACCTCAGCTGGCTTTCACATCATCAGCACCTACTCTTTTGTAATGTGAGATTTTCCATGATGTTGATGTTCATTCTCCTTCATTCCGTGGATCCCATGATGTTTTCCCTGGGAAATAGGGATGGGAAATATTGATTTCAGACCATTCCCCTCCCGAGCTGATCCACCGGTTGATAACCACATCAGCGCTTAAGGAAATCTGTTCTCTCACTAATTACTCTTTAACTCTCAATGTGCCTGTAGCCCCTCATGAATGTCATAGAAACATAGAAAATAGGTGCAGGAGTAGGCCATTTGGCCCTTTGAGCCTGTACCGCCTTTCAGTATGATCATGGCTGATCATCCAACTCAGAGCCCTGTACCTGCCTTCTCCCCATACCCCCGATCCCTCTAGCGACAAGGGCCATATCTAACTCTTTCTTAAATATAGCTAATGAACTGGCCTCAACTGTTTCCTGTGGCAGAGAATTCCACAGATTCACCACTTTCTGTGTGAAGAAGTTTTTCCTCATCTCGGTCCTAAAAGGCTTCCCCTTTATCCTTAAACTGTGACCCCTCATTCTGGACTTCCCCAACATCAGGAACAATCTTCCTACCTCTAGCCTGTCCAATCCCTTTAGAATTTTATACGTTGCAATAAGATCCCCCCTCAATCTTCTAAATTCCAACGAGTATAAGCCCAGTCGATCCAGTCTTTCATCATATGAAAGTCCTGCCATCCCAGGAATCAATCTGGTGAACCTTCTTTGTACTCCCTCTATGGCAAGTATGTCTTTCCTCAGATTAGGGGACCAAAACTGCACACAATACTCTAGGTGTGGTCTCACCAAGGCCTTGCACAACTGCAGTAGTACCTCCCTGCTCCTGTACTCGAATCCTCTCGCTATGAATGTCAGCATACCATTCGACTTTTTCACCACCTACTGTACCAGCATGCCCACTTTCAATGACTGGTGTACAATCACACCCAGGTCTCGTTGCACCTCCCCTTTTCCTAATCAGCCACCGTTCAGATAATAATCTGTTTTCCTGTTCTTGCCACCAAAGTGGATAACCTCACATTTATCCACATTAAATTGCATCTGCCATGAATTTGCCCACTCACCTAACCTATCCAAGTCACCCTGCATCCTCTTAGCATCCTCCTCACAGCTAACACTGCCACCCAGCTTCATGTCATCTGCAAACTTGGAGATGCTGCATTTAATTCCCTCATCTAAATCATTAATATATGTTGTAAACAACTGGGGTCCCAGCACTGAGCCTTGCGATACCCCACTAGTCACTGCCTGCCATTCTGAAAAGGTCCCGTTTATTCCCACTCTTTGCTTCCTGTCTGCCAACCAATTCTCTATCCACATCAATACCATACCCCCAATACGTGTGTTTTAAGTTTGCACACTAATCTCCTGTGTGGGACCTTGTCAACAGCTTTTTTCTCCCCTATCCACTCTACGAGTTACATCCTCAAAAAATTCTAGTAAGATTCGTCAGACATGATTTTCCTTTCACAAATCGATGCTGACTTTGTCCGATGATTTCACCGCTTTCCAAATGTGCTGTTATCTCATATTTGATAACTGACTCTAGCATTTTCCCCACCAGCGATGTTAGTCTAACCGGTCTATAATACCCCGGTTTCTCTGTCGCTCCTTTTCTAAAAAAGCAGGGTTACATTAGCCACCCTGCAATCCTCAGGAAGTGATCCTAATTATCATTAAAATTATCTGCAGAGGTATCGCGTGTTCTCTTCCTATCCTCTTGATTTCTCTCTTCACTGTACTCCTCTCTCTGCCTGATCAGCTTGACCGGGGGTTTCTCACAGAGAGCTGAATCCACCCTTGTTTATTACTCTTTGTGGTCAGAGCCTTCACAATGCATTTTCGCAGTTCCCTCAGTAACCTGGTCCCACTATGTCTGTGCTGACCATAAAACCAAATTAAACTAACCCCACCTTTCTGCGTACGTTCTGTATCCCGCACATCCCGCCTCCCTTTACCTGCGTCCTCACGGGCAGCCACATCTTTCTATTAGTTTTGAAACAGATGGAAAAATTGGACCAGTTCTGAGCCTGCATCTACCTGGAAAGCAGAGAAGATGTCTCAGGCTTTCTCTCTCTTTCTCGGCCACACGCACACGCACAGACACGTGAGCTCAGACATTTACCTTTATCCACGGCCTTGTCTTCACTTGCACATACACACAGTTTCATCGGAACCTCCCTCAACTTTGATCCCGGTTGTCCTCTCCCTCGGGATTTCCCCTGCCCCTTACCTTCTGTGCACCCTTCCTCAGACCGCATGTCTCCAACACTTGCCCACCCCTCCCTCTGCTGCACCCTGTTTGCTACGTGGTACCTTCCTGTGACCCCTGCATTGGGCTCTCCTTCCCACCCGAGTGGGTGACACAATCCTTGCTCGGGTGACACAACTGTCCCAAATGATCATGTGAGCGAGGCTGAGTGATGGATGGGGCGAAAGAGGCACTGGAACACTGAGTGACGGAGGGGCAGAAAGAAACTCACATGAGAGAACCGCGTGTGACCTTTGATACCTGCGTGGGGGTCTTTTGTCACCAGTGAGTTTGACAGGGCTGGGGAGTGAGTGAGTGGAAAGGACTGAGGTTGAGGATCACATGGGAGGATGGGCAAGAGAGGAAAGGGGTACGCCACCATGTGACCTTCAACTTCAGACATCGTTGTTAATGCTCTGAACTCGGGATTCCACCAAACCGGCTGATAAATGTTTGGACGTTCAGTTCATGGCGATACCGCTTTCAACCAGCAGATGGGGATAGCGAGCTGTGCAAAGATCAGTTTCACGGCGAGCATCCCCACCTGCTGCTGGGAACCGGTACTGCAGGAAGAGCCGGAAAAAAACACATCAGAGTCTCTTCAGCCCTTCACCTTGTCCACCTGTCACCTCCCAGCTTCTCCCTTCATGCTCCCTCCCCCAGTCCGCCACCCGACTCACCTGGTGTATCTTTCACATGTCATCTGTACTCCTTACCCTTCCCCGCCTTATTCCGACTTTATCCCCCCTCCTTCCCAGTCCCGATGAAGGTTCTCGGCGGGAAACATCGTCTGTTTATTCCTTCCATAAATGCAGCCGGACCCGCTGAGTTCCTCCAGCATTTTGTGTTGCTCGGAATTTCCAGCGTCTGCAGACTCTCGTGCGTCAGACCCATCTGTTGTTGTTTGCTTGTTTGTTTATTTAAATCAGATGCTCGAAAAACTAAAAATAAACAGAAAATATTTGAACTCCGCAGAGGCCAGGCAGCGTTTGAATGAAGATGTCAAGGACGTGGAACGCAAACTCCGTGTCTCTCGCCGTGGATCCTGACTGACCTGTTATTGTTGTTACTGCATTTCCTGGGGATAAAACGGGTCGAAAACAGAATAACTGATTCCACGTGGGCACCCGTTGTGATCTTGTCTCATCAATTAGAGGAACCGCTCCTCATGTTCCACTGGGGCAGCCTGAAACCTGCCGGCATGAACATTGAATTCTCTGACTTCCGGGAGTTGGTCCCTTTCTTTCACATTTCCTTTTAATTTTCTCTCTTCGTGATGCATCAGCCCCCATCACCCTCTCTCTTTCCCCTCCTCCCCCACCCTCCCCACACAATTTCCCCCCCCCACCCCTCCCTTTATTACAGGCTGCACCTTCCTCTCCGACCAGATTCCATCATCCTTGGCTCTGCCACCTCTCACCTCCCGGCTTCTGACACATTCCCACACTCCACCCCTCCCTCCCCTGGATCAGCTGCCAGCTCTTCACCACCTTTCTGTACCTTTATGTGTCAATGCAAGGAGCATTCGTAATAAGGTGGATGAATTGAAAGTGCAGATTGTTATTAATGATTATGATATAGTTGGGATCACAGAGACATGGCTCCAGGGTGACCAGGGATGGGAGCTCAACGTTCAGGGATATTCAATATTCAGGAGGGATAGACATGAAGGAAGGGGAGGTGGGGTGGCGTTGCTGGTTAAAAAAGAGATTAACGCAATAGAAAGGAAGGACATAAGCCGGGAAGTTGTGGAATCGATATGGGTAGAGCTGCGTAACACTAAGGGGCAGAAGACGCTGGTGGGAGTTGTGTACAGGCCACCTAACAGTAGTAGTGAGGTCGGAGATGGTATTAAACAGGAAATTAGAAATGTGTGCAATAAAGGAACAGCAGTTATAATGGGTGACTTCAATCTACATGTAGACTGGGTGAACCAAATTGGTAAAGGTGCTGAGGAAGAAGATTTCTTGGAATGTATGCGGGATGGTTTTTTGAACCAACATGTCGAGGAACCGACTAGAGAGCAGGCTATTCTGGACTGGGTTTTGAGCAATGAGGAAGGGTTAATTAGCGATCTTGTCGTGAGAGGCCCCTTGGGTAAGAGTGACCATAATATGGTGGAATTCTTCATTAACATGGAGAGTGACGTAGTTAATTCAGAAACAAAGGTTCTGAACTTAAAGAGGGGTAACTTTGAAGGTATGAGACGTGAATTAGCTAAGATAGACTGGCAAATGACACTTCAAGGATTGACGGTGGATATGCAATGGCAGGCATTTAAAGGTTGCATGGATGAACTACAACAATTGTTCATCCCAGTTTGGCAAAAGAATAAATCAAGGAAGGTAGTGCACCCGTGGCTGACAAGAGAAATTAGGGATAGTATCAATTCCAAAGAAGTAGCATACAAATTAGCCAGAGAAAGTGGCTCACCTGAGGACTGGGAGAAATTCAGAGTTCAGCAGAGGAGGACAAAGGGCTTAATTAGGAAGGGGAAAAAAGATTATGAGAGAAAACTGGCAGAGAACATAAAAACGGACTGTAAAAGCTTTTATAGATATGTAAAAAGGAAAAGACTGATAAAGACAAATGTAGGTCCCCTGCAAACAGAAACAGGTGAATTGATTATGGGGAGCAAGGACATGGCAGACCAATTGAATAATTACTTTTGTTCTGTCTTCACTAAGGAGGACATAAATAATCTTCCAGAAATAGTAAGGGACAGAGGGTCCAGTGAGATGGAGGAACTGAGCGAAATACATGTTAGTAGGGAAGTGGTGTTAGGTAAATTGAAGGGATTGAAGGCAGATAAATCCCCAGGGCCAGATGGTCTGCATCCCAGAGTGCTTAAGGAAGTGGCCCAAGAAATAGTGGATGCATTAGTGATAATTTTTCAAAACTCGTTAGATTCTGGACTAGTTCCTGAGGATTGGAGGGTGGCTAATGTAACCCCACTTTTTAAAAAAGGAGGGAGAGAGAAACCGGGGAATTATAGGCCGGTTAGCCTAACGTCAGTGGTGGGGAAACTGCTGGAGTCAGTTATCAAGGATGTGATAACAGCACATTTGGAAAGCGGTGAAATGATCGGACAAAGTCAGCATGGATTTGTGAAAGGAAAATCATGTCTGACGAATCTCATAGAATTTTTTGAGGATGTAACTAGTAGAGTGGATAGGGGAGAACCAGTGGATGTGGTATATTTGGATTTTCAAAAGGCTTTTGACAAGGTCCCACACAGGAGATTAGTGTGCAAACTTAAAGCACACGGTATTGGGGGTAAGGTATTGGTGTGGGTGGAGAATTGGTTAGCAGACAGGAAGCAAAGAGTGGGAATAAACGGGACCTTTTCAGAATGGCAGGCGGTGACTAGTGGGGTACCGCAAGGCTCAGTGCTGGGACCCCAGTTGTTTACAATATATATTAATGACTTGGATGAGGGAATTAAATGCAGCATCTCCAGGTTTGCGGATGACACGAAGCTGGGTGGCAGTGTTAGCAGTGAGGAGGATGCTAAGAGGATGCAGGGTGACTTGGATAGGTTGGGTGAGTGGGCAAACGCATGGCAGATGCAATTTAATGTGGATAAATGTGAAGTTATCCACTTTGGTGGCAAAAATAGGAAAACAGATTATTATCTGAATGGTGGCCGATTAGGAAAAGGGGAGGTGCAACGAGACCTGGGTGTCATTATACACCAGTCATTGAAAGTGGGCATGCAGGTACAGCAGGCGGTGAAAAAGGCGAACGGTATGCTGGCATTTATAGCGAGAGGATTCGAGTACAGGAGCAGGGAGGTACTACTGCAGTTGTACAAGGCCTTGGTGAGACCACACCTGGAGTATTGTGTGCAGTTTTGGTCCCCTAATCTGAGGAAAGACATCTTTGCCATAGAGGGAGTACAAAGAAGGTTCACCAGATTGATTCCTGGGATGGCAGGTCTTTCATATGAAGAAAGACTGGATGAACTGGGCTTGTACTCGTTGGAATTTAGAAGATTGAGGGGGGATCTGATTGAAACGTATAAGATCCTAAAGGGATTGGACAGGCTAGATGCGGGAAGATTGTTCCCGATGTTGGGGAGGTCTAGAACGAGGGGTCACAGTTTGAGGATAGAGGGGAAGCCTTTTAGGACCGAGGTTAGGAAAAACTTCTTCACACAGAGAGTGGTGAATCTGTGGAATTCTCTGCCACAGCAAACTGTTGAGGCCAGTTCATTAGCTATGTTTAAAAGGAAGTTAGATATGGCCCTTGTGGCTACAGGGGTCAGGGGGTATGGAGGGAAGGCTGGGTTCTGAGTTGGATGATCAGCCATGATCATAATAAATGGCGGTGCAGGCTCGAAGGGCCGAATGGCCTACTCCTGCACCTATTTTCTATGTTTCTATGTTTCTACCGGCCATCTCCCCTCTTTCTTTCAGCCCAGATGAAGGGTCTGGAGCCGAAATGGTAACTGTTCATTTCCCATTCCCATCCTGCCTGTCTCGCTGAGAATCTCCGGCACTTTGTGTGTTTCCAGCGTTGCCTGGCCATTCCCTAACATTCACCTTGACCGCTCCCAGTCAGCACCACCACCGCTTGTCCAAATTAGCCTGTCACATTGTAGGTGGACTTTAGGACCGGACAGCTCAGAACTCATAGCCCGCGGCTGCTACTGAATACGTGATATTTCTGTTCCGTTGGTGGATGCAGTAAACATATTAAAATTAATGGACCTATAATTCGTCCTTTATTTCATTCTCTACATACTTATATTGCACCGAGTTACTCCTGTCGCCGGTCCCGGGACCAGACCCGGAGCGGAACCGGAGCAGATTCCCAGCCACTGGTTTTTATGCCAAGTCCAGAAGAAAGAATAAAGTTTCCTTGTGAATTTATTTCCAGTGAAGATGTGGAGATGGGACGTGGTCTCCGCGTTGTAAAATGAAACTGTCCCGGACTCGTAACAGAGATAACCTTCTGACCGTTCTCTCTGCAACTTTTCCTGATACAGTACTGTTGCTGTGGCACGTTCGGCTCCCAATGGCAGCAGCGAGGAGAGAATATGGCCTTAATTAAGGATGTTGCTTTCTTATGGCAGCGTTCCCTGTCAGATGCGCTCAGTGGCGAGGAAGGCTTTTCCTGCGACAGTCTGGGCTGTGTTCACTCTGGGCATTTGTGTTTCCACAGCAGGCCGTGATGCAAGCAGTCAGGATAATCCCCACTGCGTATCTGTAGAAGTTTGTCAAAGTTTTAGATGGCATGTCGAATCTGCGCAAATTCTGTACTATCACAGTAGAGGCAATGCCGTGTCTTCTTGGTCATGGCGCTTAATGTGCTGGACCCTGAACAAATCCACTGAAATCAGAACCATAAGGAATTTAAAGGCATTCACCCCTCCCTGATGAGGTCTACCTCATGGACCTCCGGTTATTCCCTTCTCCAGACGACAGTCGGCCTGGTTCTGCTGACATTGAGTGAGCGGTTGTTGTTGTGGCACCAAACAGCCTGATTTTCAATTCCCTAATATATGCCGACTCGTCACCACCTTGGAATCCGCCAACAATAGTCAGCAAACTTAAATATGACGTTATAGTCATAGTCATAGTCATATTTTATTGATCCCGGGGGAAATTGGTTTTCGTTACAGTTGCACCATAAATAATAAATAGTAATAAAACCATAAATAGTTAAATAATAATATGTAAATTATGCCAGTAAATTGTGAAATAAGTCCAGGACCAGCCGATTGGCTCAGGGAGTCTGACACTCCAAGGGAGCAGTTGTAAAGTTTGATGGCCACAGGCAGGAATGACTTCCTATGACGCTCTGTGTTGCATCTCGGTGGAATGAGTCTCTGGCTGAATGTACACCTGTGCCCAACCAGTACATTAGGTAATGGATGGGAGACATTGTCCGAGATGGCATGCAACTTAGACAGCATCCTCTTTTCAGACACCACCGTGAGAGAGTCCAGTTCCATCCCCACAACATCACTGGCCTTACGAATGAGATTGTTGATTCTGTTGGTGTCTGCTATCCTCAGCCTGCTGCCCCAGCACACAACAGCAACCATGATAGCACTGGCCACCACAGACTCGTAGAACATCCTCAGCATCGTCCGGCAGATGTTAAAGGACCTCAGTCTCCTCAGGAAATAGAGACGGCTCTGACCCTTCTTGTAGACAGCCTCAGTGTTCTTTGACCAGTCCAGTTTATTATCAATTCGTATCCCCAGGTATTTGTAATCCTCCACCATGTCCACACTGACCCTCTTGGAGGCTAACAGGGTTCACCGGTACCTTAGCTCTCCTCAGGTCTACCACCAGCTCCTTAGTCTTTTTCACATTAAGCTGCAGATAATTCTGCTCCCACCATGTGACAAAGCTGTGTTTACCCTCAGAGTCCTAAAGCGAGCAGAGCAGTGAGCTCGGGACAAAGCCTTGAGTCGCTGCGCTGGCGGAGGAGATGTTGTTGCCAATCCCAACTGACTGATGTCTGAGAGTGAGGGAATGGAGGATCCAGTTGTACGAGGAGGTATCGAGGCCTCGGTCTTGGAGCTTATTGATTAGTTTTGAGAGGATGACAGTGTTGAGTGGAGAGCATCCTGATGTCTGCATCTTCACTGTCCGGATGTTCCATGGCTGAGTGAAGAGTCAATGAAATGGCATCTGCTGTGGATTTGTTACGACAGTGGGCAAACTGGACAGTAGCTGCTGCTCGGGCAGGAGCTGAGGTAGTTCAACCTCTCAAAGCATTTCATCACAGCGGATGTACGTGCAACTGGACAATAGCAGGTCAGGCAGCACCAGTGGAGGGGAATAACCAGTCGATGTTTCGGGGGCAAGTCTCCATCGACTGGAAAGGAGGAAGAAGCCAGAATAAGGTGGGGCGGGGGTTGGGGGGCGGGGAGTACAAGCTGCGGATGATAGGTGAGACAAAGTGAGAGGAAAGGTGGGTGTGTGTGCCGGAGAGGGGAGGGAGTGAATTATGAGGCTGGAGGTGATAGTTGGAGGAGTTAAAGGGCTGAAGAAGGAGTATGACAGGAGTGGACAGAGGACTAGAGCAGAAAAGGAAGGAGGAGATGGGGAACCAGACGGAGGTGACTGGCAGTTCAAAGTTCAAAGCAAACTTATTATCAAAGTACATAAACCTCACCATATACAACCCTGGTGTTCATTTTCTTGCGGGCATACTCGATAAATCAACAGAATAATAACAAACATAACGGAATCAATGAAAGACCGCACGAACCTGGCCGTTTAACCAGTGTGCAAACGACAACAAACTGCAAATACAAAACGCCAAAATAAATAATAATAAATAATCAATAAATATCAAGAACATGAAATGAAGACAATTTCAAAGAGAGTCCTTAGATAATGGGAACGATTCAGTGATGGGCACTGTGGTTATCCCCTTTTGTCCAAGAGCCTGATGGCTGAGGGGTAGTAACTGCTCTTGAACCTGGTGGTTCTCACCCTGAGGTTCATGTACCTTCGTCCTCATGGCAGCTGTGAGAAAAGTGCATGCCCGTGGTGTTGGGGGTCGCTGATGATGAAAGCTGATTTCCTGCGACAGTGTTTCATGTCGATGTGCTCAATGCAGTGGAGGGCTTCACTCACGATGGAAAGGGGTGTATCCACTATTTTTTGTTGGATTTTCCATTCAAGGGTTTTGGTGTTTCCATCCCAGGCTGTGATGCAGCCAGTCAATATACTCTCCACTATACGGTCACAGAACTTTGTTAAATTTTTGATATCCTGCTGGATCTCTGCAAATTCCAAGAATGTGGAGGGCCTGCTGTGCTTTCTTCGTAATTGTATTTACGTGCTGGGCCTGGAACAGGACATGCAAAATATTTACTCTGAGAAATTCAGAGTTGTCAGCATTTGTAATTGTCTACTGTAATTGTCCTGTGTATTGTACATCTGCCGTTGTCAGTGTCCCTTTATCTCACTTTAGGAAACGCATCTCAGTACATTTTTACTGAGAGTCTTGACTTACCGAAGGCGCTTCTCTGTTGCTGACTTCCTGCAGTGACAACCCCCCACCAGCCCACCCCACCCACCATCAGACACAGTCAGACTCGGAGGGGACTTCTCAACAGTGGCTCCTCCTGGTCGCACAGCTGTCGAGCTGAATCCCACGTGACAACAATGGGCAGACGATCTCTCATCGCCCCCTTGTGGTGACTGACAGTAATTCGGAGCGTCAGAGAAAACAGATCTCTGTCTCTGGAGATGGTGAACAAAGCAGGAAGCTTGAGAGAACAACAGTAACTGGTTAGATCAGTGGAAGCTATTTGTGGTAGACGGAAAATGGCTGAGAAATTGCACCAGTGCCTCTTCCTCCTCAGTAGGCCAAGGAAATTCGGCACAGAACATAGACATCTATAGCACATGACAGGCCCTTTGGATCACAACATTTTGCCAATCATGTAACCTCTAGAAACTGCCTAGAATTTCCTTACTGCATAGCCCTCTATTTTTCTAAGCTCTATGTACCTATCTGAGAGACTCTTAAAAGACCCTATTGTATCGGCGTCTACCACCGCCACCGGCAGTGCATTCCACACACCCACCACTCTCTGTGTGGAAAAACGTACCCCTGACATCCCCTCGTCACTTATCTCCAAGCACCTTAAAACGATGCCCCCCACCCCACCGTGTTAGCCATTTCAGCCTTAGGATAAAAACCTCTGACTGCCACACGATCAATGTCCCTCATTATCGTATACACCTCTATCATGTCACCTATAATCCCACATCACTCCAGGGAGAAAAGGCCAAGTTCACTCATTCTATTCACATAGGTACGCCCTCCAATCCAGACAACATCCTTGTAAATCTCCTCTGCACTCTCTCTGTAGTATCCACATCCTTCCTGTACACAAATGAACACAGTGCTGCAAGGAGGTGTGACCAAGGTCTCATATAGCTGTAACATTACCTCACGGCTCTTGAACTCAATCCCACGGTTGGTGAATGCCAACACACTATACGCCTTCTTAACAGCACTGTCACCCTGCTCAGCAGCTCTGAGTGTCCTATGGACATGGACTCCAAGATCTCTCCGATCTACCACACTGCCAAGAGGATTACTATTAATATTATATTCTGTCTTCAAATTTGATGTCCCAAAATGAGCCACTTCACTCTTATCTGGGTTGAAACAATCTGCCACTTCTCAGCCCAGTTCTGCATCCTATCGATGTCCCGCTGCAACCTCTGGCAACCCTCCAGACTATCCACAATATCCCCAACCTTTGTGTCATCAGCAAACTTATTAACCCACCCTTTTACTTCTTCATCCAGGTCATTTATTAAAATCACAAAGAGGAGGGGTCCCGGAACAGATTCCCGTGGAACACCACTGGTCACCTACCTCCATACAGAATATGAACCATCTACAACTATCCTATGTCTTCAGTGAGCAAGCCAGTCCTGGATCCACAAAGCAAGGTCCCTTTGGATCCCTTGCCTCCTTACTTTCTGAAGGAGCCTGCCATGGGGAACCTTATCAAATGCCTTACTGAAATTCATATACACTACATCCACTGGTCTACCTTCATCAATGTGCTTTGCTACTTCCTCAAGAGTTTCAATCAGGCTCGTAAGCCATGACCTGCCCTTGATAAGGCCATGCTGACTAACCATAATCAGATTATGTCTCTCCAAATGCTAATAAACCCTGCCTCTCAGAATCTTCAACAACTTTCCCAGCACTGAAGTCAGGCTCACTGGTCAATAATTTCTTCGGTTATAGACTTCCTTTCTTGAACAAGGGAACAACATTTGCAACTCGCCAATCCTCCGGTTCTTCTCCCGACCCAATTGATGACACAAAAATCATCGCAAGGTGCTCAGCAATCTCGTCCCTCGCTTCCCACAGTAGCCTGCGGTATATCTCATCCGGTCCCGGTGACTTAATATTTTTCAAAACCTCCAGCACATCCTCTTTCTCAATGTCGATATGCTCAAGCATTTGAGTCCACTGTAAGTAATCCCCACAATTGTCAAGGTCTTTTTCCCTGGTGAATACTATAAGACCATAAGACAAAGGAGCAGAAGTCGGCCATTCGGCCCATCAAGTCTGCTCCGCCATTTTATCATGAGCTGACCAATTCTCCCATTCAGTTCCAATCCCCCGCCTTCTCACCGTAACCTTTGATGCCCTGGCTACTCAGCTACCTCTCAATCTCTGCCTTAAATACACCCAGTGACTTGGCCTCCACTGCTGCCCGTGGCAACAAATTCCATAGATTCAACAGCCTCTGACTAAAAAAATTTCTTCGCATTTCTCTTCTGAATGGGCGCCCTTCATCCCTAAGTCATGCCCTCTCGTACTAGACTCCCCCATCATGGGAAGCAACTTTGCCACATCCACTCTGTCCATGCCTTTCAACATTCGAAATATTTCTATGAGGTCTCCCCTCATTCTTCTAAACTCCAAGGAATACAGTCCAAGAGCGGACAAACGTTCCTCATATGTTAACCCTCTCATTCCCGGAATCATTCTAGTGAATCTTCTCTGTAACTCTCCAACGTCAGTACATCCTTTCTTAAATAAGGAGACCAAAACTGCCCACAGTTCTCCAAGTGAGGTCTCACCAGCTCCTTATAGAGCCTCAACATCACATCCCTGCTCCTATACTCTATTCCTCTAGAAATGAATGCCAACATTGCATTCGCCTTCTTCACTACTGACTCAACCTGGAGGTTAACTTTAAGGGTATCCTGTACGAGGACTCCCAAGTCCCATTGCATCTCAGAACTTTGAATTCTTTCCCCATTTAAATAATAGTCTGCCCATTTATTTTTTCTGCCAAAGTGCATAACCATACACTTTCCAACATTATACTTCATTTGCCACTTCTCTGCCCATTCTTCCAATCCATCCAAGTCTCTCTGCAGACTCTCCGTTTCCTCAGCACTACCGGCCCCTCCACCTATCTTCGTATCGTCAGCAAACTTAGCCACAAAGCCATCTATTCTATAATCCAAATCGTTGATGTATAACGCAAAAAGAAGCAGCCCCAACACGAACCCTTGTGGAACACCACTGGTAACTGGCAGCCAACCAGAACAGGATCCCTTTATTCCCACTCTCTGTTTCCTGCCAATCAGCCAACGCTCTATCCACGTATGTAAATTTCCCGTAATTCCATGAGCATTTATCTTGTTATGTAGCCTCACGTGTGGCATCTTGTCAAAGGCCTTCTGAAAATCCAAATATACAACATCCACTGCATCTCCCTTGTCTCGCCTACTGGTAGTTTCCTCAAAAAAATGTAATAGGTTTGTCAGGCAGGATTTTCCTTTAAGGAATCCATGCTGAGTTCTGCCTGTCTTGTCATATGCCTCTAGGTACTCTGTAACCTAATCCTTGATAATCGACTCCAACAACTTCCCAACCACCGATGTCAAGCTAACAGGTCTATAATTTCCTTTTTCCTTCCTTGCCCCTTTCTTAAATAGCGGGGTGACATTTGCAATCTTCCAGTCCTCCGGAACGATGCCAGGATCTATCGACTTTTGAAAGATCATCGCTAACACCTCCGCAATCTCCATAGCTACTTCCTTCAGCACACAAGGGTGCATTCCATCCGGTCTGGGAGATTTATCTACCTTTAGACTATTCAGCTTCCTGAGTACTTTCTCTGTCGTAATTGTGACTGCGCACACTTCTCTTCCCTGCCACCATTGAGTGTCCATTATACTGCTGACGTCTTCCTCAGTGAAGACTGATGCAAAATACTCGTTCAGTTCCTCTGCCATCTCCTTATCTCCCAAAACAATTTCTCCAGCATCATTTTCTATCAGTCCTATATCTACTCTCACCTGTCTTTTACTCTTTATATACTTGAAAAAGCTTTTAGTATCCTCTTTGATATTATTTGCTAGTTTCCTTTCATAGTTAATCTTTTCTCTCTTAATGACCTTCTTGGTTTCCTTTTGTCAGGTTTTAAAAACTTCCCAGTCCTCTGTTCCCACTAATTTTTGCTTCCTTGTATGCCCTCTCCTTTGCTTTAACTTTGGCTTTGACTTCTCTTGTCAACCACGGTTGCATTCGTTTTCCACTCGAAAATTTCTGCTTTTTTGGAATATACCTGTCTTGCACCTTCCTCACTTCTCGCATACACTCCAGACACTGCTGCTCTGCTGTATTTCCCGCCAGTGTTCCTTTCCAGTCAACTTTGGCCTGTTCCTCTCTCATGCCACTGTAATTTCCTTTACTCCACTGAAATACCGACACATCAGATTTCGGCTTTTCTTTTTCAAATTTCACAGTGAACTCAATCGTGTTATGATCACTGTCTCCTAAGGGTTCCTTCACCACAATCTCTTTAATCACCTCCGGTTCATTACACAATACCCAATCCAGTACAGCCGATCCCCTAGTGGGCTCAACAACAAGCTGTTCTAAAAAGCCATCTCGCAGACATTCTACAAATTCTCTCTCTTGAGATCCAGTGCCGACCTGATTTTCCCAATCCACTCGCATGTTAAAATCCCTCACAATTATCATAACACTACCCTTCTGACAGGCCTTTTCTATTTCCTGTTGTAATTTGTAGTCCACATCACTGCAACTGCCATCAGGGTCCTTTTACCCCTGCTATTTCTTAGCTCAACCCATAAAGATTCTGTACCTTCCGATCCTATATCACCTCTCTCTAATGATTTAATATCATTTCTTACCAATAAAGCCACGCCCCCCCCGCCTACCTTCCTATCCTTCCGATACACCGTGTATCCTTGGACGTTCAGCTCCCAGAGACATGCATCCTTTAGCCACGTCTCAGTGATGGCCAAAATATCATACCTGCCAATCTGTAGCTGTACGACAAGATCATCCACCTTATTCCTTATGCTGCGTGCATTTAAGTACAGCACTTTAAGACCAGTATTTGATACTTTTCGCTTTGATTTCACTGCAACTTTATTGCACTGCAACTCATCCCAATGGCTGCAAATTTGCCCCATCACCTGCCTGTCTATCCTGACATCTTTACTGCTCACTATCTTAGATTTATTTCTGTTTTCCCCTACCTCCGCTCTGTCATTCCGGTTCCCATCCCCCTGCCAAATTAGTTTAAACCCTCCCTAACAGCTCTATTAAACTTTCCCGCCAGGATATTGGTCCCCTTCGGGTTCAGGTGTATTCTGTCATTTTTGAACGGGTCATACTTCCCCCAGAAGAGATCCCAATTATCCTAGAATCTGAAGGCCTGCCCCCTACCCCAGTCTGTCAGCCACGCATTCATCTGCCTGATCCGACTATCCTCGCCCACGCTAGCACGTGGCACAGGTAGCAATCCCGAGATTACTACCCTGGAGGTCCTGCTTCTCAGCTTCCTTCTGAACTCCTGGAAATCTCTCTTCAGGACCTCCTCCTTTGTCCTATCTATGTCATTGGTACCAACATGTACTAAGACTGTGGCTGCTCACTCTCCCCCTTTAGAATATTCAGGACCCGATCCGAGACATCCCGTAACCTGGCACCTGGGAGGCAACACACCATGCGGGTATCTCTATCAGGCTCACAGGATCTCCTGTCCATTCCCCTGCCAATGGAATCCCCTACGACCACCGCATTTCTCTTCTTCCTTCTTCCCTCCTGCACAACAGCGCCAGGCTCAGTGCCAGAGACCCGGTCACCGTGGGCGTCCCCTGTCAGGTCATCCCCCTCAACAGCATCCAGAACAAGATATTTGTTGCTGAGGGAGACAGCCACAGGGGTGGTCTGCACTATCCGGGCATTTCCCTTCCCTCCCTTGACAGTGACCCAGTTTTCTGACTCCTGTAGCCTAGGGATGACTACCTCCCTGTAGCTCCTGTCTATCACCTTTTCACTTTCCCTGATAAGCAGTAGGTCACCAAGCTGCAGCTCCAGATCCCTACCACGGTCTCTGAGGAGCTGCATCTCGGTGCACCTGGCGCAGATGTGGCCATCAGGGAGGCTGGAGGTCTCCCAGGATTCCCACATCTGACACCCTGAACAAAGCACTAACCCTGCAGGCATGCTATCTAATTCTACAGGAATGAAACAGGAAAAATAAGTCTACTCACCTACTTACCTCGCCAAACAGACGAACTTTTTAAACCGTTAGCTCATACCATTACCTGTGAGAGCCCTGCTGTTCCTGTCTGTCCGGGCCGATTCGCGAAATGTAGGGCGGAGGGGGGGAGGAAAAAAAAAGAGTTGGCGCTTCGCTCTCGTCTCTTCCCGTTTACCGCCGAAGCCCGTTGAGGCCAAAGCCCTACACTCTGCTCCCACTCACTCCGCTGCCCGCTGTATAGGGTGGTCTCCTTTTTAAACTCTCCGCGCGGTCCTGTTGACGTCACGCGCCTGCGCAGTTTCGCCCGTCTTGCACTCGAAGTTTTTTTAAAAAACTGCCTTCCTTCAGAATTCAGCTCCCACGACGCTCTGTAGTCCCGATCCAAAAGAATACTGAAGCAAAGTATTCATTAATACCTCTGCTACCTTCTCTGACCCCATGCACATGTTTCCAGTATCGCACCTGATTGGTCCTATTCTCACATGGCTCATTCTCTTGCTCTTCACATACTTCTAGAATGCCTTGGGGGTTTCCTTAATCCTGCTCACCAAGGCCTTCTCGTGGTGCTTTCTGGCTCTCCTAATTCCATTCTTAAGCTCCTTCCTAGCAAATTTGTAATTTCCTAGAGCTCTAACAGTACCTAGTTTCTTGAACCTTTCACAAGCTTTTCCTTTCTTCTTAACTAGATTTTCTGCATCCTTTGTACACCATGGTTCTTTAACCCTGCCATCCTTTCCCTGCCTCAATGGAACATACCTATGCAGAACTCTATACAAATGTTACCTGAACATTTGCTACTTTTCTGCCGTTCGTTTCCCTGAGAACATCTGCTCCAAATGGATGCTCACAAGTTCCTGCCTAATAGCATCATATTTCTCCCTTCACCAATTAAATGTTTTCCCAAATTGTCTGTTCTTATCCCTCTCCAGCGCTGTGGTGAAGGAGATAGAGTTGTGGTCACTACCTCCAAAATGCTGTCCAAGAGATCTGACATCTGACCAGGTTCCTTTCCCAATACCAGATTAAGTACAGCCTCTCTTCACAAACTCCCTACAAGCTGTCTCTCCTTGTGCTCCAACCTCCCCAACGTCTGCCTCTTCACTTCGGTTCCCACCCGCCTGCAAATCTAGTTTAAACCCTCCCCAATAGCATCAGCAAACCTCCCCACCCGCATATCGGTCATCTGCGGATTCAAGGGCCACCTGTCCTTATTGTGCAGGTCACACCTGCCCCAGGACAGGTCCCAATGATCCAAAAATCTCAATCCCTGCTCCCTGCTCCAATGCTTCGGCCACGCATTTATGGAAGGCATTGTAGCAGTGTGCTACACACAGCGCTAGAGTAACGACACGTAGTCGGTGAGTTGTAGTTGCGAAAAAAGAGGTTTATTCAGACTTCGCAGCCTCCTTTAAAGCCTTCCCGTTCCCGCCCTCCCCGGGCGGGGCTGCTATGGGGAATGCATAATCGCAGACCTTTCCCGCGCGCGGGTATTCCCCCTGCTGGTGAAGATGGCCTGGCGCCCTTTTTGGGGCCGGCCTCTCTGCCGGCGTGCGCCGTTTTGTGAGCCGGTTCGAGTGCGCTGGAAAGTGGGTCACCACATAACCCCTCCCCCCCCCCCCCAGAACCGGCGATACATCCCCCGGTGTCCACAGTCTGGATCGGCCTCTGTTTGGGAGGTCTGCCTCTGCGCCGCGGTGCCTGAGCCCGGACCGGCTGCGCCAAGTCCACATGGGCCGGTTTGAGTCGGTCTACTATGAAAACCTCCTCTCTCCCCCCAATGTCCAGCACGAACGTGGACCCGTAGTTCCTGATCACCTTAAACGGCCCCTCGTAGGGCCACTGTAGCGGTTCCCGGTGTCCGCCCCGTCGTACAAAAAGAAACTTACAGTTCTGCAGGTCTTTGGGTACGCAGGTCGGGCTCTGTCCGTGCTGTGAAGTGGGTATGGGGGCCAGGTTACTGAGCCTCTCACGTAGTCTGTCCAGAACTGCTGCGGGTTCCTCCTCTTGCCCCCTTGGGGCCAGTATGAACTCTCCCGCGACTACCAGGGGTGCGCCGTACACCAACTCGGCCGACGAGGTGTGCAGATCTTCCTTGGGCGCCGTGCGAATTCTGAGCAGGACCCAGGGAAGCTCGTCCACCTAGTTAGGCCCCTCCAGGCAGGCCAAGAAAGCCGACTTCAGGTGACGGTGGAAATGCTCCACTAGTCCGTACGACTGTGGGTGATGGGCAGTTGTGTATTGTAGCTGCGATCCTAAAAGGTTGGCCATAGCTGACCACCGGCTGGAGGTGAACTGGGCGCCCCTGTCGGAGGTAATGTGGGCCGGTACCCCAAAGCGTGCTACCCAGGTTGCGATCAGTTCTCGGGCGCAGGAATCGGAGGTGGTGTCGGTGAGCGGTACCGCCTCTGGCCATCTGGTGAACCGGTCTATCATAGTTAGGAGGTACCGCGCTCCTCGTGACACTGGCAGGGGCCCCACGATATCCACATGAGTGTGGTGGAACCTCCGGCCGGTGGGTTCGAACTGCTGCGGGGGAGCCTTGGTGTGCCGCTGCTCCTTGGCCGTTTGGCACTGCATGCACGTTTTGACCCATTCATTGACCTGTTTACGAAGCCCATGCCACACGAACCTGTTGGAGACCAGCCGGACGGTTGTCCTGATGGAGGGGTGCGCAAAGTTGTGAATGGACTCGAAAACTCGCCGCCACCAGGCTGCTGGGACGACGGGGTGGGGTTGGCCAGTAGCTACGTCACACGGTAGGGTCCTCTCACCTGGGCCTACGGGGAGGTCTTGGAGCTGCAAACCGGAGACTGCAGTCCTGTAACTGGGGATCTCATCATCTGCCTGCTGTGCCTCTGCCAGCGCTGCATAGTCCACCCCCTGGGACAGGGCCTGTATGGTAGGTCTGGATAGTGCGTCCTCCACAAAGTTGTCCTTTCCAGAGACATGCCGGATGTCCGTCGTGTACTCGGAGATGTAGGACAGATGTCGCTGCTGGCGGGACGACCAGGGGTCGGACACCTTCGTGAACGCAAAGGTAAGCGGTTTGTGGTCCGTGAACGCGATGGAAGGCCTACCTTCTAAGAAGTACCTGAAATGCCGGATTGCCAGGTATAGTGCCAATAGCTCCCGGTCGAAAACACTGTATTTGACTTCGGGTGGTCGTATGTGTTTGCTGAAGAACGCCAGGGGTTGCCAGAGACCCTCGATGAGTTGTTCCAGCACTCCACCGACTGCTGTGTTGGATGCGTCCACCGTGAGGGCAGTAGGAACGTCGGTTCTGGGGTGCACTAGCATCGCGGCGTTTGCCAAGGCTTCTTTGGTTTTAACGAAAGCGGCTGCGGCCTCTTCGTCCCAGGTAATGTCCTTGCCCTTACCCGACATTAGACTGAACAGGGGGCGTATGATTCGGGCTGCTGAGGGGAGGAAACAGTGGTAGAAATTCACCATACCCACGAATTCCTGCAGGCCTTTGATTGTGTTGGGTCGGGGGAAGTGGCGGACCGCGTCTACCTTGGCGGGCAGAGAGGTTGCCCCGTCTTTAGTAATCCTGTGGCCCAGGGAGTCGATGGTGTCGAGTCCGAACTGACATTTGGCCGGGTTGATTGTAATACCGAATTCGCTCAGTCGGGCGTAGAGCTGGCGGAGGTGGAACAGATGTTCCTGACGACTACTGCTGGCTATGAGGATGTCGTCCAAATAGATGAATGCAAAGTCTAGGTCGCGTCCCACCGCGTCCATTAGCCGCTGGAAAGTCTGTGCGGCATTCTTTAGACCAAACGGCATTCGGAGGAATTGGAAAAGTCCGAACGGGGTGATGAGTGCTGTTTTGGGGATGTCGTCCGGATGTACAGGGATTTGATGGTCCCCCGGGACGTGGTCTACCTTGGAAAAGATCCTTGCGCCGTGCAGATTTGCAGCAAAGTCTTTAATGTGCGGCAAAAGATAGCGGTCTGGCGTTGTAGCCTCATTCAGTCTGCAGTAGTCGCCGCATGGTCTCCAGCCCCCCGTTGTCTTGGGCACCATGTGCAGCGGGGAGGCCCACGGACTGTCGGACAGTCGTAAGATCCCCAATTCCTCCATCTTTCTGAACTCCTCCTTCGCCAGTCGGAGCTTGTCCGGGGGAAGCCTTCGAGCACGGGCGTGGAGGGGTGGTCCCTGGGTCGGGATGTGGTGCTGTACTCCGTGTCTGGGCATGGCTGCCGTGAACTGTGGTGTCAGAACTGATGGGAAATCCGCCAGGACCATGGTGAATTCGTCGTCGGACAGCGGGATGGAGACCAGGTGTAGGGCTGGCAAATTGGCTTCACCCAGGGAGAACGTTTGAAATGTCTTGGCGTGGACTAATCGCTTCCCTTGCAGGTCGACCAGTAGGCTGTGAGCTCGCAGAAAATCCGCCCCCCAGGAGTGGTTGGGCCACGGAGGCCAGTGTGAAGTCCCACGTGAACCGGCTGGAGCTGAACTGTAGCCGCACCGTGCGGGTGCCGTACGTCTGTATTTTGCTGCCATTTGCGGTCCTCAGGGTGGGTCCCGGTTCTCTGTTGCGGGTGTCGTAACTCGTTGGAGGTAAAACGCTGAACTCCTCTCCGGTGTCGAACCAAAACCGGCGTCCCGACTGCTTGTCCCAGACATACAGGAGGCTGTAATGATGGCCAGCCGCTGTAGCCCTCAGCGGCGGCTGGCCCTGGCGTTTCCCGGGAATTTGCAGGGCGGTCTACAGCGGCGGGCCTTTGTGCCCCACCGCTGGTGGTAGAAGCACCATTGTTCGTTGGGCTCCTCACTCCCGTCGCCGGGTTTTGTAGGCTCTGCTGCCGAGCCTGGTCTGGTCTGTCGTTGGGCATGCGGCTTGGTGATCTGTGCAACGACGCCCCTCTCTCTTTCCTGACATTCCACAGCACATCTGCTCGGGCCGCCCCCTCCCGGGGGTCGCTGAAATCTGCATCGGACAGCAGCAGGCTTATGTCTTCGGGCAGTTGCTCTAGGAACGCCTGCTCAAACATGAGGCAGGGTTTGTGTCCTTCAGCCAGGGCCAGCATCTCGTTCATTAATGCTAACGGCGGCCTGTCTCCCAAACCATCCAGGTTCATTAAGCGGCGTGCTCGTTCGTGCCGTGAGAGTCCGAAAGTCCTTATGAGCAGGGTTTTGAATGCTGTGTATTTGCCGTCCTCCGGGGGCGACTGTATAAACTCCTCAACTTGTGCAGCAGTCTCCTGGTCGAGGGAGCTCAGCACGTAGTAGTAGCGAGTGAACTCCGAGGTTATCTGCCGAATGTGGAATTGGGCTTCTGCTTTTTCGAACCATAGGCGTAGTCGCAGCGTCCAGAAGCTTGGCAGTTTTAACGAAACTGCATGAACAAATGCGGCGTCGGTCATCTCTGGTCCAAATATCGTTTGGGCCGTCGGGGTCACCAATTGTAGCGATGTGCTACACTTAGCGCTTGAATAACAACACATAGTCGGTGAGTTGTAGTTGCGATAAAAGAGATTTATTCAAACTTCGCGGCCTCCTTTAAAGCCTTCCCGTTCCCGCCCTCCCCGGGCGGGACTGCTGTGGGGAATGCATATTCCCAGAGCCTTCCCGCGCGCGGGTTTTTCCCCCGATGGTGAAGATGGCCTGGCGCCCTTTTGGGGCCGACCTCTCTGTCGGCGCATGCCGGTTCGTGTGTGCTAAAAAGTGGGTCGCCGCAAACCTTTATAAGTCATCGGTCGGGCCACATTTGGCGTATTGGGAGCAATTTTAGGTGCCATATCTTAGAAAGGATCTACTGGTGTTGGAGTTGGTCCAGAGGAGGTTCATCAGAATGATGCAGGGTATGAAGGCGTTAATATCTGAAGAGGTTATCTACTTGCTGGCTTCAGAGGAATGGAGCGGGGAGGGGAATCCCAATGAAACCTATCAAATACTGAAAGGCCGAGGTGCAGTGAACGTCATCAGGATGTTTCCTGTAGTGGGAGAGTCTATGACCAGAGGGCACAGCCTCAGAATAAAAGGATATCCGTTTACAACAGAGATGAGGAGGGATGTGTTTAGGAGAGGATGGTGAATCAGTGGAATCCATTGGTACTGATGCCTATGGAGGCCAAGCCGTTGGGTGTATTTTGAGCGGAGGGTAATAGGTTAACAAGCTTGTCAAGTTTACTGGGAGAAGGCAGAAGGACGGGGGTTGAGATGGAAAGTACATCGGCCATGATCAAGCTCAAGTTCAAGTTTACTGTCATCTGACTGTTCATAAACACAAACGAATCAATGTTCTTCCAGACCATGGAGCACCCACAACACATATATCACACACATCGCATAAAACAAAATATTACCACAAATAAGATAATAAACTATCATTCAAAATGCATATCAAGTGTGGAGCACAGGTAAATACTGAACAGCTCGCTGTCCTAGTGACAAGACCTTAGTGGTGGCAGGGTAGTCATTAGTCTCACAGCCTGAGGGTAGAAATTGTTACCCGTCTGGCATTTCTATCCTCATGCTCCTGCATCTTCTTCCTGGTGGTCGTGGGTCGAAGAGATTGTGGTGGTGGTGTTCCTCAACAATGCTTTGGTCCCTTTCTATTCAACCCTCCCGGTAAATGTAACAACCCGGGGGCAGGGGGAGACCCCAGTGATCCTCTTGGCAGTCTTTACTATCCTCTGTAGGGCTTTGTGGCCTGAGGACTTGCAGCTTCCTTCTTCTGGATCAGCATCGAAAGGCAGACCAGACTCGATGGACTGAATGGCCTCATTCTGTGCCCGTGCCTCATGGTCTTATTGTACTTGAGATCTTGCAGATGCTGAAAATCCTGACAACACACACAACATGCTGGAGGAGCTCAGTTCAAAGCAAAACTATTACCAAAGTACATTTTCATCACCCTGACATTCATTTTCTTGCAGGCATTTACAGTAACCAGATTTCAGTCCCCAGAGACGGTGAAGCAAGCTTGAGAAAACTTCTGTAACCGAATGAAATCAGTAGAAGGTATTTGTGGTTCAGGGAATACGGCCAAGAAAGTGCCCCAGGGCCTCTTCCTCCTCAGGGGACCAGAGAAGTCTGGGATTTCCCTTCAATTTCAAGTTCAAGTTTCATATCAGCTGACTTTACACCTATACAACCAAACAAAATAACACTCTTCCAGACCATGCTGCATCCACAAAACAATTGTCACACACAGCACATGAACCAAAATATTATATTACAATGAAGTTTATAAAATCTAATTTAAAATGCATGCAATAAACCACAGCACAGGTGAACAGCAAATGGCTTGTTGTCCCAGTGACAAGACCTTGGTGGTGACAGGGTATTCATTAGTCTCACAGCCTGAGGGAAGTGGCTGTCACCCAGTCTGGCCGTCCTCGTCCTGTTGCTCCTGTACCTATTACTGACGGTAGTGGGTCAAAGTGTTTTAAAAACTTGCAGAAGGAAAAATAAGGACTGTCAGAAGGAAAAGATGCATTTTGAGAGGAAGCAGTCGACCAATATCAAAGAAGATACTAAAAGCTTTTTTAAAGTATATAAAGGGTAAAAGAGAGTCAAGGGTAGATATAGGAACAATACAAAATGACGCTGGAGATACTGTAATGAGAAATGCAGAGATGGCAGAGGAACTGAATGCATATATTGCAACAGTCTTCACAGTGGAAGACAACATCTGCAGTATACCGAACATTCAAGAGCGTCACGGAAGTGAAGTTTGTGCAGTGAAAATTACGACTCAGAAGGTGCTCAGAAAGCTTAATGGTCTGAGGGTGAATAAATCTCCTGGACCTGATGGAATGCACCCTCGGGTTCTGAAGGAAGTAGCTGGAGAGAATGCGGAGGCATTAACAATGCTCTTTCAATAATAGATAGATTCTGCCATTGTACCCGATGACTGCAAAATTGGAAATGTTACGCCGCTATTTAAGAAGGGTGGGAGGCAGCAGAGGGGAAACTAGGCCTGTTAGCCTGACATCAGTGGTTGGGAAGTTGATGGAATCGATTGTTAGGAATGAGTTTACGGAGTACCTGGAGGCACATGACAAAGTAGGCCAAAACCAGCATCGTTTCCTGAAAGGAAAATCCTGCCTGACAAACCTACTGCAATTCTTTGAGGAAATTTCGGGAAGACTGCTATTTAGATGTGACCAGAAGACCATAAGACAAAGGAGCAGAAGTCAGCCATTCAGCCCATTGAGTCTGCTCCGCCATTTTATCATGAGCTGATCCATTCTCCCATTTAGTCCCACTCCCCCGCCTTCTCACCATAACCTTTGATGCCCTGGCTACTCAGATACCTATCAATCTCTGCCTTAAATACACCCAATGACTTGGCCTCCACTGCTGCCCGTGGCAACAAATTCCATAGATTCACCATCCTCTGGTTAAAAAAATTTCTTCGCATTTCTGTTCTGAATGGGCGCCTTTCAATCCTTAAGTCATGCCCTCTCGGACTAGACTTCCCCAACATGGGAAACAACTTTGCCACATCCACTCTGTCCATGCCTTTCAACATTTGAAATGTTTCTATGAGGTCTCCCCTCATTCTTCTAAACTCCAAAGAATACAGTCCAAGAGTGGAGAGAATTCAAAATGGCTTCTCCTATTGCCCTGCACCAGGACCACAGCCCTCCATACGCCTGCCATCCACGTACCTATCCAAACTTCCCTGAAACCCTGAAATCGAGCTCGCTTGCACCTCTTGCGCTGGCAGCTCGTTCCACACTCTCACAACCTGAGTGAAGAAGTGTCCCCTCATGTTCCCCTTAAACTTTCCACCTTTCACCCTTACCAGTGACCTTGTTGTAATCCCACCCAACCAAAGTGGAAAAAACCTGCTTGCATTTACCCTATCTATACCACTCAGGCTTCTGTATACCTCTATCAAATTTCCCCTCAATCTTCTACATTCCACGGAATAAAGTCTTTCAACCTTTCCTTATAACTTGGGGTCTCCAGTCCCAGCGATATCCTTGTCAATTTTTTCTGTACCCTTTCAACCTTATTTACACCTTTCCTGTAGGAAAAACTGCACACAATACTCCAAATTAGGCCTCGTTAAA
Source organism: Mobula hypostoma (assembly GCF_963921235.1). Lineage (NCBI taxonomy): Eukaryota > Metazoa > Chordata > Chondrichthyes > Myliobatiformes > Myliobatidae > Mobula > Mobula hypostoma. Next base: position 9,379,973 of record NC_086101.1, on the reverse strand, counting down.
CATCTGATACAACTTCAACATAACATCCCATCTCTTATAATCTATACTTTGGTTTATGAAGGCCAATGTCTCTAAAGCTTTCCTTACCATCCGATCAACCTGAGACACCACTTTCAATGAATGTTGGACCGTATTCCCAGATCTCTTTGTTCTACTGCACTCCTCACTCAGGTAGGTCCTACCAAAGTGCAACATCTTGCAATTGTCCACATTAAATTCCATCTGCCATTTTCCAGTTTTCAGCTGGACCAGATCCCACAGCAAGCTCTGATAGTCTCCCTTGCTATCCACTACACCCCCAATCTTGCTATCGTCTGCAAATTTTCTAATCCTCAGCGATGAGCCGATTTACATGGAGCCTGGCCACAAGATAGCAGCGACCGTCATCAAGGACTCCAACCATCCACACCATGCTCTCTTCTCTCCACTCCCATCGAGCAGGACATACAGAACCCTTAGGTCCCACACCGCCAGGTTCATGGACAGCTGTTACCCTACAACCATCAGGCTCTTGAACCGGTGTGGATAACTCACTCACCACAACTCTGAACCGATCCCACAACCTACAGACTCACCTTCAACAACTCTTTGCAAGTAATGTTCTCAGTATATTTTTCTTTATTTGAACAATTTATCTTCTTTTGCACATTGATTCATTGTCAGTCTCTGTTTATGTACAGTTTTCATAAATTCTATTGCTTTCTTTATTGCCCTGTAAATGCCGGCATGAAAAAGAATTTCAAGGTAGTACACGGTAACAAATAGGTACTTTGACAATGAATTTTACTGAACTTTGAGTACTGGTATTGAGGACAATACAGGGCCATCCCCAACATCCTGGCCAATGTTAATCACAGAAACAACACCAAACAAAAGAGCCATTTTGGTAGTTTTCAGCTTGTTATGTATGAACACACAAGATTCTGCAGATACTGGAAATCCAGAGTAAAACTCACAAAATGACGGAGGAACTCAGCAAGTCAGGCAGCATCTATGGAGACAAATGAAGAGTCAGCTTCTCAGGTCGAGACCATCCATCAGGATGCGATAATCTGAAATACTGACGAAGGGTCTCGGCCCAAAATATCGACTCTTCATTCCTCTCCATAAATACAACACCGTACAGACTCTTCGACTAATGATGCAGTGCTGACATTTTAACCTGCTCTATGATAAACATAACCCTTCCCTTCCACATAGCTCTCCACTTTTCTTTCATCCACGTGCTTGTCTGAGTATCTTCAATGCCACAAAAGTATCTGCCTCTATCACCACTCTTCCAGAGCGTTCTGCGTGCCCACCAACCTCTGTGTAGTAATCTACCTCTGACAACCCCCCAGACCTTCCTCCATTCTCCTGAAAATGATGCCCCCTGGTATTAGCCATTGCTGCCCTGGGAAATACTTCCTATGACTTATGCTGACCACTCTCCAGGTGAAAACATTGGCCTCAGATTCCTGTTAACTCACTTCATACCAATTAGTCCTTCAGTCTCCAGTCCTGGGAAAAAGATATTTGGCCAGTTAAACCTGACACAAGAGCTCGAACCTTTTCACTATTGACTAAGGATGTAATATCAACTAAACCTAGCCTTAAGTAAATACTAGCATCGCTGATGGTGGCATTTTTACAGGATTGTTGTGAAAACCCACCCAATTCGGGTGTCACGGTAGCCCAGCAGTAAGTGTAACGCTATTACAGAGCCAGTGGCCCGGGGTCAATTCCCGCTGCTGTCTGTAAGGAGTTTGTAGATTCTTCCTGTGACTGTGTGTGTTTCCTCTGGATGCTCTGGTTTCCTCCCACACTCCAAAGATGTGTGGGTTAGGGTCAGTAAGTTGTGGGCGTGCTATCTTGGTGCCAGAATTGTGGTGACTCTTGGCCTGAGCACACAGAATGTGTTGGTGATTGACACAAACAGCCCAATTCACTGTATGTTTCAATGTGACAAGAAAAGCCAATTTACATTCACAAACGTTGTTCAGGGAGGACAACTGCCTTCCTTACCCCCTCTGGATTGGACAAGACTTCAAATTCTTGGCAATATCATCGTCCCAGAGTTTCCCCCGCTAAGCTGATCGTCAAGCCACCCGACCCAGGAGTGAAGGATGACAGACAAAATGGGCCAGGCGAGGGAACCGATCATCCCTGGAGTACAACAGTAAAACACTTTGAAAAGAAACGTGTTCAGCAGCTGACTTGAAACGGGCTGTCAAAACGTGAAGAGCAGATTTAGGTCAACAGGTTCTGAAGGAAGTCAAGTTTCAGAATGAGAAGGCAATGGGATAGAATTACTGTTGTGTGTTACCAGACTTAACCCACACAAGAAGTTGTAATGATGAACAACTAGAATGTCAAGTTATTAGGTGAGACAGAGAACAGGAGAAAAATAGATTAGCGGTATGTGTGAGGGGGTGGGGGAGACTGGTGAGTCATATTTCTTCTGAAAGAGAGGACAGGTGAACAAGGAAGCAAAGCTGAGAGCAAAAGCTGTGAACAGAAACTCTGGCAGGGCAAATTACAAACAATGTGAATGTCTCCGCAGCTGGGCGATAGAGACTGAACTCCAATTCTACTCACTGCATTTTAGGAAGACAGGATTTCCCAGTGTGGGTCAAGAATTAGAATCACAATCAGGTTTATTGTCACTGACTTATATTGTGAAATTTATTGTTCTGTGGCAGCAGGAGAGTGCAGTAAATAATTTTACTGTACGTTACAATAAGGAAATAAATATGTGGTGCAGAACAGTGAGACTGTTGATGGTCCATTCAGAAATCTGATGGCACAAAGAATAAAGTGTTCTGAAAACATCAAGTGTGTCTTCAGGCTCCTGTACCTTTCCCTGATGGCATCAGTGGACTTGTCCTGGATGGCGAGGATTTTAATGATGGACTCCACACTCCTGAGGCAGCCTCATTTGACGATATCCATAATGGCGGGGAGGCTAGTGCCCATGATGGAGCCGGCTGAGTTTTCAAACCTTTGTAATGGTTTCCGATCCTGTGCAATGGTACTTCCACACAGTCAGTATGTACCCAGACTGAATGCTCCCTGCAGTAAATCTGTGGCAGTGAGGGATTTTGGCTGTGCAAAAAGACTGGGAGGATGTAAGAGAGGTATCCTCGAAGTGAAGTAATATCAAGTGAAGTCATGCTGAATTTATTGTCGTGTGTACAAGGCACCGAGACAGTCTGGAGACATGACAGGCTGCAAATGCTGAAATCCAGAGCAACACACAAAATGCTGGCTAGATGCATCTCCTGCCTCAGCAAGGACCTGGGCCCACTGCAATTTGCCTACCGCCACAATAGGTCAACAGCAGACACGATCTCAATGGCTGTTCACATGGCCTTGGATCACCTGGACAATACAAATACCTACGTCAGGATGCTGACCATTGACTGTAGCTCAGTCATCATCATTCCTACAGCCCTGATCAATATGCTACGGAACCTGAGTCTCTGTATCTCCCTCTGCATCTGGATCATTGACTTCCAAACTGGAGGACCACAATATGTGCTGATTGGTAATAATATCTCCACCTCGCTGACGATCAATGCTGGCACATCACAGGGATGTGTACTCAACCCACAGCTCTACTTTCTCTGTGTGACTGGGTGTAGCTCAAATGCCATCTATATGTTTGCTGATGATAGAGCCTTTGCTGGCAGAATCTCAGGTGATGACGAGAGGGCGAACAGGAACGAGATATTCCAGCTGGTTGAGTGGAGTCACAGCAACAACCTTGCACTCAACGCCAGTGAGACCAAAGAACTGATTGTGGACTTCAGAACGGGTAAGACGAGGGAACACATACCAATCCTCATAGAGGGATCAGAACTGGAGAGAGTGAGTGATTTCAGGTTCCTGGCTGTCAAGATCTCTGAAGATCTAATCTGGTCTAACCAGAACAGCAGCTATCTTTCATTAGGAGTTTGAGGAGATTTGGTTTGTCACCTAAAACAGTTGAGAACTTCTATAGATGTACCATGGAGAGCATTCTGGCATCACTGTCTGGTTTGGGGAAGGTGCGGGGGGTGCAACTGCACAGGTTCAAAAGAAGCTACATAAAGTTGTAAAATTAGTCAGCTCCATCTTGGGTACTAGCCTCCATGGTATTCAAAACACCTTCAAGGAGCGGTGCGTCAGAAAGGACCCCCAACACCCAAGACATGCCCTCTTCTCCTTGTTACCATCAGGAAGGAGGTACAGAATCCTGAAGGCACACACTCGGCGATTCACGAACTATTTCTTCCCCTCTGCCATCCAATTCCTAAATGGACATTGAACATTACCTCAGTTTTTACTATATTACTTCTGCATTTGCAATATTTTAATTTAACTGTTTAATACAGATATATACTCTCTGTTACAGATCTTTTTTTTCTATATTGTCATGTATTGCATTGTACTGCTGCCGCTAAGATACAAATGTTATGACGTATGCCGGTGACCTGGACCTCTGTACCTCCCTCTGCATTTGGATCCTTGACTTCCCAGCTGGAAGATCACAGTCTGTGCGGATCGGTGACAATATCTCCTCCTCACTGAGGATCAACACTGATGCAACTCCAGGATGTGTGCTTAGCCCACTGCTCTACTCTTCAATACCAATGACAGTGTGACTAGGCAGACCTCAAACAGCATTTATAAATTTGCTGATGATACAACCATTGTTTGTAGAATCTCAGATGGAGTCGAGAAGGCGTACAGGAGCAAGATATACCAACTAGTGGAGTGGTGTCGCAACAACCTTGCACTCAACGTCACTCAGTCAGATGAAAGAGCTGATTGTGGACTTCAGGAAGGGTAAAACGAAGGAACACATACCAATCCTCGTAGTGGGATCAGAATTGGAGAGAGGAAGCAGTTTCAAGTTCCTGGGTGTCAAGATCTCTGAGGACCTAAGCTGGTCCCAACATATCAATGCAGCTACAAAGGCAAGACAGTGACTATACTTCATTAGGGGCTTGAAGAGATTTCATATGTCAACAAATATACTCAAAAACTTCTCTAGATGTAACGTGGAGAGCATTCTGACAGGCTGCATCACTGTCTGGTATGCGGGGGGGGGGGGGGTGCTGCTGCACAGGACCAAAAGAAGCTGCAGAGGGTCGTAAATATAGTCGGCTTCATCTTGGGTAGTAGCCCACAGAGTACCTTGGCCATCTTCAAGCAGCGGTGTCTCAGAAAGGCAGCGTCCATTATTGAGGACGGCCAGCACCCAGGGCATGTCCTTTTCTCACTGTTACCATCAGGCAGGAGGCACAGACTCAGCGATTCAGAAACAGCTTCTTCCCCTCTGCTATCCGATTCCTAAATGCACATTGACCCCGTGAACACTACCTCACTTTTTTAATATAATTGTTTTTGCATGATTTTTCATCTATTCAATATACATATACTGCAATTGATTTACTTATTCATTTACTTATTATTTTTTGTTCTTCTATATTATGTATTGAATTGAACTGCTGCTGCTAATCTAACACAAACCGGTGATAATATAATCAACCTAATTTGATTCTGATTCCTTCCTCTGTTTAGCGATCTGTCTGTGTACGAGTGGGCCACAAGTACATCATTTCGACTTTCTTTTGGGCAGTCGGCGGGCAGTAAATGTTGGCCCCGCTACCGATGCCCACATTCCAGCCAAGTTACAGCATTGTGTTTCTGCTCTTCCTGCAGTACCGGTTTCCAGCAGCAGGTGGCGACCCTGCACCGTGAAACTTTAACGAGAAAATCTGCAGATGCCGGAAATAGTTAATCTCTCCCTCTCCCAGTGTAGAGTAACTTCCTGCTTCAAATTATCCTCCATTGTCCCTGTACCAAAGAAGACCAAGGTAACATGCCTGAACGACGGACATCCTGTTGCACTCACCTCAATAATAAGCAAATGCTTTGAGAGGCTGGTCAAGGATTACATCTGCAGCAAGCTGCCATCCACACTGGACCCCCTACAATTTGCCTACTGACACAACCGATCAACAGACGATGCAATAGCCACTGCTCTACATACCATCCCTACATATCTGGAGAAGAGGGATGCTTATGTGAGAATGCTGTTATTGGACTACAGTATTCAACACCATAATTCCCTCCAGGCTCGACAGGAAGCTCAGAGACCTCGGCCTTGACCCTGCCTTGTGCAGCTGGATCCTGGACTTCCTGTCAGATCGCCAGCAGGTGTTAAGAGTGGGCTCCTTCACCTCCACCCCTCTGACTCTCAATACACGAGCTCCTCAGGGCTGTGTCGCCATCCACAGCTCTAATCTGCTAATTAAATTTGCCGACAGCACTACATTGATTGGCCTAATCTCAAACAATAACGAGGTGGCCTACAGGGGAGAAGTTATCTCTCTGACACAGTGGTGTCAAGAAAACAACCTCTCCCTCAATGTCGCAAAAACAAAGGAGCTGGTTGTGGATTACAGGAGGAATGGAGACGGGCTAACCCCTATTGACATCAATGGATCTGGGTTTGAGAGGGTAAACAGCTTCAAAATCTTCGTCATCCACATCACCGAGGACCTCACGTGGTCTGTACACATCAGCTGTGTGGTGTAAAAGGCACAACAGCAACTCTTTCACCTCAGACGGTTGAGGAAGTTCGGTATGGGCCCCCAGATCCTAAGAACTTTCTATAGGGGCACAATTGAGAGCATCCTGACTGGTATGCGAACTGTACCTCCCTTAATCGCAGGATTCTGCAGAGAGTGGTGCCGACAGCCCAGCACATCTGTACTTGTGAACTTCCCATGATTCAGGACATTTACAAAGACAGGTGTGTAAAAAAGGCCCGTAGGATCATTGGAGACCCAAGTCACCCCAACCACAATCTATTCCAGCTGCTACCATCCGGGAAACGGTACCGCAGCATAAAAGCCAGGACCAGCAGGCTCCGAGACAGCTTCTTCCAGCAGACCATCAGACTGATTAACTCACACTGATTTGAGTGTATTTCTATGTTACACTGACTGTTCTATTTATTATAAATTACTATGATTGCACACTTAGATGGAGAGGTAAAGATTTTTCCTCCTCATGTATGTGAAGGATATAAGAAATAAAGTCAATTCAATTCAATCCAAACAACACACACAAAATACTGGAGGAACTCAGCAGGGCAGGCAGCATCTATGAGAAAAAGTACAGTGGACGTTTCAGGCCAAAGCTCTTCAGCAGGACTGGAGAAAAAAGGTGAGGAATCACATTTGAAAGGTGGTGGAGGGGTGGGGGCAGGGGGAGAACACGAGGTGATCGGTGAAACCGGAAGCTGGGAAGGTGATTGGGTGAAAGAGATCCAGGACTGGAGAAGGGTGAGTCCTACAGGAGAGAACAGAAGGCCGTGGAAGAAAAGTGGGAGTAGCACCAGAGGGAGGCGATGGGCAGGCAAGGAGATAAAGTGAGAGAGGGAAAAGGGCACGGGGAATGGTGAAGGAGGGGTGGCCATTACTGGAAGTTCGATAAATCGATGTTCATGTCATCAGCTTGGATGCTACCCAGACGGAATATGAGATCTTGCTCCTCCAACTGAGTGTGGCCTCATCGTGACAGTAGAGGAGGCCCTCGATGGACATATGGGAATAGGCAGTGGAATTAAAATGGATGGCTACTGGGATCCAGCTTTTTCTGGTGCTTGGTGAAGCAGACTCCCAATCCATGTCGGGTCTCACTGATATACAGGAGGCCACACCAGAAGCACCAAACACAGTCTATGACCCCACCTGACACACAGGTGAAGTGTCGCCTCACCTGGAAGTGCCAGGAGGGAGTTCAATGAGATGGAACGAATGGATAAGGGAGCCGTGTTGGGAGTGATCCCTGCTGAAAGCAGGAAGTGGGGGAGAGGGAAATATGTGCTTGCTGGTGGGATCCTGTTGGAGATGGTGGAAATTACAGAAATTATTGAGAGTGAGGACAAGTTCCGCTAGATGTTTGAGAGTGGTGGTGAAGGAAACTGCTTGGGACGGGTGTCCAGAAAGAAACCGAGAGCTTTGAGGCCTTCCTGCTGGTGGATGGAGGTGTACGGAGACTGGACATCCATAGTGAAAATAAGATGGTTGGGACCAGGGAACTTGAAATCGTTGAAAAGATCCGGAGCGAGTGAAGTCACTGAGGGTTCACTCCATCCTGAAACAGTGACCCCTGACCCTCAACTCCTCAGACAGGGGAAACGTCCTCCCTGCATCCTGTCTGTTGAGCCCTGAAAGAGTTTTGTGTTTCGCTGAGATCTCCTCTCATTCTTCTAAACGGGGAACATAGAACAGTACAGCCCAGGAACAGACACAGAAACTGAAATTGGTGATGTGTTGGACAGTGAAGTCTGTCTAAAGTTACAACAGGACCTCAATCAACTGGGAATCTGGGCAAAGGAATGGCAGAAAGAATTTAACACAGAAATGTGCAAAGTGATGCATTTCAGGAAGTTAAAACCAGGACAGAATGTAGTCAGTGAATGTCAGGGCCCTGGGGAGTGTTGTAGAATAGAAATACCCAGGGGAACAAGTACATAGTTCCTGAGAGTAGAGACACAGGTAGACAGTGTAGTGAAGAAGGTGTATGGTACGCTGGCCTTCATCAGGGCATTAAGTACATGAGATGGTTTGTCATGTTACAGCTGTACAAGACATTGGTGAGACCACACTCAGAGTACTGGGTGCAGTTCTGGTCACCGAGCTGTAGAAAGGATGACATTCAGCTGGAATGTGTGCAGACAAGATTCACAGGAATGTTACTGGGGCTCAAGGGCTTCAGGAGAATCTGGATCGACCTCTGAATCCAAAACACTATCCACATCTCTCCTCAACATAGTTGATGTGTAAATGTGCAGAGCCCTGTTAAATTATGAGCTGGGTAAATACATTTATTCACCTCTGAATGGTCGTCCCCTCACTGTGTCTCCTCATCCTGACAACCCCGTTACCAGAAACATCATCCCTGCATCTACCTGGGGAGCCTGGAGCAAGTCTCAGACTCTCTCTCTGTCTCCACCACACACAAATACACACAGGGGCTTCACCATTTACATTTCTCCATTGCGTCAATGACCAACACGGTCTGCCCGAGGATTGTGCTGGGATCAGCCTGCATGTGTTGCCACACTTCCGGCTCCAAAATATCATGTCCACGTCTCTCTAACCTTCACCGTCCCTCTCCGCGTAGTTAAAACCTGAGCATCGATTTCTCTAATGGTCCACTCCCCTCTCCGAGCACATTCCCTCTTCCTTATCCCCTTTCCAGAGGAAATTACACTGCACTCCCATTTTTTCTTGAATCACATGCTGGAAGAACTAAAACAAAACAGAGATTATTTGAAACCCGCAACAGAGCAGGCAGTGTTTGAATCAATTCCAGGAGAGGTCACCGACGTGGAACATGAAGCCTGTTCGTCTCTCCACAGATCCTGACCAACCTGCTGTATTTTTCCTGCATTCCTGGGTATAAACTGTGTCCCAAAATGAATATCTGATTTAACGTAGAGATCCCGGCTCTATTTGTCTCATAAATTAGAGGAACAGCTCCCCATGTCCCGTCAGGGTGATCGTCAACCTGACAGCATCAACACCGAATTCTGAAACTTTTGGTAGCTGTTCCCTGTCACTTTTGCTATGTAAATGTCTCTCTCCTCCTAATCCACCAGCCCCATCACCCTATCTCTTTCCCCTCCCTCCCCCACCCTCTCCGTTCCCCATCACCCACACACTCCTCCCCACCTCCCTCCCTTTACTCCGGCCTCCACTTTCCCCTCCTGTCAGATTCCAAAATCTTCAGCCCTTTGTCACTGACACCTCTCACCTCCCATTTCTGAGACATTTCCACCCTTCCCTCATCTATTACCCCTCACCTGGATCCACCCCTCACCTGTCCATTTCCCTCCACAGATGTTACCTGACACTCTGGGAGATCCCGCCGCTTCGTGTGTTACCGACAGTACATGTCCCGTGTTACCAAGATTCACCCTGACCTCCCTCTCCCAGTCAGCCCCACCACCACTTGTCCCAGTTACCCGGTCAGTCCCGGTGGACTTTAGCACCCGGGGGAGCCGGGGAGCTCAGGACCCACCGCCCGCGGCTGCTGCTGAATCCGCGGTGTTTCTGTTCCGTTGACTGATGCGGTGAACGAGTTAAAATTAATGGATCGATAATTCTCACATCGTGTTTATTTCACACTCCGCACATTTATATTTACACTGACTTACTCCTGACGCCGGTCCCGGACCCGACCCGTTTACAGACCCGGAGCGGAACCGGAGCAGATTCTCAGCCGCTCGTTTGTATATACAGTCCAGAAGAAAGGATAAAGTTTCCCCGTGGATTTATTCCCAGTGAAGGTGTGGAGATGGGACTTGGTCTCCGCGTTGTAAAATGAAACTGTCCCGGACTGGTAACTGAGATAAACTCCCACCCTCCCGGGGATGGGACCGGCAGGGAGACGGGACTCAGGGGAGGTGTAAACCCACATCTCGTCACCATCCCGCCCGATGGTCCAGAATCCGGTCTCCGGACTCGGTGTGACCGATCCCTTCCTCTTCACAGACTCTGCGGCGACTCCCAGACACCACCACCGATTCCCCGTCACCTCCACCTCCCAGTAATGTCTCCCCGATGTGAATCCCTCCGATCCCAGCACACAAGGCCAGACTGTGAACCTCTTCCCGGTGTCAGGGAGACTCCTCCGGGTCCAGGTCCGTCTCACACTCTTCCGATCCTCAGACACCTCGAGCCGCGGATGCGCCGTTTCCACATCCAGGGTGACAGAGACTGGGGGGAGAAGCAGAGAATTAGAGAGTCCCCGGGGATCGGGGGGAGACTCGGGCAGCGCGGCCCCGGGACCGGACCGGGGGAGAGGCCGCTGGGCCTCAGGCGCAGTCGGGTGCCCGACAGGGCCTTTTCCGGTGTTTTACACAAACACAGCGGATGGACAACCAGCATTTTCTCGAGTTTTTCCCCCGCCATGGAGAGCGGATTTTTCCGATCAACACACAAGATTCTGGAGGATCTCAGCGGGTCAAGCAGCATGTGTTAAGGGAGATTTCAAGCCGAGACTTTACCTCAGGATTGGAAAGAAAGACGGGAGATAGCAGTGGAAACGGGTATGAGGAAGGAGAGGAGCAACAACTGGATCCAGATGAGGATGGGGTGAGTAAACACTGGAGGCATTTAAAGAGGAGGTCAGGCAGAATTCATTCATGCTGACCAACTCACTTTAATGAACTTGTTCCATTTGCCTGTATTTGCTCATTATTCCTTTAACCCTTTCCGACCCATGTACCCGTCCAGATGTCTTTTAAATCATTGCAACTGTATTCACCTCTACAGTTTCGTTTGGCAGCGTCCTGACCTCCAGGAAAAAAGACCCAGAATATCCAGCCTCTCCTTATAACCCAAACCCTCCAGTCCCAGTAACATCCTTGTAAATCTGTTCCATACCCTCTTAGTTTAATGACATTCTTCCTACAGAAAGATCACCAGAACTGTACAGAGTGATCCAAATCATAAAGATGAGAAAGTCTGCGGATGCTGGAAATCCAAAGCAACACAGACAAAACCTTGACCCAAAACATTGACTGTTTATTCATATCCGTAGATGCTGCCTGATCTGCTGATTTCCTCCAGCAGTTTGTGTGTATTACTCTGCTCCAAATGTGGCTTCCCAATGTCTTGTACACTCTTAACGTAAAGTCCCAGCTCCTGTACTCAGTATTCTGACTGATGAAGGCAATCACCTCCTGGTCTCTCTGTTCCACAACAGTCTCCAGGGCCCCACTGATTCCTGTGTAATCCTGTCCTGGTTTACCCTCCAAAATGCAACACCCTCATCTCTGAATTAAAATCAATTTCCATCCAATGGCCCAGAGACCCAATTAATCAAGATCTCATTGTAATCTTGGACCAAGCATAAGCAACAGGGTTATGTAGTGGATAACACAGTACTGTTGCACCATGGGGCGTTCTGGAGTTCAGAGTTCAATTGCGACACCATCTGTAAGGAGTTTGTACGGTCTCCCCGAGACCTCGTGCTTTTCCTCTGGGTGCTCGTGATTCATCCCTCAGATTGGGGAGGAGTGGACAGCGAGGAAAACCATCATTACTTGCAGTGGGATCTGGAGCAGCTGGAAAAATGGGCTGAAAAGTGTCAGCTGGAGTTTAATGCAGACAAGTGTGAGCTGTTGCACTTCTGTAGGACCCCAGTGTAGGTCTTACACAGTGAATGGTCGGGCACAGAGGACTCTGTTCCACAGCAGATCTGGGAACACAGGGCCATAATGCATCGAAAGTAGTGTTACAAGTAGATAATGTTAAAAAAAAGCTTTTGTCACATTGGGCTTCATAAATCAAAGTATTGAATACAGGAGATGGGATGTTATGTTGAAGTTGTATGAGACCTGGTGAGGCCTAATTTGCGATATTGTGTACAGTTTTGGTCACCTACCAACAGGAAAGATGTAAACAAGATTGAAACAGTACAGAGAAAATTTACAGGGATGTAGCTAGGACTGGAGGACCTGAGACATAAGGAAAGATTGAATAGTTCAGGACTTTATTCCTGTAACATAGAAGACTGAGGAGAGATTTAACAGCGGTATACAAAATTATGAGGGTATGGATACGGTAAATGCAAGCAGGCTTCTTCCACGGAGGTTGGGTGGGATTACAACCAGAGGTCATGTGTTAAAGGTGAAAGATGAAAAGTTTAAGGGGAACATGATGAGAAACTGTTTCATTCAGAGGGTTGTGAGAGTGTGAACAAGCTGCCAGTGCAAGTGGTACATACAAGCTTGATATAAACATTTAAGAGAAGTTTGGACACGTACATGGATGGTAGGAGTTGGAGGGCGATGGTCCATGTGCAGGTCGATGGGAGCAGGTAGTTTAAATGTTTTGGTATAGACCAGGTGGGCTGAAGGGCCTGTGTTGTTAGTTTCTATCACTCTCGTACAAAGAGATAACGGTTTGTAGGATAAATGGTCATTGTACATTGCCCGTGATGAGGCTAGTTTTAAATAGTTGGGTTGCTGGGTGGAGCAGGTCATTGGTCTGGGACGGCCTGTTTCACACTGTATCTAAATAAATAAATAACCTCTTCACTGTCCGTGAAACCACCAATTTTAAAGTCCTTCACAAACCTACTAAACACGTCACCTACATTCTCTCCAAATCATTCAAATGAATGATGAAAAACAGTGGACCCAGCACCGATCCCTGCAGCACAACCGCTGGTCACAGGACTCCACCCAGACAATTCTGTATCCTATTCCAGATCGTACTGTATCCCATGTGATCTAACTCTCTGCTACCTTGTCAAATCCCTCGCTAAACCCCATGGAGACGATGTCTACTGCACTTTCATCAGCTGTAATTTATTTATTGAGATACAGCACGGAATAGGCCCTTCCGGCCCTTTGACCCCCACCACACAGAAACCCCTGATTTAATCCGAGCCTGACCATGGGACAAGTTACAATGACCCCCACCACCCAGAAACCCCTGATTTAATCTGAGCCTGACCATGGAACAAGTTACAATGACCCCGACCACCCAGAAACCCCTGATTTAATCCGAGCCTGACCATGAGACAAGTTACAATGACCCCCACCACCCAGAAACCCCTGATTTAATCCGAGCCTGACCATGGGACAAGTTACAATGACCCCCACGACCCAGAAACCCCTGATTTAATCCGAGCCTGACCATGGGACAAGTTACAATGACCCCCACCACCCAGAAACCCCTGATTTAATCCGAGCCTGACCATGGGACGTTAAAATGACCCCCACCACCCAGCAACCCCTGATTTAATCCGAGCCTGACCATGGGACGTTACAATGACCCCCACCACCCAGAAACCCCTGATTTAATCCGAGCCTGACCATGGGACAAGTTACAATGACCAATTAACCTGCCAACCGGTACGGGTTTGGACTGTGATGGGACATGAACCCGGGTCGCTGGTACTGTAAAGCGTTGTGCTAACCACTATGCTACCGTACTGTCCATGCAGAAAACCAAGCTGGGTATCCCTGATTAGTCCTCACCTTTCCAAATGAATGTAGATCCTGTCTCTCAGAATTCCCTCCATTAATGGTCCCTCCACCGACGTTAGGCTCACTGGTCTGTACTTCCCAGGCTTTTCCCTACAGCCGATCTTCAATAAATGTTCAACATTAGTCTCCCTCCAGTCTTCTGGCCCCTCACCCACAGCTATCGATGACACACATATCTCCAAAATGGGCTCCATACTTTCCTCCTGAGCTTCCCACAATGTCCTGGGATACACTTGATCAGGACCTGGGGATTTATAGACCTTTATGCATTTTAGGACCTGCAGCACATTTGCTTCTGTAATGTGGTAGAAAATGAGGTCGATCATTTTCTGTAACACGGGAGAATTGAGGGCCCTGTGGAACTGGCACAGAAGAGGAGTTGAGAAATGATGACAGGGAAGGTTTAGCAGAATACAGGCAAAATGCAGGTAAATGGATTGGTGGCGGGGGGTGATCTGACAGAAACATTTAAGGTAACGAGGGGTTAGATTGAGCAGATGGTTGAAATCTTCTTCCCACAGGAGGGGGATCAAATACAAGAGGTCACATGTCTCAGGTGAGAGGAAGGAGTTTAAAGGTGAGTTTACTGGAACAGTGAGTGGTTGATGTTGGAACTTGCTGCCAGAGGAGGTGATGGAATCAGATACAATCACTGTGTTTCCGAGACACTCAGCCAGACACTTTAATGGACAGGACACAGAAGGAGACTGACCTAAGTAGGTCAGAACAGAGGTGACGGGCCGAAGGGCCCATTTCAATACTGTACAATGATGACTCTGTGACTTTAGATTAACTGAAAGACTGAGACCCCACAGCCTCCGGTGCAGAGAATTCCAGATACACCATCCTCTGAGGGTGCACCCCATCCTGAGACTGTGACCCCTGACCCTCGACTCCTCAGACAGGGGAAACATCCTCCCTGCATCTTGCCTGCTGCATTTGGAAAGACAAGGACAGATCAGGGACAGTCAGCATGGCGTTGTGCATGGAAAATCACGTCTCACAAATTCCAGTTTGTTGAAGAGGTGGCAGAGAGGACTGACCAGGACAAGGTGGTAGACATTGTCCACATGAACTTCACCAAGGCCTTTGATGTTGATCATAGACCACACTTGGAGTATTGTGAGCATTTCTGGTTCCCCAACTACGGGAAGATGTCATTACACTGGTCAGGAAGCTTCAGGAGGCTGTAACAATGGCCAGAGGGCTTGGGTTAAAAGGAGATACTGGATAAACTGGGGACATTTCCCTGGAGCGATGGATGTTGAGGGGTGACCCCATTTCGAGGTATATAAAATCATAAGGGCAGATGTAAGGTGTAGGCTCATGGTCTTTTTCCCATAAAGGGGGAGTCCAAAACCAGAAGGCAGAGAGGGAAGGTGAGAGGGGAAAGTTTTTTAAGGGAGGTGCAGGGCAACCAGTGACCACTCGGCATCTGGGATTGATTAGGAAGAACAAATTAAAGGAAGACAGGCAAATACAGTAGCCATTGTCTGAGTGGACATCGTCAGAGTGGTGATCTTGAGGCTTCAGCTCTTCAAGGCTTCACACGGAGAAAAAAATAAATAAAAGGCATCCGTTAGTCTTGCGAGACCATGGATCTGCGCCTGGAAAGTCTTCACTCTCCAGGGCGCAGGCCTGGACAAGGTTGTATGGAAGACCAGCAGTTGCCCATGCTGCAAGTCTCCCCTCTCCACGACACTGATGTTGTCCAAGGGAAGGGCATTAGGACTCATACAGCTTGGCACCAGTGTCGTCGCAGAGCACTGTGTGATTAAGACACAACACATTGCCTCGGCTGGGGCTCGAACTCACCACCTGGTTAAGAGAAAGCAAAGGAAAGAAAAGCACATTTTTTTTCCTTCTCTTCTTTGTATCTGCTCAGCCAGGACGGTAGAGATGCCAGGCAGGATAGACAAATGCTCCTCTTGTGGGATGTGGGAAGGCAGGGAGACCTCCAGTGTCCCGGAGGACTACAACTATGAGATGTACATCCAGCTGCAGCTTCTAACAAACCACGTTAAGGAGTTGTAGCTGGAACTGGGTGAACTCCGGATCATTCGGGAGGCTGAAGGGATGAGAGACAGGACGTACAGGGAGGTAATTACAACAAGGTGCAGGACACGGAAACTGGGTGACAGTCAGGAAGGGGAAAGGGTTGAGGGAGCCAGTGTATAGTACCCCTGTGGACATCCCCCCAACAACAGGATACTGTCCGGGGGAGATGACCTAACAGAGGAAAGTCACACTGGTCGGGTCCCTGGTACTGAGTCTGCCTCTGTGACTCAGAAGGGAAGGGGGAGAAGAGGGATGCTGTCACAATTCTATCTCCTTTACCATAGCAGTGGAGAGGGATAGGAACAGGCAAGTTAGGAAAGCATTTAATTGGACTAAGGGGAAATATGAGGCTATCAGGCAGGAACTTGGAAGCATAAATTGGAAACAGGTGTTCTCAGGGAAACAAATAGGGTTAGGACAGGATTAAGGAAAATCCCAAGGCATTCTACAAATATGTGAAGAGGATAAGATGTGAGAGAATAGGATCAATCAAGTGTGACAGTGGAAAAGTGTACATGGAACCACACGAGATAGCAGAGGTACTGAATGAATACTTTGCTTCAGTATTCACCATGGAAAAGGATCTTGGCGTTTGTAGGGATGGTTTACAGCGGTCTGAAAAGCTTGATCATGTAGATATTAAGAAACAGGATGTGCTGGAGGTTTTGGAAAGTATCAAGTTGGATAAGTCACCGGGACCAGACGAGATGTACCCCAGGCTACTGTGGGAAGCGAGGGAAGGAGATTGCTGAACCTCTGGAGAGTTTCTGGAGGATTGGAGGGTTGCGGATGTTGTTCTCTTATTCAAGAAAGCGAGTAGGGAAAGCCCAGGAAATTATAGACCAGTGAGTCTTACTTCAGTGGTCGGTAAGTTGAAGGAGAAGATCCTGAGGGGCAGGATTTATGAACATTTGGAGAGGCATAATATGATTAGGAATAGTCAGCATGGCTTTGTCAAAGGCAGGTCGTGCCTTACAAGCCTGATGGAATTTTGGAGGATGTGACTAAACACATTGATGATGGTAGAAAATTATATGGATTTCAGCAAGGCATTTGACAAGATACCCCATGCAAGGCTTTTTGAGAAAGTAAGGAGGCATGGGATCCAAGGGGACATTGCTTTGTGGATCCAGAACCGGCTTACCCACAGAAGGCAAAGAGTGGTTGTAGACTGGTCCTATTATGCATGGAGGTCGGGGACCAGTGGTGTGCCTCAGGGATCTGTTCTGGGACCCCTACTCTTTGTGATTTTTATAAATGACCTGGAGGAGGAAGTGGAGGGATGGGTTAGTAAATTTGCTGATGACACAAAGGTTGGGGTGTTGTGGATAGTGTGGAGGGCTGTCAAAGGTTACAGCGGGAAATTGATAGGATGCAAAACTGGGCTGAGAAGAGGCAGATGGAGTTCAACCCAGATAACTGTAAGGTGGTTCATTCTGACAGGTCAACTATGATGGCAGAATATAGTATTAATGACACTTGGACTCTTGGCAGTGTGGAGGATCAGAGGGTTCTTGGGGTCAGAGTCCATCGGACACTCAAAGCTGCTACGTAGGTTGACTCTGTAGTTAAGAAGGCAGGCAGTGCATAGGCCTTCATCAATTGAGGTAATGAGTTTGGGAGCCAAGAGATAATGTTGCAGTTATATAGGACCCTGGTCAGACCCCACTTGGAGTACTGTACTCAATTCCGGTCACCTCACTACAGGAAGGATGTGGAAACCATGCAAAGGATGGCGAGGATATTCACAAGGATGCTGCCTGGATTGGGAAGCATGCCTTATGAGAATAGGTTGAGTGAACTTAGCCTTTCTTCCTTGGAGCGACGGACGATGAGAAGTGACCTGATAGAGGTGCATAAGATGATGAGAGGTATTGATCGTGTGGATAGTCAGAGGCTTTTTCCCAGGGCTGAAATGGCTAACATAAGAGGGCACAGTTTTAAGCTGCTTGGAAGTAGGTACAGAGGAGATGTCAAGAGTAAGTTTTTTTACACAGAGTGTGGTGAGTGCGTGGAATGGGTTGCCAGCAACGGTGGTGGAGGCAGATATGATAGGGTCGTTTAAGAGCCTCCTGGATAGGTACATGAATCTTAGAAAAATAGAGGGCTTTGGGTAACCCTAGGTAAATTCTCAGGTAAGGACATGTTCGGCACAGCTTTGTGGGCCAAAGGGCCTGTATTGTGCTGTAGGTTTTCTATGTCTTTTTGTTTCTACATCCCACAGAAGAAGTACTCTGAAGGCAAGATGTGGCTAACAAGAGAAGTCAAAGCCAACATAAAAGCCAAAGAGAGGGCATAAAACAGAGCAAAAAGTAGTGGAAAGTCAGAGGATTGGGAAGCTTTCAAAAGGCAACTAAAAAAGTCATTAAGGTAAAGAGGGATTACAAAACTAAGTTAGCCAATAATATTAAAAAGGCAACAAATTTTCTTCAGATACATAAAGTTTAAAAGACCATAAGACACAGGAGCAGAATTAGGCCATCTGCCCATCGACTCTGCTTCACCATTCAGTCATGGCTGATCCTATTTTTTATTTCCTCCTCAAGCCCAGTTTCCATCCTTCTCCCCGTAACCTTTGAAACCATGTCCATTCAAGAACTTATCAATCTCTGCCTTAAATACACCCAACGACCTGTCCTCCACAGCTGCATGTGGCAACAAATTTAACAAACTCTCTACCCTTTGGCTAAAGAAATTTCTCCTCATCTCTGTTTTGAAAGGGCGCCCCTCTATCCTGAGGCTGTGCCCTCTTGTCCTGGACTCTCCCACCATGGGAACCATCCTTTCCACATCTACTCTGTCTATGCCTTTCAAGATTCGAAAGGTTTCAATGAGATTCCCCACCCCCCATCATCCTTCTGAATTTCAGCGAGTACAGACCCAGAGCCATGAAACGTTCCTTGTAAGATAACCCTTTCATTCCTGGCATTATCCTTGTGAACCTCCTCTGGAACCTCTCCAATGCCAGCACATCTTCCTCAGATGAGGAGCCCAAAACTCTTCACAATATTCAAGGTGAGGCCTCACCAGTGACTTTTAAAGCCTCAGCATCACATCCTTGCTCTTGTATTCTAGACCTCTTGAAATGAATGCTAACATGGCATTTGCCTTCCTCACTACCGACTCAACCTGCAAGTTAACCTTTAGGGTGTTCTGCACAAGGACTCCCAAGTCCCTGTGCATCTCAGATTTAGATATCAGATCCCATTTAGAAAATAGTCTGCACATTTATTTCTACTAGCAATGTGCATGACCATACATTTTCCAACATTGTATTTCATTTGCCACTTTCTTGCCCATACTCTTAATGTGTCTAAGTCCTTCTGCATCCTACCTGTTTCCTCAAAGCGACCTGCCCATCCACCAATCTTCGTATCATCTGCAAACTTGGCAAAAAACCCATCTATTCCATCATCTAAATCATTAATATACAGCATAAAAAGAAGTGGTCCCAACACTGACCCCTGCGGAACACCACAAGTCACTGACAGCCAACCAGAAAATGATCCTTTGGTTCCCTCTTGCTGCATCCTTCCAATCAGTCAATGCTGTAACCATGCCAGTATCTTTCCTGTATAACATGGGTTCTAACTCGGTAAGCAGCCTTTTGTGTGGGACCTTGTCAAAGGCCTTCTGAATGTCCAGATACACAACATCCACTGCAGCCCCTTTGTCTATCCTACTTGTAATCTCCTCAAAGAATTCCAACATGTTCGTCAGGCAGGAGTTTCCCTGAAGGAAACCATGCTGACTTTGTACTATCTCGTCCTGTGTCACCATGTACTCCATCACCTTATCCTTAACAATTGACTCAAACATCTTCCCAGCTACTGAAGTCAGGCTAATTGGTCTATAATTTCCTTTCTGCTGCCTTCCTCCTTTCTTAAAGAGTGGAGTGACATTTGCAAATTTCCAGTCCTCTGACACCATGCCAGAGTCCGATCATTTTTGAAAGGTCATTTCTAATGCCACCACAATCTCTAATGCGACCTCTTTCAAAACCCTAGGGTGCAGTTCCTCTGGTCTGGGTGACTTATGAACCTTTAGGTCTTTCAGCTTTTTGAGCACCTTCTCTCTTGTAACAGTAATTTCACCAACTTCTCTTCCTTCACACACTACAACATCAGGCACACTGCCAGTGTCTTCCACAGTGCAGCCTGATGCAAAATAGTCATTTTGTTCATCAGCCGTCTCCTTGTCCCCTGTTATTATTTCTCCTGCCTCATTTTCTAGCGGTCCTATATCCACTCTCATTTCTCTGTTATTTTTAACACACTTGAAAAAACTTTTACCGTCTACTTTGATATTATTTGCTAGCTTGCTTTCATATTTCATTTTTTTCCCTTCCAATGATTTTTTTAGTTGCTCTCTGTAGGTTTTTAAAAACTTCCCAATCCGCTATCATCCCACTAATTTTTTGTTTGTTGTCTGCTCTTTCTTTTGCTTTTACAATAGCTTGGACTTCCCTTGTCAGCCATGGTTGTACTATTTTACCATTTGAGTATTTCTTCAGTTTTGGAAGAAATGAAGAAATACTCGTGTCCTGCACCTTCCTCATTTTTCCTAGAAACACACACCATTGCTGCTCTGCTGACATCCCTGCCAGCAGCTCTTTCCAATTTACTTTGGCCAACTCCTCTCATACCACTGTAATTTCCCTTACTCCACTGAAATACTGCTACATCAGCCTTTACTTTCTCCCTATCCAGTTACAAGTTGAACTCAATCATACTGTGATCTCTGATTCCGAAGGGTTCTTTTACCTTCAGCTCCCTAACTGCCTCCGGATCTTTACATAACAGCCAGTCCAGTATAGCTCATCCCCTGGTAGATCAATGCAAACTGATTTAAATGCCATCTCTTAGGCATTCAACAAACTCACTCTCTTGAGATCCATTACCAACCTGATTTTCCCAATCGACCTGCATGTTAAAATCTCCCATCACTACCATAACATTGCCCTTTTGACATGCCTGTTCTATTTCCTGTTGTAATCTGTGTTCCAACTCCCAGGTCTGTTGGGAGGCCTGTATATAACTGCCATCAACGTCTTTTTATCCTTGCAGTTTCTTAACTCAACCCACAAGTATTCAACATCTTCCGATCCTATGTCACATTCTTCTACTGATTTGATGTCATTCTTTACCAGTAGAGCCACACCACCCCCTCTGCCTACCTTCCTATCACTCCGATATAATGTGTAACCTTGGATATTCAGCTCCCAACTACAACCATCCTTCAGCCACAATTCAGTGATGGCTACAAAATTCTACCTGGCAATTTGTAATCATGCAACAAGATCATCCACTTTACTTCTTACACTACGTGCATTTAGATACATCACCTTGAGTACCGTATTTGCTGTCCTTTCTGATTCTGCATCCCTAATGTTTTGATACTCAGCCTGTTGGCTGCAACTGAGGCCCATCACATGCCTGCCCTTCCTGACAGTCTGACTGCACGCTATCTTTATTTTTCACTATCCGTCCTATCCTGAGTCCCTTCACTTCGGTTCCCACCCAACTACCACATTAGTTTAAACCGTCCCCAACAGCTCTAACAAACCTGCCTGCGAGAATATTGGTTCCCCTCGGTTCAGGTGCAACCCATCACTTTTGAACAGGTCATACCTCCCCCAGAAGAGATCCCAGTGATCCAAGAACCTGAAGCCCTGCCCCCTGCACCAGCTTCTCAGCCACACATTTATCTGCCAAATCATCCCGTTTCTACCCTCACTGGCACGTGGCATCAGGGGCAATCTAGAAATTAGTACCTGGGAGACGCTATTTTCTGGATTAGAGGGAGGCAAGAGTGGATATCAGACTGCTGGAAAACAATGTTGGGGAGGTAGTAATGGGGGACAATGAAGGGGTGGATGAACTGAAGACGTATTTTGCATCAGTCTTCACTGTGGAAGAGACGAGCAGTATGGTGGAAGTTACAGGTGTCAGGTGGCATGCCGTGCGTGAAGTTCGCATTACCAGAGAACAGGTTCGTGGGAAACTGAAAGATATTAAGGTAGCTGTCACCTGGACTAGATGGTGAACATGCCAGAGTTCTGAAAGAGTTGGCTGAAGAGATCGTGGAGGCATTAGTAATGATCCTTCAAGAATCACCAGATTCTTGAATGGTTCTGGAAGACTGGAAAGTTCTAAATGTCTCTCCACTGTTCAAGAAGAGAGAGGCAGAATAAAGGAAACTCTGGGCCAGTTAGTCTGACCTCAGTGGCTGGGAAGATGTTGAAGTTGATTATTGAGGAGGAGTTGTCAGGGTACTTGGAGGCGCAGGATAAAATAGGCCGTAGTCAGCATGGTTTACTCACGGAAAAATCTTGCCTGATAAATCTGTTGGAATTCTTTGAAGAAATAACAAGCCAGATAAACAAAGAAGAATCATTGATGTTGTGTACTTGGATTTTCAGAAAGTCTTTGACAAGGTGCCACACATGAGGCTACTTAACAAGCTACGAGCCCACGGTATTACAGGAAAGATCCTGGTATGGACAAAGCAGTGGCTGATTGGCAGGAGGCAAAGAGTGGGAATAAATGGAGCCTTTTCTGGCTGGCTGCCAGTGGCTAGTGGTATTCCACAGGGGTCTGTGTTGGGACTGATTCTTTATACATTGTATGTCAATTATTTGAATGATAGAATTAATGGCTTTGTTAAAGAGTTTACAGGCGATATGAAGATAGGTGGAAGGGCAGGTACTTTCGAGGAAGTAGAGAAGCTACAGAAGGACTTAGATAATTCTGGAGAATAAGACCATAAGACAAAGGAGCAGAAGCCGGCCATTCGGCCCAAGGAGTCTGCTCCGCCATTCTATCATGATCTGATCCATTCTCCCATTTAGTCCCACTCACCCGCCTTCTCACCATAACCTTTGATGCCTTGGCTACTCAGATACGAATCAATCTCTGCCTTAAATACACCCAATGACTTGGCCTTCACTGCTGCCCATGGCAACAAATTCCATAGATTCACCACCCTCTGACGAAAAAAATTTCTTCGCATTTCTGTTCTGAATGGGCGCCCTTCAATCCTTAAGTCATGCCCTCTCGTACTAGACTCCCCCATCATGGGAAACAACTTTGCCACATCCACTTTGTCCATGCCTTTCAGCATTCAAAATATTTCTATGAGGTCTCCCCTCATTCTTCTAAACTCAAAGGAATAAAATCCAAGAGCGGACAAATGTTCCTCATATGTTAACCCTCTCATTCACGGAATCATTCTCGTGAATCTTCTCTGTACCCTCTCCAATGTCAGCACATCCTTTCTTAAATAAGGAGTCCAGTATTGCCCACAGTACTCCAAGTGAGGTTTCACCAGCACTTTATAGAGCCTCAGCATCACATCCCTGCTCCTATACTCTATTCCTCTAGAAATGAATGCCAACATTGCATTCGCCTTCTTCACTACTGATTCAACCTGGAGGTTAACTTTAAGGGTACCCTGTACGAGGACTCCCAAGTCCCGTTGCATCTCTGAACTTTGAATTCCTTCCCCATTTAAATAATAGTCTGCCCATTTATTTTTTCTGCCAAAGTGCATAGCCATGCACTTTCCAACATTCCAACATTTGCCACTTCCCTGCCCATTCTTCCAATCTATCCAAGTCTCTCTGCAGACTCTCCGTTTCCTCAGCACTACCGGCCCCTCCACCTATCTTCGTATCGTCAGCAAACTTAACCACAAAGCCATCGATTTCATAATCCAAATCGTCGATGTACAATGTAAAAAGAAGCGGCCCCAACACGGACCTGGTGGAACACCACTGGTAACCGGCAGCCAACCAGAATAGGATCCCTTTATTCCCACTCTCTGTTTCCTGCCAATCAGCCAACGCTCTATCCAAGTATGTAACTTTCCTGTAATTCCATGGGCTCTTATCTTGTTAAGTAGCCTCATGCGTGGCACCTTGTCAAAGGCCTTTGGAAAATCCAAATATACAACATCCACTGCATCTCCCTTGTCTAACCTACTGGTAATTTCCTCAAAAAATTGTAATAGGTTTGTCAGGCAGGATTTTCCTTTAAGGAATCTATGCTGAGTTCTGCCTATCTTGTCATATGCCTCCAGGTACTCTGTAACCTCATCCTTGACGATCGACTCCAACAACTTCCCTACCACCAATGTCAAGCTAACAGGTCTATAATTTCCTTTTTGCTTCCTTGCCCCCTTCATAAATAGTGGAGTGACATTTGCAATCTTCCAGTCCTCCGGAACCATGCCAGAGTGTATCGACTTTTGAAAGATTATCGCTAATGCCTCCGCAATCTCCACAGCTACTTCCTTCAGAACACGAGGGTGCATTCCATCTGGTCCAGGAGATATATCTACCTTTAGACTATTCAGCTTCCTGAGTACTTTTTCTGTCGTAATTGCGACTGCGCACATTTCTCTTCCCTGCCACCCTTGAGTGTCCGGTATACTGCTGATGTCTTCCTCAGTGAAGACTGATGCAAAATACTCGTTCAGTTCCTCTGCCATCTCCTTATCTCCCATGACAATTTCTCCAGCATCATTTTCTATCGGTCCAAATCTACTCTCACCTGTCTTTTACTCTTTATATACTTGGAAAAGCTTTCAGTATCCTCTTTGATATTATTTGCTAGCTTCCTTTCATGGCTAATCTTTTCTCTCTTAATGACCTTCTTGGTTTCCTTTTGTAAGGTTTTAAAAACTTCCCAATCCTCTGTCTTCCCACGAATTTTTGCTTCCTTGTATGCCCTCTGCTTTGCTTTAACTTTGGCTTTGACTTATCTTGTCAACCACGGTTGCATCCTTTTTCCAGTCGAAAATTTATTCCTTTTTGGAATATACCTGTCTTGCACCTTCCTCACTTCTCGCATAAACTCCAGCCACTGCTGCTCTGCTGTCTTTCCCGCCAGTGTCCCTTTCCAGTCAACTTTGGCCAGTTCCTCTCTCATGCCACTGTAATTTCCTTTACTCCACTGAAATACCGACACATCAGATTTCAGCTTCTCTTCTTCAAATTTCACAGTGAACTCAATTATGTTATGATCACTGCCTCCTAAGGGTTCCTTCACCTCAATCTCTCTAATCACCTCCGGTTCATTACACAATACCCAATCCAGTACGGCCGATCCCCTAGTGGGCTCAACAACAAGCTGTTCTAAAAAGCCATCTCGCAGACATTCTACAAATTCTCTCTCTTGAGATCCAGTGCCGACCTGATTTTCCCAATCCACTCGCATGTTAAAATCCCCCACAATTATCACAACACTGCCCTTCTGACAAGCCTTTTCCATTTCCTGTTGTAATTTGTAGTCCACATCCCTGCAGCTGTTTGGAGGCTTATAAATAACTGCCATCAGGGTCCTCTTACCCCTGCAACTTCTCAGCTCAACCCATAAAGATTCTGCACCTTCCGATCCTATATCACCTCTTTCTAATGATTTAATATAATTTCTTACCAATAAAGCTACGCCTTCCCCTCTGCCTACCTTCCTATCCTTCCGATACATCGTGTATCCTTGGACGTTCAGCTCCCAGAGACATGCATCCTTTAGCCATGTCTCAGTGATGGCCACAATATCATACTTGCCAATCTGTAGCTGTACGACAAGATCATCCACCTTATTCCTTATGCTGCGTGCATTTAAGTATAACACCTTAAGACCAGTATTTGGTACTTTTCGCTTTGATTTCACTGCAACTTTACTGCACTGCAACTCATCCCAATGGCTACAAATTTGCCCATCACCTGCCTGTCTTTCCTGCTCACTATCTTAGATTTCCCCTTCCTCTGCTCTGTCATTCCGGTTCCCATCCCCCTGCCAAATTAGTTTAAACCCTCCCTAACAGCTCCATTAAACTTTCCCACCAGGATATTGGTCCCCTTCGGGTTCAGGTGTAATCTGTCCTTTCTGAACAGGTCATTCTTCCCCCAGAAGAGATCCCAATTATCCAAGCAACTGAAGCCCTGCCCCCTGCACCAGTCTCTTAGCCATACATTCACCTGCCTGATCCTACTATTCTTGCCCTCACTAGTACGTGTCACAGGTAGCAATCCCGAGATTACTACCCTGGAGGTCCTGCTTCTCAGCTTCCTTCCTAACTCCTGGAAATCTCTCTTCAGGCAAAGAAATGGCAGATGGAATACAGTGTCGGGAAGTGTATGGTCGTGCACTTTGGTGAAAAAAACATATGTCTTAACTATTTTCTAAATGGAGAGAAAATATAAAAAAACTGAGGGGCAAAGGGAGTTGGGAGATCTTGTGCAGCATTCCGTAAATGTTAATTTGCAGGTTGAGTCTGTGGTGAGGAAGGGAAATCTGATGTTAGGATTCATTTCAAGAAGACTGGAACATAAAAGCAAGGATGTAATGTTGAAATTTTATAAGGCACTGGTCAGACCTCACCTGGAGTATTGTGAGCAGGTTTGGGCCCTTTATCTCAGAAAGGATGAGCTGAAACTGCAGAGAGAGTTCAAACGAGGTTCATGAAAATGATTCTAGTGTTGAATGGCTTGTCATATGAGCTTTGTTTGATGGCTCTGGGCCTGTATTCACTGGAATTCAGAAGAATGAGGGGTGATCTCATTGAAATCTATCATTGAAAGGATTTGATAGAGTGGATATGGAGAGGATGTTTCCTGTGGTGGGAGAGTCTAAGACCAGAGGACACAGTCTCAAAATGGGGAAGCATTCTTTTAGGACGGAGATGTGGAGGAATTTCTGTAGCCACAGAGTGGTGAATCTGTGGAATTCTTTGCCACAAGTTGAGGTTGAGGTCAAGTCTTTATGTATATTTAAGGCAGAGGTTGATAGATTCTTGACTGGTCAGGGCATGAAGGGATGTGGGGAGATGGCAGGAGATTCGAGCTGAGAGGAAAATTGGATCAGCTACGATGAAATGGCAGAGCAGACTCAATGGGCAAAATGGCCTAATTCTGCTCCTATATCTTGGTCTTATGGTCTATGGTTTAATGAAAATATTTTAAAATAAATCCAGACAGGTACACAGATAGGAAATGGTTAGAGGGATATGGGACAAACACACGGAAATGGGACTTACTCAGGAAGACATCTTAGCCCGGATGGATGAGTTGGGCCATGGGTTCAACCTCTACCAAACCCCTTCCCAGATCATCCACCTGAGGAATCTCACCCTGGAGTCTGTCTGTGAACTGTTGGTGTGACATCAGTTCAGAGGGCAGTTCAGTGCCACAAAAACAGGCAAATTGGATAAAGGTGGCAGATTTCATTCTTAAATGTAAATTTGTGTCTGTGTCTCTGACTATGTGTCCCAGTCTGCTGGTGCGTCTGGGTATTTATCACTGTTGTGTGTGTGTGTGTGTGTGTGCAATGCTGAGGTTCGGACTACAATTTATCAATCGTCCTTGTGCATGTGTGTGAGGGAGATTTGCCAGGCTGGTTACATGAGGGAGATTTGCCAGGCTGGTTACATGATCTTCTCCCATCATTCACCGAGGTCAATGCTGATCGGTGTGTCCGGGCTCAGTCTGACGATGCGTCAATGTGCTGGTTTGATAACAACAGTGAGACTCGCGAGTCCAGCAGGGGGCAGAGTTGAGTCAATCAGACTGCGGTCACGGACAGGTCAGACACGGTGAGTGGCTCGAAGGACTGGTGTATTTTTCTGACAATTCCCTGTCACCACAGTGATACCAGATTTTATCCCCTTTAATGTCATTCATTGAATGTTAATTCCAGAGCTACTGTGTTGGGATTCAAACTCATGCATTGGCGTATTTGTCCAGTGTGAATGGGATCAGGACGCAGTGGTTCACATAACAGTGCCGTGTGTTGGTTGTATGTTACCCCTGTGTTGGTCTGTTCAGGGATTTGACATCTCCAGCTGACCATGTGACAGTGATGCTTCCCAACAGGTGGGGTTGGTGCCGGAATTAACCTCAATTCCGACGACCCGATTAGAGGCATGAGCAGGACTCAGTGACGAGGTTTCCATCAGGTTTGCGATGCTTGTTTAAAAGTAGAGAAGGGACAAGTGGAGCGGCCATTGTCGGGGTGATCATTGTTGGGATTAGGTCAGTGGTGAGAGTAGGAGTGTCAGGCTTTGGCTCAAAGGAGGCTTCACCATTAAAAGAGGCATTACTCTGGGTAAACTTCTGTTAAAGTTCTCTTTTTTTTCCCTCTTACTGTACCTTGTGTAGTAAATGGCTGTTGTGTGTTCTTCAATCCAGATGTTGGAGTCCTGGGAGACCAGAGTCTCCCAGTGAACACCATCTGTGTGAAGTGCATCCAGCTCCAGCTCCCTGAAGACTGTATTCGGGATCTGGAGCAGCAGCTGGATGACCTTCGGATTGTAGAGGGGAGTGAGGAGATAATCGATCAGAATTACTGGAAAGTAGTCACTCCAAAGTTGCAGGAGGCGAGTAGCTGGGAGCCTGTCATGAGAAATGGAAATGTAAATAGGCAGTCAGCGCAGTGAAAAGAGGTCCTGAACAGAGAACTTAGAGAGCTAGGTAGAAAGTTGAGAAGCAGGACCTCCCAGGAAGTAATTTCTCGATTGCTGCTTGTGCTGTGTGCCAGTGTGGGTAGAAACAGGATGATTTGGCCAATTAATGCATGGCTGGGAAATTGGTGGAAGGGGCAGGGCTTCAGGTTCTTGGATCATTGGGATCTCTTCTGGGGGAGATATAACCTGTTCAAAAGTAACAGGTTGCACCTGGACCCGAGGGGAACCAAAATTCTCACGGGCAGGTTTGTTAGAGCTGTTGCGGAAGGTTTAAACTAATTTGGCAGGGGGGTGGGAACCGGAGTGAGGGGACTCAGGATAGGATGGATGGTAAAAAAACAAAGATAGCCTGCAGTCAGACTGTCAGGAAGGGCAGACAGATGACAGGTCATAATTGCAGCCAGCAGGGTGAGTATCAGTGCATTAGGGATGCAAAATCAAAAAGGGTAGCAAATACAGTACTCAAAGTGTTATATTTTAATGCATGGAGGATAAGAAATAAAGTGGATGATCTTGTTGCACTATTACAGATTGTCAAATGTGATGTTGTGGCCATCACTGAATTGTGGCTGAAGGATGGTTGTAGTTGGGAGCTGACACATTATATCGGAGTGACAGGAAGGTAGGCAGAGGGGGTGGTGTGGCTCTACTGGTGACGAATGGCATCAAATCAGTAGAAAGATGTGACATAGGAATGGAAGATGTTGAATCCTTGTGGGCTGAGTTAAGAAAATGCAAGGGTATATACAGGCCTCCCAATAGTAGCTGGGATATGGACCACAGATTACAAGAGAGTAGGAGAGAATTAAAAATGCAGAGATGCAAAGGGACTCGGGAGTCCTTGTGCGAGATACCCTAAAGGTTAACCTCCAGGTTGAGTCGGTTGTGAAGAAGGTGAATGCAATATTCGTTTCTAGAGGTATAGAATATAAGATCAGGGACGTGATGTTGAGGCTCTATAAGTGAGACCACAGTTGGAATACAGTGTGCAATTTTGCGTTCCTTGTTTTAGAAAGGATGTATTTAGAAAGGGTTCAGAGAAGATTCACGAGAATGATTCCAGGAATGAAAGAGTTACCGTATGAGAAACATCTGGCAGCTCTTGGTCTGTATTCCCTGGAGTTCAGGAGAGTGAGGGGGGATCTCATAGAAACATTCTGAATGTCAAAAGGCCTGAACAGATTAGGTATGGCAAAGTTATTTCCTATGGTAGGGGTTTCTAGGACAAGAGGGCACGACTTCAGGATTGAATCGGCGCTGGACCCGGTAGCGGAGGTTCCTGGGTTCGAAACCAGTCGGGTCTGCTCCTGAGTACGTTTTCCATCCGTGCCGTGTTGAGTGTCGAGATCGCAATTCGACCTCGTAAAATAAAGGGAAAAATACTGCGAAAATGTCTGCATGAGGAGTGGCGTGCCACACAGTCTCTCTCTCTCTCTCGCTCCGCGCCTTGTAAAAGCCATGAAAAAGACACGCACGCCAAAAAAAAACTGAGATGCGGAGAAATTACTTTCATGAGAAGGCGGTAAATCTGTGGAATTTCTTCCCACGAGTGGCTGTGGAGGCCAAGTCATTGGGTGTGTTCAAGGCAGAGATTGATAGGTTCTTGATCAGCCAGGGCATCAAAGGGTATGGGGTGAAGGCAGGGGAGTGGGGATGACTGGAAGAATTCGATCAGCCCATGATTGAACAACGTAGCAGACTCGATGGGCCAAATGGCCTACTTCTGCTCCTATATCTTATGATCTTATGGAAAGCGGTTAAGGAACCATTGTCGAGTGCCCCTGTAGCCATCCCCCTCAACAACACGTACAGTATATTATCTTGGATACTGTTGGGGGTTTGACCTAACAGAGGAGAGTCATGGTGGTGGGACGCTGGAACTGAGTCCGGTTCTGTGACCATAAAGCATAGGAGCAGAGTTAGGCTGTTCAGCCCATCGCGTCTGCTCTGCCATTCCATCATGGCTGACCCTGGATCTCACTCCATGACCTACACCTGCCTTCTCGCCATATCCTTTGATGCCCTGAACGATCAGGAAACTATCAACTTCCGCCTTAAATATACACATGGACTCGGCCTCCACCACAGTCTGTGGCAGAGCATTCCACAGATTTGCTACTCTCAGCCTAAAATTAAGTAGTAACGGGGGACAAGGAGGTGGCAGAAGAACTAAGTGAGTGTAGTTAATTTTACAAGGTAAAAGGTGCTCAAAAAGCTGAAAGATCTAAGGGTACATAAATGACCCAGACCAGATGAACTGCAAGAGGTATTGGTACAGATTGTGGAGCCATTAGTAATGATCTTTCAAAAATCATTTGACTCTGGCATGGTGCCAGACGACCGGAATATTGCAAATGTCACTCCACTGTTTAAGAAAGGCGGAAGGCAGCAGACAGGGAATAATGACCAGTTAGCCTGACTTCAGTGTCTGGGAAGATGCTGCAGTCAATTGTTAAGGATGAGGTGATGGAGTACTTGGTGACCCAGGACAAGATAGGAAAAATTCAGCATGGAATTAAGGAAAAATTAAGGAAAAATCTCGACAGACAAACCTGTTGGAATTCGTTGAGGAGATTCCGCGTAGGATAGATAACGGGGAAGTTGTATATATGGATTTTCAGAAGGCCTTTGACAAGGTGCCACAAGAGGCTACTCACCAAGTTAAGAGCCCATGGTATTACAGGAAAGTTACTGGCATGTTTAGAGCATTGGCTGATCGGTAGGAGACAGCGAGTGGGAATAAAATTATCACATCCTAGCTGGTTGCCAGTGACTAGTGGTGTTCCGCAAGGGTCGGTGTTGGGACGACTTCCACTTATGCCGTATATAAATGACCTACGAGGGGTGATTGATAAGTTCATGGCCTAATGTAGAAGGAGATGGGTTATACAGCTCTCGTTACATTCACGTGCAGTTCAACTCTTTGAGTGATTATGCAGAAAGTTTGAAGTTAATAACTTTTGTGGTATTTCTGTTTCAGGTAATTGAAAATTGCAAGTAAGCACTGTCTGAGAACTTACCAATCACCCTCGTAGATGATGGGATGGATGGCTTTGTTGCTATGTTTGCAGCTGATGCAAAGATTGGTGGAGGGGCAGGTAGTGTTGAGGAAACAGATAGGCTGCAGAAGGACTTAGGCAGATTCGGAGAATGGACAAGAAAGTGGCAAATGAAATACCATGTTGGAAAATGCATGCTCATGCACTTTGCTAGTAGAAATAAATCTGCAGACTGTATTCTAAGTGGGGAGAAAATCCAAAAACCTGAGATGCAAAGGGACTTGGGAATCCTTGTGCAGAACACCCTAAAGGATAACTTGCAGACTGAGTCAGTGGTGAGGAAGGAAGTTCAATGTTAGCATCTGATTTAAGAGGTCTAGAATACAAGAGCAAGGATGTGATACTCAGGCTTTATAAGGAACTAGTGAGGCCTCAACTTGAGTGTTGTGAACAGTTCTGGGCTCCTCATCTAAGAAAAGATGTGCTGGCATTGGAGAGGGTTCAAGGGAGGGTCACAATGATGATTCTGGGAATGAAATGGTTATCATACGAGGAACGTTTGACATTTCTGTGTCTGTACTCGCTGGAATTTAGAAGGATGGGGGGGCTGCCATTGAAACCTTTCGAATGCTGAAATGCCTGGACAGAGTAGATGTAGAAAGGATGTTCCCCATGGAGGGGAATCTAGGACAAGAGGGCACAGCCTCAGGATAGAGGGACATCCATTTAAACAGAGATGCGGAGAAATTTCTTCAGCCAGAGGTTGGTGAATTTAATGAATTTATTGCCACAGGCAGCAGTGGAGGCCAGTTCATTGGGTGTACGTAAGGCAGAGCTCAATAGATTCTTGATTGAACATGGACATGGACATTGGACATTGGACGTGGCATCAAAGGTTACAGGGAGAAGGCCGGGGAGAGGGGCTGAGGAGGGGAAGAAAGGATCAGCCATGATTAAATGGCGGAGCAAACTCAATGTGCCAAAGAGACTAATTCTGCTCCTATGTCTTATTGTCTATAGTTTCCCTTCAGCCTATAATTACAGCCATATTTTGTGTCTAATTATAACTTAGTTGTGTCTCATAAACAAGGACAAATGAATCTTATGTTTTACCTTTTTTAATGCAGTCAATCACTTCTTCCGACGCTATGTCAAGCAAATAGGGGTGATCGAATTTTTCAACCAGTAGGGCACCATCTGTCACTGACAATTTCTGGGCATCCTCACTAGTCCTGTAAATATTATACATGTAGTTATAAACTGAGCATCAGTGATATTTGAACTATTTTACAAATCCATCCAGAGTTTCAGTAAAGACCATGTCCTACCTCCTCTTCCGACGAGGTTCCTCCTGAAATAAACAAAACACAGATTTCAATTGACTGAGACTGACCGTCGGCATCCCGACAGCAGAAATCTGAGCTAAGTTTATTAAAAACTGTTGAAAATTCCCATTTACTCCCACTGACACACACGGAGAAAGAGGGAGACTGAACCACAGGAGAAAGTCCAAGGAATATGTATGAAATTTATACCGTAACTGAGAGGGTGGAACTTACAGGAGAGACTGGACAGGTTGTCTATTTTTAGCTGGGTATAATGTCAGGGAGGATCAGATGGAGGAATTTAAGATTCCGAATGGATTTGATAGAAAATATTTCTGCTTGTATGGGGACCATAAGTCAAAGATAAAACATCAGTTGGTTGTTAATAAATTCCACAAGAAATGTAGTGAAGAGAACGTGGACTCACTGCCACAGGAGTGGTTGAAGTGGAACAGCAGAGAGTGAATGTAATGGGGATGCTGCATAAACACATGACGGACCATGGAGTTGGGGGCACTGTTACTGGGTGTGGTGAGTAGGTGGGAGGAGGCTTGTGAAGCAGGGAAACTGATAGGAGAGAATGGACTGAAAGGCCTGTCTATGATGGAAAATGGGATATATTCCGATGAAGACTATTTCTGAGAAACAAAAAGACAGTGCAAAATTCTCCTAAACACCAAACCTGATACAAACCAGATATAGATTGTAAATCTGATGTGTAGGTCACATTCTGGAATTCAACCTCAGTTCCCACTGATCAACAGAGAGACCCTCACACCCACTGCACCAGACACACTCACAGTCTGTGACTGTAGTGGGTTGTTACTCTGTGTCTCGGGATATTATACGTGGGGAATCACAGAAATGATCACTGGCTCAGTGTTCTGATCAGAGTGAACACTCCCGAGAAGGTTGCAGACTGTCCTGTGATGTACAGAATTTGTGGGAGGCCAGTTTGGGGACAAGAACAATCCTGAACAGTCAGAACATCTGTCTGGTTCAAATCAGTTTAGAACTACAGTATTTGTAAATGCCACACTGAGTTAAAATACATAGAGGTACCAATGAGAGAAGGGGCAGTGTTGAATCTTCTGTTAGGGAATGAGAAAGGTCAGGTGATGGAGGTATGTGTTGGGGGGCATTTCGGGTCCAGTGATCACAATACCATTAGTTTCAATATAATTATGGAGAAGGATAGGACTGGACCCAGGGTTGAGATTTTTGATTGGAGGAAGACTACTTTTAAGGAGATGTGAAAGGATTTAGGAGGAGTGGATTAGGACAATTTGTTTTATAGGAAGGATGTAATAGAGAATTGGAGGTCATTTAAAGGTGAAATTTTGAGGGTACAGAATCTTTATGTTCCTGTTAGGTTGAAAGGAAAGGTTAAAAGTTTGAGAGAGCCATGATTTCAAGGGATATTGGAAACTTGGTTCGGAAAAAGAGAGAGATCTACAATAAATATAGGAAGAATGGAGTAAATGAGGTACTCGAGGAATATAAAGAATGTAAAAAGAATCTTAAGAAAGAGATTAGAAAAGCTAAAAGAAAATATGAGGTTGCTTTGGCAAGTAAAGTGAAAATAAATCCAAAGGGTTTCTACAGTTATATTAATAGCAATAGGATAGTGAGGGATAAAATTGGTTCCTTAGAGAAACAGAGTGGACAGCTATATGCGGAGCTAAAAGAGATGGGGAGATTTTGAACAATTTCTTTCCTTCAGTCTTCACTAAAGAGATGAATATTGAAAACACGAAATACTCTGCAAATGCTGGGGTCAAAGCAACATTCACAACATGCTGGAGGAACTCAGCAGGTTGGGCAGCATCAATGGAAACAATCAGTCAACATTTGGGCTGGAACCCTTTGTCAGGACTGAAGAGGGAAAGGGCAGAGGCCCTATAAGGAAGGTGGGGGGAGGGTGGGATGGAGAATGCTGGTAGGTTCCAGGTGAAAAACCAGTAAGGGGAAAGATAAAGGGGTGGGGGAGAGGAGGCAGGGAGGTGATAGGCAGGAAAGGTAAAGAAGTTATAGGGGAAAACACAACGGGTAGTAGAAGGAGGCAGAACCATGAGGGAGGTGATAGGCAGCTGGAGGAGGGGGCAGAGTGGAATAGGGATAGGGGAAGGGAGGGGGAGGGAATTACCAAAATTTGGAGAATTCTATGTTCATACCAAGGGGCTGGAGACTACCTAGACGGTATATGAGGTGTTGCTCCTCCAACCTGAGTTTAGCCTCATCATGGCAGTAGAGGAGGCCATGTATGGACATATCCGAATGGGAGTGGGAAGCAGAGTTGAAGTGGGTGGCAACCGGGAGATCCTGTCTGTTGTGGCGGACCCGACGCAGATTGGGGGACCGCTTCGTCGAGCACCTCCGCTTCGTCCGCCACAACAGACAGGATCTCCCGGTTGCCGACAGTGTTGCCAACGGTTCAACAGTGGCTGGATGGGAGATGCCGGAGAGTAGTGGTAGATAACTGTTTGTCAGATTGTGGAGATTGCCTGTGGCCATCGAACTTTGTAGCTCCTCCTGTGGAGGGTCAGACACCCTGAGCCAATAGGCTGGTCCTGGACTTATCTCCATCTGGCATAGTTTGCATTTTGTTGTTTGATTGTTTGTG
This sequence comes from Mobula hypostoma, assembly GCF_963921235.1. Lineage (NCBI taxonomy): Eukaryota > Metazoa > Chordata > Chondrichthyes > Myliobatiformes > Myliobatidae > Mobula > Mobula hypostoma. Next base: position 9,344,456 of record NC_086101.1, on the reverse strand, counting down.
GTTTTTGTATTGCTATATTTATGCTATATTCTTGGTTGGTGCAGCTGTAATGAAACCCAATTTCCCTCGGGATCAATAAAGTATATCTATCTATTTATCTACCTACATAATCAATCTATCCAGATTGGAGGCCGGTGACTAGTGGTGTGCCTCAGGGATCTGTACTGGGTCCGGTGTTGTTTGTCATATACATTAATGATCTGGATGATGTGGTGGTAAATTGGATTAGTAAATATGCAGATGATACTAAGATAGGTGTCATTGTGGATAATGAAGTAGGTTTTCAAAGCTTGCAGAGAGACTTGGGCCAGTTAGAAGAGTGGGCTGAAAGGTAGCAGAGTGAGATTAATGCTAATAAGTGTGAGGTGCTACATTTTGCTATGACTAATCAAAATAGGACATACATGGTAAATGGTAGGGCATTGAGGAATGCAGTAGGACAGAGGGATATAGGAATAATGGTGCATAGTTCCTTGAAGGTGGAATCTCATGTGGATAGGGTGGTGAAGAAAGCTTTTGGTATGCTGGCCTTTATCAATCAGAACACTGAGTATAGGAGTTGGGATGTAATGTTAAAATTGTACAAGGCATTGGTGAGGCCAAATTTGGAGTACTGTGTACAGTTCTGGTCACCGAATTGTAGATATCCTCAAAATAGAGAGTGTACAGAGGAGATTTACTGGAATGTTACCTGGGTTTCAGCACCAAAGATACAGAGAAAGGTTGAACAGGTTAGGTCTTTATTCTTTGGAGCGTAGAAGGTTGAGGGGGGACTTCATAGAGGTATTTTAAATTATGAGAGGGATAGATAGAGTTGATGTGGATAGGCTTTTTCCATTGAGAGTGGGGGAGATTCAAACAAGAGGACATGAGTTGAGAGTTAAGGGGCAAAAGTTTAGGGGTAACACAAGGGAAAACTTCTTTATTCAGAGAGTGGTAGCTGTGTGGAATGAGCTTCCAGTAGAAGTGGTAGAGGCAGGTTCGATTTTGTCATTAAAAAAAAAATTGGATAGGTATATGGACAGGAAAGGAATGGAGGGTTATGGGCTGAGTGCAGGTAGATGGGACTAGGTGAGAGTAAGCGTTCGGCATGGACTCTAGGGGCCGTGATGGCCTGTTTCCGTGCTGTAATTGTTATATGGTTATATGGTTAAAATAGATCATTTTGTGACTCTGCACTTTTACAGAAACAAACTGAAATCTCTCACCATGAGGAATATGATATTGTCTTGTTGATCCATCTGTTCCTGTAACCTTGAGATTTCCTCCTGGATGGAATTTAAATTCTCTTGAATTACTTGAAGATTTTTCTCCATTGGATTTAGGATCCTCTCCTCTTCTTCCCTGAGATCACGGAGCGCACGCTGCTCTTTCTCGGTGATAATCCAGCGCAGTTCAGCAAACTGGGATGTGATGTGGGACTGAACGCTTTGTGACTGTTCCTGTCAAATGAAAGGAGAGGATAGTTTATTATTTGGCCCTGATGTATTTCCTTATGATATGGAAGGTCTATCCAGCCCATTATCATACAAGAGGACCACAACCTTGCCGTTGGGTTTGGAGGCTTGTGTGCCTCACTGACCCAAAGCACTATATTGGCTGGAGTCAGGGCTTTATGCTTTGACTCTTGGTAGGGTCACCCATGCCAAACAAGTCAAAGGGTAGAGGCCAGAGTAAGAGTGGTCTACTAGTCCTCCAGGTTAATGGGTTCAGCTCAGGGCTAACAATACTGACTGGTAAAACAAAATTGTTATGGAAACAGCAATGAAGAGTCATTCTACATCTGAGTGCCATGTTATTCCTGAATCTCCACTCAGGACTTGCATGACTGACAGTAGTGAAAACCAAGAAGTAGCGACTGACATGTTCAATGAAGACATGAACACTGCTAGAGATGGAGGACTGTCCTAAACGCCGGTGGCATAACAGGCAGTAAGTCAGTGGCTCTCAGATCTTCGATCACATTTCCCTGAAACCCAGTCTTCCTCACTGACCCATTAACTCCCACCTGATTCACATACAAAGCCCCTCAAGGGGTTAATTACAGTAGACAATTAATCATTCAATCAGGATTTCTTGGCAATGTCGGCCCCTCGTGATCATCCAGAGAACGTGCAAACTCCACGCAGACAGCACCAGAGGTTAGGATCGAACCCCAGGCACTGAAGCTGCGATACTCTGCTATTCTACATTAAAGGGAACAAAACTACACAACGATATTGGAAATTCTGCTCAGGAAGCCTCACCCGAACTCCAGCAATCTTCCCTTTCTGTTCCTGCTTCATTTCCTGAAAGTCTGATTTCTTTTTTGTGAGAGAGTCCAAGGAAGATTTAACCCGATCCTGGGAATTAAAGAGTGAATGGATTAGACAGGAAAAAAGACACAACATAAACAGACGATTGAAAGCGGGTTATTTTTACCTTGTAAATTTTAACGGCTTCTTTAATCGGCAGGAAGCGGTGCTCTCTGTGTTCCAGTGCATCTCTACAGATCAGACAGATCAGTTTCCTGTCCGTCTCGCAAAACAGCTTCAGTTCTTCTTCATGTTCCTCGCAGTGAAGTTTACTTTCCTTCTCTTTCGGATTCAGGTTTAGTTTTCGAGCTTTCTCAGACAGGTTTGCTAAAACCCGATTGACCCTGAGGGTGCGGTCTGCAATCTCCTCTCTACATTCCGGACAGAAGTTTCTCTCCTCCCTTTCCCAACACCGTGTGATACAGGAGCGGCAGAAGTAGTGACCACATTCCAGTGACACCGGCTCGGTGAAGAAATCCAGGCAGATGGGACAAATTACCTCCTCGGTCCAGCTCTCGACTTGTCCTTTCGAAGCCATGTTAATTCCGGCACTTCCGGGTTCAGGATCCTTTCACTTTCGGGAGTTGCTGAACCCCTGCAGTACTGCGATTGTCCAGTATGCGCGCTGCAGTCTCGGGAATGAACATAATTCTGCTACATGTGTTGTCCGGGAAGGATTCGCGGCAATTTCCACGTCAGGGTGGGATCAGAAACACATCAAAGAGGTCCGATTATAAATGAATCCGGAGCGCGGAGCCTGGTTCAGTGTAAGGCAGAAATGAAAGGGACAATTCCTGAAAAGCGAGATAGTCATTTGGCCTATGTCCCTGCTTGCTCCAGCCCCACTGAACTCCTGTCCTCATACATTGACTCCATTCTAACCCCTTCAAGTCAATCCCTTCCAACCTACATCCGCGACACTTCTCACGTCCTCAATCTCCTCAGCAATTTTCAATTCCCATGCACTGACCACCTCATCTTCACCATGGATGTCAATTTATAACTTCTATGCCCCATCAAGAAGGCCTTAGAGCTCCACATTTCTTTCTCAATAAAAGAACAAACCAGTTCCCCTCCATCTGGAAGGACTGGTCCTCATACTCAACAATTTTCCTTCTGATCCTCCCACATTCTCCAGACTCGAAGGCTATCAACGGGTATCTGCATGAGCTCCAGCAATGCCTGTCTCTTTGTTGGCTACATAGAACAGTCCATGTTCTCGGCCTTCCCCAGTAATGCTCCCCAAATCTTCCTCAGAAACATTAATGACTGCATTGGTGCTGGTTCATTCACCCATGCTGAGTTTATCAATTTCATTAACTTTGCCACTAACTTCCACCCTGCACTTGAATTCACTTGGTCCATTTCAAACACCCCCCTTCCCTTTGCCCATCTCTCTGCCTCCATCTCTGGAAACATACTGTCAACCGACATACTCTATAAACCTACTGATTCCCACAGGTATCTTGACTATGCCTCTTCCCACCCTGTCTCCTGTAACTTTTCTAAATTCCTTCATTTCCACTGTATCTCCGGTGGAAAATTGTGTCGTATCTGTTAAATAGGGGCTGTGGACAATTCTGATTTGATGGAGAATGGACTTGAAAGCACAGGGGAACATCTGGAGAAATTTCTGAAACGCCCATCCGCTGTTGTCCTTGCTGTGTGGTTGAGTATCTTTCAGAGCATAGGCCTTAAAATCCGCACCTTGCCTGCTTTTGGCAACTGAGAAGGAGGTCAAATCGTTTGGCAGAGATGGCGCTCAGTGCTCGGTGTCGGAGAGCTGATCAGAGCTCGAAGTTTTCGGATGACTCAGAGTCAGATTGTGGTCGGCATGGCAGGGAGAGTTTTTCTTCCTTCTCCCGTCTGCGTGAGATGTGGGACATTTGAGAAACTTTGAACTTTATTGTGCTCAGGGACTTTCTTCATCAAGTTATGGTATTGTTACACTGTTTGTAACTACATGTATAATTATGTGGTTTTGTCAGTTTTTTCAGTCTTGGTTTTTCCTGTGTTTTGTGATATCACACCGGAGGAAATAATGTATCACTTCTTAATGCATGCATTACTAAATGACAATAAAAGGGGACTACGTGTCTTCATAATCTACATCTGTTCCCAGAATGTAGTTTCCCCTTCCAGAACATCAGGTACATCCTCCTCTGCAAAGAACAGGGTTTCCTTTCCTCCACTATTGATGCTGTCCATACCTGCATCTCCTCCATTTCCTGAACATCTGTGCTCACTCCATCTTCCCTCTGCCTTAACAGTGATAGAGTTCCTCTTGTCCTAACCTACCACCACATAAGTGTCCGCATCCAACACATCATCCTCCAAAACCTCCACCATCTCAGAACCAGAATCAGAATCAGGTTTATTATCACCGGCATGTGTTGTGAAATTTGTTAACTTAGCAGCAGCAGTTCAATACAATACATAATATAGAAGTACTATATATATATATTAAGTAAATCAATTAAAGTATATGTATATTGAATAGATTAAAAATTGTGCAAAAACAGAAATATATTAAAAACATGAGGTAGTGTTCTTGGGTTCAATATGTCCATTTAGGAATCGAATGGCAGAGGGGAAGAAGCTGTTCCTGAATTGCTGAGTGTATGCCTTCAGGCTTCTGTACCTCCTGCCTGATGGTAACAGTGAGAAAAGGGCATACCCTGGGTGCTGGGGGTCCTTAGTATAGGACACTGCCTTTCAGAGACACTGCTCCTTGAAGATGTCTTGGATACTTTGTAGACTAGTACCCAAGATGGAGACAACTAAATTTATGACCCTCTGCAGCTTCTTTCGTTCCTGTGCAGTAGCCCCTCCATACCAGACAGTGATGTAGCCTGTCAAAATGCTCTCCATGGTACATCTATAGATGGTTTTGAGTGTTTTTGTTGATATACCAAATCCCTTCAAACTCCAAATGAAGTATAATCGCTGTCTTGTCTTCTTTATAACTGCATCGATATGTTGGGACCAGGTTAGGTCGTTAGAGATCTTGACACCCAGGAACTTGAAACTGCTCACTCTCTCCACTTCTGATTCCTATATGAGGATTGGTATGTGTTCCTTCGTGTTACCCTTCCTGAAGTCCACAATCAGCTCTTTCATCTTACTGACATTGAGTACAAGGTTGTTGCTGTGACACTACTCCACTAGTTGGCATATCTCGCTCCTGTATGCCCTCTCATCTCCATCTGAGATTCTGCCAACAATAGTTGTATCATCAGCAAATTTATAGATGGTATTTGAGCTATGCCCAGCTACACAGTCATGGTAACCTACTACCAAACATATCTTTACCTCCTCCCTTCTCTACTTTCTGCAGGGATCACTCCCTCCATGACTCCCTTGTCCATTCACCCTCCCCATTAATCACAGTCCTGACACTTACCCCTGCAAGCAGCCAAAGTACCTATTCACCTCCTCCCTCACCTCCATTCAAGGACCCAAATTGTCTTTCCAGGTGAGACAACACTTCATCTGCTGGGGTCATTTATTTGATCTGCCGCTCCCACTGCAGCCTCCTCTACATTGGTGAGACCTGTTGTAAATTGGGGTTCTGCTTCATCAAGCACCTCTACTCCATCTGCCAAAGATGGAACTTCCTGGTGGCCAAACATTTTAATTCCAATTCTCATTCCCATTCCGACCCGTCAGGCCATGACCTTCTCTTGTGCTACAATGAAGCCACCCTCAGCGCAAAGGAAAAACACCGTATAGTATTTCCGGGCAGCCTCCAAACAGATGGCATGAATATTGATTTCTCCTTCCAGAAAAAAAAAATTCCCTGTCTCTCCCCTCTTCTTCTATCCCCCACTCTGGCCTCTTACCTTCAGCTACCTGACTATCATCTCCCCCTGCATCCCCTCCTTCCCTTTCTCCTATGGGCCATTCTGCTCTTGTACCAGATTCCTTCTTCTCCAACCCTTTATCTTTCCAACCTACCTGGTTTCCCCTATCACTTTCCAGCTATCCTCCTTTCCATCCCCCCCACCCCCGACCTTTCTATTCCCATTTCCTTTCCAGTTCTGAAGAAGGATCTCGGCACGTAATGTCATTTCCATAGATGCTGTCTGACCTGTTCCTCCAGCATAGAACATAGAAATACAACATAGAAAATCCACAGCACATTACAGGCCCTTCGGCCCGCAATGTTGTGCCAACCTGTATCCTGCTCTAGAAGCTGCCTAGAGTTTCCCAACCACACAGCCCCGTATATTTCTAAGCTCCATGTACATATCTAAGAGTCTCTTAAAACACTTTATTCAATCTGACTCTACCACCTTCTCTTTGCATTCAATGCACCCACCACTCTTTGTGTGAAAAATTTACCTCTGACATCCCCTTGTACCTCCTTCCAAGCAACTTAAAACTCTGGCCCCTCGTGTTAGCCATTTCAGGCCTGGGAAAAAGCCTATGGCCATCCACACGAGCAATGCCTCTCATCATTTTATACACCTGTATCAGGTCACCTCTCATCCTCCATCGCTTCAAGGCCAAGTTTACTCAACTTTTCTCATAAGGTATGCACTCCAATCCAGGCAACATCTTTGTAAATCTCCCTATAGTATCCACAATCTTCCTGTAATGAGGTGATCAGAACTGAACACAGGACTCCAAGTGTAACATTACCTCATGGCTCTTGAACTCAATCACACAGTTGATGGGCTCACAGAGTGAATCACTGATTACATCAACTTCTGTGTGGACTGCAATCTTCTGACAAGAACATTCCTTTGTTATTCAAATAACAAGCCATGAGTAACAAAGGACATTAAGGACATCCTGAATGCTAAAAAGAAGGTGTTTAGAGATGGAAATAGGGAGGAGCTGAGGGCAATACAGAGGGACCTGGAAGCCAGGATCAGGGAGGCTAAAGACAGGTACAGGAGGAAGCCTGAGTGGAAACTCCAGCAGAACAACATGAGAGAGGTCTGGATGGGGACGAGGACCATCACCGGGTTTCGGCAAACTAGGAACAGAGGAGCTGAAGGCAGTGTGGACAGGGCCAACAAACTTAACCTGTTCTTTAACAGATTTGACATTATGGCCCCTGCCCATCACCCATGAGTCATCTGTTGTCAGCCCCCAACCAACACATATTCCACTCTCCCCTCCTACCCCTCCTCACAGTCCCCAACCCTGCTCTCATGACTATACCCCTTCCCCACACGAAACCACCACGGTGGGCTTCACAGCTGAACAGGTGAGAAGTCAGCTGAAAGGTCTCAACTCAAGCAAGACTGCAGGACCGGATGGTGTCAGTACCGGGGTGCTCAAAGCCTGTGCCCCTCAGCTATGTGGAGTACTTCGCCATGTCTTCAACCTGAGCCTGAGACTCCGGAGGCTTCCTGTGCTGTGGAAGACGTCCCGCCTCGTCCCTGTGCCGAAGACGCCGCGCCCCAGCAGCCTCAATGACTACAGACCGGTGGCATTGACCTCCCACATCATGAAGACCCTGGAGAGACTTGTTCTGGAGCTGCTCCGGCCTATGGTTAGGGCACACTTAGATCCCCTCCAGTTCGCCTACCAGCCCGGACTAGGAGTTGAGGATGCCATCGTCTACCTGCTGAACCGTGTCTACACCCACCTGGACACTGTGAGGGTCATGTTTTTTGACTTCTCCTGTGTGTTCAACACCATCCGCCCTGCTCTGCTGGGGGAGAAGCTGACAGCGATGCAGGTGGATGCTTTCCTGGTGTCATGGATTCTTAATTACTTGACTGGCAGACCACAGTACGTGTGCTTGCAACACTGTGTGTCCGACAGAGTGATCAGCAGCACTGGGGCTCCACAGGGGACTGTCTTGTGTCCCTTTCTCTTCACCATTTACACCTCGGACTTCAACTACTGCACAGAGTCTTGTCATCTTCAGAAGTTTTCTGATGACTCTGCCATAGTTGGATGCATCAGCAAGGGAGATGAGGCTGAGTACAGGGCTACGGTAGGAAACTTTGTCACATGGTGTGAGCAGAATGATCTGCAGCCTAATGTGAAAAAGACTAAGGAGCTGGTGGTAGACCGGAGAAGAGCTAAGGTACCAGTCACCCCTGTTTCCATCCAGGGGGTCAATGTGGACATGGTGGAGGATTACAAATACCTGGGTATACTAATTGACAATAAACTGGCCTGGTCAAAGAACACTGAGGCTGTCTACAAGAAGGGCCAGAACCGTCACTTTCCTGAGGAGACTGAGGTCCTTTAACATCTGCCGGATGATGCTGAGGATGTTCTATGAGTCTGTGGTGGCCAGTGCTATCATGTTTGCTGTTGTGTGCTGGGGCAGCAGGCTGAGGGTGGCAGACACCAACAGAATCAACAAACTCATTCGTAAGGCCAGTGATGTTGTGGGGATGGAACTGGACTCTCTGACGGTGGTGTCTGAAAAGAGGATGCTGTCCAAGTTGCATGCCATCTTGGACAATGTCTCCCATCCACTACATAATGTACTGGTTGGGCACAGGAGTACATTCAGCTAGAGACTCATTCCACCGAGATGCAACACAGAGTGTCATAGGAAGTCATTCCTGCCTGTGGCCATCAAACTTTACAACTCCTCCCTTGGAGGGTCAGACACCCTGAGCCAATAAGTTGGTCCTGGACTTATTTCCTGGCATAATTTACATATTGCTATTTAACTATTTATGGTTTTATTACTATTTATTATTTATGGTGCAACTGTAATGAAAACCAATTTCCCCCGGGATCAATAAAGTATGACTATGACTATGAAGGCCAACACACCATACGCCTTCTTAACCATACTATCAAGCTGCGCAGCAGCTTTGTGTGTCCTCTAGACAAGATCTCACTGATCTTCCACACTGTCAAGGTTCTTACCATTAATATTACATTCTGTCTTCAATCTTGACCTACCAAAATGAACCACCTCACACTTATCTCAATTGAAGTCCATCTGCCACTTCTCAGCCCAGTTCTGCATCCTATCGATATCTCACTGTAACCTCTGACAACCCTTCAGACTATCCAGAAGACCCCCAACTTTTGTGTCATTAGCAAATTTACTCACCCATCTTTCTGCTTCCTCATCCAGGTCATTTATAAAAATCACAAAGAGGAGGGGTCCTAGAACAGATCCTAGTGGAACACCACTGGTCACCATCTTCCATACAGAATACAGACCATCTACAACCACCCTTTGCCTTCTGTGGTCCAGCCAATTCTGGATCCAGAAAGCAAGGTCTCCTTGGATCCCTTGCCTCATTACTTTCTGAATCAGTCTTGCATGGGGAACCTTATCAAATGTCTTGCTGAAATCCATATACACTACATCCCCTGCTCTACCTTCATCAACATGTTTTGTTACATCCCCAAAGAATTCAATCAGGTTTGTAAGGCATGACCTGCCCTTGACAAAACCAGGCAGACTATCCCTGATCGGATTATGTCTCTCCAATTGCTCATAATTCCTGCCTCTCAGGACCTTCTCCAACAATTTACCCACCACTGGGAAAAAGTGGACGGGATGGTGAAGGAGAAGTGGGGGACATTACCATAGTCTCCTCCACCGTCGTGTTGAGTCCACGATCAGGTTGGAAGAACAACACTTTATATTCTGTCTGGGTAGCCTCCCGCCTGATGGCATCAACATCGATATCTCGAACTTCCGGTAATGCCCCCAACCCCCTCTCAATCACCATTCCCCATCCCCCGTTTCCCTCTCTCATTTTATCTCCTTGCCCGCCCATCGCCTCCTTCTGGTGCTCCTCCCCCTTTTCTTTCCTCCATGGCCTTCTGTCCTCTTCGATCAGACTCCCCATTCTCCAGCCCTGTATCTCTTTCACCGATCAACTTCCCAGCTCTTTAGTTCATCCTCCACCCCCCTTCAGGTTACTCCGATCACCGTGTGTGTCTCTCCCCCTCCCCCATCTTTTATATCTACTTCAGTTCTTCTTTCCCCAGTCCTGCCGAAGGGTTTCGGTCCGAAGCGACGACTGTACTTTTCATCCCCCCATAGAAGCAGAAAAGCCCGCTGAGTTCCTCCAGCATTTTGTGCGTGTTGTACCGTGTACATCGAGTCCCTCCTGGTGACTTGCGGTCTAAGGTGTTAGTCTGGGTGAACTGTACCCAAGTTCATTAACGCAAAGTTCACATGCACAGGCGATAAACAAAGTTACTGACAGGAGCTTCCTGTGATTCTGTGAACAAACTCGGCGCTTCCATCGGACTGAACTCTGCAGCTCTCGGAGGCGGTCCGTCAATCAGCCGGACCGGCTCTCATCGGCCGAGGAGTGAGCCCCGCCCAGTGGGCCGTCCATTGCCACCGGGAGCGAGTGGGTCCGATCCGGGGACAGGCCGCAAATCGGCAGCTGCGCCTTGGGCAACCGCTGCAACACCGACCGGGGCTGCGAATCTTTTCAGTGGTGGAGGTGAGGAGATTCCGAGAGATGTTCCAGCTATACTGAGGGTGCCCGGCCTTTCCCCGCCGGGGATCGGGGCCGGTTGTTTGCAGCTGCCTCCGAAACCCGTCTCCTGTTGCAGGGAGACCGGAGCTGCGCCGCAGCGGCTGCTGATGGGTCGCTGGTGCTCTCACCTCTCTCCTGTGCAATCCGACAGACTGAAGGGCGAGGGAGGACAAGCACCGATGACCTCTTCTCCGGTCTTCAACCCTCCTCCTCTCCCTGGTCACCCCGCTCGGGTCTTCTGCCTTCTCTGGATCCTTACATTGCCAACTGCTGATGGGACATCAACTATCTCCACTTCACCGCTCCTCTCTCCAATTCCAACCTCACTCCTTCCGAACACTCTGCTCTCCACTCCCTCAGCACTAATCCTCACCTCACCCTCAGACCCGCAGATAAGTGGGGTGCTGTAGTAGTCTGGCGTACTGACCTCTACCGTTCAGGCCCAGTGACAATTCTCAGACATCTCCTACTTACTTACCCCTCGAACAGGACCCCACTAAGGAGCACCAGGCCACTGCCTCCCACACCATCACCAACTTTATAAGCTCTGGGGATCTCCCATCCACTGCCTCCAACCTCACAGTTCCCGCAGCCCGCACCTCCCCTTTCTACCTCTTACCCAAGATCCACAAACCTGCCTGTCCAGGCAGTTCCATTGTTTCAGCTTCTTCCTGCCCCACTGAACTCGTATCGGCAAACCTCGACTCTGTTTTATCCCTCTTGGTCCAGTTCCTTCCTCCCTACAACAGTGGCACTTGACACACTCTGGATCTTTTCAATGATTTCAAATTCCCTGGTCTCAATCATCTTATTTTCACTCTGGATGTCCTGTACCTATACACCTCCACCCCCAACCAGGAAGGCCTCAAAGCTCTCCATTTCTTACTGAGCAGCATTTCTCCTCCAGCACCACCACTCTCCTCTGTCTGGCAGAACTTGTCCTCACTCTCAGTAATGTCTCCTTTCACTCCTCCCACTTCCTTCAAACTAAAGGGGTAGCCATGGGCACTCGCAAGGATCCCAGCTATGTCTGCCTTTTTATCAGCTACATGGAACAGTTTATGTTACTGGTGTCTGTCCCCCACTTTTCCTACGCTACATTGATGACTGCATTGGTGTTGCTTCCTGCACCGATTCTGAGCTCTTCGACTTCATCGACTTTGCCTCCAACCTCCACCCTGCCCTCAACTTTACCTGGTCCATTTCCAACACCTCCCTCCCCTTTCTTGGCCTCACTGTCTCTGTGTCTGGAGACAGCTTATTTACTGATGCCTGTTATAAACCCACGGACACTCACAGCTACCTGGACTGTACCTCTTCCCACCCTGTTACTTGTAAAGACGCCACCCCTTTCTCTCAATTCCTCTGTCTCCGCCGCATCAACTCTCAGGGAGAGGCTTTTCATTTTGGAAAATTGGAGGTGTCCTCCTTCTTCAAAGAAAGGGGCTTCCCCCCTTCCACCATCAATGCTGCTCTCAACTGCATCTCTTCCAGTTCACGATGTCTGCTCTCACCCCATTCTCCTGCCACCCCATCAGGGATAGGGTTTCTCTTGTCTCCACCTGCCACCCCACCAACCTTTGTGTCCAGCACATAATTCTCTGTAACTTCCATCATATCCAACAGGATCCCACTGCCAAGCACATCTTTCCCTCCCCCTTGCTTTCTGCTTTCCGCAGGGTTCTCCCTGTACACGACTCCCTTGTCTATTCGCCCCTCCCCACTGATCTCCCCCCTGGCAAAGGGAACATGTGCTACACCTGGCCCTACACATCCTCCCTCACTACCATTCAGGGCCCCAAACAGTCCTTTTAGGTGAGGCAACACTTCACCTGTGAGTCTGTTGGGGTTATGTACTCTGTCTGGTGTTCCTGGTGTGGCCTCCTGTACGTCAGTGAGAACTGACATAGATTGGCAGTCCGCTACACCAAGCACCTATGCTCCATTTGCCAGAAACCGTAGGATCTCCCAGTGGCCACCCATTTTAATTAAACTTCCCATTCCCATTCCGACATTTCAATCCATGGTGATGAGGCCATGCTCAGGTTGGAGGAGCAACACCTTATATTCTATGTGGGTATCCTCCATCCTGATGGCATGAACATCGATTTCTCAGCCCCTCTTTCACCATTCCCTGTCCCCTTTTCCCTCTCTCACTTTATCTCCTTGCCCGCCCATCGCCTCCCTCTGGTGCTCCTCCCCCTTTTCTTTCTTCCGTGGCCTTCTGTCCTCTCCTATTAGATTTCCCCTTCTCCAGCCCTGTATCTCTTTCACTAATCAACTTCCCAGCTCTTTACTTCACCCCTCCCACCTTCCCGGTTTTACCTCTCACCTTGTGTTTCTCCCTCCCCTCCCCCAACTTTTAACCCTGACTCCTCATCTGTTTCTCTCTGGTCTTGATGAAGGGTTTTGGCCCAAAACTCTTTTCCTTAGATGCTGCCTGGCCTGCTGAATTCCTCCGGCATTTTCTGTGTGCTGCAAAGGTAAACATACGTTTTAAAAAATTAAGCTCTATTTATAATAAAATATCTACAAAAGTTTAAAACAGTTCAAATGACATTTGACATTCTTAATGTCATATGGTCAATACATTCAGTAGTGTTGACACTGATTTAACAATTGCCATTCAGATCGCCTCGGGGATGTTACAAATTTCAGTGTTCACGGGGCTTCCCCACCTGACCCAGGCCCTCCATGTGTGGTAGCAGAAGGAGTCTCGACTGTGGTCCTCTCCCAGAGACTTTGCACTGGCTGCACTGAGAGCCACTGTGTCCCTCAGCACGTCCTCCTGCAGCCTGGACTGTGCCTGTCGACAGCGTTCCCTTCGCGACATCTGGCTGTGCTGGGAGACCAACAGGTTTCGGGCAGAACAAAGAGCGTCTCTCACTGAGTTAATGATCTTCCAGCAGCAGTTCCCGGGCTGGATGACTCAATGGAGAACGTGGTGGGGGGTTTGTCCACTGAGTCAGTGTGAGTGGAAGTGAGAAACAGGAAGGGAACAAGTCCTCCGTTGGGAGCGAGAGCATTGGGAAGCTTTTCAAAACTAACAGAAGGAAACTTAAAAAACGGTTTGTAAGGATGAAATATGAAGGTTAGCTAGTCAATAATATAAAGGAGGATATCAAAAGTTTTATCAGATAAATAAGAGTGAAAGAGAGGTGAGAGTGAATATCAGACCACGAGAAAGTTACGTTGGAAATGGTGGACAAAGTCATTAAGTACATTGTATCAGTCTTCATTGCGGAAGACACCAGCAGTCTGCCAGAATTTTAAGAGTGTTAGGGCACAGAAGTGAGTGTTGTCACTATCACTATGGAGAAGGTTGGTGGAGAACAGAAAGATCTGAAAGTAGACAAGTCACCTGGAGCAGATGAGTGAGACCCAGAGGTTCTGAAAGAAGTAACTGAAATGATTGTGGAGACATTAGTGCTGATCTTTCAATTTTCACTCGTGCTTTTGGGGGACTGGAAAATTGCAAATGTCACTCCACTCTTTAAGAAGGGAGAGAGGCAAAAGACAGGAAATTATAGGCAATTTCTTCTGACTTCACTGGTTGGTTAGAGTCTGTAATTAAGGATGAGGTTTCAGAGTAATTGAAGGCATATGATAGGTTGAAATCAGCATGATTTTTCCTTCAGGAGAAATCTTGCCTGACCAATCTGTTGCATTCTTTGAGGAAATAACAGGTAGGATAGACAAAGAAGAGTCAATAGACGTTGTTTACTTGGATATTCAGAAGGCATTTGACAAGGAGCCGCACATGAGGCTGCTAAACAAGGTGAGAGTACATGGAATTACAGGAAAGATACCAGCACGGATAGAAGATTGACTGACTCTCAGGAGATAAAGAGGGGGAATAAAGAGGTCCTTTACTGGTCGGGTATCGGTGATGAGTGGTGTCCGCAGGGGTTGGTGTTGTGACCGCTTCTTTTCATTTTGTTTGTCACTGATATGGATGGCAGAATTGCTGGTTTTGTGGATAATACAAAGATAGCTGGAGGGGTTGGTAGTGTTGAGGAATCAGGGAGTCTGCATTAGGCCTTAGATTGCAGAATGTCCGAGAAGTGGTAGCTGGAATATAGTGTCGGGAAGTACATGGTCGTGCACGTTGGTAGAGGGAATAAAGGTATCGAAGGAATAAAGGTGCTTTCAAGTAGGTACAGAGGAGAGGTTGGGGTAAGTTTTTACTCAGAGAGTGCTGAGTGCGTGGAACGGGCTGCCGGCGACGGTGGTGGAGGCAGATATGATTGGATCTTTCAAGAGACTCCTGGATAGGTACATGGAGCTTAGAAAAATAGAGGGCTATGGGTAACCCTAGGCAATTTCTAAAGTAAGTTCATGTTCAGCACAGCATTGTGGGCCGAAGGGCCTGTATGGGGCTGTAGGTTTTCTATGTTTCTATTAAACGTGCAGCAAATTGGGAAATTGGAGGTGGAGAGAGACTTGGGAATCCTGGTGCAGTATTATCCAAAGCTTAACATGCAGGCTGAGTCAGTGGTCGGGAAGGCAAATGCAATGTCAGCATTAATTTTGAGGGGAGAAGAGTGTAAAAGAAAAGATGTAATGCTGAGCCTTGATAAGGCATTGGTCAGACACCATTTGGAGTATTGTGAGCAGTTTTGACTCCTCGTATCATAAAGGATGTTGGGACATTGGAGAGGGTCCAGAGGTAGTTGTGAAAAATGATCCTGGTAAAGAACGGGTTAGTTAGAAGAAGCATTTGATGTTTCTGTGCCTGCATTTGCTGGAGTTTAGAAAAATAATGAGTTATCTCATTGTGACCAGTCAAATACTGGATGGCCTGCAGAGAGTGGAGGTGGAGAGGATGTCTCCGATAATGGGAGAGTCGAGGACCAAGGGGCACAGACCCATAATACAAATACATCCCTTTTGTACGTTGGTGATGGGGAATTTCTTTAGTTATTAGATTGTGAAACTAGAATTCATTGTCACAGAGATGTGGGGGCCAAGTCATTGAGTATATTTAAAGTTGAGGTTGATGGGTTCTTGATTAGTAAGGGTGTCAGATTGTCAGGAGAAGGCAGGAGAATAGGATTGAGAGGGTAAATAAGTCAGCCATGATGCATTAACAGAGTAGACTTGATGGACCGAATGGCATAATTCTGCTCCTATGTTCTTTGGTTTTCTGGTCAAACTCAATTTGATCCTGTCTCTCAGAAATTTTCCCATCACAGCTGTGAGGCTCAGCGGCCTGGAGTTCCCCAGATTGTCCTTCCAGCCCTTCTCAAGTTGTGTCCTTGAGCCAGCCTGCACCCTCTCTCTCCACCTTTGATTTCTGAATTTGCTGCACGTTTAATAGAAACATAGAAAACCCAACATATTTAAATATAAATTCCACAGAGGGTTGTGGTTCTGTGGAATGCTCTGCCTCAGAAGGCAGTGGAGGCCAATTCTCTGCATTCTTTCAAAAAAGCGTTGGTTAGAGCTCTTAAAGATAGCGGAGTGAAGGGATATGGGGAGAAGACAGGAAAAGGGTACTGATTGTGGGTGATCAGCCATGATCACAGTGAATGGTGGTGCTGGCTCAAAGGGCTGAATGGCCTACTCCTGCACCTATTGTCTATTGTCTATAAACCCAGTTGGCCCACAGGGATTAAACCTCCCAATTGTACAAGATACAAGTATAATATACCAAAAAAAAACATGAAAAAGGAAAAAAAATATTTCCCCAATAGAAAAACTAATCTAAACAATGCTAACCACCTAAACTAAAGAAAGAAAAAGACATGGACTGTTGTGTAACGTCAAAAAAAAGGAACCATTAGTGTCGTCGACTCCGCTCATCTCGATGTATATTAAAAAGAAACAGAATAGGTTTGGAAAAGTTCAAATTACATCGTATGGAAGTGTTGAATAAGTGGCTTCCAAGTCTTTTTGAATTTAATAGAGGGATCATATATTACACCTCTAATTTTTTTCCAAGTTTAAACACAACATAGTTTGAGAGAGCCAATGAAATGTGTGGGAGGATTGATCTCTTTCCAGTTCAGCAAAATGGATCTTCTAGCCATTAATGTAAGAAATGCAATCATAAGACGAGCTGAAGAGGTTAGATGGTTTAGTTCTATCATTGGTAACCCAAAAATTGTGGTAATAGGGTGGACCTACTCCTGTTGTCTTCGCATGCCCTTGATCAGGCTCTGGGGATTTATCCACCTCAGCTGGCTTTCACATCATCAGCACCTACTCTTTTGTAATGTGAGATTTTCCATGATGTTGATGTTCATTCTCCTTCATTCCGTGGATCCCATGATGTTTTCCCTGGGAAATAGGGATGGGAAATATTGATTTCAGACCACTCCCCTCCCGAGCTGATCCACCGGTTGATAACCACATCAGCGCTTAAGGAAATCTGTTCTCTCACTAATTACTCGTTAAATCTCAATGTGCCTGTAGCCCCTCATGAATGTCATAGAAACATAGAAAATAGGTGCAGGAGTAGGCCATTTGGCCCTTCGAGCCTGCACCGCATTTCAGTATGATCATGGCTGATCATCCAACTCAGAGCCCTGTACCTGCCCTCTCCCCATACCCCCGATCCTTGTAGCCACAAGGGCCATATCTAACTCCCTCTTAAATATAGCTAATGAACTGGCCTCAACTGTTTCCTGTGGCAGAGAATTCCGCAGATTCACCACTCTCTGTGTGAAGAAGTTTTTCCTCATCTCGGTCCTAAAAGGCTTCCCCTTTATCCTTAAACTGTGACCCCTCATTCTGGACTTCCCCAACATCAGGAACAATCTTCCTACATCCAGCCTGTCCAATCCCTTTAGAATTTTATACATTTCAATAAGATCCCCCCTCAATCTTCTAAATTCCAACGAGTATAAGCCTAGTCGATCCAGTCTTTCATCATATGAAATTCCTGCCATCCCAGGAATCAATCTGGTGAACCTTCTTTGTACTCCCTCTATGGCAAGTATGTCTTTCCTCAGATTAGGGGACCAAAACTGCACACAATACTCTAGGTGTGGTCTCACCAAGGCGTCGTACAAGTGCAGTAGTACCTCCCTGCTCCTGTACTCAAATCCTCTTGCTATGAATGTCAGCATACCATTCGCCTTTTTCACTGCCTGCTGTACCTGCATGCCCACTTTCAATGACTGGTGTACAATGACACCCAGGTCTCATTGCACCTCCCCTTTTCCTAATCGGCCACCATTCAGATAATAATCTGTTTTCCTGTTCTTGCCACCAAAGTGGATAACCTCACATTTATCCACATTAAATTGCATCTGCCATGAATTTGCCCACTCACCTAACCTATCCAAGTCACCCTGCATCCTCTTAGCATCCTCCTCACAGCTAACACTGCCACCCAGCTTCATGTCATCCGCAAACTTGGAGATGCTGCATTTAATTCCCTCATCTAAATCATTAATATATTTTGTAAACAACTGGGGTCTCAGCACTGAGCCTTGCGATACCCCACTAGTCACTGCCTGCCATTCTGAAAAGGTCCCGTTTATTCCCACTCTTTGCTTCCTGTCTGCCAACCAATTCTCTATCCACATCAATACCATACCCCCAATACTTTGTGTTTTAATTTTACACACTATTCTCCTGTGTGGGACCTTGTCAACAGTTTTTTTCTCCCCTATCCACTCTACTAGTTACATCCTCAAAAAATTCTAGTAAGATTCGTCAGACATGATTTTCCTTTCACAAATCCATGCTGACTTTGTCCGATCATTTCACTGCTTTCCAAATGTGCTGTTATCTCATATTTGATAACTGACTCTAGCATTTTCCACCGATCACCACCACCGATGTTAGGCTAACCGGGGTCTATAATGCCCCAGTTTCTCTCTCACTTCTTTTCTAAAAAGTGGGGTTACATTAGCCACCCTCCAATCCTCGGGAACTAATCCAAATTATCATTCAAATTATCTGCAGAGGTATCGTGTGTTCTCCTCCTATTCTCTTGATTTCTCTCTTCACTGTACTCCTCTCTCTGTCTGATTCTCCTCGGGTCAGAGAGCTGAATCCACCCTTGTTTACTCTTTGTGGTCAGAGCCTTCACAATGTATTTTCCCAGTTCCCTCAGTAACCTGGTCCACCTGTGTCTGTGCAGACCATGAGACCAAATTAAACTAACCCCACCTTTCTGCATACACTCTATATCCCGCACACCCCGCCTCCCTTTTCCTGCCTCCTCACTGGCAGCCACAAAATAAAGAAACCCAATGGAACCCAAAAGAAAGAAGACCGTCAAACATGCAATGTGCAGAAAAATACTCGGTACTCCAAAGACAAAAAGAAGCCGATAGAGGAACTCAGCAGGTCGGGTGACATCTCCACTGGAAAAGTGATAGTCGACGTTTCAGGCTGAGATTCTGCATCAAAGCCTTGTCTCTGCTGACTCTTGTGTCTCCACAACACTCCAAACGTGACCTCACCAAAGCTTCAAGCAAGAGAAGATCAGATCTTCGTCAGGACTGGAGAAAAAAAGATGAGAAGTCAGAGGAAGAAGGTGAGGGGAGGGAAAAAAGAAATACAAGGTTGTAGGTGATCGGTGAACCCAGGAGAGGGGGAGTGGTGAATAAAGAGCTGGGAAACATAGAAACATAGAAAATAGGTGCAGGAGTAGGCCATTCGGCCCTTCGAGCCTGCACCACCATTTATTATGATCATGGCTGATCATCCAACTCAGAACCCAGCCTTCCCTCCATACCCCCTGACCCCTGTAGCCACAAGGGCCATATCTAACTCCCTCTTAAACATAGCCAATGAACTGGCCTCAACAGTTTGCTGTGGCAGAGAATTCCACAGATTCACCACTCTCTGTGTGAAGAAGTTTTTCCTAATCTCGGTCCTAAAAGGCTTCCCCTCTATCCTCAAACTGTGACCCCTCGTTCTGGACCTCCCCAACATCGGGACCAATCTTCCCGCATCTAGCCTGTCCAATCCCTTTAGGATCTTGTACGTTTCAATCAGATCCCCCCTCAATCTTCTAAATTCCAACGAGTACAAGCCCAGTTCATCCCGTCTTTCTTCATATGAAAGACCTGCCATCCCAGGAATCAATCTGGTGAACCTTCTTTGTACTCCCTCTATGGCAAAGATGTCTTTCCTCAGATTAGGGGACCAAAACTGCACACAATACTCCAGGTGTGGTCTCACCAAGGCCTTGTACAACTGCAGTAGTAACTCCCTGCTCCTGTACTCGAATCCTCTCGCTATAAATGCCAGAAAGAGACTGGTGACATTGTTAAAGGGCTGGAGAAGGAGGAATCTGGTAGAGGACAGAAGGCCATGGAAGAAAGGGGAGGTGGAGGAGCACCAGAGGGATGTGATGGGCAGGAAAGGAAGCAAGGTGAGAGAGCGAAATGGGAATGGGGAATGGTGATGGTGTGTCCATTACCGGAATTTCAAGAAATTGATGTTCTTGCCATCAGGTTGGAGGCTACCCAGACGGAATAATGTTTTGACAAGATATATGTAGATAGTTTGACTAGAGAAGCGATTACAGATGACCGCCTCCCAGTAAGTGAGGCTGGGACCAAGTGGTTAACGTGTCAGTGCGGAAGACTTTGCCCCAGCGAGCATCTTTCTATTTGTTTTGAAACAGATGGAAAAATTGGACCAGTGCTGATCCTGCATCTACCTGGAAAGCAGAGAAGATGTCTCAGGCTTTCTCTCTCTTTCTCTGCCACACGCACACGCACAGACACGTGAGCTCAGACATTTACCTTTATCCACGGCCTTGTCCTCACTTGCACTTACACACAGTTTCATCTGAACCTCCCTCAACTTTGATCCCGGTTGTCCTCTCCCTCGGGATTCCCCCCGCCCCTTACCTTCTGTGCACCCTTCCTCAGACCTCATGCCTCCAACACTTGCCCACCCCTCCCTCTGCTGCACCCTGTTTGCTACGTGGTTCCTTCCCGTGACCCCTGCATTGGGCTCTGCTTCCCACCCAAGTGGAAGACACAATCCTTACTCGGGTGACACAACTGTCGCAAATGATCATGTGAGTGAGGCTGAGTGATGGATGGGGCGAAAGGGGCACTGGAACACTGAGTGACGGAGGGGCAGAAAGAAACCCACACTGAGAACCGCGTGTGACCTTTGATACCTGCATGGGGGTCTTTTGTCACCAGTGAGTTTGACAGGGCTGGAGAGTGAGTGAGGGGAAAGGTCTGAGTTTGAGGATCACACGGGAGGAGGAGTAAGAGAGGAAAGGGGTACGCCACGATGTGACCCTCAACTTCAGACATCGTTGTTAATGCTCTGAACTCGGGATTCCGCCAATCCGGCTGATAAATGTTCGGACGTTCAGTTCATAGCGATACCGCTTTCAACCAGGAGATGGGGATAGCGAGCTGTGCAAAGATCAGTTTCGCGGCGAGGATCCCCACCTGCTGCTGGGAACCGGTACTGCAGGAAGAGCCGGAAAAAAACACATCAGAGTCTCTTCAGCCCTTCACCTTGTCCACCTGTCACCTCCCAGCTTCTTCCTTCATGCTCCCTCCCCCAATCCCCCACCCGACTCACCTGGTGTATCTTTCAAATGTCATTTGTACTCCTTACCCTCCCCCGCCTTATTCCGACTTTATCCCCCCTCCTGCCCAGTCCCGATGAAGGTTCTCGGCGGGAAACATCGTCTGTTTATTCCTTCCATAAATGCAGCCGGACCCGCCGAGTTCCTCCAGCACTTTGTGTTGCTCGGGATTTCCAGCGTCTGCAGACTCTCGTGTGTCAGATTCATTTGTTGTTGTTTGCTTGTTCGTTTATTTGAATCAGATGCTTGAAAAACTAAAACTAAACAGAAAATACTTGAACTCCGCAGAGGCCAGGCAGCGTTTGAATGAAGATGTCATGGACGTGGAACGCAAACTCCGTGTCTCTCGCCGTGGATCCTGACTGACCTGTTACTGTTGTTCCTGCATTTCCTGGGGATAACACGGGTCGAAAACAGAATAACTGATTCCACGTGGGCACCCGTTGTGATCTTGTCTCATCAATTAGAGGAACCGCTCCTCATGTTCCACTGGGGCAGTCTGAAACCTGCCGGCATGAACACTGAATTCTCTGACTTCCGGTAGTTGCTCCCCCTCTGTCACTTTTCCTTTTAATTTTCTCTCTTCGTGATCCATCAGCCTCCATCACCCTCTCTCTTTCCCCTCCTCCCCTAACAACCCATCTGCCCATCCCCCACACACTCCTCCCCCTCCCTCCCTTTGTTCCAGACTCCACCTTCCTCCGACCAGATTGCATCATCCTTGGCTCTGCCAGCTCTCCCCTCCCGGCTTCTGACACATTCCCACACTCCACCCCTCCCTCATCTGGATCAGCTGCCAGCTCTTCCACCACCTTTCTGTACCAACCATCTCCCCTCTTTCTTTCAGCCCAGATGAAGGGTCTGGAGCCGAAATGGTAACTGTTCATTTCCCATTCCCATCCTGTCTGTCTCGCTGAGAATCTCCGGCGCTTTGTGTGTTTCCAGCGTTGCCTGGCCATTCCCTAACATTCACCTTGACCTTCCCAGTCAGCACCACCACCGCTTGTCCAACTGAACCTGTCACATTGTAGGTGGACTTTATTTCCCGGGCAGCTCCGGACCTGTAGCCCGCGGCTGCTACTGAATACGTAGTATTTCTGTTCCGTTGGTGGATGCAGTGAACACATTAAAATTAACGGATCTATAATTAGTGTTTATTTTATTCTCTACACACTTATATTGACACAGAGTTACTTTGACGCCGGTCCCGGGACCAGACCCGGAGCGGATCCAGGGCAGATTCTCAGCCACTGGTTTTTATGCCAAGTCTCGAAGAAAGGATAAACTTCCCCCGTTAATGTATTCCCAATGAAGATGGGACGTGGTCTCTGCGTTGTAACGTGAAACTGTCCCGGACTGGTAACTGAGATAATCTTCCGACCGTTCTCTCTGCAACTTTTCCTGATACTGTTGCTGTGGGACGTTCAGCTCCCAATGGCAGCAGCGAGAAGAGAACATGGCCTTAATTATGGATGTTGCTTTCTTGTGGCAGCGTTCCCTGTCAGATGAGCTCAATGGTGAGGAAGGTTTTTCATGTGACAGTCTGGGCTGTGTTAACTCTGGGCGTTTATCCAATGACTTCACCCCCACAGCTGTCTGTGGCAATGAATTCCACAGATTCAGCACCTGCTGGTTAAATAAATTCCTCCTCATCTCTGTTTTAAAAGGACACCCCTCTATTCTGAGACTGTGCCCTCTGGTCCTCGACTCATTCACTACTCAGCTCCACCTACCTGTCATTTCCCATAATTCTGAATCCCTTGCTATGCAAAAAAGAACTAAATAACATTTACTGCCTCGCTATGCAGAGAATTCCAATTCCTTTACAAAGTTCCCTCTTACACAGTCCAAGGACAAATATTGCACAGGTTGGGCATGGGGTAAAACTCATTCTACCACTGTCGGGACAGTGAGCTCAGGGTTAGATACAACTGAACCTGCTTGACACTGTCCTATTGAAGCACCATGGATGGTGAATGTGACCTAATCTGCTTTGTGCGTTTGGACATCAATACTCAGAATTGTTTTGTTCATGGTTCTGCTGTCTGAACTCTCAGTCGCAGATGAACTTCAGGGAAATGATGAAAGGGAGAGTTGTGCAGGAGGAAATTTTGCAAGACATATTGTGTGTAGACCGTGCCCTTTGTTGTGGGACCACATTCTCTCCTCCCGCCACCCAACCCCTACTAAATTTCATGAAGTTATTGTAAATTGTTCGGGGTGTTGTGGATAGTGTGGAGGGCTGTCCGAGGTTACAGCAGGACATTGATAGGATGCAAAACTGGGCTGAGAAGTGGCAGATGGAGTTCAACCCAGATAAGTATGAGGTGGTTCATTTTGGTAGGTCAAATATGATGGCAGAATATGGTATTAATGGCAAGACTCTTGGCCGTGTGGAGGATCAGAGGGATCATGGGGTCCGAGTCCATAGGACACTCAAAGCTGCTATGCAGGTTGACTCTGTGGTTAAGAAGGCATATGCTGCATTGGCCTTCATCAACCGTAGGATTGAGTTTAAGAGCAGAGTGGTAATGTTGCAGCTATATAGGACCCTGTTCAGACCCCACCGAGTACTGTGCTGAGTTCTGGTCACCTCACTACAGGAAGTTCATGGGTGCAGAGGAGATTTACAAGGATGTTGCCTGGATTGGGGGGTATGCCGTATGAGAATAGGTTGAGTGAACTCGACCTTTTCTCCTTGTAGTGACGGAGGATGAAAGTTGACCTGATAGACGTGTACAAGATAATGAGCAGATCGTGTGGATAGTCTGAGGCTTTTTCCCAGGGCTGAAATGGCTAGCACAAGGGGGTATAGTTTTAAGGTGCTTGGAAGTAGATACGAAGGAGATGTCGGGTTAGTTTTTTTTACGCAGAGAGTGGTGAGTGCGTGGAATGGGCTGCTGGCGGCGGTGGTGGAGGCGGAAACAATAGGGTCTTTTAAGAGACTCCTGGATGGATACATTGAGCTTAGAAATATAGAAGGCTATGGGTAAGCCTAGGTAGTTCTAAGGTAAGGACATGTTCGGCACAGCTTTGTGGGCGAAGGGCCTGTATTGTGCTGTAGTGAACTTCTATTGCTGTAGTGTCTTCTGGTGAACATATAAAACACACCCTCAGCCATGAACTTAACGGGCAGGTATTGTAACAGTTTGAACTTTATACGTCGGGCCACGTACAGAACAAAAATAAAATCTCACTGGATAGGCCACACAATCCTTGTTGAGGTGACGTATGTCCCAGTTTATCTTGGTGAGGCTGGGTGACAGATGGAGTGAAAGAGACACTGGAAGACAGATGAAAGAGGGGCAGAAAGAAATCCATCACTGGCACTGGAGTGTGAAGACCTTTGATTTTCACTCTCTGGTGTGAAACTTTTTCTGAACCCGTTCCAGCCTAATGACGTCCTTTCTCAGCCGAGTAACCAGAATTGCTACAGTACTCTCAGTGTGTTATCACCAATATCTTGTCTGCTTTTAACATGCGTTGCCAACTCTTGTACACCAATACCCTGACTGATGAAGGTAAGGGTGCCATGTGTCTTCTTCACCACTTTGTCTACCTGTATCTTCACTCTCAGGGAACTGTCAATTTGTTCCCTCGTGTATCTCTGTTCTACAACAGTCCCCGGGCTCTGCTATTCACTATGTCTATCCTTCCATGGTATAGCTTTCCAAAAAGCAGCACTTCATACTTGTGTGAACTTCCTTTGCCCACTTTTCCAGTTGACTGAGGTCCCGTTTTAACTTTCATCGATCTTCTTCATTGTCCACCACATCACCAGGTTTGGTGTCATCTTTAAGCTTACTAACCACGTCACCCGCATTCTCATCCAGATCGTTACCTGTGTACATATCAGACCACAAAAGAAATAGAATTGTGATTTATTATTTGATTAATTTCAGTGAAATGAATATTTAAATCCACTTGCAGTAAATGCCAACATACTTTTTCCATGCAAACTGTTGCTGTGAATTTTACATTTCAAATTCCAATACTATAATCTGAATTACTGTCATACAACTGTAGTGAATTTCATGAATGTCTCACCAGGACCCCAAAAGGTCATTTTTGGATTCAATCGCAGCATCATTAAACCCAACAGGCTAATTGCTGCCTAACTTTTCCTGATCAAATTTCAGTCTTTGTTGATCTAAATTGGATGCAGAAGGCAGACTGTGTTTACATAAAACACACTGACGCCCAGTGTTTAAAATGGATGGTGTTAAAACGTCACATTGTGTAGACCAAGCTGTCCTTAGTTATTGAGTAATTGAGTCAGGCAGCAGGGTAAAGGGCCCCTCGGCCCATTGACCCGTACTGACCTCACTACCTACCCGCTAGACCCAGATAGCCCATTGGCCCGTACTGACCTCACTACCTACCCGCTAGACCCAGATAGCCCATTGGCCCGTACTGACCTCACTACCTACCCGCTAGACCCAGATAGCCCATTGGCCCGTACTGACCACACTACCTACCCGCTAGACCCAGATAGCCCATTGACCCATACTGACCACACTACCTACCCGCTAGACCCAGATAGCCCATTGGCCCATACTGACCACACTACCTACCCGCTAGACCCAGATAGCCCATTGACCCATACTGACCACACTACCTACCCGCTAGACCCAGATAGCCCATTGGCCCATACTGACCTCACTACCTACCCGCTAGACCCAGATAGCCCATTGACCCATACTGACCACACTACCTACCCGC
Organism: Mobula hypostoma; assembly: GCF_963921235.1. Classification (NCBI taxonomy): domain Eukaryota; kingdom Metazoa; phylum Chordata; class Chondrichthyes; order Myliobatiformes; family Myliobatidae; genus Mobula; species Mobula hypostoma. Next base: position 9,318,477 of record NC_086101.1, on the reverse strand, counting down.
TAGACCCAGATAGCCCATTGGCCCATACTGACCACACTACCTACCCGCTAGACCCAGATAGCCCATTGACCCATACTGACCACACTACCTACCCGCTAGACCCAGATAGCCCATTGGCCCATACTGACCTCACTACCTACCCACTAGACCCAGATAGCCCATTGGCCCGTACTGACCTCACTACCTACCCGCTAGACCCAGATAGCCCATTGGCCCGTACTGACCTCACTACCTACCCGCTAGACCCCGATAGCCCATTGACCCGTACTGACCACACTACCTACCCGCTAGACCCAGATAACCCATTGGCCCATACTGACCACACTACCTACCCGCTAGACTCAGATAGCCCATTGACCCGTACTGACCACACTACCTACCCGCTAGACCCAGATAGCCCATTGGCCCGTACTGACCACACTACCTACCCGCTAGACCCAGATAGCCCATTGACCCATACTGACCACACTACCTACCCGCTAGACCCAGATAGCCCATTGACCCGTACTGACCACACTACCTACCCGCTAGACCCAGATAGCCCATTGGCCCGTACTGACCTCACTACCTACCCGCTGGACCCAGATAGCCCATTGGCCCATACTGACCACACTACCTACCCGCTAGACCCAGATAGCCCATTGACCCGTACTGACCTCACTACCTACCCGCTAGACCCAGATAGCCCATTGGCCCGTACTGACCACACTACCTACCCGCTAGACCCAGATAGCCCATTGGCCCGTACTGACCACACTACCTACCCGCTAGACCCAGATACCCCATTGACCCGTACTGACCTCACTACCTACCCGCTAGACCCAGATAGCCCATTGGCCCATACTGACCACACTACCTACCCGCTAGACCCAGATAGCCCATTGACCCATACTGACCACACTACCTACCCGCTAGACCCAGATAGCCCATTGGCCCGTACTGACCTCACTACCTACCCGCTAGACCCAGATAGCCCATTGGCCCGTACTGACCACACTACCTACCCGCTAGACCCAGATAGCCCATTGGCCAGTACTGACCACACTACCTACCCGCTAGACCCAGATAGCCCATTGACCCGTACTGACCTCACTACCTACCTGCTAGACCCAGATAGCCCATTGGCCAGTACTGACCACACTACCTACCCGCTAGACCCAGATAGCCCATTGGCCCATACTGACCTCACTACCTACCCGCTAGACCCAGATAGCCCATTAGCCCGTACTGACCACACTACCTACCCGCTAGACGCAGATAGCCCATTGGCCCATACTGACCACACTACCTACCCGCTAGACCCAGATAGCCCATTGGCCCATACTGACCTCACTACCTACCCACTAGACCCAGATAGCCCATTGGCCCATACTGACCTCACTACCTACCCACTAGACCCAGATAGCCCATTGGCCCGTACTGACCTCACTACCTACCCGCTAGACCCAGATAGCCCATTGGCCCGTACTGACCACACTACCTACCCGCTAGACCCAGATAGCCCATTGGCCCATACTGACCACACTACCTACCCGCTAGACCCAGATAGCCCATTGGCCCATACTGACCACACTACCTACCCGCTAGACCCAGATAGCCCATTGGCCCATACTGACCTCACTACCTACCCACTAGACCCAGATAGCCCATTGGCCCGTACTGACCTCACTACCTACCCGCTAGACCCAGATAGCCCATTGGCCCGTACTGACCTCACTACCTACCCGCTAGACCCAGATAGCCCATTGGCCCGTTCTGACCACACTACCTACCCGCTAGACCCCAATAGCCCATTGACCCGTACTGACCACACTACCTACCCGCTAGACCCAGATAGCCCATTGGCCCGTACTGACCACACTACCTACCCGCTAGACCCAGATAGCCCATTCGCCCGTACTGACCTCACTACCTACCCGCTGGACCCAGATAGCCCATTGGCCCATACTGACCACACTACCTACCCGCTAGACCCAGATAGCCCATTGACCCATACTGACCACACTATCCCGCTAGACCCAGATAGCCCATTGGCCCGTACTGACCACACTACCTACCCGCTAGACCCAGATAGCCCATTGGCCCGTACTGACCACACTACCTACCCGCTAGACCCAGATAGCCCATTGACCCATACTGACCACACTACCTACCCGCTAGACCCAGATAGCCCATTGGCCCTGTTACGTACCCCGTAACTGGGTTGCCAAACCAGCAGAAATGGATCACTCAGTTGGAGTCTGGAGTACTAGAACTAAGAAAGTTTTATTACAGAAACAAGCAACACAGTAATCGAAAGGATAATAAATGCAACAGTTCAGTGATGATAAACACACATGTGCACAGAATTAAGATAACAGCATCAATCAAGCTCTATCGTTGTCTAGGGGTAAATGACCAATTTCAAAATGACTCAAAGTTCAGTCCAGTTTGTAGTTCAGTTCGCAGTAATCGTTGTCATGGCGATGGACAAGGTGGGGAAGAGAGACATAGAATAGGAACAACTCATCATTCAGCACAGCTTCACTCACAGACCAGCGAGATGGCTCACAAACAGCTTTTGGGCAGGTCCTTGGTGATGTCACCTGAGGTCACCGACTGTGACCCCTCCTCCAGATGCGGTCGATCCTCTGCAGTGAACCCGGCACCCAGGCAAGGGCGGACACACACCGGGTTCCCGCTGATCGTACCTTTCCACCCTTGTCGTTGTCTGGGACTTCTCACCCACTCGTGAGAAGCGCACCGCTTCCAGGGTCTCGTTACCTCGGGTGGCGTGTGTGTCTGTCTTAGCGAACCTGTCCCTTTTTATCCCCCTGCTGGGGTATCGCCTGTCCATCACTTCAAACAGTTCAGGGTTCAAAGGGGGGAGCCGCTCCAGACAGCTCTTCCTCCCACATCCCTTCATTACACATCTCCAGACGCTGCTCCATTGTTCCTTATCTCTCCTTCCCCTGAGGGCAGGTGGCAGACCAACTGCTGATGCCACTGATGCTAGCCCAGGCCAGCAAACATCTTAATTTTATGTGTATTCTCGTAACACTTCCCCCCTTTAAGAATTTTTACCGGGAGGTAAAAATTACAAACATGACTACATTATCTGATACATACACAATATACATCTTTAACAGTTATTTAGCTAATACAGAGAATTTGAAGCTGTCAACACCTTGACAGACAGTCATCACATTTTCTGTTCCTTTTACACGTGTTATTAATAATCCCTTAGACCAGGCTCCAACTCAGCAAACTTCAGAGTGGCCAAAAACACTGATGAATTGCGACCAATGTAACCTCTCATTTGGTTTTGTCCCGGACCACAACAACAAGGGTCGTCCCATTCCGGCTCAGTTTTCTCTCGCAAGGGCTTAGTAGGAGGGGGACGGGTATTGACCGCAGAGTTATTGCAAAACTTCCTGCAGTACCCCACCATCTCCAAAAGCCTTCTGAGGGCCCTCTTGTCTGTCGGGGTTGGGAGGTCAGCGATAGCCTGCACTGTAGCTTGCATCACTGCCAGCTGCCCCTGTGTCACCACAATTCCCAGGTAAGTGACATTCGTGTGGCCGAATTCATTTTTTCCAAGGTTCACTATCAAGCTGGCTTCAGACAGCCGTGTTAAATTGCCAATACACACCTCTGTGTTCATCAGCCCTTTAGTCACTGAATTACTCAAAAAATATGGGTGTTGTTTACTTGGCTGCCCTATTGTAACAGACATAACCCAACGTCCCAGTTCTTTGCATTTCCTCGGGACAATCAAACACATGGGTGCGAGTCGTTTAATTACTCCTTCGGGGATTAAGGGAGAGACCTTATCAGTAGACCTGGCCAAAACAATAGCCTTCTCCCATCTGACCGATCCCATCCTAATCTTTTCAAAATGGTTTTTTCCTCTTAGCAGGGGGCCCCTAGCTTCATTGATTTCCACGCTAACACCGACTAGGTTTGTTAGCATATCAAAAGCCGGTGACCGTCTCAGTTCGCGTCGGTCATGATCAATAACATTTTTCCCCCTGGGCAGCCGGTAACTCTCTTTCATGATTCCACCAACTGTCTCCTCCAGCACCGCAAAATGTCCACCGGGGGGTACCTCGTGGGCCATGTCAAAAACCTCATCCCCATAACTCTTTTGCACCACCCCCCACTCCTCATCTGCGGATGCTGTACTTGATTTCCCTTTCTTCCTTAGCACCTCCTTATCCGCACAATAGCTTGTCAAGGCTGTGTCAGAGAGAGCGGTCTCGGCCAAAACCATCAGCCCCTCGTCTCGCTCCTGCGTCTGCACAAATTCTTTCCTGGCTACTGCTACGTCCGTCCCAGCTCCCTCACTACCTCTTATCTCACTGCACCCTGTCTCATACAAGGTTGGCAGAAATGTTTCAGCCAAATTCACCATCGCGGGCGGGGCCTCCATGCTGGCAGGCTGACCCGTCAATCTCACGACTGGGAACACGATTCCTCCGGCGATGTCATTACCGAGCAAGACTTCCACGTCTTTCATCGGTAATTCGGACCTCACCCCGATCGTGACTAGTCCAGAGACCAGGTTGCTCTGTAAATGTATCTGGTGCAAAGGGACTGACTCTGTCCCTTCCCCAACACCTTTGACCTCTACCTCCCCAGTCTGGGTCTCTGAGCTAAACTCTAATACACTCTTCAGTATTAGTGACTGACACGCTCCCGTGTCTCTCCAGATCCGCACTGGAACTGGTTTTAACCTCTTTTTCACTGACACCAGTCCGGCCGAGATAAACCTCTCGCGCCCTTCCTGGACTTTTTCAGACCTGTCCTTCCCTAGCGGTTCGCTTAACAGCTCAATACAGCCATTCAAAATTTCCGCTTTTCCTTTCCCCGTCTCCTTCCTTGGGGCAAAGCACCTGGACGCAAAGTGTCCGACTTTCCCACAATTATAACAGACGACCCCAGGAGACTTCCCACCAGACTGCTCCCGGTCTACCTTATCCTTTTCACTAGTCCCCGGCTTACTTTCTGACTTTTCCGGTGGACTCTCCCCGCCGTCCTGACTACCCTTCTGGTAGCCTTTACTCGGGGCAACCTTCATTTTATGCGTCAACGCATACTCATCCGCTAACTTAGCAGTTGCGGCTAACGTGGCTGCCTCTTTCTCATCGAGGTAGGGTCTCATACCCTCAGGGACACAACCTTTAAACTGCTCAATCAGAATCAGTTGCAGCAGTCTGTCATAATCCCCCTCTACCCCTTTCGAGGCGCACCAACGCTCACAATATGTTTGCATCTCACGAGCAAACTCCAAATACGTGCGGTCCCACCGCTTCCTCGCATTCCGGAACCTCTGCCGGTATGCCTCCGGGACCAACTCATAAATCCTGAGGATGGCCTCCTTCACCACCTCATACTTCTGGGCATCTTCCGCGGATAAAGCGGAGTAAGCTTGTTGGGCTTTCCCTTTCAGTACACTCTGAAGTAAGACAACCCACTTATCCCTCGGCCAGTCCTGACTTATAGCTACTTTTTCGAAGTGGAGAAAGTACCGATCCACATCGGTATCGTCAAATGGGGGAACCAGCCTAACCTCCTGGGTCGCCCGGAACCCTCCACCTTGGTTCGGCACGAGCCCCTGCTCGGCCCTTATCTTTAACTTCTCCAGCTCAAATTCCCTTTCCCTCTGTTTCTCCTCTCTCTCCAACTGCCTTTCTAACTGCTTCTCTTCGTGTTCTAACTGCCGTACCCGGAACTCGTGCTCGAGTCTCAGTTTTTCAAGCTGTACCTGTACCGCGTCTCCAGCAGGTTTTTCAATAGACACCTCCCCCAGCTCACCTTGGGGAAACACACCTTTAGATACATAGTGCTCTACAATAGCTCTGTGTATCTCCTCTCTCCTCATTGTCGACTTCACCTTGGCAAGATTCACCCGTTTGGCCACAGCTATCAATTCCGATTTCCTGGCATCCTCTAATGCCTCCAAGGTCGGCGCCTTTATAAATTCCTCAACCTCCATTTCTGCTGTTTGTCTTTTCTTTCTTTCGGGAATTTTAACCCAATCAATTTACTCCGTCCCAAATTTAGCGTTCAAAATCGCGGACGAGAACCCCACTTATGTTACGTACCCCGTAACTGGGTTGCCAAACCAGCAGAAATGGATCACTCAGTTGGAGTCTGGAGTACTAGAACTAAGAAAGTTTTATTACAGAAACAAGCAACACAGTAATCGAAAGGATAATAAATGCAACAGTTCAGTGATGATAAACACACATGTGCACAGAATTAAGATAACAGCATCAATCAAGCTCTATCGTTGTCTAGGGGTAAATGACCAATTTCAAAATGACTCAAAGTTCAGTCCAGTTTGTAGTTCAGTTCGCAGTAATCGTTGTCATGGCGATGGACAAGGTGGGGAAGAGAGACATAGAATAGGAACAACTCATCATTCAGCACAGCTTCACTCACAGACCAGCGAGATGGCTCACAAACAGCTTTTGGGCAGGTCCTTGGTGATGTCACCTGAGGTCACCGACTGTGACCCCTCCTCCAGATGCGGTCGATCCTCTGCAGTGAACCCGGCACCCAGGCAAGGGCGGACACACACCGGGTTCCCGCTGATCGTACCTTTCCACCCTTGTCGTTGTCTGGGACTTCTCACCCACTCGTGAGAAGCGCACCGCTTCCAGGGTCTCGTTACCTCGGGTGGCGTGTGTGTCTGTCTTAGCGAACCTGTCCCTTTTTATCCCCCTGCTGGGGTATCGCCTGTCCATCACTTCAAACAGTTCAGGGTTCAAAGGGGGGAGCCGCTCCAGACAGCTCTTCCTCCCACATCCCTTCATTACACATCTCCAGACGCTGCTCCATTGTTCCTTATCTCTCCTTCCCCTGAGGGCAGGTGGCAGACCAACTGCTGATGCCACTGATGCTAGCCCAGGCCAGCAAACATCTTAATTTTATGTGTATTCTCGTAACAGCCCGTACTGACCACACTACCTACCCGCTAGACCCAGATAGCCCATTGACCCGTACTGACCACACTACCTACCCGCTAGACCCAGATAGCCCATTGACCCATACTGACCACACTACCTACCCGCTAGACCCAGATAGCCCATTGGCCCGTACTGACCACACTACCTACCCGCTAGACCCAGATAGCCCATTGATTGGCCCTTACTGACCTCACTACCTACCCGCTAGACCCAGATAGCCCATTGGCCCGTACTGACCACACTACCTACCCGCTAGACCCAGATAGCCCATTGGCCCGTACTGACCACACTACCTACCCGCTAGACCCAGATAGCCCATTGGCCCGTACTGACCACACTACCTACCCGCTAGACCCAGATAGCCCATTGACCCATACTGACCACACTACCTACCCGCTAGACCCAGATAGCCCATTGGCCCGTACTGACCACACTACCTACCCGCTAGACCCAGATAGCCCATTGACCCATACTGACCACACTACCTACCCGCTAGACCCAGATAGCCCATTGACCCATACTGACCACACTACCTACCCGCTAGACCCAGAGAGCCCATTGGCCCGTACTGACCACACTACCTACCCGCTAGACCCAGAGAGACCATTGGCCCGTAATGACCTCACTACCTACCCACTAGACCCAGATAGCCCATTGATTGGCCCTTACTGACCACACTACCTACCCGCTAGACCCAGATAGCCCATTGGCCCATACTGACCACACTACCTACCCGCTAGACCCAGATACCCGTGTTTGGCACATAGCCCTCCAAGCCCTTTCCCTCCATGCACCTATCCAAATGCCTCTCACTGTAAATGTTGCAGTGGTTCCCAGCTCGACCACTTCCTCTGGCAGCTCATTCCAGGGACTCACTACCCTCTCTGTGAAGACGTTACCCCTCAACTAAGAAGGTCATTCTGAATAAAAAGATGAATTATGAGAGGAAGCTGGCGACGAATATCAAAGAAGATACGAAAAGCTTTTTAAAGTATATAAATGGTAAAAGAGAGTCGAGGGTCGATATAGAACCAATACAAAATGATGCTGGAGATCTTGTAATGAGAGATGCAGAGATGGCAGAGGAACTGAATGCATATTTTGCATTATTCCTCACAGTGGAAGATGTCTGCAGCGTACAGGACATTCAAGAGTGTCAGGGAAGTGAAGCTGTGCAGTGAAAGTTACGATTGAGAAGGTGCTCAGGAAGCTTAATGGTCTGAGGGTGAATAAATCTCCTGGACCCGATGGAATGCAGCCTCGGGTTCTGAAGGAATTACCTGGATAGATTGCAGAGGCATTAACGATGATCTTTCAAGAATGGATAGATTCTGGCATTGTACCAGATGACTGGAAAATTGCAAATGTTACTCCACTATTTACGAAGAGCAGGAGGCAGCAGAAAGGAAACTGTAGACCTGTTAGCCTGACGTCAGTGGTTGGGAATTTGTTGGAATTGATTGTTAGGGATGAGATTACGGAGTACCTGGAGGCACATGGCAAGATAGGCCAAAGCCAGCATGGTTTCCTGAAAGGAAAATCCTGCCTGACAACCTTCTGCAATTATTTGAGGAAATTAGAAGCAGGGTGGACAAAGGAAATGCAGTCCACGTGGAGTACTGAGATTTTCAGAAGGCCTTTGACAAGGTGCCACACATGAGGCTGCTAAGCAAGGTAAGAGCCCATGGAATTACAGGGAAGTTACTAGTGTGGTTGGGGCATTGGCTGATCGGCAGAAAACAGAGTGGGAATCAAGGGATCCTATTCTGGCTGGCTGCCGGTTACTAGTGGAGTTCCACAGAGGTAGATGTTGGGACCGCTGCTTTTTACGATGTGTGTCAATGATTTAGACTATGGTATTAATGGATTTGTGGCTAAATTTGCCGATTATACAAAGATAGATGAAGGAGCAGGTAGTGTTGAGGAAACAGAGAACCTGCAGAGAGACATAGATAGTTTAGGGGAATGGGCAAAGAAGTGGAAAATGAAATATAATGTGCAAAAGTGTATGGTCATGCACTTTGGTGGAAGAAATAAATGGGCAGATTATTATCTAGATGGGAAGAGAATTCAAAATGCCGAGATGCAAAGGAACTTGGGAGTCCTTGTGCAGGATACCCTGAAGGTTAACATTCAAGTTGTCAAAGTTGCTGGTGCATCTGCAGAATTCCTGTTGTAACCTCCAAGTTGTGTTGTTTGTGAAGAAGGCAACTGCATTTTTAGCATTCATTTCTAGAGGTATAGAATATAAGAGCAGGGATGTGATGTTGAGGCTCTATAAGGCATTTGTGAGACAACATTTGGGAGTATTGTGTGCAGTTTTGGGCTCCTTATTTTAGAAAAGATATACTGACATTGGAAAGAGTCCAGAGAAGATTCATGAGAATGTTTCAAGGAATGAAAGGGTTACCATATGAGGAACGTCTGGCAGCCCTTGGGCTGTATTCCCTGGAGTTGTGGAGAATGAGAGGGGATTTCATAGAAACATTCCAAATGTTAAAAGGCCTGAACAGATTAGATATGGCAAAGTTATTTCCCACGGTAGAGTATTCTAGGACAAGAAGGCACAACTTCAGGATTGGAGGATGTCCTTTTAGAACTTAGATGCAGATTAATTACTTTATTCAGAGGGTGGTAAATCTGTGGAATTTGTTGCCATGAGCGGCTGTGGAGGCCAAGTCATTGGGTGCATTTTAGGCAAAGGTAGATAGGTTCTTGATTAGCCAGGGCATCAAAGGGTATGGGGTGAAAGCAGGGGAGTGGGGATGACTGGAAGAATTGGATCGGCCCAGGATTGAATGGCGGAGCAGACTCGATGGGCTGAATAGCCTTACCCCTATATCTTATGGTCTGATTGCCTTATGTTTCATGTGCATACATTTGGCTAAATGTCTTCTAAATGGTGTATGTTACTTTCCCTGTAGTGGGTTAAAAGAACCAGCAGAAATGGAACTCACCTGGAGTCTGGTTTTGCTGTTTACTAACACTATTTTTAGTAGTAACTACGCAATACAGTAATATCAAACTAGATAAGTCGAACAGGTTAGCAGAGTTTATGCATATATATGTGTGGAAATAGAAACCCAAATTTCTTCAGGCTTAGGTGGTAATTGATAGTCTTACGATGGTAGGTCAACAAAGTCAGTTCAGTTCGTGTTATCAAGTTGAGTAGAATTGAGGAGAGAGGGAGGTGGTTTGTTGTCCACGTAAGCTGACGCCATCGATTCTTCCCGTTGTCCTCCGAAACTTCCAAGTTAGCTAAACTTGACCAACTTAAAGAGTGCCGTCCTCAAGTGATAATCTACCAACCCAGGCAAGGGTTAGACACACTGGTAAACTCCACAGGGTCGCTTTTTCACGCACTAACAATCACAGATCAATTCCTCTTAATCGATCCTCAGTCCCGCACTCGTGGGCGCCTGAAAGTGTAGTGGTAATTTTGCCACACCTTAGTGCGTCTGCCTGTCCCGCGAAACAAGCGACCACGCTGGTTTAAATACGGTTGTGCCGAACACCAGCTGTCCATCATTTATTTCCTCCCTTCTATCACCATAGCGACACACGAGCTGCTCGGTGCCTCTCTCTCTCTGAATCAGCTGCACGCTCTCTCTCTCTCTTTTTAAAGGCACAGTCCATAATGAATAACTCAGGATATTGTCACATGTAGTTACCTGCCGCTGTCACCTCCAGTGGCAGCTCGTTCGATTCACCTACCACCTTCTCTATGTAAACTTTGCCCTCAGGGCCCCTTTCATTTTTTTCCTCTTGCCTCACTTCCACAAACTTACTAACCACGCACCTACACTCTCATCATATTCATTAACATGAATAACAAGCAGAATGGAGGAAACAACGATGCCTGTGGTTCAGCTCTGGTCACGGACATCCAGTGTGAAAAAACAACCCTCCACCACCACCCTCTGCTTCCAACCACAAACCAATTTTGTATCAGCTCACCCAGGACCTCATGCCACAGGGGCTGTTCCTGTGGGGTAAAGTTCAGTATTTGATGTTCAAATTATCTCAGCAAAGCCCCCACAACGTCCGAGGATGGACTTGATCAGGTCCCAGTAGTTTATCCAGTTTTATGTGTTTAAAACTTCCAGCATCACCTCCTGTTTGTCGTGTTTCAGGACAATACTATTTATTCTCTTCCCTAAATTTCCCAGCTTCCATTCCCTTCTCCACAGTAAACACAGACGAGGGGAACCAGACCTCACTCATCCCTCTTTGATCCACACACGGACACTGCAGGGGAACTATTGTCTCACTATTTCTCTTCAGATCAATGGACAGTCTGAACTGAGGGAGGACAGAAAAGGCCGGGGAGTAAATAGAGGTGTGGAACAGGAGGGTAAACAGACATCTTGTGAGTGAGGATCCTGAACCGAGTTTGGAGGGGTTCGGGAGGGTTTCCTGTTTGAGTGAAGGTCAGCACTGCTGGGATGAGGGAACCCTGGCGGATGAGGGTTATTCAGACTCTGATCAGGAAAATGATGGAGTTGTTTGTCAGGTGAAAGTAACTGGGATGAAGCGATTCCCCTGCAAAATGGAAGGAATGTCGGAGTACACTGAAGAGGGAAATCAGGAGGGCAAAAGAAGCCACAAGATAACTTTAGCAGATTTTGTGAATATGTTGGAAGAAAAAGAGTAATTAGTTATATGTCCCTTGAAGGATCAGTTTGAAGCTGGGGATTTCAGTGAGGAGAATAGTAATGTCCTGAAACATAACATCCTGTTTCAACTTTGACCCTATCACTTTAAAGCTTTATCCTCTACATAGTGTCCTCAGAGAGATCACTCTGCTGGGCCTGTCTCAAAGTTAGAAGAATAAGAGGTGGTCTGACTGAGACAGACACAGTCTCACAGGGTATTGACAGAGCAGAGGCAGGAATGATGTTTCACCTGGCTGGTGTGTGGTACCACAGTTCACAAACTCAGAATAACAGGTCTCCTCAGCAGGACTGAGATGAGAAGTTTCCCCACCCAGAATGCAGTGAAACGTTGGAATTCTCTCCACAAGGTTTCTCGATTTCTGGGGCTCCGAGATGATGGGGATGGCACAGGAGAGCAGCACTGAGGTCAAAAAGGTCAGATGTTCTGAGTGAAGGACAGGACAGAGACAAAAGGCCAAATAGCCACATCTACTGCTATTTCTTAATTTCTTAAGACACATATCTACATTTGTGACATTTAATATTTTGGCCTTCAGTCTGTTGGATTACACAGGGGCAACCAATGCACTCTGTGTAGAGCATCCTCTGTACCTCATGTTCACTGTGTTCAGTCCAAAGTTCAAGGTAAATTTATTATCAAACGACATATATGTCACCATATACAAGCCTGAGATTCATTTTCTTGTGTGCATACTCAATAAATCCAACAATCACAATAGAATCAATGAAAGACTGCACAAACAGGGCAGACAACCAGCGTGTAAAAGACAACAAACTGCAAATACAAGGAGAAAGAAAAACAAGAAATAGTAATAAATAAATAAATAAATAAATAAATAAATAAATAAATAAATAGATAGATAGATAGATAGATAGATAGATAGATAGATAGATAAATAAATAAATAAATAAATAAATAAATAAATAAACAAATAAATAAATAAATAAATAAATAAGCAAGCAAGCAAGCAATAAATGTCAAGAACATGAGATGAGGTATACTTGGAAGTGAGTCCATAGGTTGTGGGAACAGTTCAGTGATGGGACGAGTGACTTTGAAGTTATCTGAACCAGATCATGTGAGTCCTGATAGCAGCAGTGAGAAGAGAGAATGAGGTGGGTGTTGGGGGTGTGCAGCTTTCCTGCAACAATGGTCTGTGTAGATGTGCTCAATGCTGGGGTGTTGGTGATTCCATGCCAGACTGTGATGCAACCAGTCAATACAATCTCCATCACACACCTATATAAGTCTGTCAAGGTTTTAGATGTTGTGCTAAATCTTGGAACATTGAACATGGAACACAGAACAATCCAACACAGGAACAGGCCATTCGGCCCACAAGTCTGTGCTGAACATTGTGCCAGTTCAATCTCATCCCATCTGCCTGTACATGGTCCACAACCCACCATTCCCTGTCTGTTCATGTGTCTGTCTAAATGCACTGAAATGTTGTTGTTGTATCTGCTTCCACCACCTCCCCTGACAGCACGTTCCAGGCACCGACCATTCTCCGTGTAGAAAAAACTTGCCTCATGAATCTCCTTTAAACCTTCTCCTCTCACCTTATCTTTACTCGCTGTTGTATTTGACATTCCCACGCTGAGGATAAAGAGACTCTGACTGTCTATCATGTCAGTGTCAGTTGTTGCTGACTTTTCCCTCAACAGCTGCTGAGTCACTGTGTTTCCAGACTTCTGTACCCTGTGTAACGCCCTGGGTCACATTTTTACTGTTCTGCTGTAGGTATTTCATTCAGCAGCTCTGTAAGATCAGTCTGTTCTGCTCTCAGCCTGTTTGGGTTATTGTTCAAGATAAGGGATGATGAGGAATGTGTGTCATCCCGTCAGGATGGTGGAACTAGGGGGAAGTTTTTCTGGTGAGGGGCACTAAAGCTGGGCTTGGGGCTTTGGTTCGGCGGTAGATGTAGAGAGAAGACGCTGGAGAGAACAGATTGTAACATTTGATCTGGTGTGGGATCGTGATTCGATGAAGTCAGGTACCGAGATCGAGTGAGGATCGGTGAATATGATGAAACGTTGAGCTCCAACTTGTGCACATTTGACTGTTTAATTAAAATGGCCCTTCTCTTGTTGTTTTTCTTTACTAACCCTTTTGTTAAGTTAAAGTTTCATAACTATATTTCCTTTGTTCGAATGCAGTGTACTGTCTGTTACCCCGTGGCACTAATATCTAACAGGGTAGCAAATTACACAGCATCCACACAAACCGGGGTTTCGGGTGAGAGAGCCGTCTCAATCTCACAAGTTTGACCGGACCAGACAGTGTCTTCCCGAGACTTACACAGACAAGGAAACCAGAGGGTTTCGCTTGTGATCCCCTCAGTCTGTGATGCTCCCTCCATGGTAAGGATCGGGCGGGGGTGGGGGTGTACCAGAGTTATTCCCCACAACCCCTGTTGGACAGTGGGGAGCGGCGAGAGTGCACTTGGCATTTGTTGAGACATTCCGTCCCGACTGAGTGAAAGCAGCGTGTGAGAGCGAATAACTGGAGCAGTTCCGCTACCTGCTGGCTGCACAGGGTATAAAGAAAATGATATTTAAGATTCGTTCTGTTATTTTCTGATTCAGCTCAGGGTATTCACATATGCATTCACAGATAAAGCAGATGCTGCACATGTATTCAAGGCCACAAGAAAGCACGTTATTAGAACCAGCACAAATGCAATACAGATAGAAAAATCAAAAGTCTGCAGTAGTTGCAGTACAGAAACAAAATAATTCTTATCATTCACTGAGCCAATCTCTGCAATGTCAGAAGGGCGTCACAGATCTGACAATTTTTAACTCACAGCTCCCCATCCCTAGTCCCTCTCCCCTCGTCTCTATCTTCTGTAAATCTCAGCACTATCTCTGGTGTGAGACAAAAAGCTCCCATTGCACAAATAAAATGCCCCTTTTTATAATAAGACTCCATCAAAGCATAACCTAATCATCACCCCAGTATTTTCATCCGTAGCTTGGTTGTTCCAGCTGAACCTCCTTATCTATAATGACCTTCAGCTCAGACACAGAATTTATGAAGAAGGTCCTGTCCAGAACAAGTGAGACCGGACTTTTGGAGCCGGGCGGTATGTGGTGAAGTCAAGAAGGGAAATGGAAATCAGAAGTTGAATGTTTTCTACACTGTGACGTACAATGTCCAGTCCTGTGGTGATTCCGGCAGCCACATCTTTGTCATTGCCACAGCATCAGTCTCCTCACAGCAGATTCTCTCCACATCCCGTGTTCCATACCTTTAACTGATTTAATAGTTGCTTTAAATTTACCTTCCACCACCGTTTTTACACCCCAGTCTGACTATCTTCAGTCCTCAAGCTGAACAAAACGAGCTTTTGGAGGAACACTGAGGGTCAGGCAATGGACAATTGACATTTCAGTTTGAGATGCTTCACCTGCACAGTCTTAACCCAGCATATCTTCCGTCCATTTTTCTCCACAAATGCTGTCTGACCCGCTGAGTTCCTCAGCAGCTCTATTTTCCGTCCAGATTCCTGCATCTACAGTCTCTGTGTCTCTCTTTTCATAAGAACATAAGAAATAGGAGCAGGAGTAGGCCATCCAGCCCATCGAGCCTACTCCGCCATTCAATAAGATCATGGCTGATCTGTCTGTAAACTCAGCTCCATCGGCCTGCCTTTTCCCCATAACCCTTAATTCCCTTACTTTGTGAAAACCAACCTAACAGTATCCTAAATAAATTTAGTGAGGAAGTCTCAACTGCTTCCCTGGGGAGAGAATTCCACAGATTCACCACTCTCTGGGAAAAACAGTTTGTCCTCATCTCCATCTGAAATCTTCTCCCCTGAATCTTGAGGCAATGTCCCCAAGTTCTAGTCTCACCTACCAATGGAAACAACTTTCCCACTTCGATATTATCTATCCTTTTCAAAATTTTGTGTTCTATAAAACCCCCTCTCATTCTTCTGAACTCCAGAGAGTATGATCCCAGGCGACTCAATCTCTCCTCATAGGTTAACCCCTTCATCCCTGGAATCAACTTGGTGAACCTCTTCTGCACTGCCTCCAAAGCCAGTATATCCTTCCTGAAGTATGGAGACCAGAACTGCACACAGTACTCTAGGTGCGGCCTCACCAGTACCCTGTGTAGTTGCAGCATGACCTCCCTGCTCTTGAACTCAATCCCTCCAGCAATGAAGGCCAACATTCCGTTTGCCTTTAAATAACCTGTTGTACCTGCAAGCCAACTTGTTGCGATTCACAAACAAGCACTCCCAAGTCCCTCTGCACAACAGTATGATTCAATCTTTCACCATTTAAATAATAATCTGCTCTTCTAATATTCCTTACAAAGTCAATGATCTCACATTTACCAATGTTGTATTCCATCTGCCAGACCTTGGCCCACTCACTTCACCTATCTATATCCCTCTGCAGACTCAATCCAATTTGGTTTTCCACTCAGTTCAGTGTCATCAGCAAATTTTGCTACACTACACTCAGTCCCCTCTTCCAAATCATCAAGCTGCGGGCCCAGCACCGACCCCTGCGGCACCCCACTCATCACTGACTGCCAACCGGGGAAACACCCATTTATACCAACCCTCTGCCTTCTGTTTGTTAACCAATCCACTATCCATGCCAAAACACTTCCTCCGACTCCATGCATCCGTATCTTATTTATAAGTCTCTTGTGCGGCACCTTATCAAACGCCTTCTTGAAATCCAAGTATACGACACCCACCTGTTCCTGTCTATCCACTGCACTCATTATGTCCTCAAAGAACTCCAGTAAGTTTGTCAAACAGGACATGCCTTTCTGAATCCATGCTGTGTCTGTCTAATGGAACCACTCCTTTCTAGGTGTTTCACTATTACTTCCTTACTGACAGTTTCAAGCATTTTCCCGACTACATACAGATATTAAACTAACAAGCCTATATTTGCCCGTCTTTTGGCTACATCCTTTTTTAAAAAGTGGCGTGACATTTGCTGTCTTCCAATCCGCCAGAACCTGCCCAGAATCTAGAGAGTTTTGATAAATGATAAACACGTCTAATATAACCTCCGCCAATTCCTTCAGCATCCTGGGATGCATCCCATCAGGACCAGGGGACTTATCTACCTTCAGGCCCTCGAGTTTGCTCATCACTATCTCTTTAGTGACAATGATTTTATTGAGGTCCTCACCTCTCATTTCATCTATAACATCCTTCTTTGGCATATTGGACGTGTCCTTCACCGTGAAGACCGACACAAAATAGTTATTCAATGCCTCAGTCATTTCTTTATCACCCAATATCAATTTCCCCTTCTCGTCTTCCAAGGGACACATGAGCTTGTAATTTGATACTATCTTTTATTTCCTTTGTTATCCAAGGCTGGCTCTCCCCACACTTGCTGTCCTTACTTTTGACTGGAACATGCTTCTGTTACGCACTGTGAAAAATCTCTGAAAGTATTCCACTGTTCCTCAGCTGTGCTACCAAATAGCCTGTGCTCCCAATTCACATTAACCAGCTCCTCCCTCATCCCGTTGTAGTCTCCCTTGTTCAAGCATAATTCTTCAAGCGGCTTAGAATCTGCTCTGGTTCCGCTCCGGGTCTGTAAACGGGTCGGGTCCGGGACCAGCACCGGCGTCAGGAGTAAGTCAGTGTAAATATAAATGTGCGGAGAGAGAAATAATTTGACCTCTAATATGAGCCTTGAAGGAATCCCATATAATAAGACGAGAAGTCTCTTCCCACGTAATGTTCAGAAGAAAGCTAACAAAGAGAGAATTGAACGAGCTAATCAGTTGAAACAATTAGAACAAAAATATGCTTGGCTCCAGAACCTGCTTTATATAAAAGGCGTGTTGAAATTAAAACTAAATATGATCTTCTTTCAACATATCCAATTGAAACTTAACTCCTGAAAGATAAAAGTCAATTTTATATTCATGGAGACAAAACAGGGAAATTATTGGCTAACCAATTAAAAACCTTTATAGTTAAATGGCAAATTAAAGAAATCTGTAAAGCTAATAGTGATAGGACAACTGACCATTTAGAAATAAATGATACCTTTAGAAAATTTTACTCTAAACTTTATAGTTCTGATTCTCCGAACGATAATACAGTAATGAATAATTTCTTAGATCAATTGAACATCCCTACACTTTCTGATGATAACCGAAAACAGTTGGCTCAACCTATTTCTTATGAGGGAATTGCCGAGGCTTTATGTTCATTGCACTCAGGGAAGGCTCCGGGTCCTGACGGTTTCTCTGGAGAATTTTATAAGGCTTTTTCCTCATTGCTTATACCTCATTTATATTTAGTCCTCTCGGACTCCTTTAAGTTGGGTAGGTTGCCACAATCTTTTTATGAAGCTTCTATTTCACTTATTCTTAAAAAGAATAAGAACCCAACTGAATGTTCATCATATAGACCTATCTCCTTACTTAACGTTGACACTAAAATCCTATCCAAAGTTCTGGCTGGTAGAATTGAAAATATTTTACCATCTATTATTTTTGATGATCAGACTGGATTAAAAATCAATATTCCTATTTTAATATTCGTCATTTATTAAATGTTATTTACTTTCCTTCTAAAGAGATATCGGAATGTGTGATATCCTTAGACGCTGAGAAAGCCTTCGATTGGGTTGAATGGAATTACTTATTTAAAACCTTAGAAAAACTTAATTTTGGGCCCAATTTTATTCAATGGATTAAATTATTTATCTCCCTACGCTCGGGTTCTTACTAACTCTCAAAATTCTAAACCATTTAAACTTCAACGTGGAACTAGACAAGGTTGTCCCTTGAGCCCTTTGCTTTTTGAACTGGCTTTGGAACCCTTAGCTATTGCTTTCTGAGAATCTAATTATATCACTATATTTGAAGGAGAGGTATTACTCGCAAAGTTTCGCTTTATGCTGATGACCTTTTGCTTTATATTTCTAATGTTGCCACTTCATTACCTTCCGTACTTTCCTTACTCACCTGTTTTAGTCAGTTTTCAGGACATAAACTAAATTTTCATAAGAGTAAACATTTTCCTTTGAATAATTTGGTATCAATTAATGCTAACCTTCATTTTAAAATTGTAAGAAATCAATTTACTTATTTGGGTGTAAGAATTACTAAGAATTATAAATACTTATTTAAAGAATTTTTTTTACGCTGCTGAATTTTGTAGAAAGGGCACTATCCAAATGGTCGCCCCTTTCATTGTCGTTGATTGGCCGAATTAATTCTATTAAAATGAATATCTTGCCTAAATTTTTATTCCTAAATCTTTTTTTGATTCTCTTGATTCTAGCATATCTTCATATATATGGAAAAATAAACTCTCTTGACTAAATAAAGTTCATCTTCAAAAAGCTGAAAAGAATGGAAGTTTAGCTTTAGCAAATTTTACGTTTTATTACTGGGCAGTCAATATACGGAATCTCATGTTTTGGTCATATTGTAGCGATGTGCTACACACAGCGCTAGAATAACCACACGGAGTCGGTGAGTTAGAGTTGCGATAAAAGAGATTTATTCAAATTTCGCGGCCCGCTTTAAAGCCTTCCCGTTGCCGTCCTCCCTGGGCGGGACTACTGTGGGGAATGCATATTCCCAGACCCTTTCTGCGCGCGGGATTTTCCCCCTGCCGGTGAAGATGGCCTGGCGCCCTTTTTGCTGCCGGCCCTCTGCCTGCGCGCGCTGTTCCGTGAGCCGGTTCGTGTGCGCTAGAAAATGGGTCGCCACATAACCCCCCCCCCCCCAGAACCGGCGATACCTCCCCCAATGTCCACAGTCTGGTTCGGCCTCTGTTTGGGAGGTCTGCCCCTGCGCCGCGGTGCCTGAGCCCGGACCGGTTGCGCCAAGTCCACATGGGCCGGTTTGAGTCGGTCCACCGTGAAAACCTCCTCTCTCCCCCCAATGTCCAGCACGAACGCGGACCCGTTGTTCCTGATCACCTTAAACGGCCCCTCGTAGGGCCGCTGTAGCGGTGCCCAGTGTCCGCCCCGTCGTACAAAAAGAAACTTACAGTTCTGCAGGTCTTTGGGTACGCAGGTCGGGCTCTGTCCGTGCTGTGAAGTGGGTATGGGGGGCAGGTTACCGAGCCTCTCCCGTAGTCTGTCCAGGACTGCTGTGGGTTCTTCCTCTTGCCCCCTTGGGGCTGGTATGAACTCTCCTGGGACGACCAGGGGCGCGCCGTACACCAACTCGGCCGACGAGGTGTGTAGATCGTCTTTGGGCGCCGTGCGGATTCCGAGCAGGACCCAAGGATGTTCGTCCACCCAGTTAGGCCCCTCCAGGCGGGCCATGAGAGCCGATTTCAGGTGACGGTGGAAGCGCTCCACTAGTCCGTTCGACTGTGGGTGGTAGACAGTTGTGTGGTGTAGCTGTGTTCCTAAAAGTCTGGCCATAGCCGACCACAGGCTGGAGGTGAACTGGGCGCCCCTGTCGGAGGTAATGTGGGCCGGTACCCCAAAGCGTGCTACCCAGGTTGCGATCAGTGCTCGGGCGCAGGATTCGGAGGTGGTGTCGCTGAGCGGGACTGCCCCTGGCCATCTGGTGAATCGGTCTATCATAGTTAGGAGGTACCGCGCTCCTCGCGACACTGGCAGGGGCCCCACGATATCCACATGGATGTGGTCGAACCTCCGGCGGGTGGGTTCGAACCGCTGCGGTGGAGCCTTGGTGTGCTGCTGCACCTTGGCCGTTTGGCACTGCATGCACGTTTTGGCCCATTCACTGATCTGTTTACGAAGTCCATGCCACACGAACCTGTTGGAGACCAGCCGGACAGTTGTCCTGATGGAGGGGTGCTCTAAGTTGTGAATGGATTCGAACACCCGCCGGCGCCAGGCTGCTGGGACGACGGGGCGGGGTTGGCCAGTAGCTAGGTCGCATAGTAGGGTCCTCTCACCGGGGCCTACGGGGAGGTCTTGGAGCTGCAAACCGGAGACTGCAGTCCTGTAACTGGGGATCTCAGCGTCTGCCTGCTGTGCCTCTGCCAGCGCTGCATAGTCCACCCCCTGGGACAGGGCCTGTATGGTAGGTCTGGAAAGTGCGTCTGCCACGACATTGTTCTTTCCAGAGACATGCCGGATGTCCGTCGTGTACTCGGAGATGTAGGACAGATGTCGCTGCTGGCGGGACGACCAGGGGTCGGACACCTTAGTGAACGCAAAGGTAAGCGGTTTGTGGTATGTGAACGCGGTGAAGGGCCTACCTTCTAAGAAGTACCTGAAATGCCGGATTGCCAGCTATAGTGCCAATAGCTCCCGGTCGAAAGCACTGTATTTGAGTTCGGGTGGTCGTAGGTGTTTGCTGAAGAATGCCAGGGGTTGCCAGCGACCCTCGATGAGTTGTTCCAGCACTCCACCGACCGCTGTGTTGGATGCGTCCACCGTGAGGGCAGTAGGAACGTCCGTTCTGGGGTGCACTAGCATCGCGGCGTTTGCCAAGGCTTCTTTGGTTTTAACGAAAGCGGTTGCGGCCTCTTCGTTCCAGGTAATGTCCTTGCCCTTACCCGACATTAGAGTGAACAAGGGGCGCATGGTTCGGGCTGCTGAGGGGAGGAAACGGTGGTAGAAATTCTCCATACCCACGAATTCCTGCAAGCCTTTGATTGTGTTGGATCGGGGGAAGTGGCGGACCGCGTCTACCTTGGCGGGCAGCGGGGTTGCCCCGTCTTTAGTAATCCTGTGGCCCAGGAAGTCGATGGTGTCAAGTCCGAACTGGCATTTGGCTGGATTGATTGTAAGGCCGAATTCACTCAGGCGGGAGTAGAGCTGGCGGAGGTGGGACAGATGCTCCTGCCGACTACTGCTGGCTATGAGGATGTCTTCCAAATAGATGAATGCGAAGTCCAGGTCGCGTCCCACCGCGTCCATTAGCCGCTGGAAAGTCTGTGCGGCATTCTTTAGACCAAACGGCATTCGGAGGAATTCGAAAAGTGCGAACGGGGTGATAAGTGCTGTTTTGGGGATGTCGTCCAGATGCACAGGGATTTGATGGTATCCCCGGACGAGGTCTACCTTGGAAAAGATCCTTGCGCCGTGTAGGTTTGCTGCGAAGTCTTGAATGTGCGGCACAGGGTAGCGGTCTGGCGTTGTAGCCTCGTTCAGTCTGCGGTAGTCACCGCATGGTCTCCAGCCCCCCGTTGCCTTGGGCACCATGTGAAGGGGGGAGGCCCATGGGCTGTCGGACCGTCGTATAATCTCTAATTCCTCCATCTTCTTGAACTCCTCCTTCGCCAGTCGGAGCTTGTCCGGGGGAAGCCTTCGAGCACGGGCGTGGAGGGGTGGTCCCTGGGTCGGGATGTGGTGCTGTACTCCGTGTCTGGGCATGGCTGCCGTGAACTGCGGTGTCAGTACTGATGGGAAATCCGCCAGGACCCTGGTGAATTCATCGTCGGACAGCGTGATGGAGTCCAGGTGTGGGGCTGGCAACTGTGCTTCACCCAGGGAGAACGTTTGAAAAGTCTTGGCGTGGACTAATCGCTTCCCTTGCAGGTCTACCAGCAGGCTGTGGGCTCGTAGAAAATCTGCCCCCAGCAGTGGTTGGGCCACGGCGGCCAGTGTGAAGTCCCACGTGAACCGGCTGGAGCTGAACTGTAGCCGCACCGTGCGGGTGCCGTAGGTTCGTATTGTGCTGCCATTAGCGGCCCCCAGGGTGGGTCCCGGTTCTCTGTTGCGGGTGTCGTAACTCGTTGGAGGTAAGACGCTGATCTCCGCTCCGGTGTCGAACAAAAAGCGGCGCCCCGACTGCTTGTCCCAGACGTACAGGAGGCTGTCCTGATGGCCAGCCGCCGTAGCCATTAGCGGCGGTTGGCCCTGGCGTTTCCCGGGAATTTGCAGGGCGGTCTGCAGCGGCGGGCCTCTGTGCCCCACCGCTGGTGGTAGAAACACCATTGTTCATTGGGCTCCTCACTCCCGTCGCCGGGTTTTGTAGGCTCTGCTGCCGAGCCTGGTCTGGTCTGTCGTTGAGCACGCGGCTTGGTGATCTGTGCGACGGATGCCCCTCTCTCTTTCCTGGCATTCCACAGCACATCTGCTCGGGCTGCCCCCTCCCGGGGGTTGCTGAAATCTGCGTCGGACAGCAGCAGGCGTATGTCTTCGGGCAGTTGCTCTAGGAACGCCTGCTCAAACATAGGGCAGGGTTTGTGTCCTTCAGCCAGGGCCAGCATCTCGTTCATTAATGCTGACGGCGGCCTGTCTCCCAAACCATCCAGGTGCATTAAGCGGCGTGCTCGTTAGCGCCGTGAGAGTCCGAAAGTCCTTATGAGCAGGGCTTTGAATGCTGTGTATTTGCCGTCCTCCGGGGGCGATTGTATAAACTCCTCAAATTGTGCAGCAGTCTCCTGGTCGAGGGAGCTCAGCACGTAGTAGTAGCGAGTGGACTCCGAGGTTATCTGTCGAATGTGGAATTGTGCTTCTGCTTGTTCGAACTCCCAGGGTCAGACACAGAGAGGAGCTGTGCTGACTGAGCTGGGAGAAATCGAAGGAAAACTACTGGATAAAGTTCGTGGAATACTTTGGAGGTGGCTCTAAAAGTCTCTTGGACAACTGAGTGAGTGACGGCGTTGGCGTGGAAGCTCGGTGTGGAGTTTTTGCTGCCGGTTTGGACTGGGTTTGTTGGCGGCTGCTTACTGCGTAGCTCCCAGCTGCGGCCGCTGGCAACTCGCCAGTAAGCCGGTTCGCTCCAAAACCGGAGGCAAACGCCGTCGTTTTCCCCCCATTGACATCGGGGCAACGTTCCTCCTCCATTGTTTTCCTGATTTTTCGTCCGGTGTCGGTGCCGGTGCCGGAGCATCTGGAAGGACGTTTCGGCCTCTCCCGGCCTGGGTCTCTGCAAGTCCGACGGAGCCTTTCCTGGCGCCGAGCCAGCGAGGAACTGTCGACTGCAAACTTTCCCGGCCAGTTATTCGACTCGCTCCAGGACTTCTAACTGGCACCGCCGCAAAATTCTCGGACTGGAAAGAGCGCCAGCATGCCGGACCGGTCTCCAGGGAGTCGCGGGCCTTCGGGGAGTTACGCAAGGGCGGCTGCCTCCCCGGCCTCGGACAACGCCCTGTTTCGGTCGGTGAAGGTGGAACGTGGGGTGCAATGTATTTTGCGCCCTGGAATGACACTAGAAAAGTGTACGGAGGCAATGGAGGACCTTGTGGGGAAAGGTGGTATTCTGGCCACCGAGAAGGAGTTCGGAAAGGCGGTGTTCTATCTGGTGAATGAAGAGCTAGTGCACCGGGCCCTAAGCAGGGGAGTCACGGTGGACACCATCTTTTTACCTATGGAGCTGGTGACGGCCCCCACGCAACGTATCGTGCTTGGGCATGTTAAGCCTTTCATTCCAAATGAGGACTTGCTTCCCCCACTGGCCCGTTTAGGGCAAGTAAGGTCGGAGATTACTGCCATCCGACACAAATTTAAGAGACGCACCCTCCGCACCGTAATCTCTTTCCGGCGTCAGGTTTTCATGCAGCTGGAAAGGGAGGACGATGTTGAGGGCCGCTTTACTGTCCGGCACGAGGGAGTAGATTATCAGGTGTACTGGAGCTCCGAGCGCCCACGGTGCCATGCGTGCAGGGAGGTGGGGCACTTTCGGAGGGACTGTCCTGCCGCCCGGAACCCGAGGGAGCCCACTTCGGGCACCAGTGCCGCAGCTACCTCTGCCCCTGATCCTACTCCTGCGCGTGCGCCTGCACCTGCATCTGACCCTGCCCCCGCCCGTGATCCTGCCCCAGCCCCTCACCCTGCCCCTACCCCTACCCCTGTCCCTACTTCTACGGTTGGGTCGGTCCCTGCTCCTCTCCCTGTAGTTCAGGTGGGGGACGGGGTGGAGTCTGTGCGGAGTAAGAAGGCAAAGGGGAAATCTAAACATAGTAAGAAGCGGGCCTTTGAGGCCGCAGAGCTCACACCCATTTCGTCTGAAGTGGAGCGTGGGGCTCGGGGAGGTGCGCAAGCAGACGGGGCGATGGAAACAGAAGGCGCCGCCCCATCGGTGAAGCCTGCACCTGTGTGCTCCTCCAGCGTGAAGAGGAGAAGGGAACGTTCCCGCAAGAGGGCAGGGGATGTAGATGCGGGGGAGTCCCAGGAAGGGGTGGGAATCCGGGTAGGGGTTGGTTCTAAACCTGAGTCCTCAGATGTAGCCACCAGTCCTGGGGTAGATGGTGTGGTTGTGCAAAAGGCTTGTGATAGGCCTGTTTGCACAAATGAGGCAGCCCTGGAGGCCTCCACCCAGGACCTACAAGTCAGCGCCTCTCTGGAGGCCAGTGTACCGAATAGTGTAATAGGAGACGAGGCAAAGCTCTCTCATTCTCAGCACCAGGCGGCTTATGAATCCCTTGGACCAAAGGTGCCGGATTCCCCTCTATGCCTGCCCCCTAGGGAGGACGATATTCTGTGCACATCGACCCCAGCAATAAATGACTTGCAGGGAGTCCCTGGGGATTGTCTCTCCACTGTCGCAAATGTGGATGAGGCTGATGCGACGGTGGAGAAGGCAGGTAAGAGCGAGGTGCCCGCTGCGCGGTGTGGGTCGCAGGCGCAGCCATCTATTGGAACATGCGGGGAGGCCGATGGGGATTCTGTCTGCAGTGACGGGTTGGAGGGGGACTCTTTCGATAGTGAAACAATGGACATCCTCACCCCTCCTGAGAAATCCCCATTGATACCTGTAGAGGAAATTAAGCATTTCATTCTCACCTCTGAGGGTGCCAAGCACCGGCCTCAGCTAGCCTCGCTTCGCTGGCCCAGCATGCCGAGGCTGGTGAGGTCCCTGCGAGTCATCCTCAGACGAAAGGGAAAGGGAAAGAGGAATGCGGTGGTGGGGAACGACAGACGGCAACTAAAATCTTTCCTGGATGACCTAGTAAGGGACATCAGAGGGAGAAGCAGCCTCGCTCCTACGGGGGATGGTGGGTCACAGGGTGTTGCTGGTACCGCTCGAGCCCGGAAAGCAAAAGGTATCCTTGCTTTCTTTCCGGACAGTGTGGTGGAAGGCGCCTCCGCTCTCACCGAAATGGGCGCAGCTGCTGAGACCTAGTGTGTTCCCGCCATGAAGCTTACCATAGCTAGTCTCAATGTAAACGGCAGCAGGGGTCCTCTTCGCAGGCATAACAATCTCTCAGTCCTCAGGGATGGGCGGTATACGGTGAGTTTCCTGCAGGAAACCCATACCATCCCTGGGGACGAGTCTGCTTGGCTCCTGGAGTGGCAGGGCGGGGTCTACATGAGCCACCTCAGCTCCATTTCTAGCGGGGTGGCGATCCTGTTGGCCCCGACCTTCCAGCCAGTAATTGAAAGAGTCCAAGACGTTGTGCCCGGCCGTCTGCTCCACCTGGTTGTGCGCCTGGATGGCGTACCATTGCATTTTATCAATGTGTACGCTCCCAGGCGCGGTGTGCTGCAGACGCGCCTATTCTGTCAGCTGTCCACCCTGCTGAGCTCCATCGATCCTGGGGACTGCGTAATCCTCGGGGGAGATTTCAATTGTACCCTCGAGGCGGAGGACCGTTCGGGCCTCCAACGCGACCCAGCATCGGCAAAAAAGTTAAAGGAGCTAGTCGGCTCCTTTGACTTGGTGGACAGCTGGCGGAATTTTCACCCCAACTCTAGCGCCTTCTCGAGAAGGTCTAGAGAAGGAGGTTCCAGGATAGACCGCATTTACATCTCTCGGGCCTACGCCTCCCGCGTGTCGGCGTCCTCCATGCGGCCAGTGTCGTGCTCGGATCATCACCTTGTGTGGATGGAATTTATTCCACTACACCCTCGGGTGGGATCCGGGTATTGGCATTTTAACAACCGGCTGCTGGAGGACAGCCGTTTCCGGGATTCGTTCCGAGCGTTCTGGGTCTCCTGGAAGGAGAGGCGGAGAGAGTTCTGCTCCCTACGGCTATGGTGGGATGTGGGCAAAGCCCACATCCGGTTTTTATGTCGGGAGTACACTAGGGGGTCGACCAAAGGGCGGGGCTCTGAGATTGAGCGGCTTGAGAGAGCGTTGCTTGACCTGGAGTCCCACCTCGGTCCGACCACTGGAGACCAGCAGCTGTGGCAGGAATACCAGGAGAAGAAGGACGCACTAAGGGACTTGCAGCTTCAGCAGTCCCGAGGTGCGTACGTGAGGTCACGGATCCAAATGCTGCAGGATTTGGACCGTGGCTCACCCTTCTTCTACTCGTTGGAGAGGTGGCGGGGAGTTCAAAAGCAGCTAGTGGAATTGCTGGCTGCCGATGGCTCCTCCATCACGGACCCTGATGGAATTAACAACGAGGTCCGTTCATTCTATCGGTCCTTATTCTCGCCTGATCCGTCAAATGCGGAGGCGTGCAATGAGGTCTGGAAGGATTTGCCTAAGGTCAGTCCAGAGGATGCAGTGCGTCTGGATGCCCCCCTGACTCGGGAGGAGCTGTCCACTGCCCTTCGGCAACTCCGGAGGGGCAAGTCCCCTGGTTTGGATGGACTGAGTGTTGAGTTTTATCAGGCTTTTTGGGATGTCCTGGGGGATGATTACAGCCTTGTCCTAGGGGAGAGCCTAGCCACCGGAGAAATGCCCCTCTCATGGCGAAGAGCTGTTGTGGTCCTACTGCCCAAGAAGGGAGACCTCCGCCTGCTAAAGAACTGGCGGCCGGTCTCCCTCTTGTGCGCGGACTACAAGATCTTCGCCCAGGCAATGGCCAACCGTCTGGGTTCGGTAATTGGACAGGTGGTCCATCCTGACCAATCTTACACGGTCCCGGGCCGCTCCATCCAGGACAATGTCCACCTAGTACGGGACCTGATCCACCTGCTCCAGGAGACTGGGACCCCGGCGGCGTTTCTTTCTCTTGACCAGGAGAAGGCGTTTGACCGGGTGGACCACAGTTTCCTGCTGGGCACCCTGCAGGCTTTTGGGCTCGGACCACACTTTGTGGCCCGAGTTCGGCTCCTGTACTCTGCCGCAGAGTGCCTAGTTAAGATCAACGGATCACTGACAGGACCTATCCACTTCCGAAGAGGAGTGCGTCAAGGGTGCCCCATGTCCGGTCAACTGTATGCGATCTGTGTCGAGCCATTCCTCGGCCTTCTTCGGCGAAGGCTGACAGGTCTGGTTCTGCGCGAACCGGACATGAGGGTCGTCCTTTCGGCCTACGCCGATGACGTACTCCTCATGATGACAGACCCCTGTGACCTGCGGAGGATGCGCGAGTGCCAAGATGTTTTCTCGGCGGCATCCTCCGCCAGGATCAACTGGGCGAAATGTTCCGGACTCTTAGTAGGCCAGTGGCAGGTGGACTCCCTGCCGGAGGAGATGAGAGCTTTTGAGTGGAGCACCAGACGTCTTCTCTATCTGGGAGTCTACCTGAGTCCTTCTGGGGAGACCTGGCTGGCGAACTGGCAGGACCTGGAGACAAAGGTCATGGCCCGGCTAGGGCGCTGGTCAGGCCTTCTCACGGTGCTTTCCTATCGAGGCAGGGTGGTGGTCATAAACCAGCTGGTGGCCTCCATGTTGTGGTACCGGATGGTCACCTTGGCCCCCCCTGCCCCTTTTGTTGCGAGAATGCAGAGGAAGCTGGTGGACTTCTTCTGGGGAAACAGGAAACACTGGGTCTCTGCAGCGGTTCTGAGTCTCCCAGTAGGAGAGGGCGGACAGTCGCTGGTGTGTGTACGCACACGACTGGCGGCTCTCCGCCTCAGGACTCTGCAGAGATTCCTGTACGCCGAGCGCCCTCCCAGGTGGCACGTGTTGGCGACTTTCTTCCTCCGGAGGGGCTGCTGCCTTCACGAAGATATGCAGCTACCACCGGCAGGCGTCAGCCGTGCTGCTTTGCAGAGGCTGCCCGGCTTCTATCAGGACCTACTGAGAGTCTGGAACATGGTTGCCTCAGGCCGGGAATCCCCTCCTCTGGCAGAGGGCGGGGTCCTGGCCGACCCTTGCCCTGCCTCAGCGGATGTCGGTGCGGCTCAGGTGTGTGGATCGACTCAAGCTGAGCTGCTCGTCGGGCCCAGGCCCCGCAGCCTTACCCGAGAGACGAATCCACACAACTTGAGCCGTCTTTCATCGACACCCACAATCCCATTCAGGGATGCAGGCAGGAGGTACCTTTATGGGCTGCTGCTCCACACCCTCCACTTCCTCGCCTTTGTCCACCGTCCCGACACGCCATGGCGGTCGGTCTTTCCACCTGGAGGTGAGGGGGGTCCCCAATGGAAGTCCCTTTACAAGGGAGTCCTCCCCATGCACCTTGGGGATCTCGGCTGGAGGGTGCTGCATAAAGCGGTGCCCTGCAATAAGTTCTTCAGTCTGTACACGGATCTCCCAGCCGCGTGTCACTTCTGCGGGCTGGAGGAGACCGTGTACCACATGTACGTGGAGTGTGTGAGGCTGCAGCCCCTTTTCGCGTTTTTGCGTGGGCTGCTTCTCGCCTTCTGGTTGCATTTCAGTCCCACCCTATTTATATATGGTCATCCAGTAAGGAGGGGGGCACAGAGGGATGAGGATGTCCTTGTCAACTTGCTCCTGGGGCTGGCGAAAATTGCCATCCGTGGCTCCTGGAAAAGGGTGGCAGGAGGTTCTCCCCGGGCGGACTGCCTGGCTATGTTTAGGGGGTATGTTCGTGCCCGGGTGAACATTGAAAAGGAATACGCACAGTCCACGGCGACCGTAGAGGTGTTCCGGGACCGTTGGGCTCCGCGGGGTGTAAATGCCATCATTGATGAGGATGGCAATATATTGGTTTAAGATGTATTGTCTGTATGTAGTGTAGTAAATATGTTAGTCACTGGGTTTGTAAATATTGTATAGCACCGACATTTGTAATAAAGAATTTTGTAAAAAAAAAAGCGTGCTACCCAGGTTGCGATCAGTGCTCGGGCGCAGGATTCGGAGGTGGTGTCGCTGAGCGGGACTGCCCCTGGCCATCTGGTGAATCGGTCTATCATAGTTAGGAGGTACCGCGCTCCTCGCGACACTGGCAGGGGCCCCACGATATCCACATGGATGTGGTCGAACCTCCGGCGGGTGGGTTCGAACCGCTGCGGTGGAGCCTTGGTGTGCTGCTGCACCTTGGCCGTTTGGCACTGCATGCACGTTTTGGCCCATTCACTGATCTGTTTACGAAGTCCATGCCACACGAACCTGTTGGAGACCAGCCGGACAGTTGTCCTGATGGAGGGGTGCTCTAAGTTGTGAATGGATTCGAACACCCGCCGGCGCCAGGCTGCTGGGACGACGGGGCGGGGTTGGCCAGTAGCTAGGTCGCATAGTAGGGTCCTCTCACCGGGGCCTACGGGGAGGTCTTGGAGCTGCAAACCGGAGACTGCAGTCCTGTAACTGGGGATCTCAGCGTCTGCCTGCTGTGCCTCTGCCAGCGCTGCATAGTCCACCCCCTGGGACAGGGCCTGTATGGTAGGTCTGGAAAGTGCGTCTGCCACGACATTGTTCTTTCCAGAGACATGCCGGATGTCCGTCGTGTACTCGGAGATGTAGGACAGATGTCGCTGCTGGCGGGACGACCAGGGGTCGGACACCTTAGTGAACGCAAAGGTAAGCGGTTTGTGGTATGTGAACGCGGTGAAGGGCCTACCTTCTAAGAAGTACCTGAAATGCCGGATTGCCAGCTATAGTGCCAATAGCTCCCGGTCGAAAGCACTGTATTTGAGTTCGGGTGGTCGTAGGTGTTTGCTGAAGAATGCCAGGGGTTGCCAGCGACCCTCGATGAGTTGTTCCAGCACTCCACCGACCGCTGTGTTGGATGCGTCCACCGTGAGGGCAGTAGGAACGTCCGTTCTGGGGTGCACTAGCATCGCGGCGTTTGCCAAGGCTTCTTTGGTTTTAACGAAAGCGGTTGCGGCCTCTTCGTTCCAGGTAATGTCCTTGCCCTTACCCGACATTAGAGTGAACAAGGGGCGCATGGTTCGGGCTGCTGAGGGGAGGAAACGGTGGTAGAAATTCTCCATACCCACGAATTCCTGCAAGCCTTTGATTGTGTTGGATCGGGGGAAGTGGCGGACCGCGTCTACCTTGGCGGGCAGCGGGGTTGCCCCGTCTTTAGTAATCCTGTGGCCCAGGAAGTCGATGGTGTCAAGTCCGAACTGGCATTTGGCTGGATTGATTGTAAGGCCGAATTCACTCAGGCGGGAGTAGAGCTGGCGGAGGTGGGACAGATGCTCCTGCCGACTACTGCTGGCTATGAGGATGTCGTCCAAATAGATGAATGCGAAGTCCAGGTCGCGTCCCACCGCGTCCATTAGCCGCTGGAAAGTCTGTGCGGCATTCTTTAGACCAAACGGCATTCGGAGGAATTCGAAAAGTGCGAACGGGGTGATAAGTGCTGTTTTGGGGATGTCGTCCAGATGCACAGGGATTTGATGGTATCCCCGGACGAGGTCTACCTTGGAAAAGATCCTTGCGCCGTGTAGGTTTGCTGCGAAGTCTTGAATGTGCGGCACAGGGTAGCGGTCTGGCGTTGTAGCCTCGTTCAGTCTGCGGTAGTCACCGCATGGTTTCCAGCCCCCCGTTGCCTTGGGCACCATGTGAAGGGGGGAGGCCCATGGGCTGTCGGACCGTCGTATAATCTCTAATTCCTCCATCTTCTTGAACTCCTCCTTCGCCAGTCGGAGCTTGTCCGGGGGAAGCCTTCGAGCACGGGCGTGGGGGGGTGGTCCCTGGGTCGGGATGTGGTGCTGTACTCCGTGTCTGGGCATGGCTGCCGTGAACTGCGGTGTCAGTACTGATGGGAAATCCGCCAGGACCCTGGTGAATTCATCGTCGGACAGCGTGATGGAGTCCAGGTGTGGGGCTGGCAACTGTGCTTCACCCAGGGAGAACGTTTGAAAAGTCTTGGCGTGGACTAATCGCTTCCCTTGCAAGTCGACCAGCAGGCTGTGGGCTCGTAGAAAATCTGCCCCCAGCAGTGGTTGGGCCACGGCGGCCAGTGTGAAGTCCCACGTCAACCGGCTGGAGCTGAACTGTAGCCGCACCGTGCGGGTGCCGTAGGTTCGTATTGTGCTGCCATTAGCGGCCCTCAGGGTGGGTTCCGGTTCTCTGTTGCGGGTGTCGTAACTCGTTGGAGGTAAAACGCTGAACTCCTCTCCGGTGTCGAACAAAAAGCGGCGTCCCGACTGCTTGTCCCAGACGTACAGGAGGCTGTCCTGATGGCCAGCCGCCGTAGCCATCAGCGGCGGCTGGCCCTGGCGTTTCCCGGGAATTTGCAGGGCGGTCTGCAGCGGCGGGCCTCTGTGCCCCACCGCTGGTGGTAGAAACACCATTGTTCATTGGGCTCCTCACTCCCGTCGCCGGGTTTTGTAGGCTCTGCTGCCGGGCCTGGTCTGGTCTGTCGTTGAGCACGCGGCTTGGTGATCTGTGCGACGGATGCCCCTCTCTCTTTCCTGACATTCCACAGCACATCTGCTCGGGCTGCCCCCTCCCGGGGGTTGCTGAAATCTGCGTCGGACAGCAGCAGGCGTATGTCTTCGGGCAGTTGCTCTAGGAACGCCTGCTCAAACATAGGGCAGGGTTTGTGTCCTTCAGCCAGGGCCAGAATCTCGTTCATTAATGCTGACGGCGGCCTGTCTCCCAAACCATCCAGGTGCATTAAGCGGCGTGCTCGTTAGCGCCGTGAGAGTCCGAAAGTCCTTATGAGCAGGGCTTTGAATGCTGTGTATTTGCCGTCCTCCGGGGGCGACTGTATAAACTCCTCAAATTGTGCAGCAGTCTCCTGGTCGAGGGAGCTCAGCACGTAGTAGTAGCGAGTGGACTCCGAGGTTATCTGCCGAATGTGGAATTGTGCTTCTGCTTGTTCGAACCATAAATGGAGTCGCAGCATCCAGAAGCTTGGCAGTTTTAACGAAACTGCGTGAACAGATGCAGCGTCGGTCATCTCTGGTCCAAATATCGTTTGGGCCGTCGGGGTCACCAATTGTAGCGATGTGCTACACACAGCGCTAGAATAACCACACGGAGTCGGTGAGTTAGAGTTGCGATGAAAGAGATTTATTCAAACTTTGCGGCCTGCTTTAAAGCCTTCCCGTTCCCGCCCTCATTGGGCGGGACTACTGTGGGGAATGCATATTCCCAGACCCTTTCTGCGCGCGGGATTTTCCCCCTGCTGGTGAAGGTGGCCTGGCGCCCTTTTTGCTGCCGGCCCCCTGCCTGCGCGCGCTGTTTCGTGAGCCGGTTCGTGTGTGCCAGAAAGTGGGTCGCCACAATATTATATTAACTGAGAGGACTGTCCGGTTTGGGTTTCTTTAGAAGCTAACCCTGTTAATAAATATTCTCTCATCTCTCTTCTGGGATCCTCAATTCCTTTATTTTTAAGTAAACTAACTGATAGTTTTGCAGTTAAACATACTTAAAGGATTTGGGTACAATTTAGAAAATATTTTGGTTTATTGAGATTTTCTCTTTTAAATACCATTTTTTCTAACTATTTTTTAAACCTTCTATGACTGATGTTATTTTTAAAGTTTGGGATAGACTGGGTATTAAATGCTTCCAGGATTTATTTGTTGGAGGAGCTCTCTTTTCGCTTGAGCAGTTGTCAGCTAAATATAGCTTACCAAAAACCCACTTTTTTTTGATATTGAGATTAGAGACTTTCTGTGATCGCAATTACATACATTTCCTAAAAGTCCTGATAATAATTTATTAGATGTAATTTTTAATTTCAAACCTTTTCATAATGGATCAATATCTAATATTTATGGTATGTTGTTGGGAATGAGAAACGTTCCTTTAGACAAAATTAAAAATCTCTGGGAACAAGATTTATTTAGATTTAGATTTATTTCGATTATGAGGACACTCAGTCCTCAATTATTGTCATTTAGAAATGCAGGCATTATGAAATGATACAATCTTCCTCACAGAAACACAGGACAGACCAAGACTAAAACTGACAAAAACCACATAATTATAACATATAGTCACAACAGTGCAAAGCAATACTGTAATTTGATAAGAGCAGACCATGGGCACAGTAAAAAAAAGTCTCAAAGTCCCGATAGCCCATTATCTCACGCAGACGGTAGAAGGGAGAAACTCTCCCCGCCATGAACCTCCAGCGCCGCAAACTTGCCGATGCAGCACCCTGGAAGCACCCGACCACAGCCGACTCTAGGTCCGTCCGAAAACTTCAAGCCTCTGACACCGAGCACCGAGCACCATCTCTGCCGAGCGCTTTGACCCAACCCTGGTCGCCGAGCAACAAGCAAAGCCAAGAACTCAGGGCCTTCCCCTCCCGAGATTCCGGATCACACAGTAGCAGCGGCAGCGAAACAGGCATTTCAGAAGTTTCACCAGATGTTCTTCGGCACTCTCACGTCTGTCTCCATCAAATCAGGATTATGCACGGCACCCTACTTAACAGATAACAGATATTCATCACCGGAGTGGCTGCTGCACGCTGTGTCATGTCACCATCTTCTCCTCCTGG